>NC_050448.1:24343819-25038819 GCF_903995425.1 Onychomys torridus
TTTGGGAAGGCTGCAGAAATACCCTTTTGCTGGGTCTCTGGCCATAAAGAAATGTCAGCTGGTTGCTTCTCAGCCTTTCTGAGCTAGCAGGTTTTCACCCCAATGACTGACTCTGGATTTTTTACTGGTAAATAGAATAATAGAGACTAGTTCAAACAAATTTTTGTGGCAGTGGCAGAGTCAATGCCTGCAGGACTAGAAATCCTGCCAGGCCTCAGCCTGAGTGGTCAGGCACTGAATGTGGAGCCTCGGGGCCTCAAATGATTTTTAAAAATATCACTAGATTCTGGTGTAACCACTAAGTCCATGGGAAAACAAGACACATTTGCTGCTTTAGCAGAGGATCTGGGTTCATTTCCAGCCTCTACATGGTGACACACGACCATGTGTAACTTCAGTTTTATGGTACCAAATTCCTTTTCTGAACTCTGTGGGCACCAGGAAAGTATATAATGCACACACACACACACACACACACACACACACAAACACACACAAACACACACACAGGGAGAGAGAGGGGGGTGAGAGAGAAACACATATACAAAACCATCATATAAATAAAATAAAGTTTACGTGCTTGTTTCTGCACACACACACACACACACACACACATGCATGCATGCATGCATGTGTGTGTGTGTGTGCATGCGTTAGTTTGTATAGCTTATTACATATTTGTGTTGAAATTCATTCAATTCCATGTAATTGTCAATATTGTTTTTCTTTTATTGAGGCCTAGTGCCCCATCTGTCCAGTATGAATGTATTTAAGATTAGGCAATCTCTGGGGTTAATTAATATTTTCAGATATAAATAATTGATAGGATGCAAACCCATACATATAGATTTTTCTAGAATATATTCTCTTTTCTTCCATTCACCAAGCATGGGTTATTCTGTCCTCTGTTTCTTCATCAGCATTAACTGTTGTCACCTTGTTTTTTTTTGTTGTTGTTGTTGTTGTTTTGTTTTTAAATTTATTCTTCTCTCATACATGGAATATTGACTGTGGTTTCCCTTCCCTCCTGTCCTCCCAGTTCCCCTCAAAACACATCCCCGCTCTTCTAGATCCACTCCTCCTCCTTTCCATTTGGAGAAGGACAGGCCTCCCATGGATATCAACCAAACATGGCATGTCAAGTTATAATTAGGCTAGGCACATCCCCTCATATTAAGGCTGGGCAAGGCAACCCAGTAGGAGGAAATGGGTCCCCAAAGCAGGCAAAAATGTCAGAGTCAGTCCCTTCCCCCATTGTTAGGAGTCCCACAAGAACACCAAGCTACACAATAATAATATATATGCAGACAGCATAACTGAGACCCATACAAGCTCCATGATCATCAGTTTGGTCTCAGTGAGCCCCTACAAGCCCTGGTTAGTTGATCCTGTTTGCCATTTTCTTATGGTGTCTTGAACCCTCTGCCTCCTATAATCCTTCCTCTATCTTCTACAGGATTCTTCAAACTCTCCCTAATGTTTAGTTGTGGCTTTATGTATGTGTTCCCATCAGTGGTTAGAGGAAGCCTCTTTGATGATGACTATATTAGGCTCCAGGCTACAAATGTAGAGGTATCATAAGGAATTATTTCATTGATTTTGTAGGGGGGTAGTCTATCCTTGGTCTGTGGGTTATCCAAACTCTAGTTCCTGGGTCTCCAGGCAATGTTTAGCATGGGAAACTTTAGACAAGTCATTGTTTAGTTGCTCCCAGAAGTTCCGAGCCACTTTTACTCTAGCACATCTTGCAGGAAGGACTAACTAAGGTCAAGGCTTTGCGGCTGGGTTGATGTTCTACTCCCTCCGCTGGAAGCCTTTCAGGGTACAGAAGACAGGCAGTTCAGGTTCCATATTCTCCATTACTAGGAGTCTTTGCTAAGATCCCCCTCCAGGATTCCTGAGAGTCTCCTTTGCTCTACATTTCTACCTTGTCTCTGAAATGTCCCCCGGTTCTAGTTGTCTCTCCAAGTATTCTCTCCCTCAAGCTACCCCAACCTAGTCTATCCTATTCCCACCTCCAACTACCCCCAGTAAACTCACAACTCTATCCTATATCTCCTTCCCAGGGAGATTCATGCATTCCCACTTGGGTGCTCTTTGTTAGTGAGCCTCTCTGGGTCACTTTACAACTAATAGCCACTTATATATCAAGTTCTTGATGTTTTTTAAAACATTTTTTTCTGTTCTCCTATCTATGTATCATCTATCTATCTATCCATCTATCTATCTATCTATCTATCTATCTATCTATCTATCTTCAATATATACATATACATATAATAGATATATACACACATTGCACATACACACACACTTATATATATAATTTTTTTTACAACATGACCACTGTTTCCCTCCTTCCCCTCATCCTGATTCCCCCCACCTCCCATCTGCAGCCACCATCCATTCCTCTATTTCTACTCAGAGAAGGGTTAGTCTGCAATGGATAACAACCAAATATGGCATATCAAGTAAAAGGCTGGATTAGGCAATACAGTATTTTGAAAAGGGTCCCCAAAACTGGCAAAAGATTCAGAGACAAGCCCCTGTGTCCAATGTTAGGAGTCCAAAATAATACCAAACTATACAACTATGACATAAGCAGAGGGCCTAGGTTTGTCTCTTGCAGGCTCCCTGGTTTTTCAGTCCAGTCTCTGTGAACCCATATGATCCCAGGTCAGTTGATTTTGTAGGTTTCTTTGTGGTATCCTTGACCCCTCTGGCTCCTACAATCCTTCCTCCCCCTTTTGTGCTAGATACCCTGTTATCTATCTAATGTTTGGCTGTGATTTTCTGCATCTTCCATCAGTTTCTGGTTGAAGCCTCTCTAATGCCACCTGGGCTATGCACTAATCTATGAGTATCATAGAATGTCTTTAGGAATCATTTCATTGATTATTTTTTTGTTTTAAACTTACGTTTATTTCCATCCTGGGTCTCTGGGCTATCTACTCACTGTGTTCCTGGCCCTTGAGGCAGTGTCAGAGGTGGGCTCCCTCTCATTACATAGGTCTCAAGCTGGACTAGTCATTGATTGGCCACACCCACAATTTCTGCTCTGTCTATATCCCAGCACAACTTATATGGTGGACAAATTGTAAATTAAAAATTATATGGCTGGATTGTTGTCCCAGTTCCTCCACTGGAAGTCCTGCCTGGATACAAGAGTTCATGCTCCATATCCCCCATTGCTAGTAGTCTTAGTTAGAGTCACTTTTGTAGATTCCTTGGACTTTCCAAGCTCTTCCCTACTTCCCCTCCCATCCAAACCACTCCCTTTCAATCTCTGATGAGAAAATATCAGGGCTCTAAGAGATTAAAAACAAAATATAAGATAAAAGACATCTCATGGAAATTAAACAAGGCAAACAACAGAAAGAAAAGAATACCAAGGGAAGGCACAAGTATCAAAGACCCACAAGTAAAAACTTCAGTATATATGCAGAGGTCTTATCAAAGACTCATGTAGGCTTTGTGCTTGATGCTTCAGTATCTGTAAAATTATATGACCTTTGCTAGTTGATTTGGAGGGCCTTGTCCTCCTGGTGTCCTCCATCCTCTCTGGCTACTTAGGCTCTTTCTGTCTTCTCTTCCCCCACAGTTCCCTAAGTTCTAAGGGGACTGATTTGAGGGAAACATTCCATTTAGAGCTGTGTGTTCCAAGGTCTCTCTTTCTATATGTAATATATAGCTGTGGGTCTCTTTATTCCCATCTGCCACAGGATGAAGCCTTTCTGGTGATGTCTGAATAAGGCACTGATTTATGCATATTGCAGAATATCATTAGGAATCACTCTGTTGTTATTTTTATTTTTAAGGCCAAAAATATCTTGTTATACTGTATGTCTTTGGGCTATCTAGTTTCCGGCTTTCGGTCAGCCAAGCAGCGTCTGATATTGTTTTCATTAGCGGAATGGGTTTTACATTAAATTAGGTAATGGTTGGTTATTCCCATAAGCTTTTTCCTTTTCCTTTTTCCTACTATTACCCCAGCATAGTTTGCTGGCAGGACAGATGTTTAGAGTAAAGGTTTTATGTCTGGGTTGGTGTTTATATATCTTTCTTAGCCTGAAGAGTACCTGTCTATACTAAAGACAATAGAACGTAGGGATGAAGGATCTATCTAGGCATCAGCTTGACTTCTCCATTTCCAATGAGTTGTGTTGGTATTTCCTTCAGCAATGATATCTCGCTCTCAGTTTGTGGAAAGCAACCTATATTCTTGCAAACAGCTCAGGTTTTGTCAGAATGTCTGTAGGACCTCTTAGGCCAACAATTTAATTGGGATATATCTTAGCCCTGGTACTGGAAGCTTTGTTTGGTAAAATGAGAGCCTAGTTGGGACTCTATCTCCCTCATTATTTGAATACTTCATAAAGATCACCTTGATATATTTTGGGAAGTTTCCACTACACTAGGTTTTCTTCTCACTCTTCAATTATAGCTGTTTCTCCATAAATTCCATCCTTCAATTCTATCTACCAAGCTTCCTGAATGATCCTAGTTCCCATGCCCTCAATCTCTACCACACCCATAAAATCGCCTCCCAAGGAGATTCATGTGTCCTCCCCCATTAGTCCCTTTCTCAATACATACCCTCTATTGGTTTTTGAATTATAGTTTGGTTATCATTCATTTAATTGCTAATATCCGTTTATAAGCAAATACTTAGCTTTCTGTGTCTGTGTTATCTCACTCAAGATAATTTTTTTCCTTGTTCCATCCATTTATCTGCAAATTTAATAATTTCATTTTTTAAGTTCATTTATTTTTATTTTTTCCCTTTTTTAAAATTATATTTGTGTTTTAATTTTACACATCAGCCATGGGTTCCCCTGTTCTACCCCATCCCGCCCCCATCCCCATCTTCCCCCCATCCCCTCCCCTCTATTCCCATCTTCTCCACGACCAAGACTCCCCTGGGGATTCATTTAAACTTGGTGGATTCAGTACAGGCAGGTCCAGTCCCCTCCTTCCAGGCTGAGCAAAGTGTCCCTGTGTAAGCCCTAGGTTCCAAACAGCCAGCTCATGCACTAAGGAAAGGTCCAGGTCCCACAGCCTAGATGCCTCCCGAACTTCCAAGCCACTCAACTGTCTCACTTATCCAGAGGGCCTGATACAGCTGGGGGCTCCACAGCATTTGGTTGACAATTCATGTGCTTCAATTCTTCTGGCCTTTCGTCCCTGTGCTTTTTCCAATCCTGGGCTCAACAATTCACGCTCTCACAGTCCCTCCTCCTTCTAGACAACTGGACACATGGAGCTCCACCTGGGGCCTGGCTGAGGATCTCTCATCCACTTCCATCAGTCACTGGATGAGAGTTCCAGCCCGACTGTCAGGGTGTTTGGCCATCTGATCACCAGACTAGATCAGATCAGGCTTTCTGTCGACCACTGCCAGCAGTCTACAGAGGATGCATCACTGTGGACCTCAGGGGACCTCTCCAGCACTCTGCCCACTCCTGTTCTCATGTGTTCCTCATCCATCATGAACTACCATTCCTTGTTATCCCTTTCTGTTCCTGATCCAGCTGGGATCTCCTGCTCCCCCAAGCCTCCCTTCCCTCAAACCTTGCCCTTCATTTTTCCCAGCCTCGTCCAGGTTGTTCATGTAGATCTCATCCATTTTTCTGTCATTGGGTGATCCCTGGGTCTTTCCTAGGTTCCCGTTTTCTAGGTAGCCTCCCTGGAGTTGTGTAGCAGTCTAGTCATCTTTGTTTTACATCTAGTATCCTACTATGTGTGAGTACATACCATGTTTGTACTTCTGAGTCTGGGTTACCTCACTCAGGATGATTTTTTCTAGATCCATCCATTTGCCTGCAAACCTAATGATGTCATTGTTTTTCTCTGCTGAGTAGTACTCCATTGTGTATATGTACCGAATTTTCTTTGTCTATTCTTCAGTTGAAGGGCATCTAGGTTGTTTCCAGGCTCTGGCTATTACAAACAATGCTGATATGAACACAGCTTAGCAAATGCCCTTGTGGTATGATTGAGCATTCCTTGGGTATATGCCCAAGAGTGCTACAGCTGGGTCTTGGGGGAGATGGATTCCCAATTATCTAAGGAAGCGCCATATTGATTTCCAAAGTGGCTGTACTGCTTGCATTTCCACCAGCAGTGGAGGAGAGTTCCCCTTGCTCCACATCCTCTCCAGCATAAGCTGTCTTCTGTGCTTTTGATCTTAGCCATTCTGACAGTTGTAAGGTGGTATCTCTGAGTTGTTTTGATTTGCATTTCCCAGATAATTAGGAATGTTGAGCAATTCCTTAAATGTCTTTCAGCCATTTGAAATTCCTCTGTTGGGAATTCTCTGTTTAGTTTTATAACCCATTTCTTAATTGGACTTTTGGACATTTTGATGTCTAATTTCTTGAGTTCTTTATATATTCTGGATATCAGCCCTCTGTCAGATGTGGGGTTTGTGAAGACCTTTTCCTATTCTGTAGGCTGTCACTTTGTCTTGTTGATCCTGTCGTTTGCTCTACAAAAGCTTCTCAGTTTCAACAAGTCCCATTGATTGATTGTTTCTCTCAGTGTCTGTGCTACTGGTGTTATGTTATAAAGTGATCTCCAGTGCCTGGCATAAAAACCGACATGTGGACCAATGGAATCGAATTGAAGACCCTGATATTAACCTGCACACCTATGAACATATAATTTTTGACAAAGAAGCCAAAAATGTACAATGGAAAAAAGAATGCATCTTCAACAAATGGTGCTGGCATAACTGGATGTCAATGTGTAGAATGCTGCAAATAGATCCATATCTGTCACTGTGCACAAAACTTAAGTCCAAATGGATCAAAGACCTCATCATAAATCCAGTTACTTTGGACCTGATAGAAGAGAAAGTAGGAAGTACTCTTGAACGTATTGGCACCAGAGATCACTTTCTACATAATTTCATTTTTTTAACATCTGAGTAATACTCCACTTTATAAATGTAGCATATTTTCTTAATCCATTCTTCTGTTGAAGGGCATCTCAATTGCTTCAGTTATCTTACTTAAGCAAATGCCCTTGTGATAGGGTGAAGCATCCTTTGGGTAGATGACCAAGTATGGTGCAGCTGGATCTTGAGGTAGATTGATACCCAACTTGTTGAAGTACCACCACACTGATTTCTATAACAGCTGTACAAGATTTCATTCCAATCAGAAGTAGATGTGTTCAAGGTAATTTCCCACTTCATCTTCTATCTGTAAATTATTTTAAAATGTACTGGTTTCTAGTCTGTGTTTCAGCTAGGAGGATTGGTATAGAGGGATCCTCCTCAGAGAAAGAGTCTTGGTGTCATTCATGGATGAACATCCTTATAACCTACCTGCTTTTGGTTTTGTTGTTTGCCTGTTTTAGTTTCATTAGGCAAGAAAGAAAATCTATGCCTATGGGTCAAAGATGGTCCTTTCATTATTCACTTGCAATCCTGACTGCCAATTCCTTGGATCCTCCGTGTCTCTTGGATCCTTATTGGTCTCACAGGAACATTTTCTCTAAGCCGATTTCTGTTGCTGGATTGGGAATCAAGAATCCATAGTTTTGCTCTCCCCTGAGGAGGACTTTCTCCCTTTTCCTGGATTCCATAGTTGCTTATTGTTATCTATGTAGGGTTAAGGTCTTTTGTGCTTTCTCTGTCTACTTTAGCATGTCAATTGTAGTTATCCTTGTTCTGTTCATGTTTAGACAATTAAGTTGGTAAATTATTTGAGTATAACTTCCAGCATTCATGGGAGACATAATTGCATAGCACACTTGGTAATTCTTTGGTTCTTAGAATCTTTCTGGCTCTTCTCAATGATCTCTGAAACATTAGTGCAGGGATTGTTTTGTGGATGCATTTGTTGAAAG
This sequence comes from Onychomys torridus, assembly GCF_903995425.1. NCBI lineage: Eukaryota > Metazoa > Chordata > Mammalia > Rodentia > Cricetidae > Onychomys > Onychomys torridus. The sequence continues at coordinate 24,351,674 of NC_050448.1, forward strand.
CTTATATATAAGTAACATTATACACTGAGTATACTGTACTTATGTGTTTATAAACATATGTATATACATGTATGACTGTAACAATTAATGAATAGAAGAAGCCATGAGTTGCAAAGAGAATAAGATTGTATTTATTGCAGGCTTTGAGGAAGGAAAACATGTGGGATAAAATGATATAATTATTTTGTAGTATCAAAAATCACAAGAAATAATGTTGAAAAATAGTTGTGAGGGCCTCTCTTCGGTTGCTGAACACACAATATATACCTTGGGGCTACAGATGTTGTTCAGGTTAATGTCTTTATCCTAACTCTGGATGAAAAATTTGGAATGCCTAGAGTGGGAAGTAAGAAAGAAAGAAGGCAAGCCCTAAAGAGAAACAGCCTGTCATCCTGCACCTCCATCGCTGATATAACCAACTGTATTTCAAAGAGTTCCTTGCCTTTTTATGGTTTAATAACAAACACTTTTGTTTGTTATTAAACCACAAAGGCAGGGCATGGGCTAATGTGTCTGATTCCGTTTGAATATCTTATTTCTTAAGCAGCTTTCCACAGACCTGTATTTACCTGTATTTCCTTTGCATATAATAATGTAGGCATCATAACACTATTTAGAGTTGATTTTTATCATATCTTTGAAATGTTACAGACAAGCAGTATTCTGCAAATAAGGTCCTTGATATTCAAATTGAAAATTGCTTTTCATAATGATTCAAGAAAATTAAAACTCAATGATATAATGGCATACACAATTGAATCATATTAGCTTGTTATTAGAAGCATCTTGAGGCAAATGATAAATTGAATTGAGATTAGCAGAATTTTATTTATTCTAATCAAATATTAAAATTTGTGATAATATATCTACTGAAGTGTGACAATCAGTATATTGTTTTTAATTAAATCATAAAATTTATACTGATAATAAAATACTGTAGACATCTATTAATCAATGTGAGTATACATACTTGTACTGTATTCTCTTAAGATTTATTGACATACATTTATGTACATATATATATATATTTCACCATTATTGGTTTTCAAAAATATGAATTTATGGATGTAGCAATGTATAATTTTGTATTTTCTACCATAGTCAATGTATAGAATATTTTCATGAGCTCATATATTCATAGTTGCTTAACTTACTGCAACTATGAAGAAATCATATATCTCCTTACTTAACTGTAAAAACTCTGTTAACCTGAAAGTTGACATTTAATTCATTCTGTTGATACTCTGAAGATTGGAGTTGTGGACCTGCAGATACTAGGAAGTGTTGTAGCAGTGAGAAATATCATTATCCACAGTTATTCTGCAGCTTCCATTTGATTATTCTAAATACTTTCTTTCATTAATTGTGCATCTGCTTGTTAAGTACTTAATTGCTTTTTAAAAACTAAACTGGTTGCACACATTCACTGTATGAACCAGAATGCACATGGAGTTTTATGTATCTCCAAATTTGGACAATAACTTCTTACTTGATTTTTCCCTAAATTATCTTGAATTTGCTACAGAGAGGTAAGCAGATCATTGCTTTGTCATGGCTAAAGTAACATTATTTACTTATCACTAGGGCCCCAAAGAGGGCGGACATCATGTTTCTTCAGGAAACATTGCATATCATGGTGATTTTTTGCCATATAATGACTTGTAGAAGACACAAAATTTTGCAAAATCTGTAGTCTTGCATATTTTTCTCATTTTGTCTCTTTCTTTCTAACCCCCAAAGTAACTGTCATTATTTTTTGATGATACTGCCCTTACCAAGTAACTTAACATGCAGTAGCAAAGCAATTTCAAATTTCTTAGTACTGTTATTTTATAATTACAAGCATGCTAGGTTTACAAATTTTTCTTATTGTTCTGCTCTGTTTGGCTGTCATCTTTTGGAGGCCTGTTCCTTTCTCAATTGGACATGGAAGGAGAGTGGATCTGGGGAAGAGGGAAGGTAGAGTTGCTGGAAGGAGCAGAGGGAAGGGATACTATGGTTAGGTATATTATATGAGAGAAGAATTTTTTCAATAAAAATAGAAAAGTATGTTTTTCTTATCTCTAAAATATTGAAAGGCTCTTTGCATTACAATAAATCATCTTGCGAGTATCATAATATTTGTACTATACTGCTTTGTTGAATAACAGTTGCATGACCATGCATAAGTTCAAGTTTTTAATCAGATATTTAGTTTAGAAGCAGAGTTAATAATTATAATATTCATTCCAATGGAGAAAATGTAAGACTCAGAAAATAGAAATTTCATGTATTTGAGGACAGAAATTCTTTAGTCTAGGCATATTGTAGAATAAATATCAAAATAGAAAAATCAGAAGAACTGAAAATTAATTTTATTAGAGTCATTGAAAAGTTGTTGTACAGTATTTTAAGGAATAAATGCTTTTGTATATATTAACCAAATTAAAAGTATTGGCTGATGTGGGTATATATTAACCAAATTAAAAGTATTGGCTGATGTGGGTATATATTAACCAAATTAAAAGTATTGGCTGATGTGGAGGTGCAGGCTTTTAATCCTTTACTCCAGAAACAGAAGCAGAGGCAGACACATTTTGGTATTTGAACTCAAGGCCAGTTTGTTACACACAAATTCTCATCTCAATAAAAAACTAATAAATAGGAGTGTTCCCCTTGCTCCACATCCTCTCCAGCATAGGCTGTCTTCAGTTTGTGCAGCCTTGGTGCAGGGAGGAGGGGATTGGACCTGCCTCAGTGGAATGTATCAGGCTCTGCTGACTCCCCATGGGAGACCTTGCCTAGTAGGCGGTGAGAATGGGGGTGTATTGGGTGGGAAACCTGGGGAGCTGGGAGGAGGGAGGATGGGAGATCCTGTGGTTGATATGTAAAATTAATAGAAAATCTCTTAATAAAAATAAATAAATATTCCTGTTCTCATGTAGTCATCATTTGCCATGGTCTGTTATTCCTTGTTCTCATCAAATGCCCTGGAGCTAGAGTTAGAGATGGTTGTGAGCCACTGATGTAAGTGTTGACATCAAACTTGGGTTCTCAGCATGAACAGTATGCTCTCCTTATCTCTGAGATGTCTCTGCAGTTTCAGTCATAATTCTTATTTACAGCAAGCAGTGGTAAACCCAGACCTCTAGGTAATTAGCATAGCTAGCCTTTGGTTGACACAGAGTGTGTTGGTATTTTTAATTCTCCATTATTTTAATATATTTAACCATTTTGGCCAGTATAAGCACATGCAGAGAGTATGAACATAATTTGAGTCCTGGAAAATAGCATGTGCCTAATCTATACATTGATCTTACAATTCTAACATACTCTGTAATAAAACACAGCTGGTATATGAAGAATTGCAGATAGGATATATAATAAAAAGTGAAGTACCTGTGCTTTGTATCAATCTTCATATAATGGTATTCAAAATAAAAAAGTATACTTACAAACATCTTTATTAAAGTAAAACAATATACTCAAAGCAGAGCTAAAGAGAATTGGGGCAAAAATAGAACAATTTCCCCTGAGTCTGCCATATATGTTCTTTACTTTATTTTATATTGTTCAAATGTATCTCAGTACTGGTCTAAATTAGCTTCATGTTAATACTATAATAGAGACAGGAAGCCTGCTGGCTTATCACCTTCATGTCACTGAACAGATCTAAAAGAGGAGATCATATTTTCTCTCTCTGTATAGATATTGCCCTGTAACTCTGCATCTAGGGTTGGGACCATGTGGAATATCACCTGTCCATGGTGACATGTCAACTGCTGTTATCACTGGCAGTCTTGTTCAGACATCCATGGAGTTGAGATTTCATTAATGAGTTTCCCAATATCTTTAGCGTGTACTGCTAGCAGCAGGCATTGTGTACTCTGATTCTTTCAACTCTTCTACCTCCTATTCTTTGATACTCCTGGAGCCTTAAGTGTAAAGGTTGTGTAGAAGTCAATTTAGTTTGGATTTGCCACACTATTGTCATTTGATCTCTACATTTAGAATAGTTGGAGATTTCCCTAATGGTCTTTATGAGTTGAAAACAAACAAAATGTGGAAAACAAAAACAAACAAACAAAAACTCAAAGCCAACACTTTGAAGAAGGATAGGTGCTAAAATTATCTATCGCTATAAAGACATATGTTTAAAATATAACCATTTTATTTATTTATATATTTATTATATTTACTTAGGGAAATGTCAGTAGTGGGTTCTTCTCTTATGCCTATGGCCTCTCAAGCTATGTGTAGTTGTCTATGCTTACATTAACAGACATGAATTGTTTACTGACTAGGCCTTGTATCTAATTAGACAGTCAATGGCTATTCCTAAGACAAAAGCCCCTCTCTTGAGCTTTGTGGATGTCTTTCCCTTCCACTCACTGCTGTGGTTTGTAGCTACTGCAGCTAGGTAGAACTATTAATTGTTCTTCACTGGTAGCTTGCACAGCGCCTTGCAGTACAGGGAGGATATTTCTAGATCACAGCCAGATTGATAAATTCTCTGTCCAAAGTATCTCGTATCATCAACAATACAGTCTTACCCCTAAATTCTAGAATGAAACCAAGGACATTGGGAATAGGCAATATTTTGAATAAAAATCTTTGAGAGAATATATCATGCATTTGGGATAAATTGAAATGGAGGAAGGAGGGGCAGGAATGATGCAAATATAATGCTTATGTATGAAGTTCAAGCATATATAAAATAAAAACAAAATAAAACATTAATTAAAACCTTAAGGAATATCTAGTGCATGGGTTTAGTGTTAAAGCATTTGCATTCATAAAGTTCTAAATTTTATTCTAATACCATGTTAAATAAAATGGGGAGGTGTGATATCAATATTGATAACCAACTGACCTGATCTAGAATTACTAGGAGACAAGCCTCTAGATGTGTGAGAAGGGAATTATGTAGATTAGGTTGACTGAAGGGACTATTTGAAGCTTAATCATAGGTGAAAGCATTCCAAAGGCTGGAGTCCTATACTCATTAAAGAGGAGGAGGCAGCTGAACACCAGCAGTCATCTTTCTGCCTTCTGATGATGCATTCAGTATGATCTGCCACTTCACACTCCTTCTGCCACAGTTTGTCCTCTGTAATGAACTGTACAATCATAATTTTAACTGCTTCTATAATTATACACATACGTGCCAATTTGAAGTAGCGTTTATGAAAAACACACAGACATTTTGCATTATTATCTTGGGTTAAATTCTATCCTATTGTTCTTCCTCCCATCTCTTATCCTTTCGAATCTCTTCCCATTCCTATTCATCTCCCACCTCTTCTACGTGCCCTTCCCTTTTTTCTTTATTCTCCTTTCTTTTTTGATTCTGTGTTCTCCCCCTCTTTGCCTTTTGCCTTCAATCCTTCCATCTTTTCTTTCTCTTCTTCCTCTCTTCGTTCTCCTTGTTCTCTTCTTCCATCTTCTCCAGAGCCTCTTCCTCATTCTTTATCACCTCTTTCCCATCACTGAATTATTGAATTATCAGCTCTTCTTTTTTTCCTTTGAGTTTGTGTCTTGAAATCTTCCACCCCATTCATCATCCTTAAATGCACATTTCTTCTTGCACTTTTGATATAACAGTATCCAAACCATGAAATATACACTTAGAATGTCCTCCACTAAGATAAGTCTTAGAGATACTCACTATTTCTTTCACTTTTCTGTTACAGTTGTACCTTTTCTAGGAGCCTCCTTTGACACTGTCACATAGAATAAAATCCTTACCCCTCAGATACTTTCTACTCTGATGTAGTGATGTATTGTGTCCCCCAATATACTGTGTCTCCCAATAAAATAAAACTTGCCTGGAGATTAGAGGAAAAAGCCAGCCACTTTATAGAAGTCAAGCAATGGTAGCACACGCCTTTAATCCTATCACTTGGGAGGCAGGGATCTGTCTGGATCTCTGTGAGTTCAAGGCCACACTGGGAACAGAGCCAGGCATGGTTACACACTCCTTAAATTCCAACACTAGTTAATCATGGAGATCTGGAGGTCTGTACAGACAGACAGGAAGTGATAGAGATGGACAGGAAGAGGAAGGGATGTAGTTGGGCTGAAAGAGGAAATGAGAGTACAGAACAGGAAAGCATATAGGTGTGGGTAGACAGGAAATAGCTCACCTTTGGAAGCTGCAGTGTTGGTGAGGTGAGATTAGCTGTAGCTTTTCTTATTCCTCTGATCTCTCTCAAGCTTTAACCCCAATTTCTGGCTCTGAGTTTTTTATTTATTTATTTATTTTTAATTAATAAGACCATTTAGCAATTTGGCTAAACACTGATCTCCACCTTCACACTTTATTTTACTTGAGGTATATTTTAACACTTGGCAGAATACTCTTGTTTCTGTTCAAGAAGCTTGTCTCTGTGTATCCTGCTATCTCCTCAAGAATACAAGCAGCCTTATATGTGATATGGATAATTTGTGAACTAGTATTTTACTGAGTACATATTCTTCTGTAGATAAATAACATTAAATTATTGTGAATATTTAAAATAAAGTATAAAATCCATTAAATGAGTCTAGTATGCAAAGCAATCTGAAATACAGAATGTAGCCCCAAACCAGCAATTGACTCCTGGTTCTTAGGGATTTGGTGGCTCCCGCAGGGTAGCTATTCTGGAAGATAAGGATGGAAGGCTTTGGAGGTATAGCAGGAAGAGATTTGCTGAATACACACTTTACCTCACAGTTCTGCACTTGCTAGCCTGGAAGAAAGTTTAATACAACATATCACTACAGGAGAAATCTCTCAAAAATACCAGCTCCAAATTGCTGCTCAGATCAAGGCTTGGATAGCTCTTGACATGAAATTGGCCTTTTATACATGATGATGTTCTTTTAAAATCCAAGATAAGTACATTATTAAAAAGATTTTTATCCTGTTTTATCTTTTCTTTGATCAGTAAAAGAATTTTTCTACTCTGATTTTACTTTATCATTTTTTTTTGGAATTCTTATCTATATGTATTTTTAGGTAAGCATAAAACCTACCATTTTAAGATAAATGTCTTTTTATCATCTATTCTCAGGATAGAACTTTAAGTATCTATCCAATTATAGAAGTTTTGAAAATTTTGCATATTTTATAACTATCCCTTCTTTGGAAGTTTTTATAATTTTCTAGGAAATAAATTGAGAGAAGTTGTGCATAATATATTATGCTAAGCCTGGAGATATCCTTTAGTGATATCTGGCACAAAGGTCATTTACTCTTCTGAGGGCCTTATGACCTTTAAGTTAATTTCCTATTTTATGGATTTTGATAAATTAGTTAGCAGCATAGGTTATGAGTACTGAAAGCAAACCAGATTGTTCTAATTTTATTCTCAAATCATTTTTATAAGTCACAGACAAATAGAACTTTAAGCACTCTTTATATTTGCAATAAATATTCATATAAAAGTAATGCACATGAATAAATTGCACAGTTATAATGTTGACTACAACAATTTGGTCACTCTTAACCTATGGGGGAAAATAAGCCTCTTAAACTGTGACAGAAAGTTTACCAAGAGCACCGGGGTTACACACAAGATTTAAAGAACAAATGGAGGTGATAGTCCTCTGGCAGGGACACTGAAAATCTATGGTCCATTTGTGCATTAGGGGACATTCAGAGCTAACTGGAATGAACTGAGGCCAGGGTTGCTTTGAAGTTATAATACAGTACCGTGCACAGTAACTACCACAGTGCGTTTGCTGAGTGACTATTGTGGGCCAGGTCACAGACTGTGTCTGAATGCTGTGCTTTCTTGGGAGCTCCTTCAGTCACTTCTCTTAGAGGAACACTGTTTCCAGAATATGTCTGTTTCTATAACAATTAAGAAAAATTCTTGATTTTTTATACTTATTTGACACATACATCATATCATATCACATATAAAAGCTTAAGTACTTGTATGAATGTTAAATTATTTATTTACTTAGACAAAACCCAGGCATTATAATTTTGCTTTCTTAATATGTAACAAGTGACAAGGACCAGGAAGCAGAGGATAATTGTTTTCACAACAGTTTAGCTCTTAAATAACCACTTTGAAATCTGTACAAGTTATTTAACCTTTCTGTGTACTTGATTATATGAGCTATAAATTTTAAAATGTATTAAAATACCGATCAAAAGAAATTATCTGTAAGTATCCATTTCCTCAGTAATTTTATGTATTTATTTATTTACATCATCATTGAAATATGTATTTCACAGGTGTCCTGGTAATTTGGTTTGAGTCTGTAAGGTTGGATTCTGTGACACTCAGCTTGAAGGAAGTGTCCAGCAGATCATCAAAAACATTCTTTCTGGAATGGTGGCAATTGAGCAGGTATGGATATACAGGTGTCAGGAAGCCAAGCAGGTATCCATTCAGAATGGAAAGATCAGAAAATGATGGCAGTGAATGGTGTTAGATATTGGAAGCCACCCTTAAACATTAGTAATAAATGCTTATTGGAGTAGACTTTGCAGAAATAAGATTGAAAATCCTCTACAAGCTAGGAATGGAATCATCATATGATTCACCTATATATCTCCTGGCTGTATATCTAAAGCATCCTAAGTCAACATAGCACAGAGATTCTTGTACATCTGTGTTTATTGTTGTGCTGTTCACAGTAACTAGACCATAGGACTACTCTAGATGATCAACAACAAAAGGTATTAGTAAATATAAGTATTTTCATCAGACATAATTAGAAATAAAAGCATGCCATTTGTGTTAGTTAAAATGAATGAAATTATGTCATCATTTTAGTTAAATAACCTATAATTATAAAACCAAATATCACATGTTGGTGATATACAGAATATGTACATAGAACCTAGATATGAAATGCATATATTATTACTGCAATACATGCGTGTTCATATGTCTATAATGCATACATAAATATATGTATATTTGTATATTTCGGGGAGGGAGAGGACCACAAAGTATAGGACAAGGAAAGGTGTTGGGTGGCAACTATGAGTAAAGTATAATGGTATGTATGCATGGCAATAGCTAGATGAAACTATGTTTTCTATGGTGTGTCAAAAACTACTTAAACATTCTAAATTCAGGTGCAAAATTAAGGATAATGTCTCCACAAGTGCTTGACTATTCTTACAGTTGGGAGATAACAGTGGCCATGGTGTTCAAGGATAACTCTAATAAAAGGCTGACTCTAAGGGGAGGGCTAAGGGAGAATAATGCCATCAACCATGATTAAAATGTCTGTGGCAATGAAACCAGAAATGGTATGAACAAGACTGAAATATTAGGATACCAGGATTATGAGACATGCCATCATTATCCTTTATTTCTAGGTTTAAAACATAAGCAATTACACTCCCACCCATTCCCAGCTCTGTGTAATCCATCAGCATTACCTGAGAAACCTGGGTGTCCATGTAGGAAACACTATATGTGGGCAGACTTATTTTCCATTGCCTCTCATTCACATAACTCTTTATCACTTAAGAAGAAAATATCAGTTTTCATTAACATGCCTTATTCAAATTATTGCTTTATTGGTTTCTATTTTATGGATATTAATGTTGGTGAAGAATATTTGGTATCTAACATTTGTCTATCTTTTAATATTAAATTTTGGTCTTACATTAGTTTTTGTCCCAATTTTGAGGGAATTTTGGACATATGTACAATGTAGATTGATTAGGTCCAGTCTTCATTCTGTCCCTCCAATTCTCCCAAATATTCATGAATGCTGTTCCCTCCCAAATTTTTGTGGTTTATTTTTTTTATCCCAGAGAGTTCACTCTACATTATAAAAAGGTAAGTAGATATACAAACAGCATCTGGAGCATACATAGCCTCCCAGGGAACAAATCTGCAAATAAAATTTTTTTTCTTGCACAGCAGCCATCAATGATTTCAGAGGGATGAAAACAAACTTTGAATTTCCTTCCTCCATTTTATGATCATCAATGAAATTTTACTCAATTTGGGAAAGTACATAAATATACATAGCTATTACATATAGGTTACAATATAATCACTGATACCTCTGTAATAATAACTCTTGCATTTATTATTGTTTTTAGAGATAGGGTTTTCCTGTTTAGCCCTGGCTGTCCTTAAACTCAATATGTAGAACAGGATGGCCTTGAAATTAGAGATCTACCTGCCTCTGCCTCCTGAATGCTAGAAGTAAAGGAGTGTGCCAACACCACCTGTCCAACTCTCACCTTTTTATTTTACTTTTTAATTTATTCTTTATTTTATTTTTTATTATTATGTGATTTAATTTTATACATCAGCCATGGGTTCCCCTGTCCTCCCCCCTGCTCCCCCAACCCCTAGTCTCTCCCCACCATTCCCATGTCCTCCAGGACCAAGACACTCCTGGGGATTCATTTCAACCTGGTGGATTCAGTACAGGCAGGTCCTGTCACCTCCTTCAAGATTGAGCAAAGTGTCCTTGTGTTAGCCCAAGGTCCCAAACAGCCAGCTCATGAACTAAGGACAGGTCCTGGTCCCACAGTCTGGGTGCCTCCCAAGTAGATCAAGCTATTCAATTGTCTCACTTATCCAGAGGGCCTGATCTAGCTGGGGGCTCCTCAGCCTTTGGTTCATAATTCATGTGCTTCCGTTCGATTGGCTATTTGTCCCTGTGCTTTTTGCAATCTTGGATTCAACAATTTACACTCTTGCAGTCGCTCCTCTTTCTCGACAATTGGACACCTGGAGCTCCACCTGGGGCCTGGCTATGGATCTCTGCATCCACTTCCATCAGTTATTGGATGGGAATTCCAAGATGACTGTTAGGGTATTTAGTCATCTGATGACCAGACTAGGTCAGATCAGGCTTTCCCTCGGCAATTGCCAGCAGTCTACAGAGGATGTATCTTTGTGGATTTCTGGGGACCTCTTGAGCACTCTACCTATTCCTGTTCTCATGTGGTTTTCATTTACCATGGTCTGTTATTCCTCCTTCTCCCTTTCTGTTCTTGATCCAGCTGGGATCTCCTGCTCCCCTAAGCTTTATTTCCCTCAAATCTTGCCCTTCATTACTCCCGCTGTCGTCCAGGTTGTTCATGTAGATCTCATCCATTTTTCTGTCATTGGGTGATCCCTGGGTCTTTCCTAGGGTCCCATTTTCTAGGTAGCCTCCCTGGAGTTGTATAGCAGTCTAGTCATCTTTGGTTTACATCTAGTATCCTCCTATGAGTGAGTACATACCATGTTTGTCCTTCTCAGTCTGGGTTACCTCAATCAGGATGATTTTTTTCTAATTCCATCCATTTGCCTGCAAACCTCATGATGTCATTGTTTTCTCTGCTGAGTAGTACACCATTGTGTAAAAGTACCATATATTATTTATCCATTCTTCAGTTGAAGGGCATCTAGGTTGTTTCCAGGGTCTAGCTATTATAAACAAAGCTGGTACGAACATAGCTGAGCAAATACCCTTGTGGTATGATTAAACATTCCTTGGGTATATGTCCAAGAGTGCTACAGCTGGGTCTTGGGGGAGATGGATTCCCAATTTTCTAAGGAAGCGCCATATTAATTTCCAAAGTGGCTGTGCAAGCTTGCATTCCCACCAGCAGTGGAGGAGAGTTCCCCTTGCTCCACATCCTCTCCAGCATAAGCTGTCTTCTGTGCTTTTGATCTTAGCCATTCTGACAGGTATAAGGTGGTATCTTAGAGTTGTTTTGATTTGCATTTCCCAGATAATTAGGGATGTTGAGCAATTCCTTAAATGTCTTTCAACCCTTTGAACTTCCTCTGTGGAGAATTTTCTGTTTAGTTCTATAGCCCTTTTCTTAATTGGACTATTGGGCATTTTGATGTCTAATTTCTTGTGTTCTTTATATATTCTGGATATCAGCTCTCTGTCAGATGTGGGCTTGGTGAAGACCTTTTCCCATAATGTAGGCTGTCACTTTGTCTTATTGAGCTTGTCCTTTGCTCTACAAAAGCTTCTCAGTTTTAACAGATTCCATTGGTTGATTGTTTCTCTCAGTGTCTGTGCTACTGGTGTTATATTTAGAAAGTGATCTCCGGTGCAAATGCATTCAAGAGTATTTCCTACTTTCTCTTCTATCAGCTTCAGAGTAGCTGGATTTATGTTGAGGTCTTTGATCCACTTGCACTTAAGTTTTGTGCACAGTGACAGATATGGATCTATTTGCAGCCTTCTACACATTGACATCCAGTTATGCCAGGACCACTTGTTGAAGATGCATTCTTTTTTCCATTGTACATTTTTGGCTTCTTTGTCAAAAATTATATGTTCATAGGTGAGCGGGTTAATGTCAGGGTCTTCAATTTGATTCCATTGGTCCACATGTTGGTTTTTATGCCAATACCAAGCTGTTTTTATTACTGTAGCTCTATAGTAGAGCTTGAGGTCGGGGATTGTGATGCCTCCAGAGTTTGTTTTCTTGTACAGGATTCTTTTGGCTATCCTGGGTTTTTTGTTTTTCCATATGAAGTTGAGTACTATTCTTTCCAGATCTGTGAAGAATTGTGTTGGTAATTTGATGGGAATTGTGTTGAATCTGTAGATTGCTTTTGGTAAGATTGCCATTTTTACTATGTTAATCCTGCCTATCCATGAACATGGGAGATCTTTCCATTTTCTGACATCTTCTTCAATTTCTTTTTTCAAGGACTTAAAGTTCTTGTCATATAGGTCCTTCCCATGTTTTGTTAGAGTAACCCCAAGGTATTTTATATCATTTGTGGATATTGTAAAGGGGGATGTATCTCTGATTTCCTTCTCAGTCTGATTGTCTATTGTGTGTAGGAGGGGTACTGATTTTTTTGAGTTCATCTTGTATCCTGCTATGTTGCTGAAGGTTTTTATTAGCTGTATCATTTCCTTGGTTGAATATTTGGGGTCACTCATGTATAGTATCATGTCATCTGCAAATAGAGCTTGACTTCTTCCTTTCCAATTTGTATCTCCTTAATCTCTTTATGTTGTGTTATAGCTCTGGCTAAAACTTCAAGTACTATATTGAATAAGTATGGGGAGAGGGGACAGCCTTGCGTTGTTCCTGATTTTAGTGGTACTGCTTTGAGTTTCTGTCCATTTAATTTGATGTTGGCTGTTGGCTTGCTATAGATTGCCTTTATTATGTTTAGGTGTGTTCCCTGTATTCACCCTTGCATCCCTGGGTTGAAGCCTGCTTGATCATGGTGGATAATTGTTTTGATGTGTTCTTGGTGTCTGTTTGCCAGAATTTTATTGAGTAATTTCATCAATGTTCATGATGGAGATTGGTCTGTATTTCTCTTTCTTTGTTGCATCTTTGTTTGGTTTAGGGATCAGGGTAATTGTAGCCTCATAGAAGGAGTTTAGTAATATTCCTTCTGCTTCTATTGTGTGGGACTATTTAAAGAGTATTGGTATTAAGACTTCTTTGAAGATCTGGTAGAATTCTGCAATGAAACCATCTGGTCCAGGGCTTTTTTTGATTGGGAGACTTTTAATGACTGATTCTATTTCCTTAGGGCTTATTGGACTATTTAAATGGTTTATCTTGTCTTGATTTAACTTAGGTCTGTGGTATCTATCCAGAAATTTATCAGTTTCTTTTACATTTTCCAGTTTTGTGGTGTAGAGGTTTTTGAATATGACATGATGATTTTCTGGATTTCCTCATTGTCTGTTGTTATGTCCCTGTTTTCCTTTCTGATTTTGTTAATTTGGATGCTCTCTCTCTGTCTTTGGTTAGTTTGGATAAGGGCTTGTCTATCTTGTTGATCTCAAAGAACCAACTCTTTGTTTCATTAATCCTTTGTATTGTTCTTTTTATTTCTATTTTATTGATTTCAGCTCTCAATTTGATAATTTCCTGGCATCTTTTCCTCCTGGGAGACTTTGCTTCTTCCTGGTCCAGGGCTTTCAGGTGTGCTGTCAAGTCACTAGCATGAGATTTCTCCAGCTTCTTTTTGTGCGCCTATGCATTTCCCTCTTAGCACTGCTTTCATAGTATCCCATAAGTTTGTGTATGTGGTGTATTCATTTTCATTGATCTCTAGGAAGTCTTTATTTTCTTTCTTTATTTCTTCCTAACCCATTGGTGATTCAGTTGAGCATTATTCAGTTTCCATGAGATTGTAGGATTTCTGTAGTTTTTTCTGTTGTTGAAATCTTACTCCAAAATATGGTGGTCTGATAGAACACAGGAGGTTATTCCAATTGTTTTGTATTTGTTGAGATTTGCTTTGTGTCCAGGTATGTGCTCGATTTTAGATAAGGTTGAATGGGGTGCTGAGAAGAAGGTGTATTATTTTTTGTTTGGATGGAATGTTCTGTAGATATCGATTAATTCCATTTGAGCCATAACATCAGTTAAGTCCATTATGTCTCTGTTAAGTTTCAATTTGGCCAATCTGTCCAGAGGTGAAAGTGGGGTGTTTAAGTCTCCCACTATTAATGTGTGGGGTTTTATATGTGATTTAAGCTTTAGTAATATTTCTTTTACATATGTGGGTACCCTTGTGTTTGGGGCATAAATGTTCAGAATTGAGACTTCATCTTGGTGGATCTTTCTTGCAATGTGTATGTAATGTCCTTCATCATTTCTTTTGATTTATTTTAGTTTGAAGTTTATTTTGCTGCATGATAGGATGGCTACACCGGCTTTCTTCTTAATACCATTTGGTTGGAAAGTTTTTTTCCCAGCCTTTTATTCTTAGGAGGTGTCTGTCTTTGAATTTGAGATGTGTTTCTTGTATGCAGCAGAAAGTTGGGTCCTGTGTTTGTATCCATTTTGTTAGTCTGTGTCTTTTTATAGGTGAATTAAATCCATTGATATTAAGGGATATTAATGACCAGTGATTGTCCATTCCTGTTGTTATTTTTATTTTTTGGTGGTAGTGTGTGTGTACTTCTTTTCTTTGGGGTTTACTACTGTGGTATTATCTATTGCCTGTGTTTTCTTGGGTGTATCTGCCTATCTTAGGTTGGAATTTTCCTTCTAGTTCTTTGTGTTGGGCTGGGTTTGTGGATAAGTATTGTTTAAATCTGGTTTTGTCTTGGAAGGTATTGTTCACTCCGTCTATGATGATTGAAAGTTTTGCTGGGTGTATTAGTCTAGGCTGGCATCCATGGTCTCTTAGTGTCTGCATTATATCTGTCTAGGTCCTTCTCGCTTTCAAATTCTCCAATGAGAAATCAGGTGTTATTCTGATGGGTTTGCCTTTGTAAGTCACTTGGCTTTTTTCCTTTGCTACCCTTAATATTCTTTCTTTATTCTGTATGTTTAGTTGTTTAATTATTATGTGGCAAGGGCACTGTTTTGGGGGGTCTAGTCTGTTTGGTGTTCTATAGGCTTCTTATATCTTCATAGGCATTTCTTTCTTAAAGTTGGGAAAGTTTTCTTCTATGATCTTGTTAAATATATTTTCTGTGCCTTTGAGTTGCTATTCTTCTCCTTCCTCTAACCCAATTATTCATTGGTTTGGTCTTTTCATGGTGTCCCAAATTCTTGGATATTTTAGGTCATGACTTTGTTGGTGTTAGTGTTTTCTTTGACTGATGAATCTATTTCTTCTACAGTATCTTCAACACCAGAGATCCTCTCTTCCATCTCTTGCATTTGTTGGTTATACTTGCCTCTGAAGTTCCTGTTTGTTTACTGAGATTTTCTATTTCCAACAATCCTTCTGCTAGTGTCTTCTTTGTTTTTTCTATTTCCCTCATCAGGTCTTGGATTGTCTCCCTTGCTTTTTCATGATTTTCTTTCAAGGATTTATTGTTTTCTTCTGCTTTAATTGTCCTTTCCTCTAGTTTTTTATAGTGTTCTTCCCATTTTTTGTTTGTCTGTTCCTCTACTTTATTTTTGATTTCTTCTATATAAGGCTCTAGCCTCTTCATGATGTTACTTATAAGGTTGTTTTCTTCTTCTTCTTCCATTCCATGATGTTCAGGTCTAGCTGTTGGAGAATGGCTAATTTCTGGTGATGCTGTATTGCTCTTTATTTTGTTGTATGTACTTCTGCCTTGACGTCTGCCCATCTCCTCTTGCGTTTGTTCTTGGTCTTATCAGTGAACTTGGTCCAGAGGGAGCTGACAGATTTAGTGAGCCTCTCTCTGTTCCAGATGGAAGCTCTGGGCCAGATGGGAGCACTGGACCAGATGAGAGTGCTGGCTGGATAGGAGGTGGGGGGTTGGACTCTGAGTGTCGGGAACTCCCTGTGGTCTCCTTATTTTGTCCAGATGGGAGCTCCTCTTGTCTAGATGGGAGTTCCTCTGGTCTCTGGTCCAGATGGGAGTTCCAGGGCAGCATGGAAGCTTGGAGCTGGTCTCTGATTCTCAGGAAGTGGCTGGGGTCTCCAGCAGATGGGTGTGCGGGCAGGATGTGGAGACTGCATGTTCTGCCTGCAGTCTTGGAAAAGGGGAGCCTGCCCGCAAGGAAGGAAATTGGTGCCGAGTTGGTCAGGTCCTCTCAGGATGGCCTGTGTTCAGCGGTGGGACCCAGTTGCAGTTGCCTCTCTGACTGTAACCCCAGGCCCAATTCTCACCTTTTAAATAGATACTTATTAATATGAATCAAGTGAGAATATATATATATATATATATAGTGTGTGTGTGTGTGTGTGTGTGTGTATTTCCCTTTAAAATATCAATTGTGTTCTACATCCTTGCTTGTAGACTCATTTCAATAATATTTTATTTCTAGATTCTTCTCTATTTCAGTCTTACCTGGCAATTTGACTCTTTAAATTTTGTCTTCATTATTGATGATAATGATTTTTTTTTAAACTTGGAATTTAGTGAAGGTTTCATCATGAAAATGTGTATTAATTGTGTCCATTTTTGCTGTTTGCACCTAATTTACACTGTAGTACAGATGTGACAAATGGAAAAGGTGTGATATGAACTAAAAAATGACAGGAAGGTCAGAAGAAAGAAAAAAAATGTCTATTATCAAGGAGACCAAATAAAAAACTCCTTGTCATGTTGAGGGCCATGAGAGTATACAGCACGTGATAACTGGTGTTTATATGTCAAACTACCAAATGAATGACTCTTCCGTGGGAAGCCCCACCTGGCAAGGCCTTGAGATTGCTGAATGTAAATGACCAGTTGTTCCTTGTCTGTATTTCTCTCATGTGCCACTTCATTTCTTCCCTAAGAATTACATTCCTTATTTAAGAACAGCTATAATATCTCCCCATTTACCGTGCAATTCCATGTAATGTGTACATGTAATCTCATGATTACATCTCAGTCTTATGGGCACAAATAATTGTGCATTGTCAAGAAGATGATTTCTTATTTAACTGCACAATTCTGATGAATAGAAACATACTAAAATATGCTCCATAACTAGGTATATTGTTCCATGTAAACTCTAGACACTTACAGGTCTTGTTGGTCATCCTTAGTCACTGACAGACAAAACTAGCCAGACAGAGGTACTCGTGGAACTTTCACAGAGCAGAATTGCAGGTGCCTAGACTTGCTGGATCAAAACCCTTCAGAAGATTAATAGGGAATAGTAGTGATAGTGCAGGTTTCTGACCTTATCATATGTTAGTCATTCTAGAGATCAATAGAACCTATGTAGCCCTAAGCTTCCTCCACCAGCACCTCCCCAGTCTGATTCAAGAAACAATGAACACTTTATAACTATTTCTACACCAATTTTAATGCAAGAGTCTAGGCTCAGTTGACTATGCATAGGTCCTGAGATTCAGGTGATTAACAGAAAAAGTCTGTTAACTGATTAATCATGTCCCAATATTATTAATCACATAAAATAGTATACATATTCTTTGCCTTCTCCTTAAATCATGCATTGGTTTAATTTCTTCCTTTGCAACCTTTATAGCTATCTCTTAAAGAGATAGCCAGAACAGTTTACAACTTTCAGCTGTTGTCAGTCACCAATTAAGCTGACCAAGTCTTTGTCAAGTGTAACTCTTACCAGAATACTTGTCCCTGAGAGTTTGCTTTGTAGTTTTTACTAACAAGTTGCAAATGATTGGATATATACATATATATGTATATATACATATATTATGCTTAGGAATTTGTAATGGATAGTAGAATAGAGGTATAGTAGAATACTGATGTAGAAGAATAAAGATGTAGAGAAGAATAAAGATGGAAGGAACAAAGAAGACAACAATAAAGAGCGCATAGAATCAAGATATCTGGAATTCTGTAGAGATGAGGCTGGGGGGCTGCTGCAGGTGTTCTGCAGTTCTGGAGATGAGTCAATCAAGCATTGGCCAGTGTGTGTCAAGTTACTGTAGAAAACTTTCACCTTTCCCTCACTCCAGGGAAGCATATTTCAGAGTACCAAGGGGAGGAGCTGAGGGCTGGTACCTCACCCCTACACTGCTATATCATAGCAAATGAAGAACAGTTAATATATATAGCTATTCTATACTGGAAAAATCTTACTGTGGATGACATTATTTGAAAAGGTTCTGTATATTTTGTCTCTATGATACAGACATTTAATTTGAATGATTGCTGTTACATCTTTTAGTAAGCTGAGAACTAATATTGAATGAGAACTGTTTTTCACCTGAGTTTAGAGAAGTTCATAGGCTCACTACAGATCCTCACTTCCTTCTCCATTCCTATAAACCAAATCTCCCAGGCTCATCACTAAAACTGCAGAACACCTGCAGCAGTCTCCCAGCCTCATCTCTACAGAATTCCAGATATCTTTCCCTCCACATCTCCCTCCCCCACAATGCTTGCTTTATCCAGGCCACAATACCAAAGAAACTCTCAGAGAACCCATAAGAACTTGGGTCAGAGAAACAGGAAAGGTTAACTGTAGATTTTCACCTCTCCCACAGCTTCTTGAAATTCAATGTCTCATATCTAGCTCTAAAGCAGACCATCTGCTGAGGCTTCTTTGTCCCCTCCACTTGTCACCCCTGAAAAACACAGATCTTAACCTCCGTTCTTCACTCCACCCACTCCTTGCTTTATGCCAGCCCCCAAATCTAGGTAAATAATCCCTGGAAACCCATTCCAAAAAAGCAGGTAGTCTAATTGAAGATCTTCCACTTCTCCCTCATTCCTCCAAGGATAACCTTCCAGGATTATCCCTAGCTCTGTAGCAGATGTTCTGTGGTTGCCTGTCCTTATTTACTACCCCAATTCACAGGGAACTAAGCAGATCCTAGTAGAGTGTTCTGCTTTCCTCCCTCTTCTGAAGCCCCTCCACTGTCCAAAACCCACCTCTCTTCCTAAGTCTCAGTGCTCCAGCACTCAGGACTCATCAGGGCCCCAGAAGTGTTTCCTACAGGCAACACACAACCAACAGAATCTTCTAAGAACCAGAGAAGAAGTGAAAATCATGGCACAAAACAGTAATCCAACAAAGACAAGACCAGATTTGAGAACCTAGAATTACAGTCTTGTCAATCCAAGATGGCTAGACAGCAGCAAAAACACATAATCAAGATCCAGGTGGTGATGGTGCATGCCTTTAATCCCAGCACTTGGGAGGCAGAGCCAAGTGGATCTCTGTGAGTTTGAGGCCAGCCTGCTCTACAGAGCAAGATCTAGAACAGGCACCAAAACTGCACATCTGTCTCAAAAAACCAACACACACACACACACACACACACACACACACACACACACACACACAATCAAAATAGCCAGGACAATGTTTCTCCACTAGAGCCCAGCAAACCTGTGGCAACTGGCCCTGAATACCCCAATGTAGCTGACGCACAAACAGAAAACTACTAAAATGCCTTAATGACTATAATACAGGTCAGAAGAAAGAAGTAGTAACAGCTGGAGGAGGAGGAGGAGGAGGAAGAAGAAGAGGAGGAGGAGGACGAAACCTATATATGCCTAAAAGAATTCTATGAAAATACAAACAGTGGAAGAAAAATAATTAAACCATTCAATACACAAAAGTTGAAATAGAATCAATAAAAATATTCCAAACTGAGAGAAATTTGGAAATAAAAAAAATAAGAATTAAAACAAGAACCACAGAGTCAAACTTCACTAACTGAATGCAAAAAGTGGAAGAGAATATCTTGGGTA
This sequence comes from Onychomys torridus, assembly GCF_903995425.1. Classification (NCBI taxonomy): domain Eukaryota; kingdom Metazoa; phylum Chordata; class Mammalia; order Rodentia; family Cricetidae; genus Onychomys; species Onychomys torridus. The sequence continues at coordinate 24,371,669 of NC_050448.1, forward strand.
TCCAAGACACAGTACAAGAAATAGATATATCAGTTGAAGAAAATGTTAAATAAAAATACTCATAGAATAAAACATCCAGGAACTCTGGGACACTATGAAAAAAAAAAAAAAACTCTAAGAATAATAGGAGTAGAGGAAGGGAAGAAACACAGGCCAAAGACACAGAAAATATTTTCAACAAATCATAAAAGAAAGAAATATTTACTAAAGAATAAGTAAGTTTAAGAAGCACACAGAACACCAAACAGACTGAACCAGAAATGAAACTATCCTCAGACATAATAGACAAAACACAAAATTTGCTGAACCAAAATATTAAAAGCACAAGGGCACAAAACCAATAACATATAAAGAAAAGCCTAATAGAATTACATTTTACTTCCCAATACAGATTCTAGAAGGTAGAGTGGCCTGGAGAGACATGTTTCAGGCTCTAAGAGAACAGAGATGGTAGCCCAGGCTAGTATTCCTGGCAAAACTTACAATTAGCATAGATGGGAAAAATAAGGCATTCCTTGATAAATTCTGGTTATGCAATATCTATCTATGAATTCAGTCATATGGAAAGAAGAAGAATGTAAACTCTAACATTAATAGATTAACTACAAAAGGCAAAAGAGGTAAATAATTACAGATCAGCAATTAAAAGAAGAGACACATACAAACCACTAACACAACCACCACCACCAACAACAACAAAACAACATCAGCAGCAACAACAAAATAATAGAAATCAATAATCATAGGTAATTGTTATCTCTCAACATCAACTAACTCAATCCCTGGATAAAAAGACACCTACTAACAGATGTATGTGAAAACAGGATCTGTCCTTCTGTTGCATTTAAAAGCACATCTTAGCTTCAAGCGTAGACATCACCTCAAGATAAAGTGTTGAAAAAATGTATTCTAAGTAAATGGATATAATAAACAAGTTGGTATAGCTCTTTTAACATATGACAACATAGACTTCAAATCAAAACTAATTGAAAGAGATAAGTAAAGAAATGGCATACCCACCAAAGGAAAAATCCACCAAGATAACATGCCAATTCATTTTTTTATTAAGAAATGTTTTATTAATTTTACATATCAATCACAGATCCTACTCTTCCCTCCTCCTGCCCCTCCAGCATTTCCCCCAACTGCCCCTCCCCATTTCCTACTACAAGAATGTAAGACTTCACTTAGGGAGCCAGCAAAGCCTGGTACATTCAGTAGAGGCAGGTCCAAGTCCCTCCTCCTCTGCAAGGCTGTATGAAGTGTCCCACCATGGGTAGTGTGTTCCAAAAAGCCAGATCATGCACCTGGATATACCCTGATCCTACTGCCAGGATGTCCTTTAAGCAGATCAAGCTACACAACTTTCTCATGGGGGCTCCATAGGTGTTGGTCTAAATTTCATGAGTTCCCACCAGTTTGGCTTGCTTGTCTCTATAGGTTTCCCTATCATGATCTTGGTGCTCTTTGCTCATAGAATCCCTCTTCTTCCTCTTTGACTAGACTCCTGGTGGCCTAGTGCTTGGCTGTGGATCTCTGCATCTGCTTCCATCAGTTACTGGAGATAGCCTCTATTAGGACAGTTATGGAGAAACCTCACAGTAGCGACTTAACAGCACACTTGAAAGCTCTAGAACAAGAAGAAGCAATCTCACTCAGGAGGAATAGATGCCAGAAAAATAATCAAATTGAGAGCTGAAATAAAAAACAGAACAATACAAACAATCTATGAAACTTACAGTTGGTTCTTTGAAAAAATAAATAAAATAGACAAGCCCTTACCCAAACTAACCCAAGGGCAGAGAGAGAACACAAAAAATTAGCAAAATCAGAAATGAACAACAGGGAAAATAAAATACAGAGTTCCATCAAGTCATACTTCATAAACCTATACTCCATAAAATTGGAAAATCTAAAAGAAATAGACAATTTTCTGGATAAGTATCACATATCAAAATTAAATCAAGATCAGATAAACAATCAGATAAACAATATAAATAGACCTATAACCCCTCAGGAAACAGAGTCATTAAAAGTGCCTTGACAAAAAAAAAAAGGCCAGGACATGTCAATTCTTAACATCTATGGCCAAAACATGTAGACACATGAACATCCAAGTTTATCAACACACACACACACTCACACACATACACACAAAATCACTTCTATAGAGTAAATATCATATTGACACACACTCCAGCTAATAGACACATAATACAGAGAAGTGCTGGAGCTAAATGAAATTATAAACAAAATGGACCTAAAAATATTTACAGAACATTTCACCCAAACACAAAATGAAATACCTTCATTACAACACCTAATGAAACATTATCTAAAATTGACCACTTACTTGTCAACAAAGGAAGTCTCAAGAAATAAAGCCCTGCATTCTATCTGACCACATGAATTCAATAAGAAAAACAACAGAAAGCTTACAAATCCATGTAAACTAAACACTCTTTACTGAATGAAAAGTGGTACAAGACAAAGATTAAGAAAAAAAAATCAAGACATTTTAGAACTGAATGTAAAAGAATATACAACATATTCAAAATTATGGGACATTGTGAAGGTTGTTCTAAAAAGCAAGTTCATGGCACTAAATGCCTACACAAGAAAAAAAAATTAAGAGATCTTGTACTAGCAATTCAACAACAAAACTGAAATCTCTAGAACAAAAGGATGAAATCACACCCAAAATGAGTAGATGGCAAGAAATAATCAAACTAATTGATGAACTCAATAAAATAAAAATAATAACAACAACGAAACACAATACAAGAAATCATTGAAAGGAAGAGTTAGTTCTTTCAGAAAATCAATAAAATTGACAAATCCTTATCTAAGTAAGTAAAAGACAAAGAGAGAAGATTCCATTTATCAAGATTATAAATAAAAAAGGAGACAGAACAACAGAAACTTAGGAAATCCAAATACGTATAAGGACATATTTAAAAAGCAGTACTCCACCATAAATTGGAAAATCTTTTTTAGAAAAGGGTTATTTTTCGATATATGTAGCTTACCAAAGTTAAATTAAGATCAAATAACCAATTTAAACAAAACTAGTAAAATAGAAACAATCATAAAAAGTTTCCCATGCAAAAAACATTCATGGCTAGAATGTTTTAATACAGATTTTTCCAGAGATTCAAAGAAGAGTTAATGCCAATAATCCACAAATTCTTCCTCATAATAGAAACAGAAGGAATATTGCAAAAATGTATTTTAAGATGGCACAGATACACCAATAATCAGACAACATAAAGACCCAACAAACAAAGACAATTGCAGAACAATTTCCCATGAACATAGATGTAAATTGCATAATTCAATACTTGCATCAAAATCCAAGAATGTGTCAAAAAGATTATCCAGCATGAAGGTTTCATTCTAAAGAAGCAAGGAAGTTCTTCATGCTTAAACTGAAAAATATAATCTACCATATAAACAAATTAAAAGATAAAAAACACATATTCATATCACTAGATGCAGAAAAGGCCTTTGACAAAAATCTAACATCCTTTATGGTAAAACATGTAGAGAGAGTAGAGATCCAAGGGGCATCTCTTAACATATTAAAGTGAGTGTGCACCAAGCCCATAGCCTACATCAACTAAAATAGACAGAAACTCAGAGAATTTTCACTAAAATTAGGATAGGACAGGGCTGTTCAATGTTTCCATTCCTATTCAATATAGTGCATGAAGATTTAGCTAGAACAATAACACACTGAGGCAGAGGGAAACAATACAAAATTGAAAAGGAAGAAGTCAAAGTCTCTGTATTTAAAGCTAACGTAGTATACATAAGTCACCAGAAAAAATTCTCTTGGAACTTCCTACAGCTAAAAATAGTTTCAGCAAGGTAGCTGGATAAAAAAATAACTCAAAAAATTTGTAGCCTTACTATACACAATTGACATATGATCTGAGAAAGAAATCAGAAACACATCACCATTCAAAACAGCCCCAAATAATGTAAAATACGTTGGGGTATCTTTAAACAAGTAAGTGAAAGACTTGTAAAACAAAAACTTTAAATCACCAAAGAAAGAAATTAAAGAAGATATCAGAAGATAGAAAAAAATCTCCAATGCTCATGGATTGGTAGAATTAACACATTAAAATGGCCATCCTACCAAAAGTAATCTTCTGATTCAACACAATTACCATCAAAAGTCAAACACAATTCCTCGCAGATCTTGAAATGACAGTTTTCAGAATCATATAGAAACACATAGAAGCAAAAAGAATAGCTAAAATAAACCTAAACAATAAAAGAAGTTCTTGATGGACCAACATCCCCGATTTCAAGTTGTACTACAAATCATAATATTGGCACAAAAACACACACCTTGATCAATATCAGACTGACACATAAAATCATACGTGTTTCGACATCTGATTTTTTTTATAAAGTTGCCAGAAATACACAGAGAAAAGAGTGTCTTCAACAACCAGTGCCAGTAAAATTAGATGGCACCATGTAGAAGAATAAAAATAGTTTTATAACTGTAACTCCACACAAAACTCAACTCCAAATGAATCAATGACTTTGACATAAAACCAGATACACTCAACCTGATAGAAAAGAAAGTGGGGAATAGCCCTGCATTCATTGGCACAGGAAAACACTTCTTGAAAGGAACACCATTAGTGCAGACACTAAGATCAACAGTTAATACATGAGACTTTGTGAAACTAAGAAACTTCTGCATGGCAAAGGACACTGTCATTTATACAAAGTGGCAGCATGCAGAACACAGAAAGGTTTTTACCCACTACACATCAAACATAGGGTTAGTATCTAAAGTATTTAAGGAACTCAAAAGACTAGATACCAAGAAAACAATTCATCTAATAAAATACGGGGTAGAGATCTAAACAAAATTCTTAGTAGAGGAATCTTAGATGAACCACTAACGTACATATTCAGTCTTCTTAGTTTTAGGAGAAATGCAAACCAAAACCACTTTGAGGTTTCTTCTTACACCTGTCAGAATGGCTAAGATCAATACCACAAATGCTGGTGAGGATGTGGAGTAAGAGCAACACTCTTTTATCTCAGGTGGGAGTGCAAACCTGTACAACCACAGTGGAAATTAGTGTGGCACTTTCTCAGGAGGACAGAAATTGATCTATCTCAGGATCCAACTCTACAAGTCCTGGGAATATACCCAATGGATCCTTCATCCTACCAATAGAAAGACTTGCTCAGTCATGTTCATTGCTGCTCTATTTATAATAGCTAGAAATTGGAAACGATCTAGATGTCCCTCAACAGAATAGGAAAGGAAAATTAAATTCAGTCATTACAAAAAACTACATCATGAAATTTTCAGGCAAATGAATGGAAATTAAACAACAGCAACAATAAACATCATCCTGAGTAATCTTGAGAGTGGCATTCCAGGTCCTATTATACATTCACTTATATGTGGATATTAGCTGCTAAATCTATGATAATTAAGCTGTAATCCATAGTATTGTAGAAGGTAGTTACAAAATAAGGGAATAGAGGGAAGAAAGGGAAATAGAAAAACCCACCTATCCCTGGAGACCTCAGCAGCTCCCTGAGACACAAACTGCACCAGCTCCATTGGATCAAGAGGTGAGTGACCATTCTCCCAGCTAGTCAGGCCTTCCTATGCTCCTCACATTGTACCCTGCAATCTACAAGTCCCATTTTGTTCCCCAAACCCACTCATCCACTGAAACTCCAGCAATTCCCAGAGACACAAACACTGCCAGTGCCAACTGGACCAAGAGCTACTCAATGAGACACTTACATCATTTGCACCAATTGGAAGAAGAGATGGGTAGAAGCCAGTGCAAGAATACATTCAACAGAGAAAGTCAGAACTGAACTAGTCTGGTGATCAGATGGCCAAACACTCTAACTGTCATGCTAGAACTCTCATCTAATAACTGATGGAAGTGGATGCAGAGATCCTCTGCCAGGCCCCAGGTGGAGCTCCAGGAGTCCAATTGTCGAGAAAGAGGAAGGATTGTACGAGCAAGAATTGTTGAGACCAAGATTGGAAAAAGCACAGGGACAAATAGCCAAACTAATGGAAACACATAAACTATGAAGCAAAAGCTAAGGAGCCCCCAACTGGATCAGGCCCTCTCAATAAGTGAGATAGTTGAATAGCTTGAACTTTTTGGGAGGCACCCAGGCAGTGGGACCCAGACCTGTCCTTTGTGCATGAGCTGGCAGTTTGGAACCTGGGACTTATGCAGGGACACTTTGCTCAGCCTGGGAAGAGGGGACTGGACCTGCCTGGACTGACTCTACCAGGTTGAGCTGAATCCTTAGGGGAGTCTTTGCTCTAGAGGAGATGGGAATGGAGGGAGTTAACTGGGGGGGAAGGCGGGGACAGGGGCAGGAGGACAGGGGAACCCACGGCTTATATGTAAAATTAAATAAATTATTTTAAATATGAATACATTCCACAACATAAAGAGCAATATGGTACCAATAGAACATAGCAGTTCTACAACAGCAAGATCCTAACATGCCAATGTAAAAGAAGCCAATGAAAACAATCTTAAAAATGACTATTTGAAGATTATAGAGGGTTTTAAAGAGGAAATGACAATTTCCCTTAAAGAAAGAGGAAAAGACAAACAAAAAATGCGAGAAATTAGTAAATTCCTTAAAGAAAGCCAAGAAAACAATAGAAAAGCAATCAAACAGGTGAAGGAAACAGTTTAAGACTTAAAAATTGAAATATTGATGATAAAGGAGACATAAACCAAGGAAATAATGGTAACAGAAAGTCTGAGTAAACAAACAGAATCTACAGATGCAAGCCAAAACAACAGAATACAAGAGATGGAAGAGAGAATCTCTGGTGTTAAATATATGATATAGGGAATAGAGTCACTGGTCAAAGAAAACATTAAAGCCAATGAAGACATAACATAAAACATCCCGGAAATCTACAACACCATGAAAAGACCAAGTCTAAGAATAATAGGGATAGAAGAAGAGGAAGAATATCAACTCCAAGACACAGAAAATATATTCAACAAAATTGTAGAAGAAAACTTCTCCAACCTAAAGAAAGAAATGCCTATAAAGTTACAAAAAGCTTACAGATCACCAAATAGACTGGGCCCCCAAAAAGTATACTCACCACATAATAATCAAATCACTAAACATACAGAATAAAGAAAGAATATTAAGAGCTACAAAGGAAAATGGCCAAGTAACAAATAAAGGCAGACCCATCAGAATAACTCCCAACTTCTCAATGAGACTCTGAAAGCCAGAAAGTCCTGGACAGACATTATGCAGACACAAGAGACCATAGATGCCAGCCTAGACTACTATACCTAGCATGTCATGGAATATCTTGTGCACTCTGTGAATGGTGCTTGAAAATTTTGCTGGGTATAGTAGTCTAGGCCTTTAATCCCAGCACTCAGGAGGCAGAGGCAGGTTGAGCTCTGTGAGTTCAAGGCCAGTTTGGTCTCCAAAGCAAGTTCCAGGAAAGGCGCAAAGCTACACAAAGAAACCATGTCTCAAAAAAACAAACAAAAAAAAAAGAAAGAAAGAAAGGAGGGAGGGAGGGATGGAAGATGGAAGAAAGAACAAAAGAAAGAAAGAAAGAAAGGAAGGAAGAAAGGAAGAAACAAAGAAACAAAGAAAGAAATTAAAGACTTCCTAGAATTCAATGAAAATAAATTCACAACATAATAAAACTTATGGGGTACTATGAAAGCAATACTAAGAGGAAAGTTCATAGCATGAAATGCCCACTAAAGAAGTTGGAGAAACATAAAGAAATCTTACATGAGTGATTTAACAGCACACCTGAAAGCTCTAGGACAAAAAGAAGCAAACTCACCCAGGAAGAATGGATGCCAGAAATCCATAATCAAATTGAGGGCTGAAATTAAAAAAAAAAAAAATTATAACAGAGAACAATATAAAGAATCAGTGAAACAAAGAGTTGGTTCTTTGAGAAAATAAACAAGCTAGATAAAGTCTTATCCAAACAAACAAAAAGGCAGAGAGAAAATGTCCCAATTAACAAAATCAGAATCAAAAAGGAAGATATAACAAGAGACAAGGAGGGAATCAAGATAATCATCAGGTCATACTTCAAAAACCTGTACTTCACAAAATTGGAAAATCTAAAAGAAAGTTACCACATACCCAAGTTTATTCAAAATTGGAAAATATAAAAGAAAGTTACCACATACCCAAGTTAATTCAAGACCAGATAAATAACTTAAATAGACATACAACACCTAAGGAAATAGAAGCAATCATTAACACCTTCCAAAAAAGGAAGTACAGATTCAGTACAGAGTTTTACCAGTTTTTCAAAGAAGAGCTAATACCAGTACTCTTCAAATTGTTCCACACAATAGAAACAGAAGGAACATTGCCAGTTATGATGCCACAGTTACCCTGATACCCAAACTACACAAAGATGCAACAAAGTAAGAAAATTGCAAACAAATCTCTCTGATGGACATTGATGCAAAAATACTCAATAAAATACTGGCAAACTGAATCCAAGAACACATTAAAAAAAATCAGCCACCATGATCAAGTAAGCTTTATTCCATATATGCAGGGATAGTTCAACATAAGAAAATCTACCATTGTAATCCTTTATATAAACAAACTGAAAGGAAAAAAAATACATGATCATCTCATTAGAAGCTGAAAAAGGCATTTGACAAAATTCAACACTCCTTCATGATAAAGGTCTTGGAGAGAACAGCAATTCCAGAAATATACCAAATCATAGTAAAGGCAATTTACAGCAAACAGACTGCCAACATCAAATTAAATGGAGAGAAACAAATGTGATTCCACTGAAATCAGGAATGAGACAAGGCTGTCCACTCTCGCCATATCTATTCAATATAGCACTCCAAGTTCTACTTGGAGAAATAACACAACAAAGGGAGATCAAGAGAACACCCATTGGAAAGGAAGAAGTCCAAATTTCCCTGTTTTCAGATGATAAGATAGTATACATAAGTGACTAAATATTCTACAAGGGAACTCCTACAATTGATAAACACATTCAGTAAAGTGGCAAGATACAAGATTAATGAAAACATCAGTTGCCCTCCTATATACAAATGATAAATGGGCTGAGAAAGAAATCAGAATAACATCTTCCTTCACAGGAGTACAAATAATTTAAAGTACCTAGGGGTAACTCTAACCAAGCAAGTGAAAGACTTGTATGTCAAGGATTTTAAGTCCTTGATGAAGGAAATTGAAGAAGATAGCAGAAAATGAAAAGATCTCCCATGCTCGTGGATAGGTAGGATCAACATGGTAAAAATGGTAATCTTACCAAAAGCAATCTACAGATTCATGCAATCTCCATCAAAATCCCAACACAGTTCTTCACAGATCTTGAAAAAAAAGAAACAATGCTCAACTTCATTTGGAAAAAAAAAATGGGGATAGCTAAAACAACCTGTACAATAAATGAACATGCAGAGGGATCACCATTCCTGACTTCAAGCTCTACTATAGAGCTACTGTAATAAAAACATCTTGGTATTGGCATAAAAACTGACATGTGGACCAATGGAATCAAATTGAAGACCCTGACATTAATCCACACACTTATGAACACCCGATTTTTGACAAAGAAGCCAAAACTGTACAATGGAAAAAAGAAAGCACCTTCAACAAATGATGCTGGCATAACTGGATGTCAACATGTAGAAGATGGCAAATAGATCCATATCTATCACCATGCACAAAACTCAAGACCAAGTGGATTAAAGACCTCAACATTAACCAAGCTACATTGAACCTGATAGAACAGAAAGTAGGAAGTAACCTTGAATGCTTTGGCACCAGAGAACACTTCCTAAACATAACACCAGTAGCATGGATACTGGGATCAAGAATTAATAAATGGGACCTCTTAAAACTAAGAGACTTCTGTAAGGCAAAGAACATGATAAATAATATAAAACTATAGCCTATAGAATGAGAAAAGATCTTCACCAACCCCACATCTGACAGAGGGATGATCTCTAAAATATATAAAGAATTCAAGAAAGTAGACATCACAATACCAAACAAACCCATTAAAAATGAGCTACAAATCTAAACAGGGAATTCTCAACAGAAGAATCTCAAATGGCAAAAAGACATTTAAGGAATTGCTTGACATCCTTAGTCATCAGGGAAATGCAAATCAAAATGACTCTGAGATATCATTTTACACCTGTCAAAATGCCTAATCTCAAAACCTCTGATAACAGCTTAAGTTGGAGAGAATATGAAAGGGGATGACTCTTCCACTGTTAGTGGGAGTAAAAGCTTGTATAGTTACTTTGGAAGTCAGTATGGCAACTTCTCAGATAATTAAGAATCCATCTACCTCAAGACCCAATGATACTAGTCTTGCACTAGGATCATAGTCAAGGGATGCTCGATTGTACCACAAGGACACATGCACAATTATGTTCATAACAGCACTATTCTAAATAGCTAGAGCCAGGAAACAACCTAGATGCCCCTCAACCAAAGAATGCTACATATACACAATGTGGTACATATACACAATGGAGTATTACTCAGCTTCAAAAATCAATGATGTCATGAAATTTGCAGGCAAATGGATGGAACTAAATAATGTCATCCTGAGTGTGCTAACCCAGATTCAGAAAGACAAACATGGTATGTACTCACACATAAGTATACACTAGGTGTAAAGCAAAGGAAAACTGGACTACATCACACAGCTCTAGAAAAGCTAGCTAACAAAGTGGACCCTAAGAGGGATGCATGGATCACATTAGGAAGGGGAAATAGATGAGATCTCAATGAGTAAACTGGGGATAATGCAGAGCAATAGAGGGTATAAGATGGGTGATGAGAACATGAGGGAATGGTGTGGTCAAGCTTGTGGGGGGATGGAGTGGGAGAGCAATGAATGAGATATCTTGATAGAGGGAGACATTATGGGGTTAGGCAGACACATAATGCTATGGAAATTCCCAGGGATCCACAAGGCAGACCTCAGATTAGACTACTAGCAATAGTGGAGAAGGTGCCTGAACTGGCATACTGTAATAATCAGATTGGTGAATCTGTCATCATAAAGCCTTCATCCAGTAACAGATGGAAGCAGATGAAGAAATCAACAACAAAGCACCAGGCCATGCTCCGCGAGTCCAGAGGAAGAGAGAAAAGTGGGATAATAAGAGCAAAGGGGTGGAGGTAAAGATCATGATGGGGAAATCTACAGAAACAACTAAACCAAGCTCAGAGGAACTCATGAACCTTAGACTGACAGCTGTGGGACATGCATGGGACCAGACTAGACCCTCTGCATATCAGAGACAGTTGTGGAGCTTGGTCTGTTTGAGGGGCCTCTGGCAGTGGAATCAGGATCTATCCCTGGTGCATGAGCTGGCTCACTGGAGTCTATTACCTATGGTGGGACACTTTGCCCAGCCTTGATGCAGGGGAGGGGCTTGGTCCTACTTCAAATGAATGTACCAGGCTTCCCTGATTCTCCAAAGAAAGCCTTACCCTTTTGGAGGTGGGGATGCTGGTGGGGGTCAGAGGATGAAAGTCTAAGAGGGAAGTTGGTGTAAGGATACAAGGGCGATTTGTGGTTGGTATGTAAAATGAATTTTAAAAATCTTAAATTAAAAAAGATGAAGAAAATATTAGTAATGGACAGGACTGAAATGGAAAATTCAAGTGAGGGAAATGAGTGTTGTGGGTGTATATATGACTAGCGACATCTAAAAGTAAGGACCATTTGAGGGATTGTATGGAAATCTATTACAGGAGAAACTTTCTAATATATATATATATGAAGGTGATCTCAACGTTACCCCAAATAATGGGGGAGAGAGAGCCCTAACAGACCATCTCTTATTTCCAAACTTAGCTTCTAGTACTGGGATGCGGTTACATCTAATTGAGTTTTGGGGAAAAGGGGCCTATGGGAATACCCAAATAACACAGGCTATTTTCAAGTGTATAGTTTTCTCTTTACAAACTGACAGCAAAGCCCCATTACTGAAGGCAACAACCACACAACTCACTAAATATGGACAAGTCAAGTTGTAGCCTACATAGAACCTTCACTCCTATGTTCTGGCATTTGTGTACAGTAAGGGACTCTGCATGGTACTGAAAGAGAAATTTAAACAACAGTCCTGCCTGAATCCCTTTGACAAAAATGCTGTACTACCTGCAAGATATGCTAGTTCAATGGTAGCAAAAGGCTTTTGGGATAGTCAACCTAATAACTGAATTGACTTAAAGCCCACTCCATGAGATGGACCCCATACCTGACACTGCTTGGGTGACCAAGAAAGAACCAAACAAGAGACTAGATATCCCAGGTTCCTAGGTAAAACCAAATAATACTAGCATGTGTGTGTGTGTATATATATATATATATATATATATATATATATATATATATATATATATATATTGATAAACTTTTTCTATGTTTTCTTTTTTTTTTAAATTTTTATTCATTTTACATACCAACCACAGATCCCACTCTTATGCCTCCTTCTACTTTCCCTCCTCACCTTCCCTCCTCCTTCTCCTACCTGCCCCTCATCCCCTCCTCCAACAGGGTAAGTTCTCCCATGGAAGGCAGCTAAGCCTGGTACATTTGGTTGAGGCAGGATCAAGCCCTTCCCTGATGCATCAAGGGTGAGCTAGGTGTCTGACCATAGGTAATGGGATCCAGAAAACCAACTCATGCACCAGGAATAAATCCTGCTCACACTGCCAGGGACCCCTCAAACAGATCCAGTTACACAACCATCTCCCATATGAAAAGGGTCTAGAATGGTCCCATGCAGATTCCACAGGTCGATCTAAATATTCTTCTATATTCATAGAACGGGTGTCTTGTTTAACATCATCAGAGAAGCTGCCTCCTGCAGCAAATAGAATACATATAGAGACCCTTACCGAGACATTATGGAGAGCGTGAAAGACCTTGGAATACTCAGCACTAAATGGAATGTCTCCATAAAATCTCTGATCTCAGAGATTCAGGAATCTGATAGAAACAGAGGAAAGAGTATAAGAGCTGGAAGGGATGGAGGACACCAGGAAATAGGGCCCTATAAACCCACAGGAGCAAAGCTCATGTGAACTCATAGTGATTGAAACAGAATCCACTGGGAGTGCATGGGTCTGCAAAAGGAGATATACATAGGCTTCGAGTTTAGTGCTTTTATGGGAGTTCTGAGTGTGTGTATAAATGGGTCTCTGAAATATATGCCTTCTCTTTAGCTTTTTTCTTTCTTGTTGGCTTCTCATGTCTGAATTCAACATGAGAGTTATTGTTTTATATTCTTATATATTTTATTTTGTTATATTTTAAAAGTGAATGAATGAGTGAATGAATGAAAACCTAGTCACTAGGGTAAATGTTTACAATTGATCAGTTATTTATAGCTGCTGGGAGAAGGAAAATTACTTTTCTCCAATGGAATGACACTGTGTATATCAATCACTCTAGGGCAGGTCTCATGTTCAGAAAATAATGGACTGTTCACTTCTCTTGTGCTCTTTTATTTTGTTACAGTGTGGTGGCATTTTGGGGGTGTTGTTGCTTTATTTTTTGGTTTTGGGGGATTTTGCTATTGTATTGATTTTTGTGTTTTGAGTAAGAAATTGAAGTTGGGTGTGTAGAGAGTGGGAGAGGATCTGGGAAGACTTGTGTGAACAGAAGAATATGAAAAATTATATTTAAATGTAAACATTGTTTTAAATCACAAAATTAATAAAGGAAAAATAATAATACTAAAAAATGAAATAAAGAATGATATAATTTAGAAAACATTTTTTATATTTGTTAGAATATAGTTCTATATTTATATGGAATACTTTAAATTGGTATGAGTCAGATTTGAAAAAGAACTATATTTAAAATTACAATTTTCTTCAAGAAGACCTTATTGGCCATGTTTGTATAAATTCTGATAAGTGTGTCCAAATGCTGGACATGGGTGTAAATTCATTTACTGCATCATCTATGCTCTATATTAAACTGACTTATTTCAAATATGCTTCAATGAGAGATTTATGTAAAGGAAAATGTCATCTGTCCCAGTTAAAAGAAAAGTTTCTCATAAAAGCCAAATTCAATTTATTTTCTATGTGTATCTATCTGTTTTTAACTGTTCCCTTCTAGTAAAATAAATAGTGAAATTAACCCTAATCACTCACATGTAGGCTATAAAGGTTAATAACTTCTATCACCAGAAAAGCTTTTATTGCATTTATTATGTGGTCAGAGTCAGATTACCTTTCACATTCAGAAAGCAATTTTACCCTCATGCTTCACTCCTACCAAGTGGGTGTGATTTGAGTCCAATTCTACCTGAAGAACAAAGACACTGTTGGAATTGAAGCCTAGACACAGGAAAGCACCTGGACAGACAAAGGCTTTCTTGGAGACCTCTACCTAGACTCCTCTGAATAACCTTTCACTGAACTTCCTTGTGTCCTCTCTTCAGCAAACATGGTTTACTGCAAGAATTTGCAAGAACAGTGCTAGTGTCTGACCAATCTTCCTGTCTTCAGCATGAATCCTGATGAGCTTAACAAGAACCCCTAAACTTGATGTTTCCTTTTAGCAGTTTCCCACACATTTTCTCCCCTTGCTTTGTCTTCAGATATGTTTTCTGGTTTGGGCATTGTACCCAAACTCCCTCCCCTGTATAACAGAACACTCTCCCCAAAGTCATCTGTATACTTTCTAATTTATATCTGAAAACATGTTATCTCTAACAGGATAAAATAGTTATTCATTATTGAAGAACAGCTCTAGTATGGCCTGTTATTTTTTAGCTACAATCTATTTTCCTCTTCTCCTTCTTCTTCTTCTTCTTCTTCTTCTTCTTCTTCTTCTTCTTCTTCTTCTTCTTCTTCTTCTTCTTCTTCTTCTTCTTCTTCTCCTTCTCCTCCTTCTCCTTCTCCTTCTCCTTCTCCTTCTCCTTCTCCTTCTCCTTCTCCTTCTCCTTCTCCTTCTCCTTCTCCTTCTCCTTCTTCTTCTTCTTCTTCTTCTTCTTCTTCTTCTTCTTCTTCTTCTTCTTCTTCTCCTTTTGTGTGTATGTGCCTGTGTTTCAAGACAGGGTTTCTTCATGTAGTTTTGTGCCTTTCCTAGAACTCACTTTGTAGATCAGGCTGGCCTCGAACTCATAGAGATCCACCTGCCTCTACCTCCCAAGTGCTGGGATTAAAGGCATGTGGAACCACTGCCCAGGCTACAATCTATTTTCATATTGCAAATGTGTTCATCTTTTTTAAACATCTTTTGGGTATAAATACATTGATTCTATCTTCTCAGAAAAATGTTTTTAATTGAGTAGAATATTTCCCTTTCTTAATGTCTAAAGAATTAATGATAATGAAACGTTTAAGAGATAAAGGAGGTATGAATTAATGGAATACCTCTAAAATAGTGACAAAGTAAAGTTTCATAATTACTAAATGCAATAAAATAACAAAATAATTCATCCTATCCATCCCAAGTGTTAGGACTACCTAACTACATTTCATAAATGTTGTTATATGCTTAATTTATTGAAAATAATACATTAAAATTCAATGTTAAATTTTTAAAAGCTTTAGTGTTTAATATTTAAGCACAGATAAAATTATAGACAATATCATTAATAAATATTCAGCTATGCTAAATTATGCATGATTATTTAAAATATGCAAATTACCAAGTAATATGAATAGTAAATTTAAATAGAAAAATATGTATATAAATGAATGGTATTTTGGAATCTAAGGGAATTGATGACTATGTGATATATGTGTCCCCAAGGTGAGTGAAATATTAAAAACCTTTTGCACTAAAAGATCAGACAAGACGAAAATTAATGTAGTATTTTTTTATTTCTCAATTTTAGCAAGTGAATCTGATAGATTTTATTTGACATGTTAATTTATTTTTCAGTAGACTGCCACTGTGGTCATAGGATACTTATACATTTATTGAAATTTTATTTAGCCTTGAAGAGTCTTGTGCACATGTTAACCTATATTTACTCTTCATTGATGATAATATTAGCAGTGGTTATTTCATTGGTTTCTAGATAATAAAATTAAACATGATCAAAAAAAGAGAATTGCTCCTGAAGAATGACAACCTAAGTTGACTTCTTGCCTTCATCTTGTCACTATAAGTGTGTGACCATTTACCACACACACATGAACACATATGTACAAATACATAATACAGGTAGAGAAAAGGAAAGAGAAAAATAGAGAAGAGGGATTTGGAGTCCTCTGCCATTTGCATCATTAAAAGTGGAGGGAAATATTTTTTTATATTAAATTTTAAGAACAGCAGATCTTTCAAGATGTGTTTGTTAAATGTCCAACAGTTGCAAATATTGTGCTTAGCACTGGTATAATAATGTGCAGACTATCCCACAATAGAAATTAAATAATAGAAATTAAATAGCAATGAATGCTCTTATACTGATCATAAAAACTTAAATTATAGCATACATTTATGTGTGGATTCAGAAATATATTTGATCCTATATTAGGTGTTCATTTTGACTAATAGATAATACATATTTAATTTTAAAGAATAACAAAATTAATACTAGATAAGAAATATGAATCATTTAAGAATCATAGGTATAATCATGGGAAAGGCCAGAGGAAGTCTTACTAACATCTCGAATGTAGGCATAATTCTTTTGAAAACTTGTTACAATGAATGCAGATATCAATATTGAAATACATTTCAAAGGTTAGTATAAAAATATGTGAGTATAATAGCTGGCCAAGCCAGGAGTATAGTAAGCTGTGTTTCTCCATGGTCATCAGTCCTGCCTCCAGGTTCCTGCTTTGAACTCTTGCCTTGACTTTATTCAATGAGAGATTATGACCTGTAAACAGGGATAAACTTTTTCCTCCTGCAACTTGCTTTGAGTCTATGTTGAATCACAGCAACAGAAATAAAACTAAAACAGGAATTGAAACCAGAGAGTGGACGTTTCTCTGATGGACAAGACCAGGCGGCTTTCGAGCCTTGGACTGTCGCATGGGAAGAAGGTATACAACTGTGGGGGCTGTGAGCTGGAAAAGTTGTAAGTGCTTAGAGCATAGGAGCTGTTGTGATGACATGGAAGATCCAGCTGAGAGCAGTGCAGGCTATGGAGGCCTGGCTTTTTGGGTTTTAAAGAGAAACACAGACTTTCTCAATGCTTCTTTTTTTTTTTTTCTGGTATTTTATATAAAGAATCTTCACTGAAACCTTTGCTTTCAATTGCAGAGATTAGTTTTCTGGGGCTGAAACCTTGGCTGTGACTAATAAGAGACCATCATCATTAAGGGGAAATTTTCTGGGAAATATATCCTCGGGGTCAGTATGCAGGAAGTACATGCAGTCCAGGGGGCAGTATCTCAGTCTGGAGCCAAACTGAGTAATGTGCAATAGTCTCCACATGATAGTGGTTTTAATGGCACAAAGGGCCCATAGATAAGTGCTGATGCTTGGAACTATGTAACAGGACTAGAGTCCCAGAAGAAAGGCCAGGAGGCCATTGGGAAATGTACAGGTTCAGTTGTAGTGGATACTCCTACATATTGATGACACCAGTACTATGAGATGTTCAATAATAACAGCATGTTTGGAGTAGAGACTGTACTGTATGCTACAGATGGCTTAGTTTGAAAGGTTTGGACATCCTAGTCCTTTGGAGCTCAAAATATCATCAGTTACAAGAAACTTAGCTATTTATACTATTGGATTTTGAGTTTGCTTTAAAACAATTAAAATTGCTTTGGCTCTTTCCTCATGAACTAAGAAAGTATATACCTTACTTTGGATTTCTCAGAGTTAAGGTATATTAGATATTTAAAGGAACATGGACTTATCAAATGTTGAAATATTTTAAAATTTCTTTTATTGCAAATAATTTTTTTTTCATAGAATATATTCCTAGCACCTTGGAGGCAGAGGCAGGCAGATCTCTGTGAGTTCGAAGCCAGCCTGGTCTACAGAGCAAGTTCCAGGACAGCCAAAGCTACACAGATAATCTCTGTCTCCAAGATAAAAAAAAAATGCCTTCCCCTCAAAAAATGCCCAATATATTCTGATTATGGATTCCCTTCCACAGCTCCCCCCATGTCTTCCCTGCCTCCCCTGCCATCCAAATATGCAACCTTTCTTTCTCTCTCATTAGAAACAAGCAGGTAAGTAAAAATAATTATAAAATAAGGTAGAACAAAGACAATCAAACTATAATAGGACAAAAACAAATGGAAGAAAAACATTTTAAAATCCCTGTGACTTTTTAAGTTGCATATTGTGATATTAACATGATGAAGACCAAAAAAGAAGGTTACGTTTTTATGTTTCAGCAGTGGTCTGCATGAATGTGTGTGTGTGTGTGTGTGTGTGTGTGTGTGTGTGTGTGTGTGTGTGTTTAACAAGGAGTGGGATGCTGGTCAGTGTTTGTCTACTTGGTAGAAGCCTAGATATAGCTTGGAAGAGGGAATTGTTATTGATAATTGTCTCCACTGTGTTGACCTGTAGGCAGGTCAGTGGGGCATTTTTGATTACTACTTGCAGTGGTAGAGCCAAGACCCCTGTGGATAGTGCCAATCCTGAACCAATTGCCTGTGCTATGTAAAAAGGCAGATTGAGCCAGGCAAAGAGAGGCAAGACACTAAGCAACATTCTTCCATGGATTTTGCTTTAGTTTCTGCATCCAGATTCCTGCCTTTATTTCTGGCTCTAAATTCTGCAATAATGAAGTATAATCTGTGTATTGAAATCAACCTCCTCTTGGCTAAGTTGGTCACATTCAGATTTTAATAAGAGAACAACAGAGAACAAACTACAACTGCTAATGCCCAAATACATCAGTTTATTTGATCTTGTTTCTGCCTACCAAGCCACTTAAAAAAGAAAGAACAAATTGCTTAATTTTTAAAAAGACACTCTTTATTACATGGTGTTGGTATGTTATAATGACAGTTAAAACGTAGGTGGAGAGATGTTTGAAACATTGAATTTAGACTAAGAGCTTAAGAGTATCAAGAGGATGAATACTAACTATCTGGGTTAGCATTTCCAGAAGAAACAAGGTGTAAAACAATGGAAATTATTTTCAGCATTAGGGCTAATAATGAATGGTAATATTAGTGGAAAAGTTAGAATATTGTTAAACAAACCTAGATATAAAGGGAACATGGGTGTGTTGGGAATAAAAAGAAAAATAGTTTTGGTAAGATAAAAAGTGACAATAAACAAAATATTAAGAGAACACGACCAAGGAAACAGAGGAAAATTATTCTCATGAAGAATGAGCTAGACAGTTAGCTTGTCTTGGTAAATTCTTTGTCAGTCAGGGAGATTAGGAAAACAGATGCTAAGTTCTAAACTTAAGAACAAAATTACTGCTTCTACTGAGACACAGAAATTGTTTTCTAAATATGAATGTCATACTCAACAGCCTCAGAGAACAGGAAACATCATTTCCATAATATATAAAGGTATATGCTATGTATCAGATGTTTACATCTTTAATTAACTCAATCTTTAACTCAGTGGCCCTCTACCTATGGGTCATGATCCCTTTGTGGCTCAAATGACTCTTTCACAGAGGTCTGCTGTGGGATGTTCTTTATGTCAAATGTGTTGCACTGATTGGTTAATAAATAAAACACTGATTGGCCAGTAGCCAGGCAGGAAGTATTGGCAGGACAAGGAGAGAGGAGAATTCTGGGAAGTGGAAGGCTGAGGCAGAGAGATGCTGCCAGCTGCTGCCATGACAAGTGAGATGTAAGGTTCCGGTAAGCCACAAACCATGTGGCAATTTATAGATTAATACAAATGGGTTGATTTAAGATATAAGGGCAATTAGTAAGAAGCCTGCCATGGCCGTACAGTTTGTAAGGAATGTCATGAGTATTTACTTGTTTGGGTCTGAACATCTGCGGGCCTGGCAGGTGAGAGAGATTCGTCCTGACTGTGGGCCAGGCAGGAAAACTCTAGCTACAGAGGTCACATATAGAATATCCTCCATATCAGATATTTGCATTACTATCATAATAATAGAAATATGCAGTTATGATGTAGCAATGAAATAATTTTATAGTTGTGGTCACCACAACATGAGTAACTGCATTAAAGGGTTGTAGCATTAGAAAGATTGAGAACCACTGATTTAATTTTATTTTTCATAAGATTTATATTGATTGTTTGGGAATTTTACAACATGCACCCCAATCTGAATAATTTCCCAGTCCTTCCATGTTCACACTCTACCCTTATAAGCTACCTCCACAAAAGAAAATACATTTTTTTCACTCCTCCATCTTTCCATCATATACTCATTTTTTTTAAAGAGATGCCTTGGGGGATGTGGTGAGTTACACAACATACTCTTTTGCTCAAAACAGCATTATTTGCAAATGTTCATTGCAATGAATTGTTGATCTGGTTCAAGACATCTGGCTTCTGGTAATCATCAATACTGAACATTTACTGAAACTTCTCTCAGATATCCTATTGTTATCCAGAGTCATGGAGTTTCTGGGCTATAAATCTTCAGGAGCTTTCCCTTCACACTCTCTAGTAGGTCATAAATGTGCTAGATGTTGGGGTCGGCCAACTCAAAGCCCTAGATGCTGACCTGGGTGGTAGCTGAGTTATTCAGTCTGCACCTCCACTGGGACTGGCCCCCTCAAGCAAGAGTCAGGGTGGCTGTCTATTGTCCATGCCATCTCTGAACACAGGTCATTGGGGCCAGTTCTGGGGGTGAGGAGCAGCTCTCCAGCTGAAGTGGCAAGAGACAGGACAAGTTCTCTGATGCCTAGGCTCCCAGGTCAGCTCTCCTATAGACATCAACATGGACCCTAGCTTGGTAGGACCATGGACCCAAACATGGCCCTTAAGTACAACTCAAGACTGGACATCACTATGGCCTTGGATTACAGCAAAGGCCAGTCAGAATGATTTGGTCCCAGTGACAGTATGGCCCCTGGACAACAACCTGTCCTCAGGTAGCAACCCAGACCCCAGTATCTCTCATGGCTTTCAGTGTTAACAGGGGCTACAGACATCATCACATACCTCAGCTGACTCTGATTGAGCCATGGACCCAGACATGGCTCTTGGCTACAACATGACCCAGGCATCACCATGGCCTTGGATGGCAGCATAGGCCACTCAGATTAGTATGGCCTGGGTGGCAAGATGGTCCTTAGACATTAACATGGCTACTTGTGGTGGCCCAGACTACAGGTATCAGTATGGCCTTCTATGGTCACATATGTAGGTAGGCACATCAACACAGTCCCAGCTGTGGTAGGGCCACAGACATGGTCATGTTTCATAAAGTTCTTACCATTATTTTTGTTTGTTTGTTTGTTTGTTTGAGATAGGGTTTCTTTGAGTAGCTCTGGCTGTCCTGTAAATAGCTCTGTAGATCAAGCTGGCCTGGAATTCGGAGATCTACCTGCTTCTGCTTCCTGAGTGCTGGGATTAAAGGCATGCATGACCACTGCTCTGGATCCATTTTTAAACAACAGAGACCTCTGCTTGATAGGTTTGGGATAGTATGGGATGCCTTTATTTCTGACTATGCAACTAAGTTTTCATTCCAGGTACCAGTTATCAGGTATACCTTCTTGGGAACATATTTATTGTTCCAGAAAATGAGAGCCTGCCACAGTAGATTTTGAAATTCTATTTCTTGTTTTCTGTATCATTCACACTTACATTTATTTAATTATAAACTCTGATGACCTTGTTTCTTTTCTCAAAAATTTTTTTCTCAATGCTGAGCTCCTAATGTTTTTTTTTTCTATTATTCTAAAGATGTTCACATCATATACTAAAAGATTCTCAGAAGAATGTAGCATATTGCCAGGCATTGGTGGCGCACGCCTGTAATCCCAGCACTAGGGAGGCAGAGCCAGGTGGATTTCTGTGAGTTCGAGGCCAGCCTAGGCTACCAAGTGAGTTCCAGGAAAGGTGCAAAGCTACACAGAGACACCCTGTCACAAAAAAACAAAACAAAACAAAACAAACAAAAAAAGGAATGTAGCATATCCTACTATTTTAAGAAAACATTTTCTTTTATTAAGAATTTTTTTCATTCATTTTACAAACCAATCAAAGATCCCCCTCTTCCCTCCCAACCCACTCCCCACTCCCACCCACAAGAAGACAAGGCCTCCCACAGGGAGGCACATTCAATAGATGCAAGTTCAAGCCCTTCCTCCTGACTCAAGGTTGCACAGTGTGTCCCATCATAAGTAGTGGGCTCCACAATGCCCACTCATACACCAGATGGGTTCTGATCCTCCCACTAGGGGGCCTGCAAGCAGATCAAGCTACACAAATGTCTTGCCATGCAGAGGACCTAGTCCGTTCCCATGCAGACTCTACATCTGTTGATCCAACTTTCATGAGTTCCCTCTTGTTTGGTTTGGTAGTCCCTGCATGTTTCCCCATCACAATCCTGATGCACTTGCTCATAGAATCCCTCTTCCCTCATTTTTATTGGACTCCTGGAGCTCTGTCTAGTGATTGGCTGTGGATCTCTGCATCTGCTTCCATCTTATCATCATGAATGAGGTAAACCAGACTCAGAAGGACAAACATGGTACATACTCACTCATAAGTGGATACTACTCACTAATAAGTGGATGCTAGATATAAAGCAAAGGGTAATCCAGCAACAACCCACAACTCCAGAGAAGCTAAATAACAAGGAAGATCCAAAGAGGGATGCATGGACTACCCTGGGAAGGGGGAAATAGATGAGATCTCCATGAGTAAACTGGGGATGAGGGGTGAGCAATGGAGGGCAGAGGATAGGGGATGAGAACATAAGGGAACAGGATGGTTGAGCTGGAACAGGGTTGGAGGGGAATTCAATGAAAGAGATACCATGATAGAGAGAGAGACATCATGGGGATAGAGGAAAACCTAGTCCTAGGGAAGTTGCCAGGAATCCCAAAGGATGACCCCAGCCTGGGCTGCTTGCAATAGTAGAGAGGGTGCCTGAACTAAACTGGCTTGCCCCAGAGATCAGACCTATGGATACCCTTAATTGTCATCAAAGAAAACATTGTTAAAAACTTATTTGTTAATCCACATGGATTGCAGGTAACGTCTTTAAATTTGTGTCCTGTGAGCATATATTGATTTTTATAACTGAATAGATACAAATGTAATATTATGGCTGGAAAACATTGTTTTTATAACCTTCTAGTAACTTTAAATCTTAATTTAAGAAAATTTTTATTTTATGATATACAGAACACAACCATTAAATATTTCTATAGTGTTATATTGCAGAATTAATTTTTTTGTTATTCTGCATTCTGAAAACTTTTCATGGACATGTGTACAGACCAGTGAGTTTTGATGCATCAAACAGGATAATTATGTCCAGACTATGT
This sequence comes from Onychomys torridus, assembly GCF_903995425.1. Classification (NCBI taxonomy): domain Eukaryota; kingdom Metazoa; phylum Chordata; class Mammalia; order Rodentia; family Cricetidae; genus Onychomys; species Onychomys torridus. The sequence goes on from NC_050448.1 coordinate 24,395,114, forward strand.
TTGTGTATCTAACATATCATTCTTTTCACAATTTGAGTTAGAAAATAGTGGTATTTTGAAAATACCCTAAATATTCTCAATAACATGATATAATTGAAGAGTTTTTATACAACTGAAACATATAAAAACCAAAGAAAAATTCCAAAACACTAATTTCAATAAACAAATATTAGTAAACTGATATATGAGAATTATAATATATTTAATATTATGGACATTACAAACAATTCATATCTGTATCATTTAATTTTTATCAACAAACTTTATTATATGAGAAAGTTGTCCAGGTAATATCATTTTCAAGTTAGAAATGTTTCTCCCTTAGTTATGTGTTACTATTACAAATTAAAAGTGACTCTGTCAAAGGAGGCAAACTCCAAAACAATATACTGTAAATCAAATTTAGAATTTTTTTAGTGTAAAGTCAATACTTGAAACTCTCTTGATGTAGAGCTACCAAGGATAGATTTCAGCAGTTATTAACATTCCTCTTTCAGGTTAATATCAAGTCAACAAAAATTTGGAGCACCCTTGACCCTGTTTCCAAGGTGTAAATTAGTAATATAAAGGCAATATTCAGATTGGCCAATGTAGACCAAGCTCCCTTTGAGGAAAACAACATGGGGTACAACCTCCCTGCTGAGAATCATCTTGATTTGTGAAATAATAATTTGGAATAGCTGTATCTGCGAATCAAATGGAAAGAAAATGTGGAAATAATAATCTATGACACTTCTATGGATTGGGCCATTTTTATATGTCATCATTATTTTACTTTTTGAAATAAGTTGTTGAAGAATAAAAGATTCTACTAGATACTACCTCAATGCTACTTTATCTATAATAATTTGACATGGAATTTTGAGTCTTCCTTTTAAATTTTGTTTGAAGCATGAACAATGGTTAGTTTGTATCACTAACTGAGTGATTTGAAAACATAATTCTCACTTTAGGGTACAGGGCTGCTTGAAATATTAGTTCAATATGGACATCAGTGTTCTGAAGCTCTGAAAAGACAGCATATATTTCAGAACCTGCTCGAAGTTCTTAATATTCTCTGCTCCTTCTATTGCTCTCCTCACATTTATTATTAACAAACGTGACATAATTTCTAAATGTGTCTGGCTATTTTAACTATAGCATTTCCAGTGCTATTAAATATGATTTATCTGATAAACTAAATCCAAGCATTCATTACCAGGGATGTGGATACTTCTTCCAAGCTTTATATATTAAAACCATTAGAATTCAAATCTTACTGAAATTCATATTTGAAATTTGAAAATTACAATTGAAATTTACATATTTATTCATGGTGAAAATAAACTTACTTTCAAACTTAAGAATCCATCACTTTAAATAAGGAGTTCTATTGAATTCTAAATGTGGTGGATATAGAAAGTCAGCATTTGAACTTCAAAAGTATTAGCATACAGAATAGTGAAATTCAAATTTCTCTTGAGACATGAGTTAATTTCTTTCTGAGCTATGAGTTAACATGGAATAATTTCTCAATACTGTGGAAGAATTAGTATTAAATCTGATCATTCAATTATGTGAGAGAAAATATTTTATGTTAGACAACCTGAAGGTGTAGAATACATTAATATACATATGCTGCAAGCCGCTAAAATATACAAAGTAGCATTTCAGCTGATTATGACAAATCTAATACCTAGAAGTATACAAGGGCCTTCCAGAGGTCAAGCTAAGGTTCAAGGAGCCTTGGTGATATTTGGCTTTTGATTGTCAGCCATTTCCTACTGTGAGTTTCTTATGTGATATTGTAGCTTTTCCATCATTTATTGGGCACCATTTCTCCTCTACTCAAAGAATATTTAGATAACTTGTGCTGGCAGCTATACATAGTCAAAACCCCAGTTCAAGCCTCTCTGTAATTACCATCATTGGCAGCATACAGCCATGTCCATCCCCAGATGGAGGAAAGTACCTTATCAGAGATACCTCTGTACTCTCTAAGAACAGACTTAAGCATCCAATCCACCTGTTTGAAAAGGACTGACAGATGTGCCAATTAAGCTAAACTTCCTCCTTCCCCAAATCTTTCCTCTAGTTCCAGATCTTCCTTTAATTATCACCAGAGGCATCTAGCTGTACACAGGCTGCATATCGACTGCCTTGCAAATAAACTGCAGATATCTTGGACAGATCGGAGCCACAGGAAAAAAAGAAGGCAGTTTTCTTTTCTCCCATTGACCTAGCAACTTATAGATTTTTAACATTTTCTACCAATCATGATTAAGACTATAGTTGAGCACATAAGTTCCCTCTTCTTAGGTATTACCCAAATTTAGCCTTTAGTAAATTCATTTCCCCATTGGTCACTTCCCTTTGGGGTTTGCAAATGATAATTAACGGTTATTGGTTACTGCCCCTCTATGTGATTCTTGTCACCCCTTCGTTTGACCCTGGAAACCTGGCTTTGCACTGCCAGGGGATTACTACTTGTAAGTGTATATAGACCAGGATTTCCAGGGCACGAGGGACAGAGAAGAAAAAAGAGAATGGAAGAACTAGATGGGTAAGAACTTGAGAGGAACAAACTGAGATGAGAGAGAAGGAGATGGAAGAGGAGATTATATGGGAAAGAACAATATGGATGAGACCCTAGAAGGGACAGAACTAAGATGAAGGAATTAAGATAGAACCTAGCGGGGACTGCAGATAAGTGTAGAGAGAAATCAGGCAGAAAGGAGCTAAATATGAGAGCAGAATATAAACTTGTAACTGACACAGAATAATAAAGTATATGGACTAAGGAGTTTTGTTTACATAGATTCATTTCTTTTCATCAAAGATTAATTATGAGCTGGTTGTAGATTCTTCCCGGACCCTGGGAGGGGACTGTCGAGGGGCTGGACCCCCATAGTCCTTGATATACATATAATACAGAAAACTTCGTTAAAATTCATATTAAATTTAACTGCTGTGTTATCATATATCTAAAACCTTTATCATCTTAGTCTTTCAATTAATAGATGATTCAAAATGCAAGTTAAATTTCTCATTCATCTTATGATTCTAGTAGATCAAAATATTACTTCAGTATTAATATTAATTTCATAATATGAACCATAAGGCTTTTAAGAATCATTTTCAGGAACATTTACAGCTTTCTGTAGCCTTTATGTTGTAAAGTATTCAGAAAAGAAACAGACTAGACTCATAATAAATTATCTCATTTAGAAGATTTCCCACATATAATGTAGTTTTGGGTTATTATAAATCCAAAGATGCTTCTTAGGTTTCTAAAAATCATGATGAAGGGAAAGCATGATTAATTAGAACTTCCTTGTATCAAGACAACCCTAATGCACTCACCTCTAAATGTAAAATGATTGCAATGCACACATTCTTTTCTTTATGAACAGGCATGGAATTTCTTTTATTTCAAATCTGTCAAGCTCAATATGATTCATTTCAAAAATATGTAAATATAAAGTTGATCTCTGATACTAAATAATATTGAATGCACAATATTCTTAGCAACCAAATGTGATTTCCTATGATAATTTCAGAGTCTCTTTTATTTGCCCCCTATTATCAACAGGGGAAATGTTCTTTTCTTATTTCTCACTGATCATTTCTGACAAGTCATTGGCAAGCTTAGCTGTGAAAAGCTGTCCCTAGGGTTCCAGGTCAACCTCACCCCTAGGGAAGAGACCACACATGATGTCCAAGAATAAATGCCCTCCGACAGAGGAAAAGGACAGTACTTGCCATAGTCTTCAGCTCGCATTTTTCAGCATAATTAATTTGTCTTTTTTGTAATAAGATTTTGAGTCAACTGAAAAAAACTCATAATTTTGTTTGCTATGACATAAGCAAGAGTTTCAAATTCTATTCAAATTTTCTTGTTTTGAGCATCTCTTTTACATGCCGTATTTGCTAAAATGGCAACAAAAACTTTTCAAATTCCAATCAAATTATAGATGAAGAAGAAAATTTCAAAGGGATTTTTTAATGTGATATATGTGGTTTGTGTTTATATCTATGTGTGTGTCCATAGCTGCCTACATTCATGTTGATGTGTATTTTAGTGAAGGAAAGGAAAATTGGAAAGTAACCCATTTGAAAACATCAACAACAAAACAAACAAGCTGAAAGGTTGTGAAGTTAATAGACATGCCAGAATCTCTGAGTTCCAGCAAAAGTGCTGCTTATAAGGTCCAGTGTCTTTCTGTCTCTGAAACATACCCTTCCTCTCCATGAGCATCCAACATCCAAGGCAGAGCTAAGAAGCAGACATAGACCATGGAAGTCATGGGAGCAAGTCAGTACCATTCTTCCATGACTTCTGCTTCCAATTTCCTGCCTTGTGTACTGTCCTGGCATCCTTTGATGATACATTGTGTTGTGAAATTATAAGATGAAATATTGCCCTACTCAAAAAGAAAAAAAGAAAAAGAAAAGTGAAGCAGGCATGAGACTTTGATAAGTTATTAATCTGCTGCTCTGTTGTTCTTGTGCTTTCCAGCCTCTTGACTATAGTTTTATATGATTACCTTGATTACCCAACCTTACACTTCATACTATTATAGCACAAAGATACTAAAATAGCAAGATAGGTCCTAGAAAAGGAGGAAAAGTGATAGCTACATTCAATATCTTTCATGGTCTGATCTAAAGCCTAGTACAGTGAAAGGATGTCCTAGCTTCCTTCTGATATCTTTTAAAATTTCATCATTAAATTGTTAGGAAGTCATAAATATTCTTATTAATGCAGTAATCTTATAAATAATCATGGTGATACAATTCTTAAAAAAATGAGGTATGGAGTCGGGGAGCAAAGAAAGAGATATCTTGATAGAGGGAGAAACTATGGAGTTTAGAAGAAAGCTGGTACTAGGGAAATTCCCAGGAAGCAACAAGGATGAACCCACAAAAGACTACTAGCAATAGTACAGAGGGTGCCTGAACTGGGATACCCTGGTAATCAGAATGGTGAATACCCTAACTGTCATCATAGAGCCTTTAGACACTAACTGATGGAAGCAGATACAGAGATCCATAGCCAAGCACCAGGCAGAGCTCTGGCAGTACAGTTGAAGAGAGGGAAGAGGGGGGTCAAGATCATGATGGGGAAATTTACAGAGATACCTGAACCAAGCTCATGGGAACTCAGAAACTTTAGACCAACAGATGTGGAATGTGCATGGGACCAGACTGTGCCCTCTGCATAGCAGAGACAGTTGTGTAGTTTGCTTTGTTTGATAGGCCCCTGGCAGTGGGATCAGGATCTAACCCTGGTCCATGAGTTGGCTTTTGGAACCCATTACCTATGGTGGGACACCTTTCTCAACCTTGATGCAGGAGAGAGGGCCTTGGTCCTGCCTCAACTGAATGTACCAGGATTTGCTGGCCCACCATGGGAGGCCTTACCCTTTCAGAGGAGGAGATAGGGAATGGGTTAGGAGGGAAAACATGGGGTGGGGAGTGGGAGAGGGATCTATGGTTGGTATGTAAAATAAATTAAAAATTTTCTTAAATAAAAAACAAAATGAAGTTTTCACATCACTCTAATCTTATTTTATGATAATGTAAAATTTGATGTGAATATAGACTTCATGATAATTAGTAGGGTGTTTATTAAAAAGATGAACATAAATGCTAGAAGTATTATTATTCAAAGCCTATCAAGGGTAAAATCATCTATTGAAAACATAAATAAATTTTATTCTAAGGGTAACTTTCAATCATTAGTTAAATGATACAAAAATAAAAGAAACATTATTGTCAAAAATAGAGAAAATGAAATAGTACAGAGCCCAGAGAAAACTGCTCAGTTTGCATAGAAATTAGCTAATTAGCTCTTCATCTACACAGGTAGAAGTTCATAACCCTAATTACAAAAATTGTATAAACTTCCAAGACTTAATGGTAAAATGTGAGAAGGAAAATAAAATGCTTTGTTGCCCATTATATAATTTTATTTGAATTTACCTCATAACATTCCCATAGATTACATGACTTTAACATTTTGTGCATGTAATTATTTTAGAGTACTAGGAAACTGTTAGAACTTTACTAGAAATAAATACATGGTAGAAAGTGGGTGACTGGGATGATGAAAGCCTGAGAGACTGTAAGAATTGATGCCATTTTTTTCCAAAATTGACGTAGTTGGATGATAATTCTTTGATACTCCGTTATTTGCATGAATGAATATGGATTTTAATGACTCTAATTACTATTTTAAAATAAAACAAAGCCTCAGCTTTGGTTAATATGTCATCACTAGCTGCATGATGCACACATGTTGTTGGCTTTGGTTAATTTGAAAAAAAAAATCTGCAGACAAATTATCTGTTAGAAATAGTGCTCAAAGAACAGCAGGGTGTGCATAAGAAGTCAAGGCTCCTGACATCTAGCATATTGTGTATGTATGAGTTGTGTAAGCAGACAGAAATGAACAAGGAGCATCCACAGAGGTTGTAGACACCATCACGTTCCATTTGATCAAGGCCAAAATTAATCAGAAAATGAGAGGAAGTAAACACATCAACCCATGTGTTGACAAAGATATCAAAAATAGTTATCAATTAACATAGTAAAGATACTATGACTTTGACAATGACACATAAGGGTTAAAAATGTACTGATTGTGAATTTTGATATTTATGAATTGAGAGGATAATATTTTACCAGACAAATGTATCAAGAAGAATAGTGATTGAAACAGAAAAAGTTTTGAAAAAGAAAGAAACTGAAAACTTACAATTTGTAGTAAGACTACAGCAGGTTATTTAAGAAAGGGAATAAAGACAATGATAAACAATAATAATGTGTCCCTAGTATAGCAAGGTAACAAATTTAATGCAAAACAATGTCATAAATTAAAACCGGAAACAAGTATTTAAGGGGAAATGTTCTGTAGTGTATTTAAGAACTAAAATGAAAATTTACACAAAATGAAGTACATGAACAAGAAAATTACATCACTGGAGAGGATCCTTTCTTCTCCCATCTGTCTAGACACATATGATAGTCACAAGCTTCCCTCTTGTTCATTTCCTTTTCATCATGCTATATTTCCTAGGGCTCATGCTAACTTCCAATAATTATGTAAATGTTTTAAAGATAATGTCTGACTAAAAAAGCAATATTATGTAATTTAAATGGTGGAATTGTAAAGAAAAATTTAGTCATAAGTATGGAATCCTCAAAATCAGGATAGATGACTAAGGGAAAAGGTCCTTCATCACTTCTATGTAAGTTTCTCATAAGAAAGTGACATCTGTGGGCTGGAAGTTTGAGAGATGAGATTGCTAGGGAAGTGTTCTATGAGCAATGTCCTTGGCCCTATTATTTTTGTCACTTTCTTTCAATTGTAGAGGTAGCACTTTGCCATATGATATATATATATATCTATATATATATATATATATATATATATATATATATATATATATATATATATATATATATATACATATCTGCATGCTTGGTGTTGATGATACTTTCCATAACTTATCCTGTTCTCCTTGAATTATGTGGTGGATTTAGCCATAAGGAAAAGACTGCACACTGTGAAGGCCAAACATAAGAGCAGAGTGGATGTCCATGATCCCAACATAAAAACTGACACATAAACTCAAGATATATAAAACAACAAGGCAACCTGACTCCTCTAAAGTTCATCGTTCCTTAACAGCTAAATCCAATATACAATTAGAAACAAAGCAGAATAAAATAAAATGAAATAAACAAAGGATGAAAAAGTTCAAATTAAAAAATGCCTAGTCTAGTCTGAGAAGATATACATCAGATTGAAGTGAGGGGATTTAATAGACTTTTAGGATTCTGCAAAGATACATGTTTCTTAAAAGAAAAACAATATACAAAAACTACAAAGCTCTATAAGCCAAAGTGTTTTTTTGTATTGAAATTAATTTATGTCACTTTCTTTTCTCTCCTCTCTCCAGTCCATCTCAGCTACTTTCCCGAGAAACCCCGCTATGTACTCTCTCAAGAGGATGCCATTTTTCTTCTATTATCATTGCTACATAGCTACGTGTGTATACATAAAAGGGTATGCACAATGACATATTCACAAACCACAAACCTATGGGATATAATTTTGTCCTTAGGATGTACATGGTTTCCAAGTTTATAGATACTAGGAGGTGGAACAGTAGATAACAGTGTTGTCCAAGCATCAGATTGAGGTTAAACTCCAGGCACTCATGGAGAAGACAGAGAGTGGCCAAGCACTGCCAATTCCCTCAGCACTGTGAGGCAACAGAGACAGGAAGATTGGTGTGAGGTGCCAGTTTCCAATCTTGCTCCAAATACATTGAAAGACACTGGCTCAAATGAATAGGATGGGAGACAACAGAACAGACACTAGATTTTTTCAGGCTTCTATGTACACATAGATGTTTGCACCTGCACACACATATATGCATCTATCATAACCTCAGGCTCTCTCTTTCTAAACACACACACACACACACACACACACACACACAGAGAGAGAGAGAGAGAGAGAGAGAGAGAGAGAGAGAGATGACAGATGATAGATAAATGATAGATAGATAGATAGATAGACAGACAGACAGACACACACACACACACACACACACACACACACACACACACAAAGAGTGAGAAAGAGAGAGAAAGAGAAGAGAGACAGTTAATTTGTTGTTATTTTTAAATCTATTCAGGAAATCATAGCCAATAGATTATATCATTCAGAAGAAAGAGCAGGAGGCAAACACTAATGAATTACTCCATTCAGATCACAAAAAACGAAACACATGACAATATAAAACTATTGGAACAACAAAACCATGTGAAAATCCTGTATATTTGTTATTGAAGAAAGAAGTGCATTCATACTTAAGATCTAAATAATCTATTTAGTGAAAACAACAACATAGCAATTCTAAAATCAGAAGAAAATGTTTATATTCTCTCAAGAGGAGGAATTTAGAATCCAAATAGACATATGTATATAAGTATATGTATGTATGTATAATACACACACACACACACACACACACATATATATATATATATATATATATATAATGATAAAATATTATGGTAATAAAGACATTAATATTAAAAGCTAGGATGATAAAATAATCCACTTATTTAGAAATAAAAAGAGAAAAAAGGAATACCACAGACTGTTGCTCATAAAGCAAGAAATCTAGAGTTGTGTGGACCACATATTTAAAAAACTAAAGAAAAAAAATACAACTCTTAGAAATATTTCCTGCATCTATGAAACAGTTTCACAATCAGATGTGAGGTGAGTTCCTCCCACCAAGAGAATACATCAGTGCAGCCCATGTCCAATCCATAAATGCAGAGAACATTAAAAATAATCAAACCCAGTGAAAAAAACAAACAAGAAATCACAAGAGCCCAGGAAAGAGTAAATATCACAAGGAAAACAGATAATCAAATGAGAATTAGGATAATCAAACACCTACTCTATAAACCTCTAAAATGAATAACAAATGTTAAATTTGATGAAAGATATTTTTATTTGTCTTCTGTTTTCTGAAAGTTAGTAAATTTTCAGATATAGTTTCTTCAAGTTATGATTGCAGTTTTCCCTAATTTCATAAATCAAAAACATAATTTTATATACATTAAATTAATATTTAATTGTTGCATAAAATATATATGAACATATATACATGATAATACAATAAATTTATGTTATAAAATACTTAAGTTTTGTTAAATGCATTTGTCTTTCAAATATCCATCATTTATTTATATAACAGTAAATTTCAAAATCCTTTCCCATAACGTTCTAAACACACAGATAAATTGATATCTGTGTGAACCCTGCTGTGAAATACTATGTGAGAATCCCTTGATCCCATATAACTGTAAAAGAAGACCCTTCCTCCCTTCCATCAGCGTTTCTCTGTCTTCTCAATTTGTTATCTCTCAATTTTTGTTCCAACATGAATTGTAAGGCAGGTGTTTTTGTTAGGAATTTTTTAGCATTAACAGTTTCTTTGGCCAATGATTCTGTTTCTTTTGTATTTTGCTGGTGATATTTTCAGCCTTAGTTCCTGTTCACTTACCCTGATTTTCCATTTCTACAATTTTCTTCTTTTCTTTTCTTCTATTTTCACTTTCAGTTCCTTAGAATCATCCTGGCATCAGGTGAAGCAGAAGTCTTATGCTAATTTTGTAGGCCAGAATATAGATTGCAGGAGAGGGGCTGGAGTATGTGGTGGCTGTTGCTGGACTTTAAGGAGTAGCATGAATCAGTGGGCAATGTCTTTCCTGGAGTCTCTAGAATACACTTCTGTGAGTCTTGGTCATGCTGTGTCAACTGCTATGAATTAATTAATATATTTACACTTTTGTCTTTGCAAAACACTATTTCTTATAGCAGCAATCTATGGCCTCTCGCTCTGACAACCTTTCTACCCATCTCCTAAGTTACACCTGACTAGGAGGCCCTGTGATATAGGTGTCCCATTTAAAGTTGACAACTCCAACGTCTCTTCCTCTTTGTACCTTCACCAATTGTAGGTCTTTGTTTCACTTACCATGTGCTGTCAAAATAAGCCAATTTCATATAAAGAAGTGGTGATGTACTTGAAAAAGTTTTGTCAACACTAAATGTTACTGCTTAACTAGAGAAATCATTGCCTGATTTTAAAGCCAGTGAGTGCATTATTTTGGGGAGAAGTCTGTTCTTGTCTTCTTGTGAGAAATAATTCATTCACAATATAAAAAATTAAATAAAACTTCACATACCCAAGCAAAGCAAAGTTAGTGCTCCAAAGAGATATTTCAGTGGACTGTCTAAAAGAGGGTAGTACCATAGCAGGGTCCTCATGATGGATTTTAAAAATATTGTCCATATTTATAGTGTGGAAGTAATATTCATAGTGTAGGATAACTCATTTCCCCTTTTAAAAACATGGTAAACTAGAACACATATTTAATGTATTTCTCCCCACAATCCCCTACAGTAACCCATTAAAGATAGGTAGGTAGGGAAGTGCCTTAGAACTATTATTTTTAGCATAGTAGGAAAAAAATGTATCAGTAATCTCAAAAATGTTTAATTTAAAAGAGTCATTCTGTCAAGAGTTGCAGCTCTCTTGTGATGTCATAACTAAATACTTTTAGAGATTGATGAAGATCTATGATTGATTTCATGGCTGCTTGTTGATCTTCTGTCTTTATATTTTATTATGATATCTGGTGCTAGGGTTTCACAGAAACTATGTCGTGCTAAACAAACAGGCAAAGCATTGACCTGTCTTGTAGGCCTCTTTTTTCCCAGCCCTACCACCCTTGACTATCTTCTGAGTAAACATGGGGGTTGATGAGAAATAAAATGTTTTCTGTCTCAAATATCTGTTCATACAATGATTATTATATTATAATAATAATTATAAAAGACACAATCATATAAAATGTATACACATAACAATGTTCACTAAGTGTATATATTATATTGAATGTCATGTTTTGTCATGTATTATTAAAAAGAAAATTTGCAGTATAGGAACCTGGAGATATGACTTTTCATATATTCACATTTAAAATAGTCACTGATAACATAAATAAATCTCACATAAAAACTGATGTAATAAAATAAGAGAAAATGACATTGAGTTCATAATTTACTGATAAGTAATCATAAGACAATATCAGAACAATTTAGAAAATTTCTGAAGTAAATATTCATAATAAAATAAATTATAAGTAAGTCTGAAAATAAAAAGAAATAGTGTGGAACATGCCTTGCTTTTAAAATATTGAAAATGATGTGGAAGCTAGGAAGCTCCACCCTTGTGAGTACCAGTTTCAAGTGAAAAGATTTGGGAAGTCTCTGAACATGAAAGGTTCTCCTCCGGGTGAAGGATCCATGGAAATTAAAAGTATTTCTTTAATAATTTTTCTCTAAAGTGGTATGGTTTCAAGCACACAATTAAATAAGAAATACTACCCACCAGGCATAGACTGCCAACATCTATTCTGCCCTATGGCACTCAAATTACTGTTCAGTCACCTTCAGTTACCTAAAAATCTACTATTTAATTAATATCATCGTAATGAGTGAAAATTAGTCCTTCATCCTACAAATGACATTTAATATTCTGCAATGCTATGTTAGTCTTCTCACCAATTTTTCATTTTCCATCTGTATTTTCCTTAATAGCGATTAGTTAGTGATGATTATCTCTTGGCCAACTAAACCAACTATTACTTTATCTACTCTAAAACTGTATCAAGAATCATATAGTTGGCTTTGTTACAGATTTCAGACTAAGTACCTTTAAAGGGAGATAATTCTAAGTGGTTTTCTTAAAATAAAATTAACATGATTCAACAAAACTGAGTGCATATGGTTTTTCCTTCCCAAACTGGCTATTCACTGAATTCATGGATGGGTAAAAGACCTCTATTAAAATTCATATCAGCAAATTGCATGCTGAGCTTTTGAGTTACAGTAGGTTACTGAAAATGGTCTCAATTTGTGGCTTTGTGGTACTGCCTTCTTAAGCAGTTTTCAATTAGCCCTGAATAATTCAGAGAAAACATCACTGTATTTGTGATTTTTAGATAATTTTTTAAAGGATCCACTCCATTTTGAAATATACCTGTCATAAAATATATATAAGCCTGTTTATAAATATATTTTTCTTTGCTCACATTTTATGATTTCAATAACACTAAATGGATGAACTCAAACTATTGATTGTAGTTTCACAGAGTCTTTGGGATTCCTCAGTGGTCATACATATTAGTTATGATTCCCTTATACATGTAAACAAAGAACCATTGTACATATCAATTTGTGATTAGTTTAATAAATATATGCTAAAGTATTTTATATTTTAAGGTTTATCATTGTAATTAATTTTCATTTTACATCTGACCATTCTATATTAGTGCCTAATAGACATACCAAACAGAAAACTTCAAGAATTTATACTTGAATTTCTTCCTTGGTCAAAAAAAAAAAAAAAAGAAAAAGAAAAAGAAAAATAGAGACCGGCAGTGGTGGCACACGCCTTTAATCCCAGCACTCGGGAGGCAGAGGCAGGTGGATCTCTGTGAGTTTGAGGCCAGCCTGGTCTACAGAGTGAGTTGCAGGAAAGGCTCCAAAACTACCCAAAGAAACCTTGTCTCAAACAAAAAATAAAAAAAAACCAAAAAATAGAATATTTTTCCTTTATGCCTTCTTAAAAGTGTCAGGTACTTTTTAAAAAAAAATAATATCTGATGATAAAAATGTCAGGAACCACAGGTGAGTACAGTGACACTTATGACTTGTTTATAAATGGTTTCAATAGTTTACTATGCATCTATATATTATTCACTCAAAGACATTTTACATTTGACATTGATTTCTCCATTAATACCAGAATATCACTCATGTTTTTTTTTTTTTTTTGGTTTTATTTTTTAAATTATTTATTTATTTATTTATTTATTTATTTATTTATTTATTATTTTTATTTATTTATTTATTTTATTATTATGTGTTTTAATTTTATCCATCATTCATGGGTTCCCCTGTCCTCCCCCTCCCGGCCACCACCTTCCTCCTAGCCCATCCCCTCCACTCCCATGTCCTCCAGGACCAAGACATCCCTGGGGATGCTTTTAACATGGTGGTTTCAGTACAGGCAGTTCCCGTCCCCTCCTTCCAGGCTGAGCCCTGTGTAAGCCCAAGTTTCTAAACAGCCAGCTCATCATGCATCAAGGACAGGTCCCATTCCCACAGACTGGGTGCATCACAAGCACATCAAGCTACTAAATTTTCTCAATTATCCAGAGGGCCTGATCCAGCTAGGGGCTCCACAGCTGTTGGTTCATAATTCATGTGCTTCCATTCCATTGGCTATTTGTCCCTGTGCTTTTTGCAATCTTGGATTCAACAATTTACGCTCTTGCAGTAGCTCCTCCTTCTAGACAGTTGGACACCTGGAGCTACACCTGGGGCCTGGCTGAGGATCTCTGCATCCATTTCCATCAGTTATTGGATGAGAGTTCCAAGACGACAGCTAGGGTGTTTAGTCACCTGATCACCAGACTAAGTCAGATCAGGCCCTCCCTCGACCACTGCCAGCAGTCTACAGAGGATATATCATTGTGGATTTCTGGGGACCTCTCCAGCACTCTGCCTATTCCTGTTCTCATGTGATCTTCATTTGTCATGGTGTGTTATTCCTCATTCTCCCTTTCTGTTCTTGATCCAGCTGGGATCTCCTGTCCCCTAAGCTTTCTTTCTCTCAAATCTTGCCCTTCATTACTCCCACTGTCGTCCAGGTTGTTCATGTAGATCTCATCCATTTCTCTGTCATTGGGTGATCCCTGGGTCTTTCCTAGGGTCCCGTTTTCTAGGTAGCCTCCCTAGAGGTGTGTAGCAGTCTAGTCATCTTTGATTTACACCTAGTATCCTCCTATGAGTGAATACATACCATGTTTGTCCTTCTGAGTCTGGGTTACCTCACTCGGGATGATTTTTTTCTAGATCTGTCCATTTGCCTGCAAACCTCATGATGTCATTGTTTTTCTCTGCTGAGTAGTACTCCATTGTGTATATGTACCATATTTTCTTTATCCATTCTTCAGTTGAAGGGCATCTAGGTTGTTTCCAGGTTCTGGCTATTACAAACAAAGCTGATACGAACATAACTGAGCAAATGCCCTTGTGCTTTGATTGAGCATTCATTGGGTATATGGCCAAGAGTGCTACAGCTGGGTCTTGGGGGAGATGGATTCCCAATTTTCTAAGAAAGTGCCATATTGATTTCCAAAGTGGCTGTACAAGCTTGCATTCCCACCAGCAGTGGAGGAGAGTTCCCCTTGCTCCACATCCTCTACAGCATAAGCTGTCTTCTGTGTTTTTATCTTAGCCAGTCTGACAGGTTAAGGTGGTATCTCAGAGTCGTTTTGATTTGCATTTCTCAGATTATTAGGGATGTTGAGCAATTCCTTAAATGTCTTTCAGCCATTTGAACTTCCTCTGTGGAGTATTTTCTGTTTAGTTCTATAGCCCATTTCTTAATTGGACCTTTGGGCATTTTGATGTCTAATTTCTTGAGTTCTTTATATATTCTGGATATCAGCCTTCTGTCAGATGTGGGGTTGGTGAAGATATTTTCCCATTCTGTAGGCTGTCACTTTGTCTTGTTGACCATGTCCTTTGCTCTACAAAAGCTTCTCAGTTTCAACAGGTCCCATTGATTGATTGTTTCTCTCAGTATCTGCGCTACTGGTGTTATATTTCAAAAGTGATCTCCCGTGCCAATGCGTTCAAGAGTACTTCCTCCTTTCTCTTCTATCAGCTTCAGAGTAGCTGGATTTATGTTGAGGTCTTTGATCCACTTGCTCTTAAGTTTTGTGCACGGTGACAGATATGGATCTATTTGCAGCCTTCTACACATTGACATCCAGTTATTTCAGCACCATTTGTTGAAGATGCTTTCTTTTTTCCATTGTACATTTTTGGCTTCTTTGTCAAAAATTATATGTTCATAGGTGAGCGGGTTAATGTCAGGGTCTTCAATTAGATTCCATTGGTCCACATATTGGTTTTTATGCCAGTAACAAGCTGTTTTTATTACTGTAGCTCTATAGTAGAGCTTGAGGTCAGGGATTGTGATGTCTCCAGAGGTTGTTTTCTTGTACAGGATTCTTTTGGTTATCCTGGGTTTTTGTTTTTCCATATGAAGTTGAGTATTATTCTTTCCAGATCTGTGAAGAATTGTGTTGGTAATTTGATGGGAATTGCGTTGAATCTGTAGATTGCTTTTGGTAAGATCGCCATTTTTACTATGTTAATCCTGCCTATCCATGAGCATGGGGGATCTTTCCATTTTCTGATATCTTCTTCAATTTATTTTTTCAGGGACTTAAAGTTCTTGTCATACAGGTCCTTCACATGCTTAGTTAGAGTAACCCCAAGGTATTTGATATCATTTGTGGCTATTGTCAAAGGTGATATATCTCTGGTTTCCTTCTCAGCCTGTTTGTCTATTGTATATAGGAGGGCTACTGATTTTCTTGAGTTGATCTTGTATCCTGCTAGTTTGTTGAAGGTTTTTATTAGCTGTATCAGTTCCTTGGTTGAATTTTTGGGGTTACTCATGTGTACTATCATGTCATCTGCAAATAGGGAGAGCTTTACTTCTTCCTTTCCAATTTGTATCCCCTTAATCACTTTGTGTTGTCTTATAGCTCTGGCTAGAACTTCAAGTACTATATTGAATAAGTATGGGGAGAGGGGACAGCCTTTCCTTGTTCCTGATTTTAGTGGTATTGCTTTGAGTTTCTCCCCATTTAATTTGAGGTTGGCTGTTGGCTTGCTGTAGATTGCCTTTATTATGTTTAGGTATGTTCCCTGTATTCCTGATTATCTTACCCACTGAGCCATCTCTTCAGCTCCTCGATTTGTAATTTTGTATATTCAATTATCTACTTTCTTTCTAGTAAATAAAAAAAAAGATTTTTAGAATAACTTCAAGAAATCTGTGTTGTGTGTTGTCAAATTACTCATGGAAGAAGACTGCTTCTTTGGGTCACCTTATCAGAAACTACAAAGAACAATGTTGTCTTTTAAGCCAGCAAAGATATTTATTATTTTAGGGATTAGTACTATTGCTATCACAGCTACCATATCAAAATAATATGGCCCAGAAAATTTGAAAGGAGTAATTTTAAAATGGACATTTACTTCAATACTACTACCATAATGATTAATTTTGAATGAAGCATTATTCTCCACATCTTGTCCATTTTTGTACTTCTCATGGGTCCAAACTGTGCTTCAAGTGTCATGCAGTTAAAGGATTACTGTTTAATATAAAAGACTTTACAACTCTCCCTGCATTTTGAGTTTTATGTATTTACTAAATTGACATTAAAATATATCAATGATATCCTCTAATTAGTTCTCATTTAAAAAAAATATTTCATTTATATTGAATCATCTGTCACAGATTCATTTCATTTCTTATAGATTATTCCATGTGAATTTTATTTTTATATAATATTTGTTATGAAGTTAATACTTATCTACAGAATGCCTTCTCTGTCCCTTTTAGATTTAGCTAGCTTCATAGTCACAAGGTTTTGTTTGATAGCTCTCCAACCTACTCCCTCAATGCTTCACAGTACTTTGCATAACATCATACATGATTTATGCATACCACAAAAATCAATGAAATATGTAATTGAGTAAATATTGAAAGATGTTGTTATTATAAAGGAAATATTGATTTTTTGTGTAAATTCAAATCTGAAAATTGGGAGTCCAAAGGACTTGACAGCTCTTTTGCATTAGGAACTATTAATAGTCATTATTCAACACAAAGCACATCTGAGACTGATAAATATTTCAGAACTAAAGAGTAAGGAAGCCATTTAGTAACTCCAACAACTTTTATTGCTTCTATAGCCTAACATAATTTTGGGTTATAAAGAGCTTTCCTTCTTAGTAGAATAATACATCATGTTCTACTATATTAAAAATTAGATATCACAGTTATTCTTAATGAACAAGTGTGAGTATTGCATATTTTATTTAACCTTCAGGATTTACTAAAACAAATAACCACATTGGTTCAATTAAAATTATCCTTATGTTACTGGGAGTTTTAGAATGCCATATATCTTTAAGGATTTGATAGGTAAAATGTAGCCAGATATAATATAACTTGAGAAAATTGTTTAAGGACTCTTGCAATTAGATTATTTCACTTTTTAAATTATTTTGAGACAGAATGTCATTCTGTAGCCCATGTTCCCCTAAAATTTAATGTTTCCCAGAAGAGCCTTGACCCTATGGTGCTTGCACGCTTCAACTCCTGCTAAGATTACAGGTGTTTGCTAGCATGTCGGTCTTTATTGGGTTGTTTTATAAATGTTCATATGATCTCACCACTGGCAAGTTTCCATTTAGGCTCCAATTCAGTCTTCCTTTGTAGTTCATATTCAAGCCCTTTCTGGTGCGTAGTCTGTGCTTCTTGTGGTCTCTGAGAGATGTCTGTTGTGGAGTAGGATAAAATAATTTCTTTTTTTTTTTTTTGTAAGATTTATTATGTATACAGTGTTCTGCCTGCATGTGTCCCTGCAGGCCAGAAGAGGGTGCCAGATCTCATTACAGATGGCTGTGAGTAACCATGTGGTTGCTGGGAATTGAACTCAGGACCTCTGGAAGAACAGCCAGTGCTCCTAAACTCTGAGCCATCTCTCCAGCCCTAAAATAATTTCTTAATGTATTAGAATACTATTTTGGGACAACACTAGTTTTAAAACAGAATATCAGCTGTCATTTTAATACAAGGTAAATGCATATTTATCCATTTCTAAATATTAACAACATGAATTCTGTGCAATTGGTTCAATACCAGGAGGGATTGTATGAATGAGAACTGTTGAGACCAAGATTGGAAAAAGCACAGGGACAAACAGCCAAACTAATAGGAACACTTCAACTATGAACCAAAAGCTGAGGAGCCCCTATGGAACTGGATCAGACCCTCTGGATAAGTAAGACAGTTGATGAGCTTGAACTGTTTTGGAGGCACCCAGGCAGTGGGACCTGGACCTGTCCTTAGTGCATGAGCTGGCTATTTGGAACCTGGGGCTTATGCAGGGACACTTTGCCCAGCCTGGAAGGAGGGGGCTGGACCTGTCTGGCCCAAATATACCAGGTTGAGCTGAATCCTTAGGGGAATCCTTGCTCTAGAGGAGATAGGAATAGGAGGTGGCATGGGGGGAAAGTGGCAGGGGGAGGGAAGGAGTAGGGAGGACAGGGGAATCCATGGCTGATATGTAAAATTAAATTAAATTATAAAATAAAAATATATGTGATTTTAGGAGAATAAAAGACACACAAAAAAATCCACATCATCTAATTCTCCTAACATCACTGATACTGTAAACAAATTTTTGCACCAAAAAAGTATAAATTACATCAAACCATTTTGGTTTTTTCCAGAGAAACTTAGATGTCCATAATTATTGTATTCATGAAACTAAGAAACATTTTTATATGATTTTCTATTAAATGGTGGCACACTGATAATTGGTCTCTAGATGTCCCTGATTTTTAAATTCTGCAATTATATTTCACAAGTATACATACATTCACTGATTTCTAATACCCTCAAGCATGTGATAGGTTATGTGAAATTTCTCTATCCATTTTATTATCTACATATTCAGATTTGCTTTTCACTTTAATGAAATACTTGTTGTAAAAATTCCAAGGCATAGGTGTGATTCGAAGTGCTGACTGTCTACCCATGAAGAAAGGAGTTCATTTATCAGAACACAAAAGACCAGCTGAGTGTCTGTGCACCCTTTGGCAGGACTATTTCCGGGGAGTTCTTGCTTCTAGGTTAGCTGAAAAACCAGGAGCTTGAAGTTCAAAAAGAGATTGTGCATCAAAGGAACAGGCAAAGAGTGGTAATTAGAAGAGAAATCTTCTTCATATCTCTGAATGATCACATGTGCATGTTTATAAATACACATAGATATAGTCTTGTACATATGCAGAGACTTAAATATAAATACATCTTTTAAAAATTTAAATTGCCATGGAAAATTTTTAATTATTTTCTAATATCATTTATTAAATTCTATTTGCTTTTAAATTTGTAAGTGAAATATGGTATATAACATATGTATATGAGAAGCACAAATCTTTAACACCAGAACACAATATGTCTGTGATGTAAATGCCAGAAATAGTGTGCATAGTTTTGTAAAGAACATCAAAGTCCAGAAAACTTTAGTATCAACCATTCTAAATCTCAGTACAAGCAACCATTATTTTAAGTTTTATCCACATGAAGTAATTTTTCTTGATCTGATATTGAATTTCATGGAATCAAAAAATAACTAATAGTTTCAATTTTCTTTGCAGTAGCAGGACTCTCAGTGCAGGTCCCAGCTGTTCTTCAGCTGAAGCAATGGTCCAGTCAGAGCAGCAGCATCAGGAGAATCTTTAGGATCTGCTGTCAGAATCTGGGAGAGGGACAGAGCCCAGTGCTTCTGTTTAAACACAGCTGTGGCTTTCTTCAGTAACCTGCCACAGGAATTACTGCCTGTGTGTGTCCTTTCATCCTTTCCAGTACTCCACACTGCTTTTGCAAACATCCTTTTGTGGATTTACATGAAGTCAGTATTTCAACTGCTTGTGTAAAGTGATCCTATTATTCTTCATTCATACAACAATTCAAATCTCTCCCTTGGACCTCTATAGTCCTTTTATTACCAATAATGTTTCCTTTTTATCATAATTTTCCCACTCATATAGTATTTTGTATTGTGCTTTATACTATACTTTTGAAGCTAGGTTTTTTTTCAAATAGAAACGATTTTAACATTTGTATTTTCAGCAGCATCATGATTTACCTCATTTGTTCTATTTACTTCTTCTTTCATAATGTTAGTGTGGAAAGGATCAGTTGCAGCTGACAAATGAGTCTATGCTCTTCTTCAGGAAAAAAAAAAATTCCAACTTGCAACACCACGGTCAATTCTCTATTTGAACTTCCCTTTCCTTAATGGTTTCTGTCAATTATACTGTTTATCAACTCTGGATTCCTAGAGCAACCTGTTTAATCTAACTGTGATAATGTCCCTCTGCCCTTTCCCCACTTCTTTTTTTCCCCCCGAAACAGGGTTTCTCTGTGTAGTTTTGTGCTTTTCCTGGAATTCACTTTGGAGACCAGGCTCTCCTCGAACTCACAGAGATCCACCTGCCTCTGCCTCCCGAGTTTTTTCTTTGGCTCACACTGCTCTTCTCTCTTCTCTCCCTTTCATCCTTCTTCCTCTCTCTGTCTTCCCCAGCTGCTGCCAAACAGCCCTCCTTCTCCTAAGCATCATCCTCTTCTTCCTCATCCTCATTCTCTTCCTCCTCATCCTCTTCCTTCTCCTTCACCATTACCTTATCTTTCTGTTTCTTAATTTACAAAAGTTCTTCAGTACACACATCAAATAACAACTTCCTCCTGTAGTCATGATCAACTTGCATAACAACATTAGCTCCATGTTTGGTATTCTTTTTTGGGGGGTTATTCTATTTCATTATCTTTTTTATTTTATTTTATAATTTAATTTAATTTTACATATCAGCCATGGATTCCCCTGTCCTCCCCCCTCCCGCTGCTCCCCCCCACCTTCCCCCCAGGCAACCCCCCATTCCCATCTCCTGCAGGGCAAAGATTTCCCTGGGGATTCAGCTCAACCTGGTAGAGTCAGTCCAGGCAGGTCCAGTCCCCTCCTCTCAGGCTGAACAAAGTGTCCCTGCATTAGTCCCAGGTTCCAAACAGCCAGTTCATGTACTAAGGACAGGTCCAGGTCCCACTGCCTGGGTGCCTCCCAAACAGTTCAAGCTATTCAACTGTCTCAGTAATCCAGAGGGCCTGATCCAGTTGAGGGCTCCTCAGCTATTGGTCATAGTTGAAGTGTTTCTATTAGTTTGGCTATTTGTCCCTGTGCTTTTCCAATCTTGGTCTCAACAATCCTCACTCATATAATCCTTCCTCTATCTCAACAATTAGACTCCTGGAGCTCCACCTGGGGTCTGGCCATGGATCTTTGCATCCATTTCCCTCAGTCATTGGTTGACAGTTCTGTCACGACAGTTAGGTGTTTGGCCATCTTATCACCAGACTAGGTTAGTTCGGGCTTTCTCTAGATCATTGTCAGTAGTCTACAGTGGAGGTATCATTGTGGATTTCTGGGGAACTCTCTAGCACTTTGCTTCTTCCTATTCTCATATGGTCTTCATTTATCATGATCTCTTATTCCTTGTTCTCCCTTTCTGTTCTTGATCCATCTGGAATCTCCTGTTCCCCTAAGCTCTCTTTCCCTCAAACTTTGCCCTTCATTACCCCCACTCACATCCAGGTTCTCTGTCATTGGGTGATCTCTGCGTCTTTCTTAGGGTCCTGTTTTCTAGGTAGCCCAGATGGTTTCAGTGCACAATTCTACCAAATCTTCAAAGAAGATTTAATACCAATACATTGCCGTCACACAAGAGAATCATGTATATATATGTGTGTGTGTGTGTGTGTATATATATATATATATATATATATATATATATATATATATATATATATATGAAATCATAACTAGCATATACAAAGGCTGATAAGGGCACAGTGAGTGGAAAGCATGTAGACAGGGAAAGAAGCCAATCAGAGTGAAGTGGTGGATGACTTTAGGGGACTTTACCAAAAGCTCACCATAGAATCTGCTCATCATGACACTATGCTATCTTTACAGTTTTGCTTTAATGTGCTTGACCAGAGTGACTTTCTGCCTATTGATTTTAGAAATCCTCTGAACATACAAAGGTAACTCTAGGTAGCTAAAATTTAATGACATATAAGATTAATTATTTGAATAAATCAAAATTTGTACTTAGTGTAAGCATCCTTTTGAGTTTTATTTTTGCAAGCAATTTGCCAATAACTTAGCATGCATAGTTATCCTGAATAGGAGTTGAAACTGGTGAAATGCAAAAGTACTTGGATTTTAATTATGCCCTGAAGCATATTTACTTGTTATTTTATCTATTGTTTAATATTGTGCCACATGAATTACTTATAAAGGAGGGAAATCAATATCTTCCCCAGTACTCCATATAATTGTATAATTGAGCTAGACTTTGCCTGGTTCATTTGCCCACAATATTATGTTCCTTGTAAAGTAAATAAGCAAAGATAATTTCTCAGTTTTATTCACACTGAATTATTACTTTTAAATTATATCAGATTAAAATGATACGTTCTCTCAAAATCTTCCTGAGTTACTTCATTATCTGCATTTAAAAAAATTACTGCCCTACTTCTAGGATATATAGGTTCAACTTTACTAACATTCTGTCTTCTTTATATTTAAATTAAAAATCTCAATAGAACAGGCATGACAGAAGCTTTTACAAGTTGATAACAAAGTATCTTTCTACAAGCTCAATATGCAGATTCACAGCAATTTCACTGCCACAATTAGCCAAGGCTTTCCATGGTGTTTGATCCTATAGGCAGGCAGTAGTTCAAGCAGAACTCTGTCCTGTAGTACTACTTGGTTATGCCACCAAGTACTGAGAGCTTATAACATGTATTAACATATATTGAAAAACAAATCAAAGTGTAATACAGTTTCAATATCTATTTCAACAAGCAGCAATTCATGATTCCCATAGTTGCATGGATTCAGCTACATAGTTGTCCTATTTAGGATTCTTCCTTAAGAAATCTTTAATTGTCTAAATATGTTTGATGGATGTTTCTAACCAGATGAATTCAAATTCTGTTTTTCTTTTATATTTGCATTTACAAGACATAACTCAAGTGAAGTTTTACCTGTGTTTGTCAATCAAATGGCCTTGAGGTGACTTGCCATCGCTAACCGTTTAGTTGTGCTTGTGTGTTTTTCACATCTGTTGTCTCTTTAGTTGACTTGACAAAATCTTGCTAAAAACACATATTTTTAGAGCAAACACTAGAAGAGCTGTTGTTATAAAAATCACTTGATGTCACTAAGTTAGAATGATTAAAAGAGAAAAAAAAATGGGCAGAATTACCAAATAGATTTATTTTGGGAAAGACATTGAAGCAATGTTAAAGTGTTACACAAATGGTAAAGGGGTTAAGAAAGGAAAACAAAAGAACAACAACATCTTAAATCTTGATACAAAATGGATAAAGCCGAAGAGAAAAATCAAGTCTAACATTAAAAATAAATACTCTTTCAAGAAATAAATAAATAATATTTTATTTACAGGCAGAGATTAGTAGTAAGGTATGAGATTAACCTGCACTAATTTCTATATTCAACTATAAATAAAACAAATAATAAGTAATCAATTGTAATACAACTAATATTAATTAAAACCACTAAAATTAAAATAATGTAATTAAATATAAGAAAAGATGAGGATATTAGAAAAGGAAAGGGCTTTGTTTTTATATTCTATGGCATAGCAACTATGCTCTAGAGGACCAAGAATTATATATGTAAATATATAAATGGAAGGTTATCTGGATATTCCAAAATTAAGAAAGAGGCCATTAGCCTTAAGAATGAGTATTTATTTTAGCAAATTACACATGACATCCTGTTGTAGAACATCATTGAAAGGAAAAAATATCTACAGCTATATAGCCACTATTTTCAATATAATATTTACAATTCCTTCCCAAAATGGCTGTGTTCTAATATATTATGCAACTCTGAGTGTAGATGTGAGGACTGATGCAGACGTCTCCGGGATCTTTGGAATGGACTAATTTTCTGCTTCCTGTTTGAGGAAAGTAGAGTTCCAGCTTAAGTAGTCTTCTTGTACTTGCTGTTTGTTTTGCTTTCTGCTCAGAAAAGATTTTAGCAGTTTATTCCAGTGTGAAAAGATTACTGTTCTCACCAAGAAAATCAAGCACAACAGGGTGGAGCACAGAATGTTCACCAGAAATACACTGACTTTCAGGTACAGCATACAGGTTTAGCTTAAGTCACACAAATGCTTCTCACAACTTATAATTAATACATTTCCAACATCAACTGTTTCGTTTCACATTCCTGTTTGCTTTAAGCAGACTTCTTCTTCATGGGCCTCTTTGCCCTTCAACACTCCTACATGAACAGCAATTTCTCTTTCTTTGATAACATTTGAACTTCAGGTTCATGTTCTTAAGATTTGTATATGTATGTGTGTGTGTGTGTATGTGTATGTATATGTATATATATATATATGTGTGTATATATATATATATATATATATATATATATATTGATCACAGTTTTTCCTCCCTCTATTCCTCCCAATTCCTCCTCATCTTCTATCAAAATCCACTCCTTTTCTATCTCCCATTAGAAATGAAAGAGGCTTCTAAGATTTAATAAAATATAAAAAAATATAATAAGATATAACAAAGAGTATCACAACACAGTTGGACAAGATGAACAGAATTAAAGATCCCAGAAGGCACAAAAATCAGAAACCCACTCATTTATACACTCAGGAATCCCATGAAAACATGAGACTGGAAGTTATAATACATAGGCAGAGGGCCTGATGTAAAGCCCTGAAGGCCATGTGCATGCTGTTGCAGTCTCTGTGAACTCATATGAACATTGATCACGTTGGTTTACGAAGTCTTGTTTCCTCCAACCACTCTGGCTCTTAGATCTAAATGAAATCACCAAATAATTTGGGTGACAGAGTCCCAAATGATCATCTCTTGTCATCAAATGAAGTTTTCAGTAACAAGATTAGGTTCACAATCTAGGCAGTTAGCAAGACTATAGGTGGCTCCCCAAAATCCAACAGCAAGGTCCCACTACTGAAGATAATACCTACATAACTCATTTATCATTGAGATGCCAACATGGTGTGTACAATGTGCCTTCACCCATATTTTCTAGTGTCTTTGGTATAGGAAATATTCTGCACACTTTGTTATAGGAAAATATACTTAAGTCTTTGGATATAGAATCCTTATTGTCTTTTGACTATTGTGGCCAACTCAATATTTTACATATTTAATGATTTGCACATTTTCTCTGGTGAATTTTGGTGGAAGCTGATATTTTCTAAATCCCTGCATCCATTTTTTATTCTCAATCCTCTACTTATTCAAAAAAATTGAGAACTAACCTGATGTACTTCTAACATTCTTATTTGTTATTACCTTTTGATTGTGCTTGATAGCTGACTGTAGTCAGTAGTAGATTTTTAAATAAAATATATTGGTGTTCTTTTTAAAAGCGTTTTACAAGGTAATTTAAAAATCCAGGTCAACTGTCTCAGATGTATTTCCAAACTCTGGCAGGTAAGTGAAGGGGCAAAGAGTGGTTTTCTCCCCCTTTCTGCTGCACCAGAGAGAAAAACGGCTATTTTGCCTTCTTTCAGAAATTCTTGTCTTCTTTAGACTGTGAGAAAATAGTCCCAGGAGCCAGTGACCACACACATTTAAGGTTTTATGATTTCTAAGTGTCTACAAAATTTAGAACTGCTTGTCTCTTGACATTTGAACACTAAAAGACACAGCAGCAGGCTCTCTGCTACCACAGGGCTCAACCTAATAGTGTCCTAACTGGAGAACTCACAGCCTCAGGACCATAACAATCTGCCTTCCTGAATATTTAAGAAAACATTTATAATATTTGCAGGTCAGAACAGTTAGTAAACAGAATGCTGCACCTCTAATTCCCCTGCTAGAAGAAAAGTCTTGAGAGGTCAGTTTTTGGTTGGTTGGTTGGTTGGTTGGTTGGTTGGTTGGTTGGTTGGTTGGTTCTGTTGTTCTGTTCCCTGAGAAGCCCATAGAGGTTTTGCTATTCCACATTGCCATTTAGGGATACACATCAACAGGTGAAATGAATAATTAAACTGAAAGCAAGCTTTAACAGTTTTAAGTTTTCCTATACTGTTGGAAGTATTTTAAATACAACAAACATCCATCTGGAATATTTGTGGTTCTCTAAAATTATGTCAATAAATTTGCATGTCTTCTCTCCTTCATCTTTAACACACATACATCGTATTATACTGTTATTTTCAGTTGTGTATTTTGATTCATATAATTCAATATTTTCTATAAAGAGTGAGATCATTTTATTTTTATATATTGTATTTTCACTTGATTAGCTGCAATTATATGACTGCTTTACTCAACAATCATATAATCATGTCTTTATATTTCACAAAAACATGATGTATATACATTTTTATTGGTAAATAACAAGAACAAACTCAACATCACTGATGCTAACTCCTGTTCTACAAAATAAATCATGACAATCCACAAAGAAGTAAATGGATTCTTACTCAGATATCTACTTGTAGTTTGAATATATGTTTTGACAGGGCATGAGGAAAAGCATCTAAGGGACTTTGCTTCAGGATACACAATTGCTTTGTGATTTCCTGAAAAGCTATTTTTATGAGCATCAACATGTTTTAAAAGTCACCATTTTATAAATTGACATGAATGTCTTACGATATTTGTAAGTACATTTCTAAATGATGAATTTAGTATTTTGAAAAGCTTAATTCAGTCACTCATAAAATATTTAACATTTGACATTGATGAATGAAAATTAGAAAACACTAAATATTTATATTCAGAGGATTTTCTTTCTCTAAAATATTTGTGCCTTTGTCTTTTGCTCTCTTTTCTGACAGATACACTTTAAAAAAATTTCAAGGTTATTAAAAAAATCTTGTATTGTTTATGAAAACACATTGCTTAGAGATAAAAATTGTACATAGTAGGTATTTCATTTCATCTGTGTTATTCTAGTGAACTCATATCACTCTAAAAACTAGATTGTGTGCATATTCAAAAGTATTGAATCATGTGAGGTTTTTTTAAGTCATTAGTGAAACTTGAAAATAAGAGTCCCACATTGAGGTGCTTTAAGGATACTTTTGGGAAGATGAGACTATGTGGGAATGTAATGACACAGTGGGTGACATCTTCCAGTGACTGACTGATGGACAGCTAAGTAGCTAAGACAACTCCACTGAGCACTCCCAGAGCTCAGGCATCCATGTGTGCAGATTTCATTGTGCATTTTCTTTTTCAACTTTGAACACATCATTTTTCCTCAGCTCAAGGACTATTCCATTATGTAGGAACCAAGACCTCACAATCCCTAAAGAAACAAATGACTCCAAAGAAATGAAGCACCAGTCTGACTGAGTTTTATGGAATTTTGAAATATCGTGCAATGTCCTAAAACCATATTGAACTTACTAATCCATGCTCCTTGTACCATGAGTTGTTTTTATTTGATATGCTTGCAAGGAAGCCTTATGAGCTTCCTTAACTAGAATAATGTTTGTTTGGGTAGATGTCTTTCCATTTATAACAGTCTCCATTTCCCTACAGTATCTGAGGTGAGTAATTATTGGAAAGCATATTTAATGATTTTGAGACTACAAAAGGTTTTGCATGGTGAGAACACCAAACGAAGCACTGCCTGATATTTCTAATGAAGGAAGAACAGAAAAGACATGTAGAAACAATTTGCAAGTATCAGAAACATTTTAAAGTACACAAGACAAATAAATCTTATTTATTCAACTGGAAAAAGATGCCAATACATTGGTGCCTAGGTATATACACTGACTTCAAGTCACTTACGACACATTAGAATATTTCATTGGAAAGAAAATACATGTGAAGCTATATAAAATGACACAGGACAAAAACACAGTAATTTAAATGTGATTAGATTGTTATTAATGAAATATCAAATAAAATATACATCTTTACAAAGGAATTACAATTATATGAAAGTCAAGATGAGTGGGAAGGAAGAAAATGATGCAATTTATTACATTTATAGGATTTAATATTTTTTATCTAAAATGAATACTTGAGCTTAGAAAAATGGGACAACATAAGGGAACTATTATATTAAACAGAGTAACTGTAAATCTCATAAAGTTACATTGAGTATGGAGAGAGTATAAAAGAGATTTTAGATTGTGAGGTTCAAATTCTTCTTAAAGGGGGCAGAAGAAATAAGAAAACTACTGAAAACACAAAAATAAGCTAAAGAAAAAGTGTAATGTGACAAACAACCACTCATATATTTCAGATTCAATTAAGAATGTAAAAAAGATATACTCAGAGAAACAATAGACATTTAAAAATTTTAAGAAAAAACAAATCTTAAAATTTGGGCATTTGACAAATTCAGAAAAAATTAAGTCTAAAGAAATACAAACTAGAAGTGATGCTATCATGGTCAATTATGAATAAAAGGATATTCTAAATGAAAGGATAGAATAAAGCAGTTATGTACATACACACAATCTCAGATTCCAAAGATAGCAGTGATGTATCAATAATGTATACTCTGTAGTAAAGATTAAGAAGGAAGTCAGGCATGGCTAATATTTTTAAAGGATCAACTGATACTATAATTTAGCAGCAATATAACAAGTAGCTTATAAGGAAGAAAGTGAGCTCAATACAAGTATGATGAGGTAGTATCAATTAATATAATACCTGATAAATGTGTGTGCTTATGTAATTGAGCACTGTTATAAATGATTCCACAATCAGGGCTAATAAATATAACAAAGCCTCTTTGGAAGAACAAAAATCAATGACTGATAATATGTATGAAAGATGTATAACTCTTTAGGTATAAGCTTCTACCAGATTACTCTGAGGCTAAAAACAAACATAAACCTTGTGGTCTCATTTCAGCGAACTATTACCATCACCAAATAAAATTAAGTTATTACTCCTCTTTCTTAAAACAAAACAAAACAAAACAAAACAAAAAAACTCTTCTTTGATTTCTCAATTTATTATAGTTGAGTAATGACTATTGCAAAGCTTATTTGTTGCTAAGGTATTTCCTTTTAGTTAATTTAAATAACTTTTTATCCAAGTTGTAACCTTTGAAGCACATAGCAACCTACAAATATAGAAGCAGTGGAGAACTTGCCTGACATTTGGAATAATGGGGACACTAAGTTGAGTCCTTTTTTATTCTTCCACACAGCATGTTCACATGGACAGAAATGAGAGCAAGAAATGGAATTTAAATTAGTGCTTTTTTTTAGTATCATACAAAAAGTGTCATTCTTTCCTTCCTTCCTTCTTTCCTTCCTTCCTTCCTTTCTTCCTTCCTCCTTCCCTCCCTCCCTCCCTTCCTCCTCCCCTCCCTCCCTCCCTCCCCTCCTTTCCTTCCTACCTCCCTTTCTTTCTTCTTTATCTCTCTGTCTTTGTCTCTTCACACACATACATGTACATACACAATAAGTGTGTATATATGAAAACAACCAAGTTCTGCCAACTGAGATGTACAACACATTGTGTATTTGCTTTAAAATTTATACCCTGCAAATGTAAATTTTACACCTAGGTGAACAAGATGGTAGTTATAATAGTCATGATGGGTTGAAATTTTTTGTATATGGCAATTACATTTAAATTGTGACATTTTTATCTACCTTTCAAGTTTTATTTTTAGTCATCTTTTTCAGAAATTAATAAAGTGGAAGACAAAATTCAAAAGCATACTCTTCACAGCTACATAGGACCACCATTATTTTTAATTCAGAGTACATAGATTCAAAACTGTCATTTTTATCCTCTACATAAAATGTGAGACCACTGAACACAAGAGATTCCCAGACATGGTTTGTATGGGGATAAACCTCTCAAAAGCCAGCAGGAGAGATGCTGAATTGTTTTCCCAAAGCCCAGGTCCTGATGATGTGAAATAGAAGTATTGCCAGAATAGTTTGTTTCAGACCCTCAGAGAAACACCTGCATATCTGGCTGAATTTCTTGTAAAAATGTCTGCATAATAATTATTTGAGAATCCATACAGACAGTTTTATAGATTCTGGAAGTGCAAACATAACTGCAGTAAAACAGAGCAACCTACTTAAACACATAACTTTCTTTCTCTTTCTATTGAATATTAGTTATCTTAGTTATGGCTTTGTGTTTTAACTAGATATCATAGTATAATTTAAAAACAACTTTTCGTTTTGCAGAAGAGATTCACTGCAGGGCTGAACCTTCTCGATGGGTCATATTTATATTCCAGGCATCTTCACATGTATTTAAATGGCAGAAATGCAAATAAATAAATAAATAAATAAATAAATAAATAAATAAATAATTACTGATTGGGCTTCTCCTCTGCATTTGTTCAAGTCCAAATGAACCATCCACAGTAAGCTGTCCATTCAATTAATTCTCTGAGTATATCAATAGAGTGCCTCCCATTTATTTCTCAATCCAGGTAAATTTAGGCATTAACTCTGGAGATTTCTGGAGTTAGTTCTTAGTTTCTGAAGAAATACTTGCTACTTTTGGGGGGACGAATTACTTACCAATCCAAACTACCATGTACTGATGGATTAAAAATCACACATGGAAAATTTCAATGTTATTTTGTTTTGCCCCTGCCTCTTGTCCCATGGATATGTTTAAAAACAAGAAAACCAGATTTGTCTCTAGGCTAGAAACTAATCCTGCCTTGAATTCTGTCCACTATTGTTTCATTATTTAAGTTAGGTTTTCCCAGGACTATCTTAAGTTACATATTTAAAAAATTTTTGTAGTATGAACCCCAACAGAATAGCTGAATGTTGTATATTCTATATTTTAATAATTTAACAATTTTACTCTTATATACTTGTTTCCTATTTTTGACTGTTTTTCATTAAAATGTAATGAAGTAGAAGTGTTTTAGACATTTGCATGAAAAAATTAAGGACATTTTGAGGAACATGATGAACATTTTTCTTAGGCTGTTTAGACAAAATAATCATTGGTTTGAGCTAGTACTTTTAAGTATAAATATAAAAATCAGATTTTACCAAGTTTTCATGACTAGAAATAAAATAAGTTTTACATAACAATTGTGAATCTCAAAGTAAACTGTATCACAATTTAATTAAAGTTAATTAATATAATTTTAATTATATCAATTTTATTAACTAAAATTATCAATCTTCACTAAATAATTTTTTCCAACTGAATGTGAATTACATGGGTCATAAAGGCTAACTGAAGAAAACTACTCCTACATGGAGATTATGAGACAATTAACTGATAAGAAAATAATAAGTCTAGAAAGCAGAAATTGATGTCATAGAATACTATAAATAACTATAAAAGAATGTGAGTCTTAAGTAGAGAAAGAGAATGTGACCATTGTGCAGAGATCGGTGGGTGGTTTTTCATTAAAAGATAGACACAAAAAATAGTCTATGAAGGATGTTTCTTACTAAAAAAGACAAATGCATGGGTGAGCTAGTATATTAGCATCAGTAATCACATGATAATTTAAAACAATTATTTGGAAATCATACCAGATAGCCTAAAAAAAAATGCACTAACTTTTTTTTTTTTTTTTTATATTCCAATATAGAGAAATAGGTAGGTAAAATCCATGTTGGAATAAATGTAGTCAGAATACTTTGAGTAAATGTGTTTCATATTCCACACTTTTAAACAATAAATGCAAGTCTCTAGTTTCACATTTTAGAAATATATCTCATATAATTGTGTGATGATGGCAATATCAGTACAATGTTGTGTTGAACACTATTTTAAAGACACAGAGTGTACAAATACTCAATGAGAAGGTTATCAATTATCATTTTCAAACTGTAGCCATGACATCACAGTGGTTAGTAACTCAATTGCGGAGGCCACAACTATCTGACAATGGGTCATAGTCTTTATATTTCCATCGTGTGCAAGGAACATGCATCTGTTTTTCTATAGCAGAACTCAGATAACAGGGTTATAGTTTGTCCTCATTAAATGATATGGACTAAATACCACTCCTAGTAACCACTACACAGTAGCCACACAATAAGAAATATAGTGATGTTTTATTTGTATTGACATGTGGTTTTATTTGTATGTCAATAAAGTTGCCTTGAGGTCAGAGCAAGCCAGAGCAAGACAGAGCAGAAGCTGAGCAGTAGTGGGGCACACCTTTAATCCCAGCACTTGGGAGGCAGAGCTAGGCAGATCTCTGTGTGTTCAAGGACACAGCCAGCATGGCAGACATACACTTTTAATCTCAATACCAACCATAGAAGACCTGGAGGTCTGTACAAACAGGCAGTGATGAGGAGGTCATGTGGCTGGGTTTACAACCAATGAGAAAACAGAACAGAAAGTCTTTAAATAGACAGGACGCACAGAAGTAGGTCTCTGGTGGAGAGGAAGAACAACAGAAGCAGTGAAGGGTAAGGTTTTCTGCTCTTGCTCTGACCTCTTGGTTTTTAACTCTGGAATCAGTTCTCTGTTTCTTATTTAACAAGCCGGTTACATCTACAAATGGCACCCAACGTGTTGGCAAGAGTTTCCACCTAAAACCTGAGAAAAAAAGATTCTAAAACAGAGCTAAAAACAGCTTCCTAGTTGTCTCTCTCAAGTTAGTGGCAGCCTGCCAGTTTGAGCTACTATGGCGGGTTCCTGGCATATGCGTCTGATCTGCAGTATGGTGGGAATGAGGAGTCTACAAGTGGCACTTTACTCTGCTGCATGGTGGATTTAGCTATGGCACTGCTTTGATAGAATTGCTTCTGATAGTTGATGGTACACATGGCTCCAGACCCAGAGCTGGCAGTAAACTGTACCACCGCCATGTTGGGAAGCTGAGGTGGGCAGAGCCAGCAGCCACAGCAGTGTTTCAATCTTACAAAGATGGATATTACACAGAGAATCTGGTTTGTGTTGTCTTTGGGATTTTTAACTATTAAAAGATTTGATCATAAAAAACTGTTGAGTTAAATAAATATGTAAATTTTAAAGGTAACGTGACTTGAAAATTTGGATATAAGGATATGTTGCTTTGGAAAAGAGTCTCTGCTTTTGTTTCCACAGAAAGCCAGAGGCTATGGATTTGTTCCAGATTAAGATACATCAGGTTTGATCAGCCAAGACCACCTGAAAGGTCTCTGATGACACCATGGCTCAGATGATCCAAAATCCAGAATGGTTTTAAGGCAAATGGCTCAGAGGTTCACCCTCTTGGACTACTCCATAATCCTAAAATTTTCTTTGTGTCCCCATAAGATACAGCGCCCCCCTCCAGCAGGAAGTAGTAAGAAAAACTACGCCCAAATTCCCAGCTGGCTTTGGAGATGGAATTGGCTCACTCCTTCTCTAAACCCAAGCACATTGTTAAAATTAAAGGTTAAGAGCTTCTTGTGTCCCAAATCAGAAGAACCCTCTGGTGTGGGACAGAGAAAAACCACTATTTTATTTAAAAGAAGTTGATTATAAATGCAATCTCTTTCTAAAGATAAAAAGGGGATATGATAAAGATATCATAGGATGAAAGGGTAAATTAATGAACTTACTTCTAAAAGAGCAACAACTCATTTAAAATGTTTTACATTGGTATAGATTTTAGTCTATTGGTACAAACTTAAAGTTAATTTTGTTATACTGTGGGTATATTTCTAATCATGTTTAAGGTATTATGTTTGTATAGCTCATTTTAAATTGAAATGGATAATTAAAAATAGATTAATGATTAGTCATCTATGATAATCATACTCATAGCTATGTTAGTTAAGTCTTCTAGATATACACAGAGATATTTCAGATAGATAGGCAATCTTCAAATACTTCAAAGACCTACAGATTATGGCATTTAAAATATTTTTTAAAATTTAGACTTTCTGGACAGTGAAACATGTCTGCTCCTGGCAGCACCGATTTACTTCAGAGTGGAGGATGGACATTGAAGACACTTCATATCTTATCTTCACCTTGGCAAAAATAGCCATTTGGGCAAGAAACTGTTCTTGCCTGGAATGCTTGATTGACTGGACATGCAGGACCCATAGAAAGGTGACCACTAAACTTTGCTTGACAAAATGGTCCTTCAGGTTCCTGCTTCGCAGAGGAAACTGCCAGACATTCTACAGGACATTGAGAGAAGTGACCAAGAGACTCTAGCCCTGTGGGCTGAAGACAAATGCCCCAACTTTACAAAGGAACGTTAGGTGACTGTCTAGGTTGCCAGCTGTCTCTGTCTACTCTTGCAAGACTCCCGAAAAATGCTTACATCCTTCTCCCGGTTCTCAGGTAATATTATATCCTTCTGAGGTCTTTGATGTGGTTGAAGGCTAGATAGTTATAATTTCCTCAGTTATGATAAAAGATAAGTTAGATATAAAACCTTAGACTCACAAATAAAAGATAGATAGGATATCTTCTTTAATAACTGTAATTCTTGCTTAATAATTGTTTTGTTATATGTAATTTTACTATGTAAAAGTTAAAATCTTCCTTTAAAAAAAAAAAAAAAAAGAAAAGGGGAAGTGCTGTGGATATCGCTCTGTGTAAATAAAATGCTGATTGGCCAGTAGCCAGGCAGGAAGTATAGGCAGGAGAAGCAGAGAAGAGAATTCTGGGAACATTAAGGCAGAGGGAGAGACACTGCCAGCTGCTGACATGAAAAGCAACATGTAAAGACACTGGTAAGCCACAAGCCATGTGGCAAGTATAGACTAACAGAAATGGGTTAATTTAAGATAGAAGAAGTAGATAAAAAGAAGCTTGCAATGGCCATACAGTTTCTAAACAATGTAAGTTTCTGTGTGCTTACTTAATTGGTTCTGAGCGTCTATGGGCCTGGCGAGTGAGAGAGATTTGTCTTGACTGTGGGCCAGGAAGGAAAACTCTAACTAAAATTGGCACCCAACATGGCGAGAATTCATTAAAAAAACGCTTGCCTTGGCAGTGGGTCTGGCTTCCGGCCTGGGCGGGCCCGGCTCCTTAGCTCTGGCCTAGCCCTGGCCTAACTCGGGCCTAGCTCAGCTTAGGACACAGGCCCAACCTACCTTAGCTACAAGCAGTTAC
This sequence comes from Onychomys torridus, assembly GCF_903995425.1. Lineage (NCBI taxonomy): Eukaryota > Metazoa > Chordata > Mammalia > Rodentia > Cricetidae > Onychomys > Onychomys torridus. The sequence goes on from NC_050448.1 coordinate 24,430,480, forward strand.
AGCTGCAGCTGGAGTTACTTGCTTAAAAAGCCAGTGCTACAAACAACTCAGGCCTGCGGGAGCTATCTCTAATTGCAGGAGCTACACGCAACTGCAGATAGGCTGCTTTTGGCTGAAACGTCAGCACATGTGGTCAGTTGGAGCTTAAGGAAGCCAGAGCCCAAGGTCTACTCAGCTCAGAAGGGAACATTGAAGCTGTTGGATTCAAGCTTTTAGCCAGAATGTGGCTATGCTTTCTTGCTTTCTCTCTCTCTCTCTCTCTCTCTCTCTCTCTCTCTCTCTCTCTCTTTCTCTCTGGATTCCCACCTTGGACACTAGTTAGCTGTTTGGAATTTCCCTCAGATTTCTACTGTTCTACGCAGAATTGGTAAGTCATTTATATCAGATATTTTAAAGGAAACTATTTAAAAGAAATTTTTTCCACATTAAAAAAAAAAGGGTTTTATGTGTACATTGGAAGAAAATTGGGCTTTGTTTGAAATTTTAGGCAGTATGGTAATGGAACAACTATATGAGAAGATTAATGTTGATCGAATTATGTTCATTATTATTCTTCTTATCCTTATTTTACAATTTAAAAAGACAGTCAATTTAAGTGCCAGGATGAAAATTTTAGAAAAACTTGTTAAATCTGTTAAAATGAATTATAGAGAAATTCAGATTCAGACAGAAGAAATTAACAGTGAAGTTGATTCAGGATTGGATTATAGAAAGTTTCTTTCTGGTTACAGAAAGAAAGCCTGTTTTCACACAATCACCCTTAATTTATCTGGTAACCATACAACAGCAACCTGGACAAGTGAAGACACAAAATATTTGGACTCCAGTTGAAATGTTAGACTTACAAAGGTTTAAGGAAGCAATAGTGTCTTATGGCATGCATTCTCCATATGTAAAGCAAATGTTAAACTCCTGGTCAACTTATAATAGGATTATACCACAGGACTGGCGGGAGCTGGCACAGGCGGTTCTGGAACCCGGACAGCAGCTCCAGTGGCAAATGTGGTTCAAAGAGGAAGCTAAAAACATAGCAAAACAATGTAGGGATAGAGGTATACAAATCTTCCAGGATCAGCTTGTTGGAGAAGGCCAATATGCTGCAGTAGAAACACAATGTTTATATGATATCCAAACTATAATTCTATGTCGAATGGCAGCCTTGAATGCATGGGACAGAGTTGAGGAACCAGGAAAGAAAACTGAGTCATTTACAAAGGTTATACAGGGCCCAAAAGAATCTTTCACAGATTTCTTACAAAACTGACTTCAGCAGTAAAGAGAATGGTCCCAAATTCAGAAGCTAGCCAGATAATAATTGAATCTTTGGCTTTTGAGAACGCAAATGATGCATGCAAATGAAGCATGCAAGAGAATAATCAGGCCTTTAAAGGCAAGATCTGCACCCTTGGAAGATTGGATTAGAGACACGGTTAATGTTGAGGCTCATGATCATGATAATATGTGGGTAGGAGAAGCAACTTCAAGAGGTTTGAGGAATGTCAGATGTTTTGGATGTGGAAAGCAAGGACATTTGAAAAGGGACTGTAAACAGGGTACTTCTAGAAACAATGTTTCTTCAAGGAACAATGGCAACAGAATGCCCCTTCCTTCTGGAGTATGTAGAAGGTGTGGTAAGGGAAGACACTGGACCAATGAATGTAGATCAAAAAGGGACAGGCAAGGTAATACTTTGCTTCAGTCTTTGGGAAACTCCCAGAGGGGCCTCAGGCAGGCCCCTGCAGTGAATCCAGTTCAGACCTTTCGTGCAATCGTAGAGGAGACCCCTACTCAGAGCAGTTAAATAACCAAATGCCTATTGGAATAAACCAGGCTACTCAGGAGAAAAACCAAATTAATTAAGGGACTATTCTATTACTAATCTCAATTCTTTGATTCTATTCTGATTCTTTAAACTTTTCTTAAAGAATGAATTTTATATCAAAATTTACAAGATATATATATATATATATATATATATATATATATATATTAAACTTTGTTAAGATAATAATGGTCATATAGAGTACTAATTAATTCTAGAGAAAAGGCTTCGATTAGCTGCCTATACATGTCTTTGTGTTCAAGTCTCTTTTCAGTTTTCTGCAGGAAATCACGGCCAGGCCTAACTTCAACTGAAATCTCAAGGAAGAAGATGGGGCCCCACAATGACAATTCCATGTGGAAAATAATATCACTAAGCTGACAAACATCATCTACAGATCAGCTTTGGACTACAAAATGCTTAGAGCAATTCTGAGATGGCTAGCTGAGATGATCCAGTTTCAAAGACTACTTGAATAAGGACTTGAGATAAAACCTGAACTTTGGCATTATGGATAACAAAGAATGTAGTTACCTTTCCTAGAATTTGTCAGTTAACCCAAAATTTTTCTTTTCAGAATAAAGATAACTTCGCCCATACCCAGCAGGAAGCAATTTTAAGAATACGATGCCCACATTCCCAAAGGGGTGGTGTGGGGTGGGTGTTTTTTTGGTCTTTTTATGGGTATTGGGTCTGAGATAGTTTTCATTGTTTAGGAGGGTTGGTTACAAGTTGTTGTTAAGGGTTAGGAAAAGGGCTAGGCAAAAGGTGCTTGTTAAAAATAAAATAAAATAAAGAAAAAAGAAAAATGAAAAATCAATTACTAGTTTTAAATACTTTACATTCGATTGGATTGTTTTATATTGTATACAAATTATTATTGAGATTGAGATTGTTAGAATATATCATACACGTATTTCTAATCTTGCTTGAGATATTGTATTTATACCATTCATTTAACAATGTAATGCAATTTGCTAATCCTTGAATGTTAGTATTACCAACTATTAGGATATATAGAAACGAAAATTAGTGGTTAGACATTACAATTGAACTTGTAGTCATAATAGGTGTGTTTTCAAGATCAAACAGATATATTTTAGATAGACAGGTCATCTTCAAACCCTTCAGAGATCTACAGAATATGGCATTTAAAATGTTTTAATAACTTAAGAATTTTTCTTTTTTGCTATGACTATGAGACATGACAGCTGCTGGCAGTGCCAATCTACTTCAGAGAAAATATGGGCATTGAAGAAACTACATATGGAGTTAACTTTCATTGTGGCAAAAGTTAGCCACTGGACAACAAAGTATCCTCTAATCAACTGCTGACAAATAGGACAGACAGCACATGAAACCAAGGACTACCAATTCAAAACAAGTGTGGTTGTGGCTTTAACAAAAGGCATCTTCTGAAGCCAGGACAATATGGCACCATCCCTGAAGTGAGTGACCTTTGCAATCTGTAAAAGGTACCGTGCCCTTTTCTTTGAAGGCAGCTGAACAGGGAGTGGGCCAATGGCTTCTGATGTGCAATGGAACAGCAGATGAAACAGTTATTATTGAAGAATAACTAAGCTGACCCCTCTTAATAGTAGACTGGCATTTAATAGAGGGATGTGGAGAAGAACAGGATGCCAAGATGAAGCCAAATATACACAGCCAAAAAAAAAATGGACAGCTGAATTGAAAAAACATCAATAATTTCCAGAATTTAAAATCCTGAATCATGACATGACACTAATGGAATTCAGGTGTTTCTGGTACATAGACTGCTCTCACCAAATGTGAGGTCAAACTATTGACCTTGTATACATCCTAGTTTACAAAAGAGTCTGTCAGATACACTAAGCCTATAGGCTGAAGATGATGCCCCAACACTGCGGAGCAACCTCAGGTGACTATCCAGGCAGCTGGCTGTTTCTGTCAACGCACATTTTTTTTTTTTTTTTGGAAGCGCTTGCATGCACTTCCTGTTTTTATTTTTTATTAGGTAGTATTATTTCCTTCTTGGGTCTCTGAGGGAGTTGAAGATCAGTTAGTTATAGTTATAATTATCTTTGTTAAGGATTTCAGAAAAACTCACTAAGAGCTGTAAGTGTATAAATTTGAAAGACGTCATAAGACAGTTCCGTTGGCAATATAAGTTAGGATAAAAAGTGAATCAGGTACATTCTGGACTTACCAAAATAGAATAGATAATGGAATTATTTTCTCTGAATTTGTCAAATACAAATGGACTAGACATTGTTTAGGTATTTATTGTTTGTATATATGGTATATATAGTTATTGTACTTTTATATAAAGTTTTTCTTATATTAGTTATAACTTTTGCCTTTTTTTCTTTTTATTAAAATAGAAAAGGGGAAATATAGTGTTATTTTATTTGTATTGAAATGTGATTTTGTTTGTATGTCAATAAAGTTGCCTTGAGGTCAGAGCAAGCCAGAGCAGAAGCTGAGCAGTAGTGGGGCACGCCTTTAATCCCAGCACTTGGGAGGCAGAGCTAGGCAGATCTCTGTGTGTTCAAGGACACAGCCAGCATGGCAGACACACACCTTTAATCTCAATACCAACCATAGAATACCTGGAGGTCTGTACAAACAGGCAGTGATGAGGAGGTCATGTGGCTGGGTTTACAACCAATGAGAAAACAGAACAGAAAGTCTTTAAATAGACAGGATGCACAAAAGTAGGTCTCTTGTGGAGAGGAAGAACAGCAGAAGCAGTGAAGGGTAAGGTTTTCTGCTCTTGCTCTGACCTCTTGGTTTTTAACTCTGCAATCGGTTCTGTGTTTCTTATTTAAAAAGCCAGTTACATCTACAGAGAAGGTTATCAGTTATCATTTTCAAACTGAAGCCATGACAGCACAGTGGTTAGTAACTCAATTGCTGAGGCCACAACTATGACAATGGGTCATAGTCTTTACATTTCCATCTTGTGCAAGGAACATGCATCTGTTTTTCTATAGCAAAACTCAGATAACAGGGTTATAGTTTGTCCTCATTAAATGACATGGACTAAATACCACTCCTAGTAACCATTACACAGTAGCCATACAATAAGAATGGTTACTATTATGTTTGTTAGTCTTCTTAATTTTACTTACATGTTAAAATATCTAAGGTCTTATACTGAATTGATTTAAAAAAAATCTAATTCCAAATTGACCCTTAACAGGAGTTTAGACAAACAAGGCAGTTCATTGATTATATTTCAAATAGATAAATTTACATATGTTTATAAAGGCATTGACTACATTTGTAGAAATAAACAAGAAACAGGAAATGAGGGTTATCTCTGAAGTCAAGAAATAAGCAAGCTAGGATTTATTACTAAAATCACCATTATATCAAATTTGTTTATTTTCTGTTTTTTTATGAGTATTTTGCCTGCATGTACATATTCATAACACACGTGTGCCTTGTGCTGGCAAAGATCAGAAAAGGGCAACTGTTTCTCTAGAACTGGAGTTATAGATAATTGTGGCAGGCCAAAGTGAATGCTGGGAAGTGATCCTTTGGAAAAATAACAGTGGTCTTAATCTCTCAACCATCTCTGCAGTCCAAAGAAGCCATTTCTTACATAATATTGACAGCTGAAAGAAAACTATTAAAATTAATAAAGATAGGTAGTACATAGATAGGTGTGTATTTAGACAATGGAAAAGCAGGATCTCCTGGTGTCTAAAATGTACACATTGGCTTGTTCATTTCCTTTGGTAAAACTGAAAATAACCTGTAAGTATTAGGAAATCATTCCTCCCAACAGAGTAGACTGTTAAACGTTATAAGTCCTTATTATGAGTTATCTGCAGATCAACACCTCCTCTTTCTTCTTCCCAGATCAGGATCTGGTTCTCAGAGTGGAATGCCACTGACTGCATTGAATCGTCTGTGTAAATAACCACTGCCTATAGAAACAGCACTCAATCATAACAGAAAGCTCGTTGAAGAGTCAAATATCACTGTACTAGACATAAAAACAGCTTATTAACATTTTTACAGCACAACCAACTGAAATAAACAGCACTCTCAATTATAACATCTGGTTCCAAACTATTCTTGTTTGGGTGATAACTTAAAAAAATAGCTGGGCAAATTTTACAGACTTCTCATCAAGTAACAGCTGTTTCTTTAGATGGAAATGCATGTGTGTTCGAAGCATGAGTGATGCTCACTCCTTTTTAGTTCTGTATGAAAGAGCTTTCTGTGGGGTATAATTCAGAAAGATAAATGGCTTCAGATGTTTTGAATGGATGCTATACACAGGAGTTCCTTGTGACTTATAGAATATTTGCAGCCTCAAGTTTTATATGCAAATTTTACATTCAAATTAGATCTTCCTGAAGACTTTGTTCTTCAAGACACAGGCATTTTATTATTTTTTTCCAAGTGCTCTTGGGCACCTTAAGGCTATCCATTATTTGAACCATTTATCTTCATAAAGAGTTTGGTTATGAGCGATTGCTTACAACACCAAAGCTTAAAAGAAATAGATATAGTTCATCTACTCTTGAATGTGTTTCTACCAGATTCCCTTAGGATAATTCTTCTTTCGACTTAAGCTATTAAATTTTTTGCTGAATTCAAATCACCTCATCATGCTGGAACATGTGGACACAAACAGCCACAGATGTTTGCCTGAAGGTTCAAGCATATTTAAAGGCAGCTTAATTATAAGACACTATGAGGTTCTTCCAATTAATTAGAAGCTAAATATTCTACATCTGTTGATTCTGTTAGAAAAACCTAAAGAAATATTTACTTTACATGTAATTGTGGCTTCGATGCTAGGTAAAAAATATACTATATCAAAATTTTAAACTCATGAAAACACTTGTTTCAGATATTGTTAAAGATAGTAGTAAAGCCACATGCCACTAAAATTTCCATCTGTTCTGTTGCAGTTTATACATCCTGGGACTTCCTAGTGTGAAAATTTCCACACCAAATCCAAAGAGATTTATAGTCTGATAATTTTCATCTAATGTGAGTAAACATTATTTATTGAAATGAATCTATCCATTGAGCAACAAAACTCTTATGCCATGAGAATTTATACTTTCCATTTCCAGGAAGTATACCATAATATAAGACAAGATGACTCTTTTGTCTCACTAAGATGAGCTCTGGCATGAAAATGAAATCAAAATGCTAAGCTTTCATCCCAGAGCACAGTTTTCTTCCTTGGCTAGATTTTTTTGTAAATGAAATAACCTGTATTAATATACCCCTTCTCTCTCTTCCAAATATTAGTAAGATTTCAAGTATTCTAACCTATATTTTCTGTATTGACCTCATGTATTTTATAGTATTATTTTGCATATTTGCTCTTGTTTTTATTTTTCTTTTCTCTGTGTCTTTGCTTTTTCCCCTTCCTCTTCACAGGCTTGCAACTGACTTTATCTCCTTCATCTTCAATCACATCACCTTCATGACTTTCTTCTACCAGGTACCATTTTTCACTTTTGTATTTTAATTTCTTTTCATGTCACTTCCCCAAGCCCATTGGTAAATTTGAAACAAAAATCAAAATCCCCCCTATGTACACTAGCAGATTTGATAAACCAAGGATTGCCACACACTGGGTAGGAGACCAGACCTCAATGCCACCTGTTTTTATGGGGTCCCTGCACATGTTTTCCTTTGTAGTGCTCCTCTTCCCAGTACAGCTAACCATCTCTACAGTCTCTTATGTAACGATTTGAAGTATTGACATTTTCTCTTTGAACCTCTTGACAGCTCTGTTGTGTCTTCTCAGTCATGATTATTGACACTTTTACATTGTTACTTCTTTAAGGCAGCTAGCTTAATGATGTTCTGCCTTTCATAAATTCTCCAACCCTTGGGTGTGCTGGTTTTTAACATGTATAACTTACATAAAAACATGTCCTTCCTTACCAGCCTGACCTGCCAAGAAAGAAAACTCTTACTATTTTCTAGACCCCTTTATTATCCCTCACATGGTTCTCAGTGATAAGACAAAATACTTGATTGTCATCTGGAGCCTGTCTTAAATAAATATCATTTGCTTGCTTGCTTGTTTTTGAGGAGAAATTTAACCATAGCTCGGGCTGGCCTCCTGTCTGTTTTGTAATTCCTGGGATTGTACGCATGATCCACCAAATCCAGATCACAAGCTAATGATTTGACTACCTTGAGATATGATTGGAAACAGACAAAAAACAATCTGAACCAGGTTCACATGGGCTTTTGTCATGTATTCCTTTGCCCAATGAAATGATACATTTACAAGTATGTGAGGACAGACAAATTCCATGAAGTGATCCTTCTCAGTCATGAAATACTGCATTGCTAAACCAAAATCTGTATGTAGAAAGGCTAGTATTTTCTAGTGATTAATACTGAATAAATGCATAGATTACTATTGAATACTTACACAAAAACCTAGCCACATAGGCATATTCTACTTAAACCTGTTCATACATAACAACTCTCTTGCTAGAAATTTAAAAAAAGAAAGTATGTTTTTGAGGGAAGCAGGGATGACTGCTGAGAGCTGTTCTTGTCTTTAGTTTGTTTGCATAGTCTTAGTGGGTCCATTGCCTTCTCTGGGTCCTGAGTTGACAGAATTCTGAGCGAATGGAAAGAAACGTGGACTCTTTCCTTTCCAATTTACAGTGTTTCTTTGGTTAAAATCTCAGCTGTGGATGGATATTTATATTATATTTTCATTATCAGTTTAAATTTCCATACCATTTTATTTAAGTCAACCAGTGTTCTGTAATCAGAAACATTATACAGAAAGTAGAAATTCTGTCTACAAAATGCTTAGTCTCTTGGAGTGTTTAAAGATCTCTTAATGTTTAGTAACTAATTCAATTATTAGTCCCTCATTATCATCATTTATTTGCATCCTAATCTACCCATTGATGGGAGAACCTCATTACATGACTAAGTTTTTCAGATAAAGTTTTATGAAAAATAATTTTGTTAAGTTTAAAGTTAAATTGTAGATATTTTATCAGGAAATGCTTCATGAGTTATTTTGTGATATCATATAATATATCTCAAAATGTCATATAATCTTCTTTATCCGTTAAGTTCTCACTAGTTCAACAAGTAGGAAAGAATTGCCCCATCAGTCATGATAGCTAGAAGGATAAGGTTCACACTACTCAGTGAGAAGGATAAGGTTCACACCACTCAGTGAGAAGGATAAGGTTCACACCACTCAGTGAGAAGGATAAGGTTCACACTTACTCAGTGAATCTGCATTGTAGCATCAGTAAGCTACTCCTGCATTCTGCCTATCTGGGAAATCATTCTCCTAAAATTACAAAGACACATTGCATAGTTAGACAGCCAGTCATTCTTCCTAGGTGTCATCACAAACCTCCATGCAAGATGGCTGGTTACACTGTGACATTTTGTCAATTTGATTTCCATATGAAGCAATTGCAGGTGAAAATCTACAGGTCCCTGTTAGAAGCAACAAGTCATATTTTTCTACTGTGAGTCTTTTAAAATATATTTATAATAAGATACGATATCTAAGACCAATCTTTACTAGTTTCCCACATGTTCAGCACAGTGCATCAAGGCTAATTAATCTGTCAACTATGTTGTTTGTGTTCCCTTTTAGTTAAAGCACACATCTGAAGAAAATTGTGTGTAACACACAAAACTTTCATTTCATGAGACTCTCAGATATTGTCTACTAGCAAATGAAGTTTCATATGGCTATCCTAAAGACTCATCATAAATATCTCACATGTGCCACTTGAGGGAAGGTATTTGTAATTTTTGATGAACACTCAAGCATAAATACTTATACCCAAAGTCTTCCAGATTCTATTTCCATATATTTTATACTAATTTATTTTCCATTTTCAATTGCTATCCTCAGAAACGTATCTGATTAAACAGAAACATAATATACTAGTCGGGGAGACAGTGTCTGGTCTCCATAACATGCATGGAGCTGCAGAGCAATGCATCACCTTGATTTACTGCCATTGGCAGGACAGGAAGTCTGTGGTGCAGCATCCACAGAGCTCAACAGTTCATTAGCTTCCCTGGGAGGAAAGAAATTCCAAGAACTGTAAATGGAGACTGTGATGACTCTCCCATAAGCTGACTCTTCAGGGGACTCTTTTTCATTTGTTTTGCCTACATTGCACAGGTATAACAACCAAATTCACTGGACTCCAATTTCCATTTCCTGCACAAGATAAGCCAAGAGAGTTCTACTAGCCAAAGCCATTTTCTTTTTCTTTTTTTGTTTCTTTTTTTCTTTTTTTTGATGACAATGGCAAACGGTAGTTAAGCATTATATCCTGATCAGAGCTGTGTGCCGGGAAATATTGCCATGGCTTCCCTCCATGGCAATGTAATATTCTTACAAACATCTTTCCCATCTGCTATGATTTCATCTTATTTCCAAACACTTCCTCTCAATATCAGCCTGTGGAACTCATCACACAGAATGTTTACTTTCACAGCTAATAACAGGAGTCTTGTTAGCACGCCCAAACAAATGTTAGGAGTTTCCACAGAGAACCTCAGGACTGTTTGATTAGCTTTGTAATGGTGCTGCCTTCACCTTTAGTCCTAATTTAGTTATGATCCAACACAAATTACCTTTCAGAATAGGTACAGTCAAATTAAATGGCATGGATATCACTGTTAGCGTACCAAAATGACTTTCCTCTAGTGCACATAAATGTGTACCTGGGCTTGGGAACACTGCTCACTGTAAAATAAAAGTTTTAGAGGCCAAAAAAGTTATATAGAGTTATATCCAGCTGCACTTTACCTAACAGTGTTTCTAGAAACTTCCTAGTGAATTTTGGAAATTCTTCTCTGGTTAACCTGAGAAGACAAAAATTAATTACGCAAATTGGTTTTGAGTAAGGAGTCTTGCTATTCCATTTAGCATAAAGTCACATAAATTATATTACTGGTTTGGCTATGGGTATTGGATGCTTCATCTGGTGCATGTTATTTGTCTATTAAATATGTTATATAATAAACAGCAGCTAAAGTTAGACTTTGAGTTAGAATCATGAACTGGCAAGCTCAAAGCTTTGGTTTGTGGATTAGCATGATCATAATATCCCTGGACTGTATCATAGTCATCTCACTTAGTGCTTAGGATGCTCTCTACCTTGATAGCTCTCACATATTTGATCACTCTTTAGTGGCCATAGTGAGTGAGTTTGTGTCTACTTAAAATGAATATTTCGTTCACAGCCTCAGAGAGAGATCTTTACCAAGTTTTCTATGCAATCAGTTAATTTGTGTGTGTGTGTGTGTGTGTGTGAGGGGTTTGGGGGGGGTAACTGCATCAGGAAACATATTAGATTCAATATCTAGCCCTCCTCCACTATGACTACTGTAGACCTAGCTTTAATTCTTTTGTTGTTGTTGTTTAAAGATAAGGTTTCTCTGTGTAGCTTTGGAGAAGTTGTCCTGGAACTCTCCCTGTAGACTAGGATGACCTTGAACTCACAGAGATCCATTTGCCTTTTGCTCTTGAGTGCTAGTGCTAGAATTAAAGGCTTCTGCCACCACTGCCAGGCTCTGGCTTTAATACTTAACATTAGTTACCCTCTGCTTACCATTCTGGGTAATTTCATGCAAATTATTGCAAATGGCCTTGATTCCTTACCTTAGTCCACATGAACAGATTTTGGTATCACATTCCATTTCTTTCATATGAGATGAACCTTAATAAATAGGATAAATGGAGATTTGTTTTCAAAAACACCCTCAGTCGTAGATGAACTTCATTTTCACTATTACACAAAGAGATTGTTCTTGGCTGTAACCCTCACACCCACCCTTCAAAGGTGCATCATCTTTTGTCCTTATGGGAAATCCTATTGAGATCCACTTGTCATAATATTTTTGTCCAAAACCAAATTTATCCAGGTGAGCTAACACTCAGCTTCCACATGTGAGTTTTGATTTCTGCTTGCTATGCTCACAAATTGAAACATTTTTATTTCATCTAGTTCCATGTATATTAGTAAGACCTGTGTCACTCTCAGTGTAATATATTTGTCTCCCAAGGATAAATTGAAAGCTCTCTGCCTGTCCCTTGGTCAGGGTTTCTGTTATAATCTGTATTAATAGTCTGACCAACAGTGTTCTCTCAGATGATACAAATCCTTCCTTCTGTCATTTACCCTAGCATTCATCTTAGTGGTATGGGAAGGATGGTCCTCTTGGTTGATTTGGACAAGGGTGAAGGAGATTCTCTTCTTTAGTGTATATCTTTGAAATCCTACTTTACCAAGGGCAGCTGATATCTAGCATCATAACATGTAGCAATGTCTTCTATAAAATAATTGAAGATGCTTAGTAACAACTCAGCGGATGGATTCATTTCATCAAAATAATAAGTAATGATTCATTTGGAATATATGCCTCATAATTAAAATGAAGGAATTTTGCCAGTGTGCACTCATGCATCATCTGTTGGTGGGTGGCCAACTCTTTAATAAAATGTCCACATTATTCAGTCATTACCTCATTCTGATTGCCAGTTACATGAAGAGTTCTATACTTAATCAATGACTTGAGGCTATCCCAAGGGGACTTCTCATTTCTCCACATGCCAGAAAGGAGAAAGTGGATTTTCTAGTGAAAGAAAATCTAGTCTAAGACTGATGCTATACTCTTATCTGCTCTACCATTAGAAGTTTGTCTTTTATTACTGTGATAGCAAGATTCAATAACATAAGCTCCCTGACAGTATCCCTGCATCCTGTTTTCCCAGTGGCTGACAGAGTACACAAGTCTCTTCTGCTTCCAAACGTCAATGATAAAGCTCTCCACAAGACACATTAAAGTTTCATTGTTTAAATCCAGTACTGGCAACATTTGCTGCAATCAAATTCCCATCATATTTTTACTGTTTTTCATAGGAAAAGAAAACAAACTATCATAATTTAGAGAGTTAATAGATAATATGATATTGCCACCTGAGCCAATCTGAACTCATAAAAATATCCAATTGTAAAATCAGAATCATGAGTCTGAAATGTGGCACCATATCCAGCTTTACTGAAAATTTCAAAGGCAATATCGATGCCTGGGTCTAGGCTACTGCTTCTGCATCAAATATTCTCTGAATCTATCTTTCAGCTATATTTTCTAAGTGAAATATCTTAAAGTAAGATATTTACTTTCAATTAGAAATATCTTCTGTATATTTAGTGATGATACTAGTTTAATATTTTCCAGGAAGACAAAAATTTAAATTTCCCAATTTGTAATATCATTCTCTGAGGTGTTCTAGGCAATTCAATACAATCAGCTAAAATCATTTTTTAAATTATTTTTTCATTTTCTAAAACTAATTTTTTTATATTAACATGTTATTAAAATGATGAAACAAAAACATATGTGTTTCTTATGTCAAAGCTCCCACCATTAGAGGAGGAGCTTGACAGATAACTTCACACATCAGACTCTCTCATGAGCAGTGACAGATTTCAGGTTGAAATTTATTTTTGTTGAATAAATCCATATTTCTGTCAAATGTGTATCTTCATATATTTTTCAGAACATGGAATACAATTAAGCTTTCAACTCAGTAGCTTTTCCCAATACATTTCTTCTCAATATGTTTGTTCATCTACAATATTATAGCATTGCTAATATAAAAGAATATTATAATTCATATCTAGACACCGATTATTTTTAAATGTTAGGTCTAATTTTTATTCTTGACATTTCATATCTTATTTTTCAATTTTGTATAATACTTACTTCCATAAAAATTCCATTTGATTATTGAGACTTTATTAAGCATCATATTTTTCTCAATCTAGTTCATAAAGATTCAGTTATTTCTTTTTCAAAGCATGTCATATTACCCAAATCTATAAGAAGAAGCTTGCTGCCTCATACTGTCTTCATGCTTTCACACATTCAGCTTTTAAAATATTTGTTTCTTTCCCCCTTATTTCTTAGGCAGGTTACTATCTGCTAATGATCTGACTTGGTACAACTGCAACTTTGATTTTACATATCTCCATTAATTCAGAATCTTCATGCCCACAAATGTGATTGGTGAAAATCAAAGCAATCAGATTAATAGCTCTATTTTTAAAATCAATACCTTGAGTATCACTCATGTCTTAAATGCTGTCAAGGCTGTCTCTTATTCCTGCATAAATTCTCAGTGCCTTCCACTCACCTAAAATAAATGTATGCATTCTCTACTCCTGTTCTTTCAGTTCAAGTCATTGTTAACTAATAACATCATTTCCTACACAAGTAAACAAATAAAGTCATTACAAAGAAAAATAAACAGGCTGAAAATGCCACTCATGCTTCATGCCATTATGTAAAAGTGCCCTTCATCCTGCACATTCCTGAGCAGACTTTTCTTTCCTCTTGACATGTGATGCTCACAGAGCACGGATGGAGTGAGGCTTTTAAAGGTTGTCCTGTACCTGTGGATGTTTAAGCAACCTCTTGGTATGGCCCATTATCTGCCTGTTGAGCTGCCATTCACTGATTGTTACAGTCAACTTCATCTTTCCACCTTGCCATCTGTCCTTCTAGGAATCCAAAGAGCACCAGGCAGGAAGCTATTTGTAAAAAAGTTATTTCTGTCCCACGCTTATCAACTCTTCCTGGCTTCACAGGCTCACAGCAAATACCTTCCAATGAAGACTTCCCACATTCATGTATTGATTCTTTCTTGCTTCTGAGTATTTTAATGCTCCTATTTTTTTTTTTTTTTGCTATTATTACCCATACTTGGAAAACATGAGTTAAAGGATTTCTGAACTCTAGTTGCCATTTTTTCTATTAACTAAAATTCTCCCAGAGAGCATTTCTTGTTACCATGCCCATATTCATCCACCTAATTTTCTTTTCTTCCTGAGCTCTCTCGTTATGTGTTATGTCCTTAGCACACCTGTGCTTTCTTGCTTCATTTCCATTTTTTTCCTGAGACTTCCACAGCATTGGACATCTCACTGCATTCTCTATCATTATTTGTTTTACTTTGAAATTGTAGTATAATGATGACATTTCCTTTTTCCTTTTATCCTTCCAAACCCTCCCATATATCTGTTCTTGCTCTCTTTAAAAGTCATGGTCTCTTTTTTCACTAACTGCTATGTGTATATGTTATATATATATGTATGCATATATGTATGCTTATATGTACATATAAGTGTATAAGTATGTGTATGTGTATATATGCATATGTGTATGTATGTACATATACATTTTTTTCAGGGCTAACCATTTGGTTTTGGACAGTCAACTGTTGTACTCTTCCCTGGTGAAAATATTACTTCTACTCTACTTTCCTTAGTTGCCTGTAGTTCTTTGTATGGGGCTGAAAACAACCCAAGACTAGTGGCTGGTTCCTAAATATTTGTTTCCCTCTCATCAAGGAAACTCTTGCAACAGATAGAGACCAGTACAGAAACCTGCATCCTCAAGTTCCAATGGATACAGCTAAAAACACTTCTGAGTCTAAGCCTGAGGGAGCATTGTTGAAAATGACAGAGAGATTGTAAATGCCAGATGATCAGGCAGTTTGCTGTAAGACTGTCCCCTGGAGAGTCCAAAAGCCCCACCTACTTTCTGTTACACCAATTTCCATTCAGTTCCTGGTTTTCCTGCCAATATTCACCCCTCTATATTTCATTTTATTTCTCTTTTTTTTTTTTTCTTGTTTCGGCTGAATTTCCTGTTGCTGAAATACTAGGGCTGGACAGGTCTTGGTTTCAGTCTTGGGTCTGATACCTTTTATCTTCCTAGGCTCTTTTTTTCTTGGATGAACTCATGTAGATCGACCCTTGGTTCTGATTCAGGCTCAATGTAAGGATTCTTGAGTTACATTTACATGGCAGTTGTATCCTGAAATCTCTAAGCAAAGATTTCAAATCCATTCTGATACCCACTTGAAACCCATTTTTGTTATGCTTATCTCAGTTTCATTTTTCACCATTTTCTACTCAGTTCAAAAGTAAATTGAGGGGCCTGGAAATATTAGTTGTTTTGGCAGGATTTTCTAAAAGTTGGCTACCATATGGTCATTACACAGCAGAACATCTATGTAAAAAGAAAAACAGGAAAAAGTAAAGCGGATATACTTTAATCTCAATTCTTTGAATACTGTTTATCACTCCCAAACATGGCTACGATTCATACACAGCTTCAGCTCTTTTCACATGCATGTATTTTGTTTGCTATATATAACAAAAATTCTTATACAGCCCTGCTAATCTAGCCTTCTCCTCTGTATTTCATTCTGAAGGTACTAGTATCATACACTTGTTAAAATATAGATTACCATAACTGTCTCAATTAGCTTTCTATTTACCTTATTTCATACTGAGTTTCTATCCACTATCTAGGTTATTATTACTTTCAATACTGAATACCCATTTCACCCACATTTTGAAAGAAATTGTTATTTATATCTTACAGTGTAGTGGTATTTGCCCTGGCCATGACCTTGGGTTATACAGCCCGAAGGAGACAGTGTTTCTTGCTGTTATATGTGACCTCTTAAAAGGAAAAGGGAGGGATCATAAGGTCCTTTCCTCTTTCTTCCTGGCATGATCAGACATTGGACAGCCTGGAAATTGAACCCTGGTCTTCTGGAATATCAGTCAGTGCTCTTAATTTCCTGCTTGACTAAAAAATCTGCCAGAGACTCTAGCCCTATAGGCTGAAGATGGATGCCACAATGTTGCAGAAGAACTTTGGCTTTTACAGCTGGATGTCTTCGTCATTTCTAGAATGTTGGAAGTTGCCTATAAAGTACTTCCTGCTTATATAGGTAATATTTATATTATTCTGGGGTCTTTGATGGAGTTGATGGACTAGATAGTTATAATTGTTTTTCTTAGTTATGATTAAAGGTAAATTAGATATAAAACTTTAGACTCACAATTATAGGATAGATGATATAATATTTTCTTTAATTTTACCAAACACAAATGGACTAGATCTTGCTCGATAACTGTTTTGTTGTATGTAATTTTACTATGTTAATGTTAAAACCTTCCTTTTTGATTACACAGAAATGAGAGATATCTTTCTTTATGCTGTGAATATGTGTGGCTTCCATTGGTTAATAAATAAAGTTGAATTAGTCTATGTCAAGGCAGTATAGATTCAGGTGGAAAATCAAAGGAGAGAGACAAGGAGAAGGCAGAGGCAGGAAGACATCAGTATGCAGCCCAAGGAGCAACATGATGTCAGCAGATCAGTAACGCCATGGTCAAGTGGCAAAATATGTATTAACAGACATGGCTTAATTTAAGATGAAAGAACTAGATAGCAAGAAACCTGAGCCCTAAGTCATACAGTTTGTAATTAATATAAGCCTCTGTGTGTTTTCTTGGGACCAAGTACCTGCGGGACCAGGTAGGACACCGGAAAACTTCAAATACAGAAAGCTTCAGTTATTACAGCCAAAATCCCAGTTGTTCATCTCCCATTTACTGCTATAGACCCTGAATCCTGTAACTTATCAACTTATTTTAATTAGTACATGATTTTATACTGCTATAACAAACATAATTTTCCCATAATTTCATTAAGTGTTCTATGTTTCCAAATTAATACTAATTTTCATACGTATATATTTATGTGACATTTTGTCTACATTTAGATTGGACTGGGTGATTTTGAAAACAATATACTTTGTTCAATAATATAGTAATGAAATTTGGGCATGGAAAACACTAAAAATAATGAATTAGTAGTATTCTTTCAATTATTTGATTATGGTTGCTATAATTTCAAAGTTTTCATGTTTCTCCTTTTCTTATGAAACTTTCAAATGTTTTTTCTACAAGCAATCTTTGGGTGTGATTTATCCTTCCTACTGGACTAGATAACAGTGGGGGAGCAATTAATTTCAGATGTGTTACTTGAAACTAACAATGAATTCTAGAATTACTTTTTCTGGAAATGTCTCTTGATTTCAGAAATTGAACATTTTCAAAATTTGAAACCAAGTTAATAATATGCACCAAAACTATTTAAAATGATATTCTGAATTTTCTAACTTACTCTGTACTCAGCCCATTTAAATTTAAAATGATTTTAAGGATACATTGTACCAAGACTTACTATGATTAATACTAGCCATGTAACCATTTTATACATGCTAATAAGAACGCATTGCTTTCTTAAGCTATGTTCTTTATACATACATAGACTCAAAATAATGTGTATGTGTGTTTGTGTGTGTGAGAGAGAGAAAGAGAGAGAGGGGGTAGAGAGAGAGAAAGAGAGAGTTGTGACAATAAATCTAACTACATTTGTTGAAAGCAACTTTGAAAAAAAATAAATATCCAATATCCACTATAAATATTGAAAGAAACATGAGGGTATATGCTTGGAACATCTGTTTGCAGTTTTATTTGTCATTCTCTGTGAGTATAATCAGGAAGGTAAATTCTTTCTTTATAAAATATTGTTAAAGTTTTCTGTATAAATAATGTCCTCATTTCTTCCCCACGCCATATTTTATGTGCTGCTCAATCAATAAATACCATGACCCTTTGTTGGTAGGAAAAGTGGCAATTGTAGGGGGAAGTTCATACAGCAGAGTGGGTTCACTCATGATCTAACTTATTTCAAGAGTTAGATCATGTACTTGTAGTGGCACCACCACAAATTAAGCCCTTTTGAAGGACTTAAAGCTCTCAACATAGGGCTGTTATAATGCTAGTGGTAAAGGCACTTACTGCCAAGAGCCTGAAATGGGACCCACATAGTCAAAGGAAAGATCTGCCTCTATACCTTCCTTCTGACCTACACACATGCACTATAGCAAGCACTGCCTATCTACTCCTCACATAAAAGTAAATAAGCTTTGCATCATTTAATAAGGAAGTAAAGTTTTGCAACTTTTAGTGAAGAAAATATAGCCCTATGATATTGTAAGAGATCATCTTTGTCCATGGCACCAATGACCCATATTTAAGCATATCTAATGAGTAATTATTGTTATGAGTTAATTCATGCTTTAATTATATAATGTCATCCATTTGTTATTCTTAAAATATATTAAGTTTATGCAAATATGGTACCTGATTTTAACTTGTATTTGACATAATTAAGAATGGAAATATCACCCTTTTCCAAGACTGCAGGCAGACCCTGCAGTCTCCACATCCTACCCCCACACCCATTTGCCCAAGACCTCAGCCACTTCCTGAGAATGAGAGATCAGCCCCCAGCTTATATCCTTCCATGGAACTCCCACCTGGACCAGAGGTGAATGCCTGGGGTCTCACCCAGAGAGGCCAGCACCTGGGTCACAGCCTGGGAAACCAGCCGCTCTGGGGAAGACCTGACCAACTGGGCCCCAGGTTCTGGCCATAGGGCAGGACCCTCCACCCCCACCGGAAAGGTTCCCCCTCTCCAAAATCCTCTGGTGAACCCTACAACATCCACGCCCTGCCCCTACACCAATCTGTCAGAGACCCCAGCCACTTCCTGAGACTTAGAAACCAGCCCCCAGCTCCCATCTGCCCCGAACTCCCATCTGAACCAGAGTTTCCATCCTGTCCCAGAACTCCCATCTGGACAAGAGGAGATCCCATCTGGATAAGATAAGGAGACCCCAGGGACTTCCTGAGACTCATAGTCCAGCCACAAGACAAAGCGACAGCCTACAGAATGGGAAAAGGTCTTCACCGACCCCACATCTGACAGAGTGCTGATATTCAGAATATATAAAGAACTCAAGAAATTAGACTACAAAATGCCCAGCAGTCCAATTAAGAAATGGGATATAGAACTAAACAGAGAATTCTCAACAGAGGAAGCTCAAATGGCTGAAAGACATTTAAGGAATTGCTCACCAACCCTAATTATTCAGGAAATGCAAATCAAAACGACTCTGAGACACCACCTTACACCTGTCAGAATGGCTAAGATCAAAAGCACAGAAGACAGCTTATGCTGGAGAGGATGTGGAGCAAGGGGAACTCTCCTCCACTGCTGGTGGGAATGCAAGCTTGTACAGCCACTTTGGAAATCAATATGGCGCTTCCTTAGAAAATTGGGAATCCATCTCCCCCAAGACCCAGCAGTAGCACTCTTGGGCGTATACCCAAGGAATGATCAATCATACCACAAGGGCATTTGCTCAGCTGTGTTCATATCAGCATTGTTTGTAATAGTCAGAACCTGGAAACAACCTAGATGCCCTTCAACTGAAGAATGGATAAAGAAAATATGGTGCATATAAACAATGGAGTACTACTCAGCAGAGAAAAACGATGACATCATGAGGTTTGCAGGCAAATGGATGGATCTAGAAAAAATCATCCTGAGTGAGGTAACCCAGACTCAGAAGGACAAACACGGTATGTGCTCACTCATAGGAGGATACTAGATGTAAAACAAAGATGCCTAGACTACTACTAACAATTACAGGGAGGCTACCTAGAAAACAGGACCCTAATAAAGACACAGCGATTTCCCAGTGACAGAGAAATGGATGAGATCTACATGAACAGCCTGGACAATGGTGGGAGTAATGAAGGGCAAGGTTTGAGGGAAAGAAAGCTTAGGGGAGCAGGAGATCCCAGCTGGATCAAGAACAGAAAGGGAGAACAAGGAATAACAGACAATGATAAATGAAGACCACATGAGAACAGGAATAGGCAGAGTGTTCGAGAGGTCCCCAGAAATCCACAAAGATACATCCTCTGTAGACTGCTGGCAATTGCTGAGGGAAAGCCTGATCTGACCTAATCTGGTGATCAAATGGCCAAACACCCTAACAGTCGTGCTGGAACTCTCATCCAATAACTGATGGAAGTGGATGCAGAGATCCTCAGCCAGGCCCCAGGTGGAGCTCCAGGTGTCCAATTGTAGAGAAAGAGGAGGGACTGTAAGAGCATGAATTGTTGAGACCGAGATTGGAAAAAGCATAGGGACAAATAGCCAAACGAATGGAAGCACATGAATTATGAACCAAAGGCTGTGGATCCCCCAGCTGTATCAGGCCCTCTGGATAAGTGAGACAATTGAATAGCTTGAACTGCTTGGGAGGCATCCAGGCTGTGGGACCTGGACCTGTCCTTAGTGCATGAGTTGGCTGTTTGGAACCTTGGGCTTACACAGGGACACTTTGCTCAGCCTGGAAGGAGGGGAATGGACCTGCCTGTACTGAATCCACCAGGTTTAAATGAATCCCTGGGGCAGTCTTGGCCCTGGAGGAGATGGGAATGGAGGGGAGGGGATGGGGGAAAGCATGGATGGCGGCAAGAGTGGGGAGGACAGTAGAACCCATGGCTGATGTGTAAAATTAAAACACAAATATAATAGTAATCAAAATAATAATAATAAATGTAAATATCAATGCATATTGTTTTCTTATAGAGTAATTTCTTTCTAAAATTAGTTGTCTTATCACATGAAAGTATATTTTTCATTTTCAACTCCTCTAGTCATAAACAATTTATATTATATAAATTAAATTTATGTACATAAAGGCTAGTATAATATTCAAAGTAGTTGGGTATATGTAATGGGAATAACAAATATCTAGTCATGCACCAATGGCTAGTGAGGTGTGGACCCTAGTCGAAATCATACTGCCACTTTTGTAAGTATGTTTCTAACTGTATTCTAAACATTTATCCCTATACTCTAAGATATGTGTAATCTCATTCTTCATTAAAGTAAATTATTTTTTACAGCAAGACAGGAAACCATAATGAGTCGAAATGCAGAGACAGCTGACAATGGGTAGCAGCCTCAAGTGATACATGCACTTCATAAACTGTTCATCTACTACTCACAGAATTTAGTTGAAGAGCGTGTGGAAAGGCTTAGGAGCAGAGGATCAGGGCATTCTTTTCAAGGTACATCTTTTAAAGGAAGCTACACAGCTGAACTCTCAAACTATATCTGCTTAACAAGACCTGGAAAATGACAACATTAGCTGTACATGACAGGATGAATGAAGGAAATCTCACAGAGCCTCACCAAAGATGAGCAACCTCAGACAAATAAAGATTACTAGGAAATAGAGAATTAATTCCCAGAAAGGAGTCAAAAATTGTTATCCAATCTTGTTTTTAGCCCTAACAACATATATTTACAGCAATATTAAATAGGCTCTGCAGCTGTGTTTACAGTATATATACATGATCATGTATATATAATCATATATATACAGGAATAAAAGTTAAAGAATAAAGAGGACATGAACTTTAGAGGAACTGTGTGAGACCTGGAAGGAGTGGAGGAAAGAAGGGGAAGGTAAAGTGATATAATTACAGTTTAACTATATAAAAATTAAGAATTATATAATATGTTTTAAATTTTATACAAATCAAAAATGACAAGCAAACATTACACTTTCAAACATTATAAATTCCATAGATTCCATTAATTTTCTTTTTTGATTTTATAATTCACATTGGCATGTTTCTCTCTGTCTCTTTCTCCTCTTGTATATGCACATAAAATGATTAAATATACACATCTCTTTATTTACTTACCTATATACTGACATAGATATCTATGTATTTCAAATGAGACATTTTATCAGGTTTCAAAAATATGATGTCAAAAAGTTATTAATTATAAACAGTAGAATTGGGAAAATACCTGTTAAGAATTAAAGCTAGGTTACCATGAGTGAGGATCACTGATGATTTGGGTCTTACCTTTACCACAATAACAAGGACAGGAAAAGAGAATTGAAAGGTGCATGTCTCCAAGAACATTTCTAGTTAATTGTATTGTGTCAATCAGACTTCTCCACCAAAGTATTCCAGTGAAGACTTCAAATTCCTAAAATTTATCCTCATCTGACAGCTTTGTACTCTCAGCAATTTTGCTGAAGAAGCCTAATTATTAATTCCTGAGTGCAAAGAGTTACCCAGCCAGGGAACTGATTCCTGGGGCTATCTGTTGCTTGATATTGCTGAAGAAATTTTGTGTAGTAGGCACAGATATCATTTATTTGAATGGAAAACAACAGAAAAAAGAGAGCTCTTTGAAATATAGCCTTTGATGCCCAATAAACTATAACCTCTAATGCCCACTTTAAATCACGTAAGTGTAATGTCCTACACATTCTTAGATACCTGATCATCACATGCATCCAGAAGTACATTTGCTTCTGCATTTTTCTTCTTAATTAAGAGTGCTATAATAGCAATAACATTATCATTTATGCAATCCTGATTTTCTTTCTAAAATTTAGATTAAAAGAAGAAGCTAAAATGCTCAGCTTTAATTTCACCAGTAATTTTTTTTAATGTTTGGTAATCACAATACTTAATTTGTGCTGTTCTTAGAACTTTAATTATGAAGCTAAATTGTACTAATACCCATTAGGTACTTCTTAATTGAAGGCACATCATATGTCTGATCCGGCAATACTAATTGGTGTAATTAAATTCTAATATGCATCAGTAGCCTAATTTTAAAAAGTGAATATGAAACAGATAGAAATAACTAAGTCTTTGGAGCTGCATGGATCTGACATGCATACATACATTTCTGTTTGTAACATACATTTCTCCAGAACATGTTGTATATCAAACACATTTCAAAATAGTTCCACCATTGAGCTTGAGATGCAGAGTTCAGGCAGTGTCGAGCCTGGCTGAAAGTGACTTCCAGATGGAGAATCACACAGCAGTTCTGGAGAGACAACCCTATCCCCTCCTCAGGTTCCTATGTAGGTCAAACCTTGTGAGATGCCACACATTCTTCATTGGAGTGTAGTCTGGTGAGATCACAGTGCCACTGCACTCCAGGCTATGGGTTTCATAGAGCTGGGACAACATTTGTGCCCATCCTATCAAGATAGACTCCAAAACCAGGAAGAATATTATTTATGTCCTGTAAATGCCCATTGATTTTACTCCCAGGATCTTTCAGTAGGAAGTTTAAAAGTAAAAATATACATATATAGATTTTTTTCTCTCTGGTTAACATAATAATGAAATGCTATGTTTTACTAAGAATTTTCTAATTTCTAAAGAAAATTACATCATTGTATTTTCAAATTAATTAAAAAAATTATTTCATTTCCTGAGTATAAATCTCAACATCATGGCTAGTCTATGCCAACATTTCTGCTCATTAAGGAAATGTTTAGTATTTCGCTCAGTTTAAAGCATGTATAATGAGTATCTCCTTCAGGATGGGCTCATGACAGGCTTCTTACTGTCCTCATCTTTGCAGTGGTCTGAAGATGGATTTAACAGAACAATCTCATATTGGATGAATGCTCTTTTCTGCTATTTTGACATTTTTAATATATTCTAATATGGTATAAACTTCATCTGCATTTATCTTTGGAACTTACAAATTCAAAAGGAATCCAAAATCTTGTTAGAAGCAAAAATTTTAATAAAAACTTGGAAAACTAAGGGTAAAAAGTCCAAAAGGAGATATTTAAAGGGTGTTTTCAAAAACAAAGTTAACATTTTAACAAGTCTCAAACAAAATCCCAAGACCCAGCCTTCTGATGCTGCCTGCTTTGTTGGTAAAATGATTCGGTTCCCAGCAGTGACAGTTCCATTTTGTGCTTCCTTTGGGCCTACACTTTGAATCATTGGGAATCACATGTTGTGATCTGGATTCAAAGTCAGTGGGGAGCATTAAAAATCATTTATTATCAAATATGTGAAATAAATATGTTTTTACCTTATGTATAAGTATAAGAAACAAGCTAAATTTCTTTAGTATTTTTTCTATATGAAGAATTTTCTGGAATTTATATATGCATCAAGCATCATTAAAATAATTCTATTATTTTAGTGATAATCAGCTATCTTAATTCTAGAAAAATAAAAATATTGTCATGATAATATTTTGAGTCATTATTCCAGTCAATATTAATTTCTCTGCTTCTATATGTATGAGTTTTAATATATGGATTACTTTATCATTTATCACAATAAAATTCTAAAATTTTGCTATTTTTAAGTTATACTTATGTTGTGTCTGTTTATAAAGAAGATTTTATATGCCCTGGAGTTCAAGTTACAAGTAATTGCAAACTGCCATGTATGGGTGCTATGAACCCAAGTTGGTATGGATCCTCTGAAAGAGCAATACTCATTTTTAACCATTGACCCATCTCCCTGTCCCCTAGGATATATGAAGAAATATCACATCTTAACTATTTTATTATATAAAATCTAGTTTCATTAATGTTATACTTAAGCAAATACGTTTTTATTCTATTTCAAACATTTTTGCCTCCTTTTTTCTAGATAGCTATTTATCCTTGAAAATATATGACAGAATAAGTTTCAGTGATTTTTTTTAAGTAGAACAAAATTCAAATGCAAGAAGGAATTGGAGAAAATATTGACAAAGATATATGCAGTATTCTGTAGATAATTTAGTAGCAAGCTTACCATTTATAGAAGACAAAGAAAGTTATTAGCAGCATTTTGACACCTGCATACAACTTCTACCAAACATATTTGTCATCAGTCTGCCTTGCTCCTCTTCACCTTTTCCCTTACCCTATCCACCAAAACATTAGTTATTATAATTTCTTACCTAATGAAAAATAATCTAGTGTCAACAGGCAAGAAAATATAGTGTCCTGTTTATCTTTCTGGCTATGTTAGCTCTACATGAACTCTGGTCCATCCATTTTCCCACCATATAATTTTTATCTGCAAGTGGTACTCAATTGCATATATATATTTGTCTATATTTCTCCATAACTTGTTATTGAAAACAATACCACAATGACAGTATTAATCCCCATAATGCTTCTGGGGAAACTGAATGTCCCTTGTATAAAACTGAAACTAGTATCCTATCTCTCATCATTTATATTTTTTTATTTAGAATGGATCATTAAAGATTGAAGTATGCCCTGTGAATTTTTTCTCTTAAATTAATCCAATATCAATAAAACATCAATCAAAATTTCATCATATATGAGAGATTTGTTTGTTATCTGGAAATAAAGAGTGAATTCTTAAAATATCTTGAGGAATTTATAGTAGAATATTTGTATTTGGGGTTATCAAAAGATATAAATACAGTTCAAAATTAGCAAAATTTAAAATAAATTATAAATGAGCTTGATTATATGTAGTATAGAAATTTTTCTGAATAAATCCTTATAAGTGAGTTGAGTATTAAGACCAAAGATTCCCAAACAAAAATACTGACAAAATAAATTTTAATGGAAATAATCAGCCAATAATAAAGTACCTTTAAAATAATTTATAGATTATAAATAAGGATTATGAAAATGTTTTGAAAACTGATTTGTTTTCACTAATTAGATAAGATACATAAAATATTTAAAATACTAAAGATGATTTATCAAAGTGTTTCCTACATGTATTTATGGATCTTGTAGAAATTTCGATCATAGTCTTGAATAGGCAAATAAATTAATATGAATGAGAAATCTTAAAGTCATACAACTTCTACTTGCTTAGTCAAATAGCCCTAAAAGTACAGTGTGAAGCTGATGCCCCCTGAGGACACAGCAGGTGTACAAGAATGCTATGGCACAGTTTGTACACACACCAGTGAAGATGAGAGATTAGTATCTGCCTTCACTACACAATGGGATACAGAAGATAATAACAAGGTAGGAAAAAAAAAATCAGTATTGGGAACAATACACATTAACATAACAAATTTAAGCAGCAAATAATAAATGTATGAAATTATAGTTAAACACAGACCAAGACTTACATTCTCCTTGGGCAAAGAATTATGTAGTAGAAAATATCAAAATTCACAGAAGTGATAAATAGTAAACACAAGAATTCACAAAATTCAAGCCAATGATCTTGGGAGAGAAATGACTTATTGTTTTAAGGACAGGAGATGGTTGTACACATTTAAATTCATTAAATATTTTTTGTCTTTTATTTTTTATTATACAATATTATAACATGAGCAATACAATTTCTACATATTTTAAATTGTCTATTTTTAAATTTATTATATTTATATATTATATATATATATAAAAGCACTTTGCCTAAAGGTATGTGTTCACACCATCTACCCACCTTGTACCCACTGAATTCAGAAGGAGTCACCATCTACCTACCTGGTACCCACTGAATTCAGAAAGAGTCACAACTCCTAGAGAAGGTGTTATGGATGGTTGTGAGCCACTACATGGATGCTGGAAAATGAATGCAGTTCCTTTACAAGATCAACAAGTGATCTTAATTCCTAAGTCATCTCTCTAGACCTGCATAAATGTTTTTTAAAGACAAGGTCAGGTAAACAGCAGAAACTGGAAACTTCATATCACTTCATCAGCAGGGCCATTTGACATAGGGACTTCGAAACATTCAAAAGACAGAATGGATTTTTTTTTTTTACAAATTTGGACACCATCATAAAGTAATTTGAAAAGTAAATATAATAGTTATCACTAGCTATCAAATGTTTCCTAGCCGTGCGGTGCGGCTCATGCCTTTCATCCCAGCACTCAGGAGGCAGAGGCAGGCAGATCCTTGTAAATTCGAGGCCAACCTGGGCTACAGAGTGAGTTCCAGGAAAGGCACAAAGCTACACAGAGAAACTCTGTCTCAAAAAACAAAAACTAACAAACAAAGAAACAAAAAGTTTCCTAAAATACCACCCTCTGTTTTATGTGCTTTTAATTGGTTTCTTTTCTGGTTGTTATGGTTTAATATCTGACAAGAATCAGTGTAAGTAAATAAAAATTGATTCTAGCTGATAGTTTCCATGGAGAGAGCCTATCTAAATAGAGAAAGATGGCAGCAGGAACAGGTAGCATCATTCTCCATTGCTACTATATCTAAGAGAGCAGACAGGAAGTAGATCTTGTCTATGAAACCTCCAGGACCACCCCTGATGACTCACTTCCTCTAGCAAGGCCTTACTTCCTAAAGGCAACACCACCTCCCCAAACAGCACAACCAGCTTTGGACCAAGTGTTCAACCACAGAGCCTGTGGGACAAAATCTTATTGAAACCACAATCAGTTTTATCATTGCTAATCTACCATGTAACAGTCCAGTCACTTGATATCTATGAGTGAGTGTTCATATCTGGAAGTTAAGGAAGCCAGCATGACAAGCCATCTATGTGGTAATGTGGTAAATCTAAGTTAAACAGATAGAAATATTTCAAATTTTTGTCTAATTACCTACATCTTAAATCAGAGACAATAAACTTGATAGCTTTGATCTAAATGCATTTCTAGAATTAGTCTGGCTATTCTAGTGCTGGCAAACATGGCAGGGTCTATGCTTTCACTTTAATACCTTTTGATTGTCAGTCTTATTAACTGAGAGTTCTTATTGTATTTGACTATTTGAATGCTTAATTTCTATTACATATATTTTATGTTCATAGCAAATATCCCTACATTTGGCACTGAACAGGTTAAAGTGACTTCCTATCCCACCAAAGTTCAAGCCTCTATTTAACCAGAGTCCTTCTGTTGCTTATTCCTGTTATACACGGTTAATGACACTTATCTGTGCTACTTTATTGGCTACTCTGAGACACAAAAAATTGAAAATGTGTGTTCACCAAGGAAAAATGATAAAACTTTTTTTTCCCTGAGAGTTCTCTCTCCACATGCAATATTCTCTTGGTTTCCTCATTCTACATTTCACTGAAATTTGGTTAAAGTATCCCTTGTATCTTCCTTATGGATACTCTGTGTGCCTTGTGGACAAGACTGACTGTCCCAACTCTGTAAAGACTTTTATGACCATTAAAAGATAATTTAGGAAACGTAATGGCAAAAGAGAAAATATGTACAACTATAAAATATTTAGAAAAATTAATAACAGAATTATGTCCAAATAATCCCTTAGTCATTTTTACCTGGACACTTAAAATATTTTGACTAAAATATCAGCATTACTATGAAGGTCAATATTTATTGCAAAAGATCTGAGTGGAGCAGTTTCCCTTTTGTCATTCAGTGGCATCTGCAGCACATGGTTATAATCTATCTACATATTTATATAATCACATATTACTAACAAGCTATATTCTTTGGTTGGTATATTATATTAAACACCCATACACACATACAGACATGCTATTATTTTGTGTAACACTTCTTTAATTACCATGATTAATAGATCATGATACTGTAATATAATCTCTCAAAATCTTTGACATTGTTATTGTCAGTTCAAAAATAAACTGAATTGTTCAGAAAAATATCCTAACTAATGTATATTAATCAAAAGATGAAATACAGTTTCCAGTGACTTGATATCACAAATCATCTTGTAAATATTTCTAGAGGAACACAATTTAATTTTCCATATAAAATATTCTAAGATTAGCCTTTATAGACTGAGCCAGTCCATGTTGATGTCTGTTCTAGGCTGCTGCCAGAAACCATGTTAATGTCTCTGAATTGTACTGCCACCTGAAATCATGTTGATGTCAGTGATCTGCTTCATCTGCTTCCATCAGAGTGCATGTTGACATCTATGATACTTGCTCCCAGTGGAACTCATGTTGATGTCCACATTTCATGCTTGTGGAAGCCCATGACCTATGCTGCTGTCTGCTTTGGACAAGGAAGTTTAGTTTGCAGTGGTGCTGATGATTACAGAATCATAACTGAGAATGAGAAACATTGAAGGCTTCTAAAACAATATCTTTCCCTTATCAAAAAAGGGAAAAGAAACAGTAGAACAGTCCAGACAGAAATATATTGAAGAGAATCCTTAAACTTGTGATAAAGATGTTGAACTGTAGCTCTTCATAGTTGATGCCTTCAATGGTAGTGTGGAGAAGGACTCAGTTATCTTTAAGGGACTGGCCACAGGGAGTTGGACCATGCTCCAATGAGTATACAGGCAACACAATTTGGACTTGCTAGTATTTTTGTTTTGTTTTGCTTTTTATTTTTTGTTGTGGTGGTTGTTTTGGTGGGGGAGGCACAAAAATAGTAGGGTAGACCTGGAAGGAATGGGAAGCTAGTGAAATTGGGATATGTTATATGAAATTCTGAAATAATAAGAATATTGTGTTGGGGACACTGAACAAAACAAAATTAAGAAAATGTTATAAGCCGTCAATCAATTTCTCACTTTTATTTTAGTCTTTACCTTCTCATATTTTGTGCATTTTTAAAATGTAATGAAAGAAAATGTCTATTAATCAAGTGTAGGCTATGCTTTATAAAACTTTGCAAGCATGTGAAGCATGTGTTTGTGGGTAGCGTCATATGTGCCTCCTTCTGTGGTCCCTGAAGCCACATGTGAAGTCCTGAGAGGGTTTACAGGTGTTCCCCTCTGACATGTTTCTCCTCATTCTTCAAATCACCTCTCACTCAACCTGAAAATTGCCATTGTTTTGTATGCTGAGGTACAGGAGCTCCCAGAATGCTTCCTTACCCAGGTCATATTGCTTACATTCAAAAATGTTTCCTTTATTCACTTTGCCATAATCTTAGACTTGCAATCACTTTCTTTCTTGTCCCAATAGACAACAAAATATAAAATTAAAAATTTTAAGAAATCTAAGGAATTATATTTTCAAGGTAAGTAAACCTTTTATTGTGTACAACTGAGAAAGTCTAGGAGCTGTGGGCCACTCTGGTCTCAATTAGTCCCCTGCCTCAGTGATGCTTTGGCTATTTAGATATTGTACAGCAATATTGACACATTTGCCCTTGGTGAATATTTAGTCTGAATAATTGGGATAACTGTATGTTGAGTTTTAATCACTTGAAATTCAACCAGAAATTCTGTGGTTGATGTATATGTGGATGGGGCAAGACCTGCATCACAGGGGACTGCTGTGGGATATTCTGTATGTCAAATGGTGTTAATCTGATTGGTTAAAATAAATAAAGTACTGATTGGCCAGTAGCCAGGCAGGAAGGATAGGTAGGCAAGACAAGGAGGAGAATTGTGGGAAGTGGAAGCCTGGGTAGAGAGACACTGCCAGCTACCACCAGGACAAGAAAGATGTAAGGTAATGGTAAGCCACAAGCCATATGGCAAAGTATAGATTAATATAAATGGGTTAATTTAAGATAAAAGAAGTAGATAACAAGAAGAAGCCTGCCATGGTCATACAGTTTGTAAATAATATAAGTTTCTGTGTGTTTACTTGGTTGGTCTGAGTGTCTACAGGCCTGGCGGGTGAGAGAGTTATGTCCTGACTGTGGGCCAGGCAGGAAAATTCCAACTACAGGGGACTTGGAAAGACTGTGTGGGTATGAACACAGTTAGGCTTAGATAGAAAGAAATAGGTACTGACATTCTCTCTGTTTATTCAAGATGGATCAAAAGGCTTTTTAATGAGAAAACACTAGGGATTTGTAAAGTTTTGTACATGATTGAGTTTTTCTAAAGATGATGGGAAGGAGTTCTTTATCTATGAAGGAAATAATTAGAGATTACAAGAAGGAAGAAAATAAACATACCAAAGATGGTATTAAGTCTTTGATACTCTTAAATATTCCTTTATGTTACTTTTAACTTTACCATATCAACATTTACTTAATTCTGGATTTTATTTAATTCCATGATACAACTCTTCCAGTTCGCTTTTTGATATTGTGCTATGTGTGATGACTGAAACAATTTAAGGAAGAAAGAGTTTAACTCAGGAATCACACTCCATCTTTGAAAGGAGTGAGGGCAGGTTTTGACTTTTGATGTCCAGCCTTAGTTTCCTTCCCAGGTGCCCAGAAGAGACACTACTAACAGCAGGGATCATCTGCAGGAAGATAATCTAAATACACTGTGCTCTCACATCCATCCACTTTATCTGTTTCTGCAGCTCCAGCTCTGTTCTAATATTCAGCTCCTCTCTGTCCTTTTTCTTCCTGCCCTCTCATTGTTCTAGTTGGAACTAAGCTCTTTTGCTGTCCACCTCATCTTTGTCCTCTGATCCTCTGTCCATTACATTCCTTCTCCTCTTACCCTTCTGACATGACTCAATTCACCTACAATCTGCAAAAACTCTGCTTTGCCACTTCCTAGTCGGGTGGGGCAACTCTGCTTGAAGCTAGGAAATCTGCCTTAATACTTCACTGCACTGGATTGAAAAAAGAAAAAAAACAAACAAACCTTTTGTTTTGAGTCAATTACTCTGGAATGCCACTGGACTGTGAGAGGAAGGGGGGTCTGAGCTTCATTTGCACCAGAAACAAAGCTATGCACCTTGTCTCCAAGGCAGTGTTTCTGGAAAGGTGTTTACCTTAATTCATGAGAATGCCATTATGGCCTAGGATACTTAAGAAGTATTTCAGATAAATACACTGCTAGGAATTCTTGGAAGCATACATAGCATACAAGAAAATCATTTTGCAGGAACTGGCTAGTATATATACAAAGGCTAAACTATCACCAAGACTCCTTAAGCCATGACTTGACCTCTGGAAAAGTCCTTGACCTTCCAGGTAGTAGCTTTTGTCATAGTAGCTGGATTCTGTTACATTTTCTTGAGGTCTGGAATAATATTTTGAAACAACAAGAAGAAATATGCATTGGTTTTTATAAGGTCTTTTACAAAACAAAGGCAGAAAAGTTAAAATTATTATAAACAATTAAATTAGCCATAAAATATAATGCTTCTACTTTCAGTATTAAAATGTTTCTTTTATTTTCCTTGTTTTCAATATTGTAGGAGAATAAATACCGCTAAATTTTAAACCCTGATTTTTATCAAAACACGTATATTTAGAACTTTATTTTACAATAATAGAAACTTTTACTCAGTAGTTATTTAGTCTAGGAGTATATTTTTAAAGAACACAACAAGCTCCCACAAATATAAAAATCACCAAGCGAATAATGTTGCTGATGATGAATCTTTTTACTTAATTATTCAATATGTTTCTTTCTCTCAAAAGGGAAATGATTAAATGAATTAAACAACAGTTAAACAATTAGATTCATTTTGAATATTATTTGTCCTCTGTATACCCTTTCATGTTTTCAAGGTCAATCATTGCATACAAAAATGTAATCAATTTCCTAAGAGAAAAAAAATGAAGTACTCAATCTTGAATATATTTGTTAATTATTAACATTGATATATCTTCTAAAATAGTAAAACTACACTTTAATAAGAGTGTAAAGGTTACTACTAGAAGACCATACAAGAACAATGACTGAAAACAAGTCATGCCATAAGCAAAGTTAATGCCACACAACCAGTTCAAATTAGTGATGACCCAGTTATCTCTTCCTGTTTCAACTGAGAGAAAACAATAGCAAAAATTGGCATGACTACTAATACATCAAGCTTAAAAAACATTTTTTCAGTTTTACTTCAGTTTTCTGACACTACACAAAAATACCCCATGCAGGGGATCATGGAGTTAGCTTTGCCTAGCTGCTTTGCAAGGCATGTGTCATAGGTTTTTCAGGTTAGAGTCCATGGTTTCTGGGGTACAATGTACCTCCAGTTTCTGAGAGACTGATGCAATTCCTTCAGGCGGTGAAGTGAAGAGTTCAGGCCACTTTGTATTTCTCTGTATGTTCCTGTTACATGCCCTGTATGGCTTGCAAACTTCATTGTATCCTGGCAACTACAACTGTATTGATCCTAGCAATTGTCATTTTGTTCTGTTTCTGATAAAAGTATAAAAAGCCTAACAGTGCTCAGTAAAATTGTCCCAGCTTCAGTTGTGCTGTAGACACACCATCCTGTCCTAACTTCATTCATATCAGGTGACCTTGGCACAACAAGTAAGTGAGGGCTCTTACAATCTCAAATCACTTTTCTTTCTGTGTTTCCTCTAATTATTCAGTGTCAATATGTGTGACCCTTGGAGTACAACACAGCTTTTTGTTGTATTTGGCTTCTTCACATTTCAGAATATTTTTCCAAAGATTTACCCTATAATACATTTTTTCTAGTTTCTAGATATAGAGTATAATTAGCAAATCTGAGGCACAGAAACTGCATGAGAATAGAACAGGATAACTTCTACTCAAAATAAAATTTATAGCTAGTATTCCCATAATAAATGGAGAATAAAAACCATAGCAAATAAGCACAGAAGTCCATCACCCTGCATGGATGAGGCACAGAAGAAAGCAGGAAGGAAAAAGAGAACAGGAGAGAGAGAGACAGAGACAGACAGGGAGAGACAGAGACAGAGAGACAGAAACAAAGACAGAGAGACAGAGAGAGAGAGAGAAAGAAAAACTATCAACTTCTATATGGGTGCTCATGATCTCAGTGGACTCTGGATATAGGACTCCTTATGCTTGTTCCGTGAGTAGCTCTGTATGATAATGTTGACTAGAAAGTGAAAAACATCTAAGTGATGTGGTTGGGGATTTAACCGTTTATACTATTATGCAAAAGGTAGAAGAATAACAAAAAGCTGCAGGAGCCTGAAACAAGTTGGCTCAGCCATTTCACCCATAACACATTTGATTAACAAATGCATATAGAATTCATGTTAAAGCCCCAAGAATACAGAAAACAGAAAATTTTCAATACAGTCATTCCATACACATGACCAAAGCCAGTTTCTGGCAAGTACATCATAACCTTGTGTTACAGACATTTCATTTTATCTAATAAGAAAATTGGGTATTTTTTTTTCTTGTATTTTCTTTAATTAGTATGTTTGGATGTTTAAAGTCCCATTTACATAACTTCCCATTTTAATTATGCCTTTTTAGAATAATTAGTAGGATTAACTATTTTATGTGTTTTAGTGTTTTACTTAGGAATATTCTTATGTGTTGATAATTTTGTTCAGTATCATGACTTATAAAGAACTGGTACTCCTTATTTGCTATAAAGAACATGAAGATCATCTCACCATACTTAGTCTTTTCATTGCTGAAGCCATGCAATGATCAATGGCAGTAATGAGTTTCCGCTTCATATAAACCAACACTATGTGAAATTAACCCTCTTGATTTTTATTGGCCCTTGTTTTTATCCAACCATTGTCTCTATTTCTCTCCTACTAAATTTGAACTTTGATATTATAAAATACTCCACTACTAGTAAATTTGCTTGTGTCCTGAATCTAACTGGTGTCTAGATATGCCATCCATCACCAGCCCCCTTGACAAGCACTGCTGAGCCAGGCTGGTGTCAGGAAACAGAAACCATATGGAGCTGCAGCTGACAGCATGTCCACCTGCACCAGCTCGTACACTGACCTTAACCAAAATAACTGACATTGATAGTGCATATCACCCAGGGGAAAAAAAGTCTTTAAAATTCATTGGTTGGGTGCAATATAATCCTTGGTTTAAATTCAGGAACTTTTTGTGATCAGTAGAAAACCTGCTTCCTGTAAGAAGTTAACAGAAATAGACTGGGAAGTTGGTGCCTACAGTTGGTGGAGATGGGGTCTCACAGGGCAGGAGGATTTTAAATTTATTTAGCTCCTGCCTCAGCTTCCTGAGTGTTGAAATTATGTTACATGAAAATGAACCACTATGCGTAGCTAAAATGGTGTAGAATTAGTTTATGATTTATTATTATTTATAAACTTATGGTGTTGTGAATGGAATGGATACCTCCAGGAATGGATGAAATCCCTTTTAATACTGAGCCACATCAACACCAAAAATGTATGCATGTTACTCAGGCAATGTGAGGGCCCTTTTGTTCTTACCCATTCCCACACCTCTTACAAGCTATCCCTCTCCTTTCTATATACTTCTGTGCATGGAATTATGGAATTCATGGTCTCTAGCATACTACACAAAATTGTTCTACAAATAAGTTTCAAACCAAGCTCCATTTCATGTTTTAACATCTCTTTTTATGCCTATATCTTTCACAGTGCCTTTCCTTCATACTGTTGTCTTGATTACCAGAAAGCCTAGGTTTCATCTCCACAGCTGATAATAGATGTACTTGCTGCCTCTTTTCCTGGCTCACTCTCATACTAACATCTATGTGGCAAATGGTATACCTCCAGTAGACTGGGACTTCCTACATTGATTAAGACAAGGCACTCCTTCACAGACATGTTCACAGAGCAACAGTATGAAGGCAAGTACCCCCATTGAACCAGATTTGAGGTGGTTCTAGGCTATGCAAATTTTAAAGTTAATGCTAACTAAGATGATATTTCAATCCTTCCCCTTTAAAATTATCAAGACTTATCATCCCATTGTCTTATTCTGCAGCTCTGCAAAACACATGAATGTCAAGACACTGTCTGAATAATTTATTTTGTTCTCCTGTGTGTTATCTGTTTGTACTGGTTACTTCTCTGTTGTGATATAAACTGTCAAGATCAAGAGCCACTTATTAAATAAAGTTTATTTTGGCTTATGGTTCACAGAGATGAATCCATCATGGTGAGAACGTAAGGGAGAAAGAGGCAGGAATGGTGGCTGCAGAAGAGTTTAGAGAATTCACATCTTTACCATAAGTGGTAAGCAGAAAGAGTAAATGGAAGTAGGCCATGCAATAAACACTAAAAGCCTACTTTAAGTGGCACACATTTCTAGCAATTCCATACCTCCTCAAGTTTTCTGGATAGTACAATCAACTAGAACAACTGTCCAAATATCGTCACAGTGGGGGATATTCTCATTCAAACCAACACATACCACTCCCTGGTACTTTAGGCTTAAAGTCATATCATAGTGCAAAATACATTTGAGTCAACTTAAAAAGTTATAGTCTATCACAATCTGAACACTGTTCAAACGTCAAAGTCTCTTTTGAATCTCAATCGTTAGTTACCCTTCTAAATATAAATACCCTTCTAAAATAAAATAAAAATACACACACACACACACACACACACACACACACAAATTATATATATAACCAAATATCCATTACCATTTCAAAAGAAATGAAAGAAATCAATGGAGCATAGTGGGAAAATGCTGGATCAAAGCACACCTGAAACGCAGCAGGAAAAAAACTAAATTCTTAAGCTCCAAGCCTTATGTTTACGAATTTAATTTCAAAGAACTTAGATGGCCTCAGCCCTTTGTTTTGCTGTCTGTATGTGTCACACAAGTCTCTCAGGTTGTCTCCTATCCTGGACAGAAGCCCCTGTGGCTCTGACACATCTCCAAAATCATAATGTCTACATTCCAAAACAGGCTTCATATCACAGATTCATGCTGTGGTCTTTTGCAGCCTTAAACTCTAGGGCCTTCATGCAAGGGCTTCAATGCCACACATTGCAGGTGCTCAGTGGCTTTGCAACCTGTGGAAGAAAAATCCATGACTCCTTTATTCTTACATCTGTCATGCTTCTAATGATGGCACCATGTGGGTGGCATGCCATGTTAAGCTACAAGCTTGGCATGGGCCCTGATTCCTTTGATTAACATTAAGAGCAGTTGAAAGTTCAGTTCCTTTCTGTATGCAGACAGGGTAGGGTCTTCACGTGAGTGCTCCTGTGCTTTTATGTCAGTATAGATGAGGCCCTCTTGAATGGTGCCATTCTCTTGAAATTTTCAGCACAATCTTTGACTGTAACATTTATTACAGACCAATATAACAGTCATTAATAATAATCATATCACATGTTCAATTTTATGTTATCCTTGAATTTTCTCCACCAAAGAAATTAGTACATTACCTCTTACTCTATCATCAGGCAAATTCTTAAAGCAAAGGCAGGGGAGAGTGAGATTATTTGCCCCAATATTATAAGAATTGTCTTTTGCACAGATGCAAATATTATATGCCTCTGAATGCTTTTGTACTCAATTTCCATAGCCCACATTGCTAACAGCAATTCTGTCTTCCATGATCAGCATTCAGTTAGTTTTCTAGTACATGTTCCACAACTTTGCACCTTCATGTATATATGGTGAAGTATTTTATTACAACAACCTTCTCTCTGGGACAACTTCCGTGTTACTTACTTTCCTGTTATGATAAAATACCATGGCCAAAGGCAATTTATGGAAGAGAGTTCATTTTAAATGATGATTCCAGAAAGATAGTTGTTCAAACTAGTGCAGCAGTCATAGCAGCAATTAGTGGGCATTGTGGCCGGAACAGTTTTCAAAGAGCTCAGTGCTTTAGCATAGACGTGGAGCAGAGATGGCAAAATTAAGTTAAGGTGCAGTCTTAAGTTTTCACACAATGTCCCCAGTGACATATTGCTACTAGAAGGCCACACTTCCTAAATCTCCACAAAGAAAGCCAACAATTTAGGATCAAATGTTCAAATGCTCAAGACTATGGGGGTTAATTCTTACACATACCAACACAGTGCTTATTTCCAGAATCTTCAATAGAAACTACAACAAAGATATTATTAAGCAGAAAACAGGATAATATTAGGAAATTAACATAAAATCAGGAACAAATAGAGACTTTCTGTCTTGCTGCTTACTGTCACCAAATTGTTGTTGCCAGCAAGCAGTATAAAATGCAAGAAAATAAGGAAAAGCACATAATGACTGAATAATGAAAGAAAATGTTCTGTACTTGAAAATGACATCACTGCTTATAAAAACACGTCTATTTTCAAACAGCTAGAACTGACACAAACACATGTATATGTGAATTTTCCGACAAGTAAGGCTATAATACAAAAGTCCTTGCATTTTTCTGCCTCATACCAACGAGCCATTAAACATATTTTCTTAATATTAAAACAGTCACAAATATACAGTATTTCACAATACAGACTAACTTTCTACCTGCAAATTACAAAAATCTCCAAGAAGTTTTAAGAAAATGTAATGCTATACATGTCCATATTCAAATACTCTAAAAACTTCCATTCTCCTTAAAATAATTTATAATTTCATTTTAGCCTCAGTAAAAATCAGTACATTTTAATACAAAACAGAAATAAGACTTTTGACATTAAAACATAGATGGATATTCATATAGAAATAAAACTTCATGAATTCTCAAACAGTGTAAGGCTCAATTTGAAGCAAATTACTTCATAATGTATAAAGCTATATGGGTTAGAGGTATTGTATTGGCACAATGATCATAAACTAAATTAATGGAGTATAAATATCCAGGCTCACATGTAAAATGTACAGACCTGTATTTTGGCAATTTGAAAGATTAGTTATTGAATAAAACTCTAACAAAGCTGAAGTTGGTTAAACTTAAAATAGTGGAATTAATCTGATTTTTCTATTACAATATAAAATATAAGGTGGAAACCCATTAACAGACATTTGCAAAATAGTAATTTCTACTCATAATCGAAAAGTAGTAGGGCTGTATTTGATGGCAGTCTTTTGTAATCCAATCTTCTAGAGACTGATGTTGGAAGGCTTGAAGTTCTAGGCCACCCTGGAGTATATACTAAGCTTCAAGTATAACTTGTAGTCAGAAAGCTTCTCCAGTGCCACCCGGCCCCAGCAGTCCATGGCCTGCTTATGAAATAATCACTCAGAAGTTTATATTAATTATAATTGCTTGGCCATTAGCTCAGGTTTAATACTGACTAGCTCTTACAATTAAACTATCCCATAATTCTTTCTTTCTTCTTCTTCTTTTTTTTTTTTTTTTTTTTTTGGTTTTTGGAGACAGGGTTTCTCTGTGTAGCTTAGTGCCTTTCCTACAACTCACTTGGTAGCCCAGGCTGGCCTCGAACTCACAAAGATCTGCCTGCCTCTGCCTCCCAAGTGCTGGGATTAAAGGTGTGCGCCACCATAGACTGGCTCGTAATTCTTATCTATGTTTAGCTACGTGGCTTGGTACTTTTTCTCAGTTCTGCTTCAACATCTTGCTTCCTCTGTGTCTGGTTGGTGACTCCTGACTCTGCCCTTCCTCTTCCCAGCATTCTCCTCATCTGCTCGCCCTGCCTATTCTTCCTGCCTGGCTACTGGCCAACCAGCTTTTTATTAAACCAGTGAACAAAAGCATTATCCCACAGCAGTAATTAGGTCAAAAAGTGAGACTCACCTCCAAAACAAAAACAGAAGACCTCACAATTAAAATCCGAGGAAGAATTAAATGGCAGGTTGCAGAATGGAAGGAATTATTTTTAATACACATGGATATCAGGTGTTTTTTTCCCAGATTAAATTAATGTAATACTACATAGGAATATAACATATAGAAACTTACTATAAATAGACTGAAGTTTGGACTATTTTACACATGGAGATATACAATTAACTGATGTAGAAACAGGATATGGATAAGATAGAATGAAAGGATTTTAATATGTACTGATTACAATCAATCATTAGGAACATAAAACTTCAATGGTATACCAGTGCACTTTAAATAGAATTCATTTGAAGAAATTTTATAAGGCTATTGTGTTAGGGATTTTTCTGGCTTTTTTGATACAGCACCTAGCAAGAGGTATCTTCAGGGAAAAAGGATCTATTGGGCTCTTATTTGAGGCTACAGTCTATCAGGTGAGGATGGTATGGTATCAAGACTTTGCACCCCAGGAGCTCCACCTGGGGCCTGGCTGTGGATCTCTGCATCCATTTCCATCAGTAATTGGTTGAGAGTTCTTCCATGGCAGTTAGGGTGTTTGGCCATCCAATCACCACAGTAGGTCAGTTTGCCCCAACTGGATCAGATCCTCTGGATAAGTGAGACACTCGATTAGCTTGAACTGTTTGGGAGGCCCCCAGGCACTGGGACTGGGACCTGTCTTTAGTGCATGAGCTGGCTGTTTGGAACCTAGGGCTTAAGCAGGGACACTTTGCTCAGCCTGGGTGAAGGGAGAAGGGGACTGGACCTGCCTCTACTGAATCTACCAGGCTGAGGTGAATCCCCAGGGAATCCTTGCCCTGGTTGAAATGGGAATGGGGTAGAGGGGGGGTGGGAAGGTCAGTGTGTGTGGGGGGGAAGCAGGGAGGACAGGGGAATCCGTGGCTGATATCTAAAATTAAATTAAATTAAAAAATAAAAATAAGTAAAAGAGGAAGCATTAAAAAAATTAAGACCTTGCACACATCTGGCCATATGGGGAGAGACAGGAAGGGGAATTGGACATTCAACTAGTATTGTTTGTTTTGAGAATTCAGCCAATGAGGGGACATTGAATTCATTACATAGCTCTCAGTGATTCAGTAAAATCTCCTTGGAAAATCTCTGCAGGACACATCTAAAGGTTTAGTCCTAGGTGGTCTCAATACAGCCGTTTTACCAATGAAGATTAATGCTCATATGCTGAATGCACCAAATGCTTTAGACATGCAACAAGACTGGACTGTGAAAAGGAAAGAAATAGGGAAATGAGCAACTTGACAATAGTATGGAATTTTCATTTGACAGAGCAAAATGTAACAAGTTAGTTTAGTACTTGTAAACAAATAGTTTCAGGAATTGTCATTTTCAGCCAAAAAGGAGGAGTTTTAAAAATGCCATGGCTAGCACAACACAAACAAGTCTTACTTGTATTGAGAGCATATTCTGTGGTACTATATGGAAGCCATTTTAAACAATTTCTACATAATTTGTTCTTTGACCATTTTATATATAAAGAGAGGTTGATTGCACCATGCCCCCTCAGTATTAATGTCTTTGTTTTGTTTAGTTTTGTGATCCAGTGAGGTTAACAAAGGCTCTTTGTGTACCCTTTGCATTGGAACTATCCATTGGATTCTGATGGGCTAGTAAGTGTGACCCAACAAAAAATCATGAACTCCCGTTCCCCAGAATCTACCAATATCCCTCACTTCTGCAGGAAGGAAGGGGTCCTTTGTGTCCATTTCCAGTAGATGGATGATTATGTTTGGAAAGCTTGAGTTTGTGATGCTCCATTGCATGTAACTTCACCTACTGAGGGTCAATGATCACATCATGCTTAGAAAAATGCATCAATAATTCTTCCTGTCTTTCATCTCTTATATTCTCTGCAGGGCAGCTTCCTTCCTTCCTCTCTCCCTCTCTCCCTCCCTGCCTCCCTCCCTTCCTTCCTTCCTTCCTTCCTTCCTTCCTTCCTTCCTTCCTTCCTTCCTTCCTTCCTTCCTTGCTTTGTTCCTACCTTTCTTTATTTTTCTTTTCTTTGTTTCTCTCTGTCTTTCATTTGTTTTGTGGGTCTGGACTGGCTGTTATAATGCTACTCTCTTAAACCCCTGTTTTCTGAATTATGGGAATACACTTTCAGTCCATATTTATATAAAAATCCATATATTCAACTTTAAAAATAGATTCTACATGAAAGGAATTGGCACTTTTCTTTTTGAGTTTGTATTCTTTTGCTTAACATCATGATTTTCATTCCTCTAATTTTCTGGAAAATCTCTGTATTATTTTTGTACAATCTTAGAAGTCCAATCTTTAACTTTACAGCATTTATTTTTATCCACTTGTCTTTAACAGCCATCTAGGCTGCCTCTATTTGCTGGCCACAATAAGAAGCAAAGCAATAAACACTGACATGAGAGTATTTCTATGATGCTTGTTTTATGAAATCAGGGTTCCCTAATGTTTGGTAAATGTGTACACAAATATTATATCTTTTAGTTTAATTTTATGTTATTTTATGCTGCTACATCAGCACTGTGTTTCAAGTCTTTTAGTTTTAATAAAATTTTTTCATAGTGAATTTTGCAGTTTTTGGTGTATGATGTCTTTCTTATCTCTTCTGATTAACTTTGGTTTGAAAACTACTTCATCAGAAATGAGAAGACCTATGCTAGCTTGATAAGTTGTTATCCACCATCTGTGTTCAGTCAATGGGTATCTATATCGATGAACTGCATTTCTTGCAAGTAGTAAATAGTTATAACTGAAAATTTAATCCAGTGAGACAGGTTATATCTCTTAATTGGTGAGTTGAAACCACTATTATTTTAAAAGTTTTAATAAAAAAAAACCTTTACTAATCCAATGAACTTTTTATTTGTTTATTTTCTGTTACATTAGATTGTTTATTCTTCACTTTCTTCAGCCCTAGGATTAGGAAAGTACTGATCTTCTTTCACTGTGAGACATGCAAAGTTCCTCCACAACTCTGGCAAGTTCATCAATTCTTCCCAGGCACTTTTTTTTTTTTTTTTTGGCTTATGCGATTGAGGTCATCTTGTTTCCCATCCTTACTATATAGTTTTCCACTAAATTCCTTTTGCTTCTCTGGCTCTCTGGCCACTAAGTGCCTTAGTACAAGGTTATCATAAAACAATGTTCTTATTTCTCCATCTTTCCAGTAAAACACACTTTTTTTGAACATAGATACCTTTGCTGACAATTATTTACTTTCTGTGCTTGAAACATATCCCTGCCTCTGGCTTAGAAGGATGCTAACAACTGATCTGATGATATTTATTGCTTCAAATGCATCTGACTTTATAGCAAATTCACCTTTTCCATTACATCTTTAAAGTTATTTGCTCTATTATGTTTGTTATGCTACCTTTAATATGTTAATATATAACAGATGTTCTTCTCTGGTCATGTCAGTTTATCATTCTGAATCTTCTTATACCTGGTTGTCAATTTTTTGGTCAAAATAATTTTCACTGAACAAGTTAATGAATTGTCTACAACTTAGGTACTTACTTCTCAGCCCTTCTTCTCACCTTTGGATTCTTAATTTTTGTCTTTTGCTTGCTTTTATTGTGACACAGAATTCTTGTACTTTTTTTTTTGCTGTTTGTTTTCTCTATTGATGTTTGAATACAGTAATTTATTGATATGTTTCCTGTTCATGACAAAATACCTTTCTGCTCCATTGAGTCTGTTGATGGTCTTTTCCACTAAAGATTTTCTTTTTTGATTTATATATTTGTAATTCTAAATATTTTAATTATTTTCAAAAAATATTACTTTCCTCACTTACATTTTCATGTTGCTGACTTTTCGTCTACACTGTTGATTTTCTGATTCATCTTACTATTTTTTTAATCCCTGAGACTCCATTTTTCCTCCTTTCCCTGCATTGTACTTATGTGCTTTTTTTTAATTTTCTTTCAGGTCATTAATCATTTTTACCCCCAAACTTGAACACTTCACCCTGCATTTTTTCCATGCCAGTAACTGAGTTGAGCAGATAAGGAGTTATGCTCTGTGTGGTTGGATGGTGGTCATGCTATCTAGATGCTTTAGGTTTCTTGTTTTTGTGTCTTATAACTTGTGAACTTTGGTTTGGATAATTCTTCTGTTATTCTTGGATGAGGGGAACTTTTTGGTGCATATCCTGTTATTGGAGTCTCAATCCTTAATCTCACTTAGTGAAGAGAAAAACAAATTTAAGGAAAAATTGCTCTCAGAATACAGGCAGGCAGCTGGCCAAATTCTAACCATTATTAGCTTCCAGGAAGTTCCAGACTAGAATG
The DNA here is from genome assembly GCF_903995425.1 of Onychomys torridus. Classification (NCBI taxonomy): domain Eukaryota; kingdom Metazoa; phylum Chordata; class Mammalia; order Rodentia; family Cricetidae; genus Onychomys; species Onychomys torridus. The sequence continues at coordinate 24,474,448 of NC_050448.1, forward strand.
TGTACATCTCAAACTGGATTATGAATCTGGGGAATTCCTCATCTCAAGTTTCAATTTTAGCCCTCTCAGAATTAAAATAACACATATATGCTTCAACAAGATAATGGACTAATGAACTGTGCATATTTATAGAAAATGAAACAAATAATATTTGATTGAAATAACAACAAACCATCTAGTAAAATGTGCGAAAACCTTTCAGGTTTCTGTACTATTATGTTGAACAAAGACACCAAGAACAAAAGAATGGTTAGTCTATAGTTTCATTTGCATGGCATTCCAGAATAGATAACATAATCCATGATAATGTAATGAACAGTTACTAATTTTGTAGGCATAATGTTTAAGGGAAAGGTGTCAGGAGAGCTTTGGGGGTAATGGAAATATTTAGTAGCAAATACATTATGATTACATATAGTTTTAATATTTTAAGTTTATTTAATTACAAACTTCATATTTTAAATAAAACTGAAGTTGTCATCTTCATCCCAATATTGTTGGCCCTGTGAATATTGACTGTTTCCTTTGCTCCATGGTATAACTTGTCTCAATTTATAACCTCTCCCTTGTCTCAATGTTGATCCTATTATAAATAATATAAAATTATGGAAGATGGTAAAAATATAGCTCATGCATTCTCATTAAGAGAATATAGGTGAATTTGACTTTTGCTGATGGCAAGGAATAGTTTTGATAACTAATTTCAGAACTTGGTAGAGACTGTTACATGTAACCTGAGAAGATAGTAAGAAGTTCCTAGTGGAAGAAGATCACACATAGAAGTTTCTTGAGTATATGTTATTAATGACAGGTGGCATTTGTCATATTAAACTGTCTCGCTCATCATAAATGTAAACGCTTTACACACATATCTATAACTTATTTGTTTATAAATGTGGTTGTATTATAATTCAGTAACATTTAAATAATTTTAATTATGATAAATATAAATGTGTCAGTCTCTGAGGAATTAAATTACATTTTATTTTTGTTAGTATATTTTTATCAACCAATAATGTGTTCAAAAACAATTTCAAGACATGTCTTTCCAATATCTTGTTGTTGATGGCAGTTTCTAGTGTTCAGTTCGGCAAGGGAATTTAAACCTGTTCCACAGTTCTGCACAAGAACTTTTTCAGCCATATAGAAAAGAGTCTTTCATTTCAGGAACCCTGAATGCTAGAATGTTTTCTCTCATGTTGTCTTTCTTATGGTTTAAAATTGTTTTGGTAGAATAATTTTGTCTTGCATTGTCTGGTTTGCTTACTAGTCTCTGTAAAAAGCCTTCAGGTTGGTCATGTTGTTTTAATTGTGTCATGACATTTTACTTTTCTCTGCAGGAGAACCTATAAAGTGTCTTTACATACGTTTCTTAATGCTTTCTGATCATAATATTTCTAAAATATTTTCTTAATCTTGCAAATGATTTTCTTTATAAAATTATACCCTTTCACACTTTTTGTGTCTCCCTGACAGATATTTTTAGATGGATTGTAATCATTTATTTTCTGTCCTTCATTTATTATCACCATAAATGGTGAGTAACTGAATACAAGTCACCTTTCTTGCTTCCAATAATGCTAGAAAACCCAGATGTGAAAGAAAGCACTCTCTAATCTGAATCATTTGTCTCCAGGATGACTACATCCAAAAGACTGAACTCTTAATGACATTTATCCCCTTTACACTATTCAGCCTAGGATAATGCCAGTTCTTTTTCCAATAAGAAGTTTGAGTCCTTGGTCAGATCTTGCACACATCATTGTAGCAATCTTCACCACACCAAGTTATGTTCTTTGACTGACAAGTTGGTGTAAAGGGGAAAAGGGCTCAACATGTTTGGGTTGAGATTCCTTTCAGCTTCTTGTTAGCAGCATCTTATTAAAAGCCAATGTAACCTTCCCTTAGCTTATGTACCTACAAACTGATGGCCATCAGCATACCTGTTAGCACCATTGCCTCTCTTACAGCATTTAACTGAACAAAATACTAGGTGGATCATGAGAACTTACTATTATCTTCTTGCCATTTCTGGCAGTAAAGCATTCTATAATGTTCTCAAATCAATTCCCACTATTTGAATAAAATAAATGCCAAGCCCCATCATGGTAGCATCCAAGATTTTGTAAAGTGTTCAAGTACTTTCAGGCCTGCCTGGGTGTGTGATCCCATTTTCTCACATGTGTTTGCATGTGAACAAGGGAGAGAGCCTCTTTTATTTGTTTCAAGTAGTTACATGATGATAGAAGGGGATAATAGCTGCTGCTAATATTTCCTCAATGCCAGAGCAATTTTCTCTTTTTGAGTACATTTCTCTTAACATATAAGATTTTATACTGTAGATGGAAAAAGCAAGATATTTAAAATTCTACATTCTAGCTCCAAACAACTGTCCTTCAGAGGTATACCATATGGCCAAGCTATTCTCTAGAGAGATAACTTTCTTTTAGGACTCAACATTTGGCCAAATAGTGAAGGAAGTTATTTTGATCCTTAAGAGTTAGTCAGTTTCCATTTTGACTGCTTCTCAATGTAATGTATTGGCCTCAGGTGACAAGTGCCTTTCTGATGTTCTAGATCCCAACAATCATGAATGATTTCCAATTAATCAGTACTAGAGGAGATGATAGATACCCTAACCCTGACATTTTCATAGTAGCATTTTTTCCTATATACTCTCAGAGCCATATTTATCCAGGTCTCTGAGATTAACTGCCATCTTGATTTAAAGTTAAAAAGTTCCTTGTACAGAATATTTCCTAAAACAGTCTCTGTTGTACTATCAATGTTATATGAGAAATTTAGAAGCAGAAGTCAGAACAATAACAAAAATGTCAGTGCAAATTCTAGCTGCCATGCAAAAATTTAAATAAATACATGTGTAAGGTAAAAGATATTTATCTGTAATCCAATTATTACAAAAAATATGCATTACATATTATTGCAACATACTATCAAAAATGATTTTCTAATTAGTGATTATATATTTGAATAACTAAGAAATATAATTTTACTTAATAAAACCAACTCCATTATAAATCTAAGTTTCTCTGAAGACTCTATATTGAAAAATTTAAAATTTTCTTGTGAATGACATTAATAAGTTGTTCATCTGAAGGTTTTGAATGTTGTTAGTCTGTCTGTCAGATCTCCTTTATTTCTACCAAAAAACTATTCCATGAACTGCTTTGATATTACTTCCTATAGTTTGTAATAGTTTATAAGTTTTAATATTTGGTTAATATGATAACATAACATTTGACAGAATAAGATTCAATTAAATGATATTTCATAGCAACTAAGTATTAAAACAATATCTGTCTGTGAGAGAGAGGGAAGACGGATATTTACTCTGGAGGAAAAAGGACTGCCTGTGGGTAGAGGGGAGGCAGACATGGCCCACTGGCAACTGGCAGTTCATAAAAAAATGTGTTTATAATATGCCTGTGTTTTGTGTATTTTAAATGCAAATTCATTAATGAAAGGAACAATGTATTATTTTCAATCTTAGCATATTGTGGCCCTTGATGAATGATTATTACAGTAATTAATAAATAAGCACATATTAGTAAAAAGGAAAAAATAAAAAAATCTGTCTGATGTGACATTGTGGATGCCAAGTTCTCAATATATAGCTTCAATGTTTATATGAAATCATTGAGTTTTATTACTCTCACTGAGTAAATATCTCCACATTCCTTCTAATTGTATTTCACCTTTTTCTGAAAATCCTGGAATTATAATTATTTAGTAATATTATCAATTAATAATACTCCTTGTAATATTAAGTACGTTGTTAATTATTTGAAGTTTATATGATGTATTTTGAAGATGATCCCACAGCTTTAGACCCTCCCTTTCCTGCCCGCTAGACCCTCCCATCCTTTAAGTTACCTGTGAGATTACTTCTATTTGTCCCCTCTCTTTCTCCACAAAGTCCAGTTTGTGTTGCCCTGCAAGTCTTGGGATTTGAACCTTTGTTGATGTCTTCTCAGCTTATCAGGGGTCACATCATAAAAGAAAACAGACTCCCTGTCCCAAGAGCAATCAAATGCAAATAGCAGTTTCAACAAAATCATTTTTGTATTAATTAAAAATTTAAATTTCTTTAATTATATGAATTATTTTGTTTGATAATATTGGAATTTTAGAAGAAAAATCTTAAACACATATACCTATTGTTGATGTATTTGGTACTACTTACAACAGAAAAATCAAAAGTTGCCAAAATTTGAACTCTGTCTAGTTGGCTCAAAGCACCTAAAATCCTAATTTAGGGGTCAAATATTCTGTGCTTCATTTGGAAGGTAGTGTTGTCTATTCTGTGACATGCATGTGCAGTTTCAACTTGTAGTCTAGGGTAATGAAAACTATTGTCAGCTGAGCAATCCGATTCCAAGCAATGTTTCAGCTCCTACAGTTGCATATATGCTTTCTTAGCTTGGGGCTTTTGTCTCCCTGCTTTGGCACAAAACCGAAAAACAACAGCAACAAAACCCAAAACAATAACAGCAACAAAATACTAGGGGTTGTTCATCCACAAGAGAGAGAGAGGACAGGGAATTTGTCTGAACTTTGTCCTCAGTGACCACCAGTACCTCTCTTCTGTAGAACTCTATGGACTGTTTATTTTCTTTACAGTTGTAGTGTGTATATGTGTATATGTGTTAATGTGCAAATATGTGATGTGTATGGAAATGTGTGTGATATATATGCTTGAATCTGTGAACGTGTTTACCACCATATATACTGGATTATCAGGCCTGAAAGTATCTGAGGAGTATCTCAGCTCTACTTCTCACATTGCATAGGAGTGTGTGTCTTCCATAGTTGATTTTACTTGGAATCGGCTGTTTGGAATCAAGTCATTATACTTGCATAAAAAAATAATTTTCCTGCAGTCATCTTCACAGCCCCACTTTTAGATATTCTTCTGCTAGGTGTATTAAAATCTATGGACTTATTTTTTAAATAAATTATTCATATCTTTACATTATATTGTTATTGTGTTTTGTTTTCTTGGCTGAGTTCCACAGCCCTGGTGTGGGCTTTTAACATCAAAATAACTAAGTACTTACTCTTCAGTGTTCTTCTTCAAATTCAGAATTGAAAAGGAGAGCAACGAATTGCCCAAAGCTGAAGACCTCTGGCATGCTGTCTAAATCTGGTCCCAAAGACGATCTAGAACAGTTAACATCTTATTTATATCAACGTCTGAATGCATTTGGTGAGGTCTTTGACTTGATTTCTGCTTCACTGGCCTTAAGTGAGAAGTTTCAAAGTAAAAGATTTTACAAATATTGTCATTTGGGCTTCCTTTGCTTTAAATGCTTTAAACTGACTCTTTTTTAATCCATCATCTTCTGACCTTCTGGATAGGAAAGAGACATGCAAATCTCACAGGCAGCAGAGAGCAAGCTGTCATAAAAATGAACCTGTACAGTCTAATAGTTGCAGTTGTACAGCATAGCTCTGAAGCCAACTGTCACTTCAGTTGCTAGCATTATCAAAAAAAAGTAAGTGCTTGCTAGCTCTGAAGGTGAGTAAATAAGTAGTCTTTGCTATTGATTTCTTTAACTAGATGATTCACGTATTATTCACACTTACATAAGGAAAGGGGTGCTTATTAAATTAGGACAATGAGAGAGGAACTGGAGATATTTTCCTAACATATTCATATTCATATCTATCTATGTATCTATCTATGTATCTATGTATCTATGTATCTATGTATCTGTCATCTATCTATGATGTGTGTGTGTGTGTGTGTGTGTGTGTGTGTGTGTGTGTGTGTGTGTGTATTTATGTGAGCATATGTGTATGCATGTAGAGGCCTGGAGATGGTATTGGGTCTCCTAAAGTTGAATTTGAATACTGGGAACTGAACTCCAGGCATCTTCAGGAGCAGCATGCACTCCTTAACTCTGAATCATGTCTTCAGTCCTGGAGAGTCTTCTCAGATCTAGAAAAGCAGGAAGAAGTGTAAGAGCATACAGGAATGTATGGTGAGTGGAAGAGTGAAAGTTGCATGGGCTGCAGGGTTTAATGAATATCAGATAGGGGAAGAAAAGTCATCAGTGGAGGAGCAAAAGCCCAAGTATTAGAGATTAAGACAGGCATTGGACAACCTAAAGTGATAATCTTGATCTTTCAGTCACACAGCATGGCGCTTATATATAGGGTCACCATGGTTGAGAATTGGGCTCTTGGTTTTCTTCTTTTTCTTATCTAAGTATAATCATGAATTCTTGAGCCAAAATGTCTCCTTTTTCCTTTATTTTATTTAACCATGCCCACCTCTGTCAGTCATCATTCAAATTTCTATTTCTGTGTCATCTTTTTAATTGACTGATATTTTTGGTGACTTAGTCAAATCAGGCTTCCTCCAGAGAATTGAAGCCATTTTACCACTCAGAGTTACCCCACACCTCAATATTTTTAGGTTACAGCTATAAGGATATATTTATTATCCAAAAGTAAACATTGTGAGATAATTTTCTTCTCTTTATATATTTCTTTGAAACATTTGTCTTATTCAACCCATATTTAAAGAAGTTAAGCCTACTGTAAAATTTTTCTATACTTCACTTAACTTTCCCTGTTTTATAAAACTATTTTGTCCATAAATATCAGCTTTAAATATATTCTTTAAGCATAATTCTTATCAGAAAATTTAGTATTTAGAGTTATATTTTATATGGAATTTCTTAGGCTTAGTTCTAAGTGATATTTGGGTAAATCTATCAAGGATACTTCACTATCCCAGGACATTTAGGGACAACAGTATGTGAATACTCATCTAGTTGGTGAAAATTATTTTCACAACAGTTATATAAACTTATGCTTCTTCCAAGGATATAGTAAATATATTTTAAATATTAACTTGCTAACACTATAGTAGTTAATATTATCATGATGCTAATTATACTATAAAACTATTTCAGAGAAAAAATTTGACATCTACAAATTTTACAAATTACCTTAAAAGATAATTTATTTTAGAAAGATGATGATTCAGGTGTTTATAAAATATGGTACTAGGGCATCTACTGAAACTTTTGATTTACATACTCAAGCATATAGATTATATTTGTATCAATACAGGAGCAATTCAGTAGACTATGGGTTCTTTATGGGCTGGAGGAATTATATTGATTAACATTCCCTGAGTCATTTAATAAAATCAGAACATAACAAAATGAAGAATAAAAAGGCATTATTGTGATTAAAATAGTCACAGTATTTCCCAGACTGTTCAGTTACCATGTGAGTCTCATTTGCATCCCAGCTCTTATTCAAAGACAATAACTGCCAAAGACAACAGTTATTTAATAAGCACAGGTAGAACTGAGTGATGAATCACAGCTCCAGGAAGCTCCAAGATTCCTCACTCCCATATCCTTAGTGTTTTTGGACAAAGATGTAGTGGTGTTTCCAATCAAGGCTTTCCTGACTTACACTGGAGAGACATTTAAATTATGAAGTATCTCATTTTTGTTTTCAAATAATCTAGGGAATTGTGTCCATGAGTCAAATTATTTTAGCTTTGTGTGTTGTTAATCAAACTTTTAAAACAAAACTACAACATATTAATACCATTCCATAGGTAAAGCACCCACTTCTGAGAATTCATTAAGCTATTTGCATATTGCACATTTATGAAGAAAACAGCATTGTCTTTTGTTTTACTCTTACTGCAAAGAGTTTGTTGAATTGTTACTGATGAATATAATATATATATATTGCACATGATATAAATATGAAAGAGACAACAACACTCTTCTTTAACATTGGTAAACTGCTTTGGAAAAATGGAAACCACAGTGATTACAATGATTATATGAGAAGAACTAGAGAACAACAGTATTATTTGTAAATGATGGATTGTCTTCAGGAGAGCCATATTCTTTTGCTCCTTATGCAATGAAAATGAACACAACATGGCTTCCAGAGATGAAAGTGGTATGTGCATAGAATAATACTCTCAAACAGGAACTTTGCGTAGTACTATTTAAAGTTGAATCTGTACCAGGAAGCTTTGTGCCTGCTATGGTCTTTTATATATATTACAATCTAAGAAAGATAGATACTATAAATGTTACTGATTTATGCATATAAACATTGTGAAGACTAAGCAGTATGGAATTTGTAAAAAAGTAGAACAATGTATGTTTGACTATTAAAATAATTACACCACCAAACATTAGATGACAAGAAATAAATCCTTTAGTTGCTTTCATATCCTGAGTGTTGTCATGGGCAGGGCAAGATACTTTGGAGAAGGAAGTGGATAAAAGGAAGAATGTCACTGTAGGATCAATAGGGAAGAGGGCATAGAAGGAAAGCTGTGTGAAGAGAGATAAATTTTCTTATTGGAGTAATTTGAAGTTGACACAATAATCTGGAAAGAAAACATACCAAACCATACTGGTTGGAAGAGACAGGGCCTTTTTTAAACTCTTTGAAGTTCCATTCAAAAATTACTTGAGTTAATTTAACTTTCCAGTTTGCTTTTGCCTTTTTACTAAGCTCAAATACTTTTCTTTTTCTTTTTTTTGCCAGTTTCTTCAGGATCATCTCTGTGTTGCAATTCTATGGATGAATGAATCTCAAAATCCTCTTGTAATCAATATATCGTTTCCTAAGCTGGAGGAAATTTACCTTCAATCCAAGGAAAATAGGGAGATAAATTTTCACTATTTCCAATCAAACCACTTTGATAAAACAGGCAGAGGAATATTTATCAGCTATTCAGTTTACTGTATCAGGATTGTTATTCAACAGTTCCAGATTTCTTACACATTTTAATACCTTGTAAATATTTATTTCTGAAAAACAGAGCTATTTTAAATTATTTTAACTAACTTTTATAATACATCTGGGTTACCGCACTCAGTATAATATTTTCTAGTTCATTCCACCTACCTGAAAATTTCATTTGTCTTTACAGCTGAATAAAATTCAGTGGTGTACTCTAACCACATTTTTGTTACCCATTCATCTGTTGAAATATATGTAGGTTGTCCCATTCCCTGGTGACTGTGAATAGAGTGCCTATAAGCATGGCTATGATATGACTGTCCTTAAGTATTTTGGACATGGAAACCTAATAGTTTTTTTTAGCATTATGGTCAACCTGATATTCTGAATATTAATATATTTGCAATGTCCCCTGACAAATTCAGTTAAAGTAATTCTTCTCTGATCTCTCAATCCATCTTTCATATTCAATCATTTACCCATCATCTTAATAAGTGTTTCCCTTTTTTTAAGAGTTAACAATTAATTTTACTCCTTTTGAAGATCTTGGCATGACTCTATAATATCACTGGCTATTTGTTTTCTAAGGACACAATTTACCATCGAACACTATAATTATGTGCTTTCTCCTTATTACTATTTTATATATTGTGCACTGTTTTCTGAAAGATGTTATATCTAGATTATGAATTTCATAATTTAGGTCATTACTTTAAAAAACACTTAAGTGCTGTTTTTCCTCATTGTATTTTTCAGTATCCTTTTAAAATTAATTAAGATACACAAAACTCTAGAAAATTCTGTGGTTCCTATATATATTTTATTCACTTCCCTATCTAATAATACTATGCATGTTATTAAAGTATTGATGCGAGGAAATAGACACAAGATTAGAAGCTTCTCTACAGACCTTACTTACTTGTTCTGATCACAGTTTTACTATGATCCTTGACAATATAATGCTAGAGTCACATACTGTAATCACTCATTATATCTCCTCCTTCTTTATTCTAGAATATCTGCATTTCATATTCTTGGTATACTAGAAGAGGAATTTTGAATTATTATGGAGATTATGCTGACATTCTGGTTTTCTGGGGTTTCTTCATGGTTAAATTACTTGGTAATAGAGTCACTGTACCAAGTGAAACATTTTAGGGGCAAACAGGTCATAACTTCCAGTTAATGTTGAGCATGGCTCAGCTCACTGGTTAAAGGTGCAGCATTTGTGACTAGACTCACTCTTTCAAGAAGTTTTCCAAGAAAAAGAACTCAAAGAATGAAAGATTTATTTTCCTTCTGGATTTGAGGGTGAAGTCTCATGGTAGTGATAGTATAGCAGTATGATCATGAGGCAGCTGATCACATTGCATCCAGTTAGGTAGCAGAGATAGATGAATGCTGGTGCTCAACACACTTTCTCTTATTGTACTCAGTACAGTTCTGTAGTGTGTAGCCATTCTAGCCTTGGCCTGGAAGTTCCAACCTCCACTGAGGCTTCAGTAATGGTCATGCCTACAAGGCAGGGCTGAGAGAGAAGGCTGAAGACCCAGGATCAAGAGGAGAGGCCTCTCTTGGTTTGAGGACACTGAAGGCTGGAGGTAGACTGAGCAGAGTTCTCCAGACCTGCGCCATACCTTTCCCAGACCCTGCAACCTATCCCTTCATTTGTAAGCTACCCCACAAAGTAAACCTCCATTTTAACTACGTGGAGTGGCCTTAATAATTTCACCAATACAGTACCTCAGTCTATAGAATGACGATGACCACATTTAGTTTATGTTTCCACAATAATTTTCATAATTTAGACTCCCCCATAGGCAGTCCCAAAGGCTTTCTTCTATGATAATTGTGTAATCTACTAGTTGACAGTCAATATTTATTATTAAAGTTGCTATCTGCATCTAGCTATGCAATCAAATTATTAAAATAAGAATTACATGGAGAAATAATAATAATATTATATGTAAACTACCATTTTACTCACTCGTCAAGCTTTAGACATTAACTTGGACAATTATGTTGGCTAAAACATTTGTAAAAGGATTTTTCAATCTCTGTTTTTCATATTTTATGATTATAATCAATTAATTCATGTCTACTTTCTTTGATTTTACTTGTTAATTCAATTATTATCCATTGTAATATGTAAACTTCTTTTATGTGTTCTGAGTATCTATTGTCATACATTTCCAGGCTCAAATGATCTTGGCAATGGATGCTGAGAGAAACAGCACATTAATTTTTGCCTCCTTTTTGCTGTCTTCATCACAAGTTGAATATTTCTAATTTGTGTATTATGCATGATGTTCTGAATTATTTTACTTGTTTTGAACCAGATCTTGATTTTCTTTCTTTCTTTCTTTTTTTTTTTATGTTGTTGTTTTGTGAGACAGGGTTTCTCTGTGTAGCTTTGTGACTTTCCTGGAACTCGCTTTGTAGACCAGGCTGGCCTTGAACTCACAGAGATCCACCTGCCTCTGCCTCCTCAGTGCTGGGATTAAATGCATGCACCACCACCACCTGGCAGATCTTGATTTTCTTCATGAAGAATTTCCTTCAATCCAATTGTGAACACTAGGTATGACTATCATATTGACCTGCACATAAGTCATCCATCTTTTTGTATTTCAGTGTCTATAAACAAATTCTCATCTTTTTGTTATAGAAAATAAATGGATTCAAATATGTTTTGTACCTTTTGTTCTGAATAAATATGCTAAAATTCATGTTTGTATTTTTCTCTAGGGATTAAGACATCTCTTTTTAATTATAATAAATATACTCAATATACCTACATATTTTCATTTAATTCTACACTTACACTTTTCTATCCCATGAGTTACCAGTTTAACCAGGTATCTGTAATATCATCTAATTTGTAGTCAGTTATCAAATTATATATATATATATATATATATATATATATATATATATATATATATATATATATATATATATATATACCAAATTATATACAGACATGATTTTTTCATGACATTTCATATGCAGTAACTTTCCAGGGTTAAAATATAATACACTAATTCTCACTTTAATATTCACTCTGAGTTGTTATTTTCACTAAACATATTTTAACTTAATTTTAAAAATGATATTTATTCATTTTGCATGCAGAGATGGGTCACATTTGCATAGTGTCCATGGGGAGGACAAAGGACAACTTGCAGTAGTTGATTGTCTTCTATACCTGAGTGGATCCTGGGGACTAATTCAAGGGTGTCAGCTTTGACTCTCCAACCTATTCTCATTTGAGTGGATCCTGGGGACTAATTCAAGGATGTCAGCTTTGACTCTCCAACCTATTCTCATTTGGAATTTTGAACTAGTTATATAGAAGAAAAGTAGATCTTTCATTGCTTTATTTAACTATGTGAATATACTAAATATGTAAATATACTAAAACACAAACAAAATACACAAAAAACTTACTGTTATGTTATGTTTAAAGCTTGATGTTTGGTTACTTAAGGAAGAACTGTTGGGAAATTTAAAAGGGAAATATCAATTATTGTAGAAACATAAAAACCATGATTAGAATATAAGTTCATTTTATATTGTAACAACTCAAAGAATTCCTTCTAAACAATAACATCCTCTGCACATCTTTTAAGTAAAATATCTTACTTTCAGTACATATGAAATATTAAATTATTTTAGCCATAACAGTGTGGTAAGAAATCTCATAGGACAGTCCCAAAATTCTATTGTGGAAAAGGTTTGAAGTGGTCTTTGGATGAAAAAGATATTTGTTTAATAATGTCAGAACTCATTTTTACACCATGAGATGGGCAGGCATTTGCTCTGTTTCACTCAGTGCATAAAACATTAGATAAAAGAAGATTTTTCAGTAATGGAGTTTCACTTTGAGTCTAACCAATTCTGTTAGTTTGGGTATAAAAAAAAAAGGCTATTAGCTTTCACTATGGCTGAATTTTGATGATTCCTGACAGCCTTCACTGAGGAGCTAAGAGACATGAGACCTGTCATTCTGGTAAGATGTTAACAAATTTATAATCAATAAAAAAGTTCCATATGCCTCTTAACTTTTTGATGTGTTGTCTTATTCTAATGCCATTCTTCAGATTTATTTAAACTACAATAAAAATTTATTTTTGTGTATACAAAGACTTCTCCATTGTCTAGATGATTAATCCTGAACTTTATAAACTTTACATTTATCAACAGAATAAATACATTCTTGTTAAGAAAATCAATTTTCATGTAGATCTCATCAATTTCTCTGTCATTGGGCAATCCTTGTGTCTTTCTTAGGGTCCTGTTTTTCTAGGTAGCCTCCCTGCAGTTGTGAGTAGCAGTCTAGTCATCTTTGTTTTACATCTAGTATCCTCCTATGAGTGAGTACATACCATGTTTGTCTTTCTGAGTCTGGGTTACCTCACTCAGGATGATTTTTTTTTTCTAGATCCCATCCATTTGCCTGCAAAACTCATGATGTCATTGTTTTTCTCTGCTGAGTAGTACTCCACTGTGTATATGTACCACATTTTATTTATCCATTCTTCAGTTGGCAGGCATCTAGGTTCTTTCCAGGTTCTGGCTATAACAAACAATGCTGATATAAACATAGCTGAGCAAATGCCCTTGTGGTATGATTGAGCATTCCTTGGGTATATGCCCAAGAGTGCTACAGCTGGGTCTTGGAGGAGATGGATTCCCAATTTTCTAAGGAAGGGCCAAATTGATTTCCAAAGTGGCTGTACAAGCTTGCATTCTCACCATCAGTGGAGGAGAGTTCCCCTTACTCCACATTCTCTCCAGCATAAGCTGTCTTCAGTGTTTTTTATCTTAGCCATTCTGACAGGTGTAAGTGGTATCTCAGCATCATTTTGATTTGCATTTCCTGGATAATTAGGGATGTTGAGCAATTCCTTAAATGTCTTTCAGCCATTTGAGCTTCCTCTGTTGAGAATTCTCTGTTTAGTTCTGTAGCCCATTTTTTTTAATTGGACTGTTGGGCATTTTGATATCTAATTTCTTGAGTTCTTTATATATTTTGGTTGTCAGCCCTCTGTCAGATGTGGGGTTTGTGATGTAAGTGGGGGTAATGAAGGGCAAGGTTTGAGGGAAAGAGAGCTTAGGGAAGCGGGAGATCCCAGCTGGATCAAGATCAGAGAGGGAGAACAAGGAATAACATACCATGATAATTGAAGACCACATGAGAACAGGAAGAAGCAAAGTGCTATAGAGCTCCCCAGAAATCCACAAAGATACCTCCACTGTAGACTACGGGCAATGGTGGAGAGAAAGCCAGAACTGACCTAGTCTGGTGATCGGGATGGCCAAACACCCTAACTGTAGTGCTAGAACTCTCATCCAATAACTGATGGAATTGGATGCAGAGATTCTCAGCCAGGCCCCAGGTGGAGCTCCAGGACTCCAATTGTCAAGAAAGAGGAGGAACTGTAAGAGTGTGAATTGTTGTGACCAAGATAGGAAAAAGCACAGGGACAAATAGTCAAACTAATGGAAACACATGAATTATGAACCAAAAGCTGTGGAGCCCCCAGCTGAATCAGGTCCTCTGGATAAGTGAGACAATTGAATAGCTTGAACTGTTTGGGAGTCACCCAGGCAGTGGGACCTGGACCTGTCCATAGTGCATGAGCTGGCAGTTTGGAACCTGGGGCTTTGCTCTGCCTGGAAGGAGGGTACTGAACCTGCCTATATTGAATCCACCAGGTTAAGCTGAATCCCCAGGGGAGTCTTTGCCCTGGAGAAATGAGGGGGAGTTGATGGGGGGGGGAAAGCAGGGATGGGGGTGGGATGTGGAAGGACAGGGGACCCCATGGCTGGTGCATAAAATTAAAACATAAAATATCCGTATGAAAAAGAGGAGCAGCCTTCAGAAAAAAAGAAAATCAATTTTCTAGTAACACATTATAACCCTACAAAATGTTTTTCATGGTAGTTTATATACATTTTGAAGAAGGTATAATTTACGTTTTAAAATTTTAACATGGAAGTGTATAGGATACATAATATTATCATTTTCATGAATAAGGAAATGATCTATAAGTGTGTATCTTCCTTCACATCTTATGCCATTGAACTTCATTGCTATTAAAAATCCCAAGGTCTGTAGCTTCCATTTTCAGTCACGGCCACACTTTTATTCTGTTGTTTAGCAAAAGGATATGTACTGAACTGCTGTGGATATCGCTCTGTATAAATAAAATGCTGTTTGGCCAGTGGCCATGCAGGAAGTATAGGCAGGAGAAGCAGAGAAGAGAATTCTGGGAACAGTAAGGCAGAGGGAGAGACACCGCCAGCTGCTGACATGAAAAGCAACATGTAAAGACACTGGTAAGCCACAAGACATGTGGCAAGTATAGACTAATATAAATGGGTTAATTTAAGATAGAAGAATTAGATAGAAAGAAGCCTGCCACGGCCATACAGTTTATAAGTAATATAAGTTTCTGTGTGTTTACTTGGTTGGTTCTGAGCGTCTATGGGCCTGGCGGGTGAGAGAGATTTGTCCTGACTGTGGGCCAGGCAGGAAAACTCTAACTACACTGAACTATATTTGATTGGTACACATTATCTACACATTATCATGGAAGGGACTTTCAACAGCTGGGGACAGCAATGGATGTGACTGCCACAACTGTAGACAATATATTTCGAAGAAACCAGTTTCCATAACATACCACATCGAGCTATTTCTCAGAATCCTTTGATTAAGACATTTATTGTTTGATTGCTTTTCTGAAAATCAAGATTCAGTGGGCTGTTAAACATAATTTCATAATATGATGAATGAAGATATGGCTAGAAAGAAACTGGATCATATCATTTATGTAATAACAAATTCTGGGAAATACTTTGATTGAGAAAAATGTCAGCTATAGGAGATATTGAAAGACAAGCTGAAAACATGTTTTTCAGAGTAAGTACTCCAGTAATGACTGAAAACAGATAGCATTTTGGCTTAACAGCAACAGGAAGCTTGATATTTTTACCATACCCAATGTGTACATAAAGAAAAAAAGATTCATATTAATTGCATTTGAGTATGTCATAACTTTAATTTCCAGAAATTTTTGTGTATTTGCTTTGAAATTAAAAAAAAAAAAAGGTAGGCACATTCATTAACTGCCTTATTGTAAGCAAGGTTAGCAGAAGTAGACTGAAAAATTGTCTTTGCTCTTATGTCAAAGTAAACAGATATAATATGTGAGCCTGCTTGTGAATCTCAATAATTATATCAACAGGGTTGTAGAGATAGCCTTGTTGGTAAATGCCTTGTCATGAAAGAGTGATAAATGTGGTTCAAGCCCCAGAATCCCAGTACAAATGTCAGGTGTGTTAAACCTATTCATAAGCTCAGCACTAGGTGGGGCAGAAACAATTCTCTGGGAATTGCTGTCTAGTCAGTCTTGCCTACTTAACTAGATCCAGAGAGGTGAATGACCCTGTCTTAAAAAATGAGGTAATGGACACCTGAGAGAGAACACCCTAGTTTGATACCTGGCCTCCACAATCATATTCATACATTCATACAGATACTCCCATATACCTACACACAGATGAACACCCATTTCCATACACATATACTCAGAAAAATTATATAAATAGGATCTATGACACAAATGTGTGAGATATATGATCTAGTTAATATTTAAACCTAGCAAGAGATTAGTAACCTAAGTCTCTAAATATCATTTTTCCTAATGGTGGCCTGGACCTAGTTTGATGCAGACAGTTTTCTCAGTTCTCCCAACCCTGGTCATGGATGTTCCACTTGCTTGAAGCCTACTGAATCTCCCCTTCATTAAATGTTCTTTGAAAAACCTTCAAATGACCCAGAGTAAATACTTGCAATGTCCCTATCCACAACTCCCTGATAAAATCCTGGGCCAATACCCACATGAGAGCAAAACTTCCATCACTGCAAAGAAGTTATTACTGTTTGTTGTTCTAGTTAAAGAACAATCTGATTCTGTGGAAGTTGGAATTGTGCTTTCTTACCTCCCTACATTACCTTAGTCCATTCTGATCTAACATCTACCTCATTGAATAGGTGTTTCTTCTGAAAAGTGTCGCTATTTATTTTTATTGCATTATCTTTAAAAATAAATACACAATTACTGGGCAAGCCTCAATGAAACATTTCACTCTTAGGATAAGAATTTGTACTGTATCAAGCTAATAATAGGAATAAGCAAACAAACAAACAAATAAAAATAAATACACTAGAACACTGGCCAGCCAAAACTGTTTTACACCTTTGTTTTCATTATAACATCAATATAGTGAGATGCTATTTATTCTACATTTTCTGAGCACTGACTGTCAAGGGCTATGTTTCATTATTACAGATCACAGTTTCTGGATGACATAGAGGAGTGCAACTGGAAAGAGTTGGAAGGGAGAGAGGAGTAAGTATGGTCACAGCAAGTTATATGAAATTCTCAAATGATTGAAAAAAGAGTACAAACTTCAAAACGGGTTTAAAGAAAGGATACTAACCCTGAAGATACCCTGACCTCACACCAGACAGCTTACAGCATTTGAAAGGAAACTCTTGTTGCAGAGGATACACACAGACTATGAGGTATTTTATTACATCCAGAACAATCTAAGACATTCATAACATGAATGGTGATGGACAGAGCAAGTGTATTTGGAGAAAAGTCACAAGACAACCTGCAAAGTTGATGTTTGAATGATACAGACGAAACAAAATGCAAAACTCCAGCTCTGCAATTAAGTTAAAATGTTGGTGAATAGTAAAATAAATGAATAAAAGTAACATTGTGAGATTTATCAGTTCATAAGAATTTCATTTATTATTGGTTGAGAATATCATGCATGTTTGTATGTTTTCATCCAATTCCACTCTCTATGCCTGTCTCTCTAATTCCTCCCCTATCATGTTGTCACCACTTTACCTTTCAAGCTTCATGTGCTCCAGTTTACAGCTACTGAGTCTACTTAGAGCTGTTTAGATGCATTGAGTGTAAGACAATCTAGTGGTTCATAGGTAGCCTATCAGGCCTTCATTGGTGAAGAAAACTGACTCCCTCCCTTCCTCTGTAGACATCAATTGAGGAAAACTTCTCAATTATGGGTGGGAAGTTATAAACAACTCCCACATCACTGTTCAGGATTAATTGTTGTGATCTTGATCAAATATTTAGCCTTCATTCACAGCTACTATAAGTTCTTGTGTTAAACAGCTTGTCATGGCAAACAGTATTTGTCATAGCTTTTTTAAAGGACACTTTCTTGCATAAGCCATTTAAAATTGCACGTAGGTAGACAATAGAAAAGACGTTTAAAAAATTGCCAAAATGAGCTGAAATTGCATGGCAGAAAAATGAGGTGGAAAGGTGTAGTTAGAGTTTTCCTGCCTGGCCCACACTCAGGACAAATCTCTCTCACCCTCCAGGCCCACAGATGCTCAGAACCAACCAAGTAAACACACAGAAACTTATATTGTTTACAAACTGTATGGCCATGGCAGGCTTCTTGTTATCTATTTCTTCTATCTTACATTAACCCACTTCTATTCATCTATACTTTGCCACATGGTTCGTGGCTTACCATTCCCTTACATCTTCCTTGTCATGGCGGTGGCTAGCAGTGTCTCCCTCCCCAGTCTTCCACCTCCCAGAATTCTTTTTCCTCTTGTCCCACCTATACTTGCTGCCTGTCCACTGGCCAAACAGCATTTTATTTACCAGAGCAATATCCATAGCACTTCCCCTTTTCTTTTTTTTTCTTTCTTTTATTTTTAAGCAAGGTTCTAACTTTTATATAGTAAAATTTCAGACAACGAAACAATTATCAAGCAATAATTACAGTTACAATATTAAAGAAGATATCCTATCTATCTTATATTTGTGTGTCTAAAGTTATATATCTAACTTATCTTGTATCATAACTGAGGAAATTATAACTATCTAGTCTTCAATCACATCAAAGACCTCAGAAGTATATAATATTACCTGAGAACTGGGAGAAGGATGTAAGCAACTTTCTGGAGTCTTGTGGGGTAGACAGAGACAGCTGGCAGCCTGGACAGTTACTTAATGTTTCTTTGTAAAGTTGGGGCATTTGTCTTCAGCCCACAGGGCTAGAGTTTCTTGGTCACTTCTTTTAGTGTCCTGTAGAATGTCTGGCAGTTTCCTCTGTGAAGCAGGAACCTGAAGGACCATTTTGTCAAGCAAAGTTCAGTGGTCACCTTTCTATGGGTCCTGTATGTCCAGTTGATCAAGCAGTCCAGGCAAGAACAGTTTCTTGCCCAAATGGCTATTTTTGCCAAGGTGAAGATAATATGAAGTGTCTTCGATGCCCATCCTCCTCTCTGAAGTAAATTGGTGTTGCCAGGAGCAGACATGTCTCACTGTCCAGAAAGTCTAAATTTTAAAAATATTTTAAGTGCCATATTCTGTAGACCTTTGAAGTGTTTTGGACTAAGTCAAACTTATAGTCATGTTGTTTTCTAGTATACATAGATATATTTCAGATACATAGGTAATTTTCAAATACTTCAAAGACCTATAGAATATGGCATTTAAAATGTTTTAAAAATTTAGACTTTCTGGACAGTGAGACATATCTGCTCTTGGCAGAACCAATTTACTTCAGAGAGAAGGATGGGCATTGAAGACACTCTATATGGAGTTTACCTTCACCTTGGCAAAAATAGCCATTTGGGCAAGAAACTGTTCTTGCCTGGACTGCTTGATTGACTGGACATGCAGGACCCATAGGAAGGTGACCAGCAAACTTTACTTGACAAAATGGTCCTTCAGGTTCCTGCTTCACAGAGGAAACTGCCAGACATTCTACAGGACACAGAGAAAAGTGACTGAGAGACTCTAAACCTATGGGTTAAAAACAGATGCCCTAACTTTACAAAGGAACTTTTGGATAACTGTCCAAGCTGACAGCTGTTTCTGTCTACTCTGAAAGTTGCTTGTGTCTGTCTCCCATTTCACAGGTAATATTATATCCTTTTGAGGTCTTTTGATGTAGCTGAAGACTAGATAGTTATAATTTTCCTTAGTTATGATAAGAGATAAGTTAGATATGAAACCTTACACTCACAAATATAGAAGAGATAGGTTATCTTCTTTAGTTTTGCCAAATACAAATAGACTAGATATTATATTAGATATTGTAACTGTAATTCTTGCTTGAGAATTGTTTTGTTATATGTAATTTTACTATGTGAAAATTAAAACCTTCCTTTTTGAAAAAAATAAAAGAAAAGGGGAAGTGTTGTGGATATCGTTCTGCATAAAAAAAATGCTGATTGGACAGTAGCCAGGCAGGAAGTATAGGCAGGACAGGCAGAGAAAAGAATTCTGGGAGGTGGAAGACTGAGGCAGAAAGACGCTGCCAGCCGCCACCATGACAAGTAACATGAAAAGATACTGGTAAGCCACAAGCCATGTGGCAGCTTGTAGATTAATAGAAATGGGTTAATTTACAATATAAGAACTAGATAACAAGAAGCCTGCCACTGTCTTACAGTTTATAAGTAATAGAAGTCTCTGCGTGTTTACATGGCTGGGTCTGAGTGGTTGTGGGACTGGCTGGTGAGAGAGGCTTGTCCTGACCATGGTCCAGGCAAGACTGAAGGAAACTCCAGCTATAACAACCAGTTGTAGAGTTGAGCTGGGCTTATAGCTATTGCAGGCAAGAACAAAGAGCATGCAGGTGAATCATTGCATGTATGCTGACAGAGGACAGTTAGAGGATCCTCAGTACATATGAAATTGCAGGTCTCTTGAAGAGTGGGACCTTGCAGATGTTTCCCACTTTGTAAGAGTAACTTGTTTTAATAGCTACATATAAAACTGTCCATAATGAAGAGACACAGGTCATGAGCACATACTTTTATACAAATAGATGCGCACACATGTATAAATAAATAAATGTAATAATTAAAGTAATAAGTAATAAAACTATTATAACACAAGAAAAAATTGTTAGTAGGTGTCCATGAATTCTTAGACAAAAAAAAAACAAAAACAAAAAAAAAACAATTATTTCAAAGGGATTTGTTGGTACCTGACTTTAGCAGTGAAGAATTTCCAAGCCATCTCTTCTTGCTCTTAATTCTAGTAGTGTAATTAGTCTCTTACATTCCACAGTACAAACATCTGAATCAGCTACACAGGGTTTAGACCTACAGTCATCATGGCTATGGATCCTCAATGTGTTAAATATTCTAGAATTATGGCTTCTGAAAATGCATTTGCAAACCTCTTCCTCTTGTATAAGTCAGTAACACATTAAATTTAAATCTCATCCATATAGTTCTACATTTGCCAAACTTCTCTACCCACCTCTTACATATACACTGCTTACTACTGAGCTCATCTAGATTACAGAGGCTAATTTGAGCCAGAAATCTCAAATGTGTAATTCTTGCCTCTGGATTATTGAAATATTTAAATATAGAATATTTTCAAAGTTCTAAGACTATTTTTTGGTAATCATTCGAGGTCAGTGTTCAGGTCACCATTAATACCCAGTCTCTGTTGCTTCTACAAGCAACACAAACTTTTAGAAGATTTTTCTCTGATGAGGAGAAAAAAAAATTATAGGACATGTGAAACAGGAAAACTTTATATTGCTCTAATATGGTTTATAAAATATATTAGTATAACAACAACAGCAATAATAATAATAATAATAATAAATAATGGCCCAGAAGGATGTTTCAGCAGGTAAAGGAATTTGCCATGAAGCATGATGACATGCATTACATGCCTTTAATCCACATAAAAGAGGAAACAAATATTTTAAAGTTATTCTCTGATCTCTACATGCACACCATGGAAAATGTGCAATCCCATACACACATGTAAACATGCATGAAAATAAATTAATATTAAAATATTTAAAGATAATTTTAATAATAATTCAGACAAAAAAATAATTCTTAAGGGATAACTGAATACTAGCAGTATAGATCCTAAAATAGTCATATCTGAATATTGGATTATAATTGTGGGATTTATTTTATGCTGAACAAAAGTCCTAACATGGATTAATTATAATATGGGTTAGTTTTAATTGGTTTTCCATGACTTGAATGAAAACAATTGAATTTAATGAGAAATACATGGAGAAGACAGCACAGGTTTTCTCAATAATAGAGTGAACACTAAAATAAATATTGGAGCAAAAGAATAACATGAAATTAATTTGTAGGAGATATACATTTTAGAGATGTTAAAATTTTCTGTGATGTGCTTCTAATATTTGCATTGCAAAGAGAAACAATAATATATGGGTTTACATTAAGGAAAGGAATTTTACTGGCATTATTTATCTATATGTATTAGTTTTGTGGAGGTAATTATGTATGTGGTCACAGTTACGCATATATAGCTGTGTATAATAAACATATATAGTAAATAGACAACTTTATCTAGTGAGATATATATTTTGATATCTCAAAGTAGAAAATTTAAAGGATAAGTGGGGGAGGATTATTTGTATTGGATACTTTTATGTTGTTGTGAGAAAACACCATGAGCAGAAGCAACTTGAAGGAACACATTTATTTTTGCTTATTGTTCTAGAGGTGGGAGTCTATAACATAGGAGAGTGGTTTATATAAGGGGCAGGAATCTAACTGATCTAATTTTTTTTTTTTTGTTAGCACAGCAGGAAACATAAAGTGATCTGGGAGTAGATTAGGGTTATAGATCATCAAATCATATGCCCATTGACATGGCTCCTAGAGCAAGGCTCTACCTCCTAAAAGTTTCATAACCTCCTCAAACACTATCAACTGGGCCCTAAGTGTTCAAACTAATGATTACATGATGATGATTATTTCACCCCCCAAACTGGACAGTATCCTAAATTCAGTTGGCCAGGGTTTGCTTCAACATAGTATATGATAAATTGATTTAGAACTTTAATCATAATGCTATAATGATGAGGATGGGAGACTAAATAACACAGAAACATAGAAGATGAATATAATTACTTAATCTCACATTAACATTCATCCAACTATAAAGTGGGTGTCTAATCAGGACCCAGAATTCTTTGAAGATAGATGAACGTGTCATGAGTATAGAGATCTATTTCTTTTCTAAGGTTTGTTCTAACCCTTCTGTACTGCAGTGGAAAGAATAAGTAACTGTGAGGAAAATCATACAACAGCTGAGCAAAACAGTTAGTAATTGGTTCTTTGCAGAAAACTCTGAGAGCCACTGCCTTAGGTAATCCCAGGCTCGATGTCAAAAACAATTCAATCCTGCCTCATGTCTGTGTTTTATTTCCTTTCTAATGGCAATAATTGTTACTGCCTCTAGAAAGAAGATTCCAATTATTTTAAGGTTTCATTTACTAAGAATGGCTCATTTAATTAAGCTATAGTTTTTACTTCAAGTATAATTAATTAGTACAGGTATATTGCTTTTATGGGACATAATTATGGGTTCCTGTCCTGTAGCATAGTTATAATTTTCATTCCTGTTGCTTTACAGAATTTAAAGACAAAGTCTCTTTATTTTTAATTATGTGTATACCATTTGCATGTGATACAGCCCTGGAATCAAACATTGTTTACATTTGCTAATAAATTATTTAAGATATAATTATTGCCCATGAGAATTAATGATGATTAAGGTAGGCTCCATAGAAACATATTGAAAGAGGTGGTAGAGAAAACAAATCCGAACATGCATTTAAGAAGTTATATTGTTATTTAAGGTCCTCTCAATTTTCATGTAAAATTATCCTATGTAATTAATCTTGTGCTTACCAGAAAATGCTTAATTTTCATTCTAAGCATCAAATCTTTAAAATTTACCATAAACATGTATATTTGGTACCAGCATCTTCATCTCTACAGTATTCTGTGTCAGTCCTTAGGTACAATTATCTCCTTCAATCCTCCAGTCTTCCTCCAAGGAACACATAAATGTTAGACCCTCAAAGAATAAGAAAAGGCAATTTTCAAAAGCCTGGTGTTTACCCGTGGCCAGTTTTCACTGTCTTCTCTAGGTATGAACCTATGATTTCAGTAAAAGATCAGTTTAGAAGACTAAGTAACAGCCTCACACACACAATGGTGGAAAAACTGTTAATTAATCCCCTATCATCATAAAAATTTTCCCTTTATTTGTGACATATATTTTTATTTTACTGTGTAGGAATCACAAAACTTACCACTCTGAGAGTGACAAAAATAGTTTAAAATTTCTTTCTTTCTGAGAGAATTCTATTTCTAAATCTATTGTGACTTACTCTTTACCTTCTGGAAGTGAAAATAAACTTTTCATATATGAATCTTAATTACATTTTTTTCTTTTTCATTGTTACATATTACATACTGACCATAGTTTCCCCTTCCTTTTTTCCTCCCATCCCCTCCTCCACCTCCTTCTCCCTCATATCCACACCATTAGAGTATGTGCCTAGTATTATATGTGTGTGTGTGTGTGTGTGTGTGTGTGTGTGTGTGTGTGTGTGTGGTGTGTTTAATACAAAAGTATTTAGAATATAAACAATTTTCCTGTAAATGTGTTCACCATATTCAGGCTGAACACATACTTGAGTCTAGTCATTTTGAAAAGAAAACATTAAATAATTATATTTAAGCCCTACAGAGATTAAATAATAAAGTTATATGACATTCACATCATTATTTAGATGTACTTAGGGATGTTTTAATGACTTTTTTTTTTAAGTTCTAGGAATTGGATTCCCCAGACTATGACTTCTGTCTTAAATAAAACACTGGACTGCATTTTTCACTCCCTCATTGTTAGAATAAGTTAACTTTATCAGCAATTACCTCTCAATGTTCAAAATGAACAGTAAATTAGGAAATAAATGAATGTGAAAAATACACAGATTTGACATCAATAACATAAATATACAACATTTCTGTATCTATATGTGCTTTATTTTTTGAGGTAGTTTTGTGTTTTATAAGTGAGACTTAACTCCTTAAGCAGCTGAACATAAACTTGAATGTCCACCCCTTCTGCCTTCACCTTCCTCTTGCTAGGATTACAAATGTGTGTCCCATCACTGATTTTACAATGTTGGAGAGAAGGCCAGGGTTGTGTGCATTTTAGACAATCACTTTACCAAATAAACATCATCCAAGTAACCTCTAAATTCTAACAAGAAAAGCAAAGATGCTGGGCATTGGTGGCACACGCCTTTAATCCCAGTACTCAGGAGGCAGAGGCAGTCAGATCTCTGTGAGTTCGAGGCCAGCCTGGGCTACCAAGTGAGTTCCAGGAAAGGCACAAAATTACACAGAGAAACCCTCTCTTGGAAAACCAAAAAAAAAAAAAAAAAAACCCAAAAAAAAACAAAGAGTAATAGTATAATTGTATAATTTGTGGCATGTTTTAATATATGATTCTGAATTGAGGAATAACATTTTTTCTAATTCATAATATATTTTATTCCTATTTGAAAATTTACATGTATTAGTTGCATGTAGCAGAAACAGATGCAAATTGCCATTTCAATCATGCATCAACATGGAAATTTCAGTCATTTTCTCTATGCATTTTAATAAAACAAAGTAGAAATAATTCAGAATAAGTTGGAAAAAAAAGTGTTAAACCTTTCCTTCCTTTCTGATGTATTAGTGGCTTATTATAGTCAGACATAACAAAGATCCTGCTTTCTTGGATCCATTTTCTCAGAGTCCTAAATATTAATTCAACAGAAAAGGAACTCCAGCCACAGTTCCAATTAATTCCTGTTGGAAATATAGTGCAGTTAATTAGAATCCCAAGATCTGAGAGCATAAGAGAACCTTGGATTCTGTCTAACCCCATCTCCTCTCTCATGCTTATGGAAATGGATTCAGCCATCCTGAGGGCATACTAGTTCAAAAACATAGAATATCTATGTAGTAAAAATATAAATTTCAGTAAAAATCTACTAATATCTTCAATTATTTGTAGTTGAGTACTTGTACCAGGAAATGTAATAACATCTTTAGAATATCTTTTTTTTTTCTTATGAGAAATTCTGGTGAGTTAAAATGTTACAAACTGCATTTCTAATCTTTTCAAAGTTTAGTACATTAGCATAGTAATATTATGATAATACACATGTTGATGGGTAGCAAGCAGCCTCTAATTTGGAAATTGGTAGTAAAGAGGATGAATCAGCTTGGACACCTGGGGTCACTTCACATTATCAGAATGTTCCTAAGTAGATTGGAAAATAACTTCCTGCAAAATGGGCCTCTGATAATTCCCCTTTAATTGAAATTACCTTTGCAGTTAAAATGTAAACATTTGCTGTATAATAATTTTTCAAATGTTCAAATTTGTTAATTTGATCAAATACTGAACCTTATTTGGTGAAATAAAAAAGAAACTACTGGGGAACTGATTATGTTGCTTTTGCTACAAATGTGTCACTAATGCATTAATCTGTTACCACATTGTTCTGACAGTGCCAGGGCCTCATTATCTTTGTTGACTCATGCACGTATGTCAAACTAGGTTCTTTAGTGATGGACAAAGTTGTAGTAGTTGTAATTATTGCCTTTCTGTTTTCAGACAGGAAAGTGATGTCATTTACTCATGTATATTTCATTCACACAGACATATCCATTAGCTACAGTTCCTTATTCAAGCAATGAGTGCTACCATGACTCAACAGGTATACAGGGGCCTTCATATTTAAATGATGAAGATAATTTATGGAACAATACAGAAAAAAAAATAAAGTGTTTTATGCAAGGGAAGAAGTTCATTGTGAGTTCAATGGAAGGGATGTCTAATGGGAAAAAGAGCTACCATATAGGTGGTGGGAAGCAAACCTGAGACGTCTACAAGATTTTATAAATGTATATAATCATTGAGACTCCTTTCAGTCCATTAGTCATATTTCTATTTGAGGTTGAATTCACATCTGCACATCTGGCAGTAAAATATTATTTGTATGTCATAAGACAAACAGATCATGTGTGTATTATAACAAAAATCATGAATATATATTCCATGACACAAAATTATTTATGTATGCTGTAGGATTAACAATATATCTAGAAATATAAACAATCTCATGCATATCCTGCCCAAATGGCTATGTTTGCCAAGAAGATAAACTCCATATGGAGTGTCTTTGATGCCTATCTTTCCCTTTGAAGTAAATCATTGCTGCCATTATTAGATATGTCTCACTGTCCAGAAAGTCTAGTTCTTAAAATATTTGAAGTGTTTGAAGATTACCTACCTAATTGAATTGTATCTATATATACCTAGAAAACTTAACTAACATGATACAAGTTTGACTGTCATAGAATACTAATTATAAATCTGTATTTCTTACAGGTGTTTTGATTTGCATTTCCTGGATAATTAGGGATGCTGAGCAATTCCTTAAATGTCTTTCAGCCATTTGAACTTCCTCTGTTGAGAATTCTCTGTTTATTTCTATAGCCCATTTTTTTAAATTGGACTGTTGGGCATTTTGATGTCTAATTTCTTCAGTTCTTTATAGATTTTGGATATCAGCCCTCTGTCAGATGTGGGGTTGGTGAAGACCTTATCCCATTCTGTAGGCTGTTGCTTTGTCTTGTTGACCATGTCCTTTGCTCTACAAAAGCTTCTCAGTTTCAACAGGTCCCATTGATTGATTGTTTCTCTCAGTGTCTGTGCTACTGGTGTTATTATATTTAGAAAGTGATCTCTGGTACCAATGCGTTCAAGAGTACTTCCTACTTTCTCTTCTATCAGGTTCAGAGTAGCTGGATTTATGTTGAGGTCTTTGATCCACTTGGACTTAAGTTTTGTGCCCGGTGACAGATAGGGATCTATTTACAGCCTTCTACACATTGAAATCCTGTTATGCCAGCACCATTTGTTGAAGATGCTTTCTTTTTTCCATTGTACATTTTTGGCTTCTTTGTCAAAAATTGTATGTTCATGGGTGTGCAGATTAATGTCAGGGTCTTCAATTTGATTTCATTGGTCCACATGTTGGTTTTTATGCCAGTACCAAGCTGTTTTTATTACAGTAGCTCTATAGTAGAGCTTCAGGTCAGGGATTGTGATGCCTCCAGAGGTTGTTTTATTTTGCAGGATTCTTTTGGCTATCCTGGGTTTTTTGTTTTACCATATGAAGTGGAGTATTATTCTTTCCTGGTCTGTGAAGAATTGTGTTTGTATTTTGATGGGGATTGCATTGAATCTGTAGATTGCCTTTGGTAATATCACCATTATGCTGGAGAGGATACGGAGTAAGGGGAACTCCATTGCTGGTGGGAATGCAAGCTTGTACAGACAGACTTTAGAAATCAATATGGCGCTTCCTTAGAAAATTGAGAATCCATCTCCCCTAAGACCCAGCTATACCACTTTTTGGCATATCTCCAAGGAATGCTCAATCATACCACAAGGGCATTTGCTCAGCGATATTCATATCAGCATTTTTTGTAATATCCAGAACCTGGAAAGAACCTATATGCCTGTCAACTGAAGAATGGATAAAGAAAATGTCATACATATACACAATGGAATGCTACTCAGCAGAGAAAAACAATGGCATCATGAGTTATGCAGGCAAATGGATGGATCTAGAAAAAATCATCCTGAGTCAGGTAACCCAGACTCAGAAAGAGAAACATGGTATGTACTAACTCATAAGAGGATACTAGATGGAAAACAAAGATGACTAGACTGCTACTAACAATTACAGGGAGGCTACCTAGAAAACAGGACCCTAAGAAAGACACAAGGATTGCCCAATGACTGAGAAATGGATGAGATCTACATGAACAACCTGGACATGAGTGGGGGTAATGAAGGTCAAGTTTGAGGAAAAGAGAGCTTAGAGAAGCAGGAGATCCCAGCTGGATCAAGAACAGAAAGGGAGAACAAGGAATAACAGACCATGATAAATGAAGACCACATGAGAACAGGAAGAAGCAAAATACTAGAGAGGCCCCCATAAATCAACAATGATAGATCCACGGTAGACTACTGGCAATGGTTGAGAGAAAGCCTGATCTGATCTAGTCTGGTGATCAGGATGGCCAAACACCCTAACTGTCATGCTAGAACTCTCATCCAATAACTAATGGAAGTGGATGCAGAGATCCTCAGCCAGGCCCCAGGTGGAGCTCCAGGACTCCAAATGTCAAGAAAGAGGAGGGACTGTAAGAGTGTGAATTGTTGTGACCAAGATTGGAAAAAGCAAAGGGACAAATAGCCAAACTAATGGAAACACATGAATTATGAACCAAAAGCTGTGGAGCCCCCAATTGGATCAGGCCCTCTGGATAAGAGAGACAATTGATTCGCTTGAACTGTTTGGGAGGCACCCAGGCAGTGGGACCTGGACCTGTCCTTAGTGCATGAGCTGGCTGTCTGGAACCTGTGAATTATGCAGGGACACTTTGCTCTGCCTTGAAAGGGGGCACTGGACCTACCTCTATTGAATCCACCAGGTGAGCTGAATCCCCAGAGGAATCTTTGCCCTGTAGGAGATGGGATTGGGGGTTAGGGGCTGGGGGGAAGGCGGGGTGGGGGCAGGATGGGGGAGACAGGGGACCCCATGGCTGATATGTAAAATTAAAACACAAATATACATATGAAAAAATAAAATATACATTAAAAAATAAATCTGTATTTCTTAATTATCCATTACAATATAAATGAGTTATATAAACATAATACCTTAAATAAGAGTAGAAATATCTATCTCTCTATATATAGTATAACAAAATTAACTAAATGCATTAATAAACTAAAATCTATACCAATGTAAAACGTTTTAAATAAGTGCTATTTAAAAGTAGGTTCAATAATCCACTCTTTTATCCTATCATATCTATATCCTATATTTTCATATCTTATCCTGCTTTTTTCTTTTAAAAAGAGATTGACTGTTACCAACAACAATTTATCACCAATAACCTAAACAAAGACAAAAACCCCTAATCTATTTTTTTGGAATGTGAGCATTGTTTTCTCAGCTACTCCTTGCTGATGGAGGGTGCTGGTAATCTTATGGAGATATAAAGAAAATATTAGGATTATGGTTAAGTTCTGACTGGAGTAGTCTGTGAGGCTGTATTCTCTGAACCATTTGCCTTGAAGTTCATTTTGGATATTGGATGATCTGGTTTCATTGGAGACCTTTCAGGGGGTCTTGGATCATCAAACCATATTAGCCTGGAAGCAATCCCCAGGTTCTCATCTTCTGTGGAAACAAGAGCAGAACCTCTTTTCAAAAGCAACGTATTGTTAGACATAAATTTTGAAATCGAAATAACATAAAAGTATGCATATTGATTTAATTCAGCAGTTTTTACAATCAAATGTCTCTCTGCAGTTAAAAATCCCAAAGACAATATAATCCAGACTCTCTGTGTAATTTCCTTCTTTACATTGCTTATTTTTTATTATATTTACTGTCTCTTTAAAGACTTTATTTTTTAAAACAATCTATTTCTTTATATAACTGTCTATCCTCCTTCTCCTCTTCTTTGCAAGCCTATGTATATTTTTACTCACATTGTAAACTGTTAAGACTTTCATTTCAGCTGATTCTGTTTTATTGTGTATCTGTTGCTTTTAATGGCAGCTTTGGCTGCTGGCTCCACCCACTTCATCTTTCCAATATATTGGAAACACATTTACCACCAGTTTTGGGGGAACTATGCTCACTGATGACTCTGTGAAGCAGAGGGTCTATGCTTCTATCCATCCGTGTGTAGCCCAAATATATATATATTAGTAGCAAAATGTTATATCTACCACACACCATGTTGAGCAGCTTGTAGAAACCTGTGTGTAACTCAACAAGAATCTGACATGCTGTAACTCCAGTTTGAATGCTGAGAACCTGCCACAGAGTAGCTCAAGCCTGCACATTGATACATCTTGTTGCCCAAATGAAACATGTAGCAGAAACCTGTTTTTTGCTCCATTTAGAATTGTTTATTAAGTATTTTTATATTTCAGGTGGAAAAATCAAGGCATTGGGTGCCATTTGTAGCTAAAAGTTTTCCTGTGTCTTGCCATGTTCCACAGCTGCTCAGACCCAAGTAAACACACAAAGGCTTGTATTAATTGAAACTGCTCAGCCATTAGCTCAAGCTCACTGCAGACTAGCTCTTACACTTAAACTCAGTCCATTTGTGTTAATCTATATTTTGTCATGCGTTCCATGGCTTTACTTGCATGTCATTATCTGCTGCTCCCTGGACAGTGGGTTGGCGTCTCCTCACTCAGTCTTCCTCTTCCCAGAATTCTCTGCATGTCCCACCTATACTTCCTGCCTGGCTACTGGCCAATCAGTGATTTATTTATCAACCAATCAGAGCAACACATCCACAGCATACAGAACATTGGGCTGAATAATTTTCTATTTGAGAATATGAAAATTAAATATTTTTATTTTGCCATTCTTAATTTGAGACTGATTTATGATATATTTTAAATAACGTGATGTTTGGAAATGCTGTGTTGAACTGTTATTTTCCTGATAGATTTAAACCAATCATAAGAAAACAGTAATTTCAATTATTTCTCACTCATGGTATTTAGGATTTTATATTAAGAAATGATTTTAGACGTTGCCTTCATCAAAAATATGGTACCATATACTTAAGGAGGCAAAGCAATAGTTATTTATCCAATATGTAACTAACTTAACTATATGCTGAATTCTCATGAGCACCTGAATCTCTGATAGGATTTTACATTACATCCTTTATCAATGGCTTTCCATATATAAACACTTGTGAGTTTAGATATAAATGCTTAGTAGTATGAATTTGCAGATAATAGAGTAACCCTGACTTTACAAATTTTCTAGGTTAATGCATTCTCAAGCAATTCTTGTATGTTTATTTTTTAGATAAATGTGGAATCAGTTTAGTAGGTTGTAGTCATTAAAAAATCTATTAAATGTGAGGAAATTATGTTTATGTGTCATGCTCAGTACACCACTGTACTTGTTGGGTAGAGATGTTTTCTATTGTTTGCCTCTATATTCTTATCATTCATCAATGTATTTCTCTTAACAGAATTTTTTCTGTCTTTATCTTTAGGTATCTAGTGATTTGTGTCTGCCAATGTGAATTGTGTTATGTATATAATATGCGATGCTTATATATTCCTTATAAACTTATAAAATGGTTTCTGCTCAATGAATATTATGACTTTACATAGTAGTTGTGCATCATGACATGTAGTAAATTATTATTATGTAATCATCGTTGTCTAAGTGTATCTAGTCATATTAATCAATAAATTCCACAGTGATACATACTCTTTTCATCATTCCTTTGTGATTAATTAATATACTGAAATTCAGTAAGATATTTATTTCAGCATTGACTAGTAATTAGCATTATATTGATATATCTTGGCCTCAATGTTGAAAATCACTGTATAATTCTCCTAACTAGAAAAATTAATGAGTATATACATATGTGTGTGTGTGTGTGTGTGTGTGTGTGTGTGTATTCCTGGTTGATGGGAATTTTATTTTTTTCTTTTTGGTCTGCTTAATAAAAGCTTGAGCCATTTGGAAAGGTCACCATCAGATTGTGGAAAAGTCTGAAGGGAATTTATTTACTATTGATTCTTGATATAGGAGATAGCAGCCACTGTGCATTCCAGCATCCTGGGCATGTGGCCCTATGTTGTATGAGAAGAAAGCTAAGTGAGCCATACAGAGCTAATCAATAAGCAGAATTCCCCCATAAACTCTATTTGAATTACTGTCTTCAGCTTTCTGCCTTGAGTTCCTTTCCTGCTTCCCTCCAGGATGGACTGATTTGGATGTGTAAGACAAATAAACTCTTTCCACCCAACCTACATTCAGTTATGGTGTTTTATCACAGTAACAGAAACTAAGATAGAAATTAGTATCAGTTTTTTGGTATATCATTGTGGCAGACTTGACCATGTTTGGTAGTAGGTTGTGTAAGGCCTTTGGAACTTGTGCTATAAAAGTTACTGATTATTTAGAGCTTAATGAGTTATTGTGGGAACTTAGAAGTTGTTAGTGAGACATTGCAGATAGTCCTCACCTGACTTGAAAAGTTTCAGAGGAACATTTGAGTCTCTTAAATTTCTCTTTGATGTTTTGAGTTAAGAATCGTTGGTTCTGGCCAACTGGGCCTGAAGAATAGTCTATAATTAACAAGATATCTGAACCAGTAAATTAAAAACTTTGCTCTTCTGGAAAACTAATACTGGTTGACTGGGAATGAAGAATCAGCTAGATTAGGATGAGACCAATAACTTTGAGTCATATCTTCTTGAAGTGTTTTATCAGCACCATCCCAGAGAAGCAGTGATATAGAAGGGCCAATGGACTGAATCTTGGGCTGGCAGGAAAACTTGGTAAGGTATTTTCCAAGTGGTTATTGTTTTGAAGGCATGTGGGTCATGAAGAACAGATGATGCTCTTGATAATTAAGGTCAGGAAAGATCATTGGGGAAGATTCAGTCCCAGGATTGAAGGAGTAATGGAGAGAAGTTGATACTTAACACTATGTGCCAGCATCATATCTCTGAAGAGAATCCAGGGGAGGCTATTGATGAAGTTTCAGTAAAGACCTCACCTCAGGATTTTGGAGGTGCCAAGATCGTAGGATGACTGCCAGGGACAGGAGTAGCTGTGGGAAAGATCCTGCATGAGCCTGTAAAATGAACTTTATGTCATGTCAATGAAAGAGGTGCAGCTGCACACATCTTTTGGAACCCAGAAGACTGTGAGTTAATCCCAAATGCTACATACTGAGTTTTTTTTTTTTTTTTTTTTTATAGAGTTAGACTTTGGTTCTGCTTGGATTTGATTATTCCTGTGTGTTGATTTATTCCAAGAAGGCTTGGAGTAAAAGTATATAAATTAATTTTAATTTTACAGACACCCACAGTTGAGAGACTTTAAACTTTTAAAGAGTATTTAGATATTTTATTGTATTAAAATATTGTTTAATATTTTAGCCATAATATAATTTAACCATATTTTACTATCTTTCTACTACTCCCAGTTGACCCTACCTTTCTTACTTTCCTAACTACCTGCTCTCTCTTCAGTCATAAAACAAATGCCAAAACAAACCAATTAACAATAAAATAAACATTAAACAAAACAAAAAATAAATAAATAAATTGTGCACACAGGCACATAAAATATGGAGTCTAGTTTTTGTTGGCCAAGTAGGCCCAAGATTTTGAAAATTTTAAGGATACTCAACATTTAAAGTGTCTGAAATGTTAAAGACTAGGAGATATTTTTTAACAGTCAGACTAATTTATATGGTGATATTGTTATCAATATAATATCTTATAAGCTAAGAAAGGGAGGCTTCAATAATATTGTATGCATTTGTTAAGTGGACAAGGTGTCAACTGCCTTTGTTGGTTGATTTTATTTATTTGTTTATTTGTGTCACCTTGATGCAAGCTAAGATCATTTGATAATAGGGAACCTCAGTTGTGGAAATCGCTCCATCAGAGGTATTCTAGGCAAGTCTTCAGGTACTTTCCTAATTATTTATTGATGTGAGATGCCCATCCCGTTGTAAGTGGTATCATTCCTACACTGGTGGTCACAGAGTTTATAAGAGAAAGACCTGTCAAGCAAGCCAATAAGCAGTCATCTATTATAGCTTCTGCCCCCAGGTTTCTGTCTTGATTTCCTGCTCTGACTTCACTTAGTGATGGACTAACCTTGGAGTTATAAGACAAACTTTTTCTTCTCTTAAACTGCTGTTGGTTGTTGTGTTTTGTTGAAGCTATAGAGAAGTAAGGAAGACTTATAGACTTGTCTTTATTTCTACAAGTGTAATGGATGAATGTTTTCTTGTAAAAGAATATTTTTGCACTATTTAGACATTATTGAGAAAAAGTACTTTAGCTTTTTAAGTGTTAAATACAATGCAAAGAATTACTGATATTTTTTATATTAGAGTGTCTACTCATTTTTAGAATAAGTATAACACTTATGATTTAAATTTGAAGTTAAGAAGATTTAACGTATGCAGATTTTTCCTTTTAAAACTGGCATGAGTAGATAGCAGTGTTAAATTTTCTTCAAAAAAATCTTAAGAGTTGTGTTTCCCATCAACTAGTTGGGAATAATTTACAGAGAAACAAGTGTAGTTCAAAATGTATGATGCATTCTTGTTATTAATCTGTTTATTATATAATTCACTGTAGTTTTAAGTGTTTATTTTTAATTTATTTATTCTTCAATATATAAAATGGGTCAGTGGCATGGCTCAGTATGTACAGGTGCTTGCTTACAAGGTTGGAGACCAAAGTGCAATGCCAAAATCCATGTAAATATAGAGGGAGACACCTGAATCCACAGATTGATTTCTGCCCTTTATAGGTATGCTGTGGTATAAATTCTTCTTATACACATTTTGTATGTGTACAACCATAATATAAATAAAACAAGCATATTTGTATGTCCATATTAAATATTAAATATTAAATATTAAATATATTTTAATGTGTCCATGTAACTACACTTATTTAAATGTTAAATTTATGTGCTTATATCCAGAGCAACACAAAGTTAACAAAAATATGAGAATAACACATCCCTATATTTAATGTTAAGTTTGGGCTGGAGTGATGGCTCAGCCATTAAAGGCTAGGCTCACAACGAAAAATATTTAATGTTAAGTTTTAACAACAAAGAAATAGTGTACATTTTTAGGACTTCATTTCACTATGCCTAATGCATAGATAAATATGTTGCCAGGCCAGGTGGTGGTGGCACATGCCTTTAATCCCAGCACTTGAGAGGCAGAGGCAGGTGGATCTCTGTGAGTTCAAGGCCAGCCTGGTTTCCAAAGTGAGTTCCAGTAAAGGCCCAAAGCTACACAAAGAAACCCTGTGTTGAAAAACAAAACAAAACAAAACAAAACAAAACAAAATATGTTGCCATTATGTTCATCAAAAATGTTTTTAGGTTGTTTTATTATATTTGGGAAACTTGAATAAACCAATTTACTTATATACCATAATGTAAATACCATGATATTAACTTCAAAAATAGCTTCACAGTCAAATGGTATGAAAGAAGACTCAACTGTACCTTTCTGTATCTTTATTTTGCACCAAAATCACTGATACATTTTCTTCTTTGTAGTCATCTCAGGGAGAATAATCACCAACAACATGGACCAAAGTTTATAAGCTGAATAAGGAGGGCTTATTTTCAACTCATTTTCCCAAAGTACCAAGTAAAGAAATTGATCCACACACTGAAATACTTGCTAATCTAAGCAAAGAGGAGAGTGTGATGCAAACCACACACTTTTATCTGGCTGTAACTCCTAACATATTTTGATAACCTTTGAACCATATGACCCACTTGTTGGTTAAATTGGTGTTGCTTGTGGCTGTCCACCACCTGCGGCAACCATACCGACAAAGGAGCATGCTGGAGGAAAGTCAGGAGCCATAGTTACCTTTTAGAGCTTTATTGGGAGAGAAAGGGAGGGAGAGAGAGAGAGAGAGAGAGAGAGAGAGAGAAAGGACTAGAGAAACAGAGAGACCATGTGGAGGAAAGAGAGCCAAAAGAAAAAAGGGAAGGGCACAGGGACACAGAGGGCCCACCCACTTTTTAGGCTGGCCCATGTCCCAGGATG
Organism: Onychomys torridus; assembly: GCF_903995425.1. NCBI lineage: Eukaryota > Metazoa > Chordata > Mammalia > Rodentia > Cricetidae > Onychomys > Onychomys torridus. The sequence goes on from NC_050448.1 coordinate 24,510,848, forward strand.
ATGATGTAATTAAGGAAAGAACCCTTACATCCCAGACTTTTACTTATTATAAAAAAATAAAATAAAGCAGGTAGATGTGAATAGGGACGTCATTCCTCTCAAAAACTGCTTTCAACTGATTTTTGGACATTGGTTGGCTCTTGGGGGAATGGAGAAGGGGAGTCTTCCATGGTAGACAGGCATTGTGGCATGCTGTCTGTCATCTGTTTGTTCTGGAGACATGTATCCCTCTTGGCTGTGGCTGGGAACCTTCTGTCTGACAAGATGCTGGTGACATAGGAAAAAGCTTAGAGAAAAAACAATCATTATTCCTTTATGTTGGTAGATCTAGCCTGTCCAGATGGATTTTGAAACATGTTAAACTTTATCAGAGAAAGAATATTTTAAAGCACCTGTTTCCTTTACTAGTTCAGCATCCAGGAGACAGGTGATCAATTGTTAAAAGCATCTCATGTAATAGATGTTTACATTAAAGTTTTTTTGTAGCACCCAGACACTTTTGGGTCTGGGGTGTAAATACCTTTTAGCTGTTACAGTTTATTACTTGATGATCTTTGGACTCCAGCTCTGTGGTGGTCCTGTACCATTAGCTGAACAGTGAGTTAGAACAGGGAACTGGGAAAAGCTTATGGTACATGAGAATTTATTTTTTTTGTAATTAGGGACAAGGCAAAGATCATGGCCCTGTCTGTACGCACATGAGAAACACAGGCGGTAACTTTGAAGTGAGACAATGAGCTCTTATCTTAGTTGGCAATCTTTTTTCATTAAGAAACTCTTAAAGTGCAATTAAATCTGGTGAGGTAAGTAAGGCTGTCCTCTCTACCCAACAATAGAAAGGAGAAGTGACATCCTAAAACTCCCAGAACTGAGTCAGTGGCTCTGGTGTCCAGAAGGAAAGAAATGGATTGCTTCCCTGCTGCGTTCTGGGTTCCGTGCCATGTCTGTAGCCAAGCCTAGGTTTGCTGGAGGTCTTAGCTTGATGTACCCATGCATCTTGGTGCCTGGGGGCAGTCAGCTGACTGGTTGTCCTTCTAGGCGGCACTTTTAACAGGGCTGTTGATGGCCTGGCAGGGCATTCGCTAGGCTGTGGCCTTTTTCACTTAAAACAGGTACCCAACAGCTTTTGGGAATCAGTGAGTGCCAGCACTTGGCAATATTGTTTTTGGGTTTTTATCTCTTCCCTGGCACACCTTTAATGCCACAGATGCTTAAGTTTTAGTCAGGGAGGTGTGGGGAACAAGAGACAGTTTTTACTCCATGTCCTGGATTTTTTTTCCTGATGATTGGTGACTTAAGGACAGCTTTTGGAAGATCTGCCAGTAGGCAGACTGTAAACCGATCCTTTTGGAAGACTTGTCTGAGGCTATAAGCTGATTTTTTGGCTTAGGAGCCATCCTGACTACTGTAAACTTAATTGTATGGATCTTAGCGGCTTTCAGATCTGTCTGTGTTTCTTAAGGCAGTTGAAAATGAGTAGGTGGAGTTAAGGTGAGTTAGGGCCAGAGTCTTAGAAGCTGCCCAAGCCAGCCCATTTGAGCCCACCCACTGCTGGTGGAATCAGACAGAAAAGGTTGCACATGGCAGATGCAGAAGTGGGGAGGGAGAAAGGATTAGAGCTTTAGCAGAAAGCTTGGTAATAAAGTAACTTTTTATTTGCCCATTTGCTGGCAGAAGTTCCTGAGACTCTGTTAAGTGGCCAGATTTATCAGTACCCACCCTATTTGCCAATGTAAGTGGGTGGTATCCACCCCTTTATCCCATGGCTGTAGCAAAGAGAAAAATAAAAAATTAAAATAACAAATTGGGATCAGACTTCAATCTCAGGTGTCTCCAAGAGTGGAGAAAGACCTAAGAATCAGCTCAAGCCACCATTCCTCCTTGTCAAGGGAACGTGAGAGCTGTGACTGCACTGCAGCTGGTCCACCCGGTAGACACGAGACAACATTTTTCTCCTTGTCTGCAGCAAAAATGTGCCTGCTGTTGCCAGCACAGCCCGAGAACAACCCCTGGGTGTCCATCACAAAGAATATAGCTCAGACTACAGCCATGAGAACGGCAGACTCACCGTGAAGAATCACACCGGTAGCTGGGTAGTTGTATAGGGGTCCAGGGCAGGCGAGGGACATGCTCTCAGTCTTGATGTCTCCTTGGACTGGGGAGGAGGCAGCAAGCAGCAGCAGTCAGCAGGTCCTCAGTTAGTGTATCCAGTCTGGACGGCACAGCCCCAAATGTTGGTTAAATTGGCACTGCTCGAGGCTGGCTGCCACCAGCGGCAGCCATGCTGACAGAGCAAGAGTGCTGGAGTCACGAGCCATATGTTGGTTAAGGCGGCAGCACTGGTGGCTGGCCAGCCCTCATGGCTGGACCTTGATGGAGAGTGCTGGACAGAAGAGTCAGTGCAACATAGTTACCTTTTTAGAGCTTTATTGAGAGAGAGAGGGAGACAGGGAGACAGGGAGACAGGGAGACAGGGAGACAGGGAGAAAGAGAAAGGACCAGAGAAACAGAGAGACCAAAAGACAAGAGACAAAGAGAACCCAGGGTGGGAAGAGATCGAGAAAGAGAAAAAGGGAGGCACACAGAGGGCAAGCCCGCCTTTTTAGGCTGGGCCACGTCCCAGGCTGATGACGTAATTAAGGACAGAACCCTTACAGCACTGATGTAACCAAGTGAGTTATTTTATGCTCTGAATCATTTAACAAGAAAATATAGACATTGAGAAATCCCATGGCCAAGATGCCTGGTAGAGATTTGTACAAATCACCAAAATGAAGTTTGTTAATTTTGACATATTAGACATTTTGCATTACATTTTATATACTTCTGCAGTTATATACAACTAGTATTTAACTTTCTTTAAAATGTCAATAAGAGTTTTGAGTTATATATATGTTTTACTTCTCAGAGATTCTTTAAAGATTTGAAGTATGTTACTAAAACAAATAATATATCTTATTGTACATTTATTTTACAAATATGGTGACCACATAAAGGAATTTGAATCATATAAAATAGATTGTCTATGAGAAGAAAACAGTTTGATTGTGTACAATTTAATTTGTTTTAAAAAAAGGTTTATTTTTGCATATTTATTATGATGGAAATTAATAGTACTACTTCAATTAGATGTTCAGAATTCTCCACCAAAAGATAATATTTTGGATTTAGTTCTGTGTGCCTCTTCTATTGTGATATTGTTATAAGTATCCAAGTGAGAAGCTTTGAAATTTATAAGGTATACTCACAATTGAAGGACATATATAAAGTAGGCCAAGTAAAGTCAAAGAAATGCCTACTTCTTAAATATATCTGGCCAGAAGAGATGAGACATGTTTGTGTTGAGTATTTCAACAATATGACTATCTAAAGATGAACTAGAATAATATCAACTGAAATGCTAACATAAACATAGCCCAGGGATGGTCCCCAAATTGGTTATTCAGTACAAAGTGGTCAGCTGTGAAATCATGCATAACAATGATTGTAAAATAAAATGTGCCTATCAATTTGAGAGGGAGTGCAAGTAATGGTGGGTGAGTTTGGGGTGAGGACACATGAGAAGACAGGGAAAGAGTGATGTAATTATATTTTGATTTTTAATATTCATTTAAAATATGAATAAAAGTTAAATAAGATTGGGAGGACTGTTAGGCTAGATAGTAGAGCAGTTGTCTGTTATGAGCAAGGGTTTGAGATGAAACATCAGTATCTTAAAAACAATATTATATATAATCCATCATTTCTTTCAACTTAGTATTAAACTACTTTTTATGAAATTTATTAGTGCTTATACCATGTAAAGGCCCCTCCTTTCTCATCCCAGAATTGGTGGATACCATTTCTAATGAAGTGTACCTGACTATAATTCACTGTACATTGGAACATAAATTTACAACACAATCTGATAGATTTTTAAATGAGTTATCACAATGTTGTACATGGATAATGTGGACTGATTTTTGCAAGTCAAATCTTCCAGTGCTTAAAATGTACATTTTTCTTCATTATCACAAGTAGTAAATGCTAAATAGAACAGCCACTTTATAAAGATTCATGTATTCAAAATAATAACAAATGATGATATAGACACTAGAGTGATTCCAGAACATTAGTATTTTGTAAACATCATCTTCAACCATAGGGAGAAAGTAAGTATTGCTCATGTTTTATGTATGCATTTTGAACATGGGTTATGCTGTGCTAGAATTGGGCCTGGATAATTTTTATACAACAACATGAACTTTGTCATCTGTAAAGTTTGCTCTAGAGAAACATTAAAATTACAAAAAAATCAGGCTATTTTAAGTAACTTTGTTATTGTTTTCTTTGCCATAGATATATTATTAGGTGTCCTTGGCTTCATCTCACACAAGCACCAAGTGTTAGACACATTTGTCACATAGATATTTAGTTATATATATTTCATTAACAGTCTAAACAAGCCCTGTCAGATTGTCCCAACCAATAGATAGGAAAGAAGTCATTAAGCAGAAATTAAATTATTCCTGTGTTTTTTATATTATCTGTTACAGAAAGAAAATTCTATTCACCTACTGAAATTTATTTGAACTGTGAAAAGAACAGACATATCATACATAAATAAAATCTACAAAACAGTAGGTTTTTTAGAATATAAAACTTTATGAAAAGGAAGAAGAAAAGCCTCATATATAATATATTCATATAAAATAGAAATATAATTATTCAAACAAGAAGTATTTCTACACTGAAAATAATAGAATACTTTGGAAAATGTAAAATATTAACACATAGATTGATATCCATATTCATAGATTAGATAATTAATACTGACAAAATATGAAAATATCCAATTGACCTAAATATTCAATGTAGTATCTGTGAAACAAAGATAACTTTAACTTAGAAACAAAGCCTATACTAATAATTGCATATAATTACAAAAGATGTTAAAAACTAGAAGCAATAATAAGAAAAATGAAAGCTGGAACTCACACAAACTAGTCTTGAAATTGGTAGAAATTTGAAATGACCATGGTTCTGGTCATAAGTTCACATATATAATGAGCAACAGAACTTAACAGAGACTGTCAAAACAAATTCACACATTTATGACCAATTGATTGTCCATCGTTTCCAAGAATATTCCATGAGAATGGTTGAGTATATTATATAAATGATACTGAGTAAACTATGTGTTTACTTGAATAGACATGAAGAGAAGTAGGACTTAGATTATACGCAAAGTGAACAAAAAGAACCAAATTCTTATATAGAATAGTTGAAACTAAGACTACTGAAAGAGAACATGGGAACCTCTACGACATTGGTGCATGTCAAATATTTTAAAGCCCAAAGCATAACAAACAAAAACAAAACATGTAAGAGATAGTGTGTCACATTAAGACACTTCTACAATGGAAAGGGAAATAATAGCAAAATAAACTCCCTGAAGCTATACATTTTTAAAACCATGCATCTATTCAGAGCTAAGTATAAGCCATTTATCACCAAGAAAAAAATATTATGGTGATAACATGACAAAGGTCCTGAATAGACATTTCTCAAAGAACATGTGCAAATAGCTATGAGATAGGTGAGAATAGTATCTGTATCAACTGTTAGAAAAGATGACTGGCGGATAGAGGTAGTAAATGTTAAGTAGAACCCATATATATGCGATAAATGCAGTGGTACTAAGCCACATCCCAGAACTGAAATTGAAAATAAAACCATCAAATATTTATAATTATTATAAAAAATATGAAAGTTAACAAGTGGAAGATAGGATGTAAGAATCCAGGCATTGAAAATCATTGTTGCGGATTTGCATTGATGAAGCTTTTAGGAAAATACTATGACAAATCCTGAAAATTTTTTTCTGCAATCCCCAAACTGGGTATTTATGTAAATAAACTATGTCAGTATTAAAGAAATGGCTACACTCTGATCTTCAGGGCATAATGAGTTAATCTAATGAAGAAAAATTGGTGCGTGTTAAACACAGTGGAGTCCTACTCAGCTATGCTCAAAGAACGAAATCCTGTCATTACAAAAATATGTGTAGACCTGTAAGAGATTACTATAATGTAATACAGTAGTCACTGAAAAATAAGAATCATGTGATTATGCATACATGTATGCTGATGATTTCTCTCACTCTTTTTAATTCATCAACAGTAGCACTTGAATTCAGTTTGGCCCACCAGAACAGTTTCCTTGAACAGGTGTAAATGAAAGATCTAGCAACACTTCTAACTTAAATCTCTGGAAAAATAAATCTTTAACCCATCTCATTTGTGTGAGTATATTTCAACAACTGGTCTTTCTTCTTTAATATACTCTAAAAGTTTTAGGGCTGGGCAGTGGTGGCATACACCTTTAATCCCAGTACTTGGGAGGCAGAGGCGGGTAGATCTCTGTGAGTTTGAGGCCAGCCTGGTCTACCAAGCGAGATCCAGGAAAGGTGAGGTGCAAAGCTACACAGAGAAACCCTGTCTCAAAAAACCAAAGGAAAAAAAAAGTTTTAGGATATATTTAGGAAATAGTTGAATGAATCTACTTTTAATTTTGGTTAACTAAAATCCATTATGTTTGGTTTAAGTCTCATCTATATAAAATTGTTGTTTGTAGAAGTCATAGTGTTTTTAATAATAATATTCAGAATTACCAGTTGCTATAATGAACACCCTGAGGCAGAAGTCCTGAGAAACAACATGTCCCACAATGCAAATCATACCAATAATGTAGATAGAGGAAACAAACCAATGAACCTGGCCTTACTCTCTTTGATCCATTTCTTGCCCCAGAGGTGATGTGATAGGCAACTACACTGAAAGGGATCTGAGAGAGATGAAGAGCTCTGGGGAAAAGAGATTGTGTTTATGTACATCAGTGACCAAGTCTCCCACCTCACACTTTTAGGAGTGCTTCTCCAGTAACATAGAAAGAGGAGTCCATAGTCTTTACCTTACTTGACAGGAGGAAAATTATTTTGTCCATGGAATAAGAATACAGCTTAAAGTTATAAAGTCATCCCCAAAGGATTAAAAAATTCAGACATACATTAATAAAGATGTAAAATCTGCTATCAGTCTCACATATAAGGTTTTGCTGTTTTTATTCAAGTGTAAAATAGCTAAATATATTGATGAGTGTGTATGTGGTGTTAATAGCTTTTCCAATTATCCAGCAATAGGAATATATATGTATATATATATTATGTATCAAATACACACTATATATATTTTGAATACTTTGTGTCTGTGTATGTGTTGTGTCTATGTATATGTTTATCAAAAGATTCTTAAAAACACATTAGGGAAAATAAACCATCTACAAAGGACTATATGGTATTTTATTCTATTATGAAAATGAAAGATAGGTTAAAATAATCTATGGTGGTGATTAGGATAATAAATTATTTGTCCTGGAACAAGTAACACCAGAGATCTTAAGTATTTCTCTAATCTAAACCCAGGAAGGCAATCCCATCTTAAACTCACTATGGTAAGATCACTAAGTCTAAGTAAAATACAACTTAGTTTCTCTTGTTGGTGACTGACTTTTGCTATGACCACTTCTGATCTAGAAAATAGGAGGATAGAATCCCATGTGTTGTAGAAAGGAATTTATGTTTAGAAAGCAACACCACTGCAAACTTTCACATTCCCTTTGGATCTGAGTTGTTACTTAAAAGCTATTTTCTGCTCATGAGGAATTCTCACCTGAAGAAAAAGTCAATACATCTATGAAGACAGATGGGGGAAATCTAACATTCTTGATTAATTCACTGAGCTGTTGAATTAAAAGTCAGCCCTTGGGAATTGCACTTATATATTTTTAAGTTTTTCTCATTGTTTAAACCACATTAAATTATTTCAATTATTAAATACTTAAGAAAAAAACAAAGGACCAGAAGTAATAAAATACTGATGATATAACAATTCAGAATTCTACCTTTAATAGGCTTAGGTGTCTATTCAGGAATCTTAAGTATATAGGATAAACTGATCGAGTAATGAAGACATCCATGAAGCCATGAATTGGAAAATTAAAAGAAAGCACAGAGAAGCCTTTTAAAGGAGGGGAAGTTTCTTTTGCTTGCAGTTACTGTGTTTCTTGCCTATGTGACCAGCTGGATACTTCCCTCCCTTCCTAGCAGTTTTCTATTAGCCAAGGGTCAGGAATCATTGACTAGTGATTCCTCCCTCTCATCTGAAGTCTAAAAATGACTTAATAAGTATTTTCTTTGTTATGAACTGTTCTGTACTTTTATTAAGATCTATTTTGTATTTTAAGCATTTACATGCATCAATCTGATATGATGTCATTTCTATCACGAGTCATATTTTAATACTTTCCTGGTATATGGTTATCAAAAGTGAACATTTTCTAATAGACAATTTATAATATTTATAATGTTCATAATTCAATATATTATCTTTTAAGTAATTGTAATATAAAGATTAATGCCTGTGTTCTTATATATCTGCATATGCAAAGGACATGAACATATAATTACATATTTTTCATGTGTAATAAAATATATTAAATTAAAATATGTTGCTTTATAGATGCCTATATGATTTATAAAGAATAAATTTTATAAAAAATATATCATTTTCAATTTTTTATAAATTCCACTCAAATCATTTTACCATTTCTTTTTAAAAATTATTTAAAATTATTATTATCATTATTATTTTATATCCCGGCCTTCGTTTCCCAACCCTCCTCCTCTCTCAGCACCTCCTGCTGACCTCTCCTCTGCCCCCATTCACTCATCTGTTTCTATTCAGAAACAGCAAGTCTCCCATGGTTATCAACCAAACATGGCATACCAAGTAGCAGTAAGTCTAGGCACCTCTCCTCTCACTAAGGCTAAACAATATAATTCAGTGTGAGGAATAGGGTCCCATAAGCTGACAAAGGAGTCAGAGACAGCTCCTGCTCCCACTGAGAAGAGTCCCACAAGAATACTGGCTACACAATTGTAGCACATATGCAGAGGGTCTATCTCAGTTCCATGCAGGCTCCCTAGTTGTTGGTTCAGTCTCTGTAAGTCCCTATGAGACCAGATTGTTTGATTCTGTGTGTTTTCTTGTGATGTCCTTGACCCTTCTGGGTCTTACAATCCTTCCTCCTTCTCATCTGCAGAATTCCCAAGCTTAGCCTAATGTTTGACTGTGGATCTCTGCATCTGTTTCTACCAGTTGCTGGGTGAAGTCTCTCTGATGACAATTGGACTAGCACCAACCTATAAGTATAACAGAGTATCATTAGGCATCATTACATCTACTTTAAAAAAAAAATTGCTAGTCATGTTTGGTTCTATCCTAAGTCTCTGGCCTATCCAGCCTCTGGGTCCTTGCATTATAAGCACTGTTTGGGTGGGCTTACTTTCTGTGGCATAGGTCTCAAACTAGACTAATCACTGGTTGGCTACTCCCACAATTTCCGTTCCACTTTTACTCCAAAACATCTTGTAGGCAAGATAAACTATAGGTTGGAGGTTATGTGGCTGGGTTGGGGTCTAAATCCCTCCACTGAAAGTCTTGCCTTGGCTACAAGATGGCAAATTCAGGCTACATATCACTCTTGCTTTGAATCTTAGCTGGGGTAAGGCTTGTAGATTCCTGCGAATATCTATTGCACTAGGGTTTCTACCTCACTTGTAGATGCCACTTTTTCCACTCATGTCTTCCAGTAGTCTCACTCCATCACTCCTGTTTCCATCTTACCACCCTAGAACACCAGCAAAATCTGTTCTATTTCCCCATCCAATGAAAATCCAGTCGTCCCCGCTTGAGCTTTCCTTGTTGCTTAACTTCTCTGGGTCTGTAGCTGGAGCATGATTATCTCTTATATTACAGATAGTATGCACTTAAAAATGAGTAAATATTATATTTGTCTTTGTGGGTCTGGGTTATCTCTCTCAGGATGATTTTTTCTAGTTCCACCCAATGGAATGAGATGACCTGGAAATTTTTTTATGTCATAATTTATAAGATCTGAGTAACACTCCATTGTGTGAATTACCACATTTTCTTTATCCACTTTTCAACTGAAGAATGTCTAGGTTGTTTCCAGGTTCTGAATATTATGAATAAAGATGATATAAATATAGTTGACCAAGTGCCTTTGGGTATGACAGATATTGCCAGGAGTGACATAGCTGGATATTGAGGGCCATCTATTCCCAGTCTTCTGAGAAAACACCATATTGATTTCCAAAGTGGCTCTACAAGTTTGCACTTTCACCAGCAATGGAGGAGTCCTTCCCTTATTCCACATCTCCACATAGTCACCATCATGAACTCACTTGTGGTTTTTGAACTGAACAGTTCTGATAGGTATAAGATGGACTCTCAGTATTTTTTTTAATTAAAAAATAATTCATTTCACATACCAATCACAGATCCCCATCTTCCCTCCTTCTGCCCCTCCAGCATCCTCCCCACCCCTGATCCATTCCCTCCTACAAGAAGGTAAGTCAGCAGTGCCTGGTACATTCAGTAGATGCAGGTACAACCCCCCCCCCCCCGACACCCCCACCTCAAGTCTGTCCAAGGTGTCTCATAATAGATAGTGGGCTCCAAAACGCCTTCTCATGTACCGAGGATGGATCCTTATCCTACTGCCAGGGCGCCTCTTAAGCCAATCAAACTACACAACTATCTTGCTTATGCAGAGGGTCTAGTCCAGTCCCATGGAGGTTCCACTGGTATTGGTCTAAATTTCATGAGTTCCCACAAGTTTGGTTTGGTTGTCTCTGTAGGTTTCCCCATCATGACCTTGATGTTCCTTGCTCATAGAATCCCCCTTCTCTCCCTTGTACTGGACTCATGGAGCTCGGCCTGATATTTGGCTACGGATCTCTTCATCTACTTCCATCAGTTACTAGAGGAAGGAACTGTCTATTATGACAGTTAGGGCATTCACTGATCTGATTACTGTGGTAAGCCAATTAAGGCATCCTCTCCACTATTGCTAGTAGTCTAAACTGGAGTCATCCTTGTGGATTCCTGGGAACCTCCATAGCACCAGGTTTCTCCCTATCACCATGATGTCTCCCCCTGTTATTGTATCTCTTTCATTGTTCTTCCACTCCATCCCTGTTCCAGCTCAATCATCCCATTCCCTTATGTTCTCATCTCCCATCCCCTATCCTCCAATGCCCACCCCTCACCCTCAGTTTACTCATCGAGATCTCATTTACTTCCCTTTCCAGGGCAAACCATGTATCCCTCTTTGGGTCCTCTGTGTTAGCTAGCTTCTCTGGAGCTCTGGATTGTAGTCTGCTTATCCTTTGCTTTACATCTAGTATCCTCTGTGTTCTTTTGATTTGCATATCACTGATGGCTAAGGATGTTGAACTTTGTTTTAAAAATGTTTCTCAGCCATTTCAGATTCCTCTGTTGAGAATTCTCTATTTAGACCTATACCCCATTTTTTCCTTGAATTATGTTTTTAATTTTAATGTTTAGTCTCTTGAGTTCTTCACATATTTTAGATATCAGCACTTTGTGGGGTTAGTGAAGATGTGTTCCCCTTTTATGGGCTGCCATTATTTTCCTTTTCAGAGTATCCTTTGCCTTATAGAATCTTTTCAGTTTCATAAGTTGCCATTTATTAATGATCAATCCTAGTGTCTGTGCCAATGGTGTACTGTTTAGGAAGTTGTGTCCTGCACCAATGTGCTCAAGGCTATTCCCCAATTTATCTTTTACCAGGTTCATTGATTTTATGTTGAGGTTTTAGATCCACTTGGACTTGAATTTTGTGAACTGTAATAGCTATGGACCTATTTGTATTTTTCTACATGCCAAGGTCCAGTTATGCTCCAGTTATGCTAGCACCACTTGTTGAAGTTTTTGTTGTTGTTATTGTATTGTATTATTGTGACTACTTTGTCAAAAATCAGATGTCTGTAGGTATGTGGATTTACTTCTGGGTCTTGGAATCAATTACATTGGTTCACCTTTCTGTTTTTATGTTAATACCATGAGGTTTTCATTGGTATACTCCTGTAGTAGAGCTTTAAAATCAAGGATGGTGATAACTCCAGAATTTGTTTTATTGTACAAGATTTTCTTAGCTATCCTGGATTTTTAATTTTTTCCATATTAAGTTGTGCATTATTCTTTTTATGTGTTGGGATTTTGATTGGGACTGTATTGAATCTGTCCATTTCTTTTGCTAAAATGTCCACTTTTACTATGCCATACTTACCAATCCATGAGAATGGGAGATCTTTCCATCTTCTGATATTTTCTCCAATTTCTTTCTTCAAAGACTTGAAGTTATTTCCATAGAAGTCTTTCACTTGCTTGGTTAGAGTTACATCAAGACATTTTATTGCATATGGTTATTATAAAAAGGGTGTTATTTCCCTGATTTCTTTCTCTGCCCATTTATCATTTGTATATAGTAGGACTAGTGATATTTTTTAGTTAATCTTGCATCCAGCCACTTTACTGAGGGTGTTTATCAGCTGTAGGAGTTCCCTCATAGAATTATTTGGAGTCAGTTATATATACTATCATATCAAGGTTGGGGATTTAGCTCAGTGGTAGAACACTTGCCTAGGAAGCACAAGGCCCTGGGTTCAATCCTCAGCTCAAAAGAAAGAAAGAAAAAAAAAAGGTTGAACAAATATATACTATCATATCATCTGCAAATAGTGATACTTTGACTTCTTTTTTCCAATTTGTGTCACTTGATCTCCTTTAGTTATATTATTGTTTGAGCTATATAAGTTCAAGTATAATATTGTGTAGCTATGGCAAGAGTAGACAGTCTTGTCTTGTTCTTGATTTTAGTGGAAATACTTTGAGTTTCTCTATATTTAATTTGAAATTGACTATATGATTGCTGTAAATTACCTTTATTATGTTTAGGAATGTCCCTATATCCCTGATCTCTCCAAGACTTTTATGAATGGATGTTTAATTTTGTCAAAAGTTCTTTCAGCATCTAATTAGATGACTATGTGTTTTGTTTTCTTTTAGTTTATGTATGTGGTAGATTACATTTACAAATTTTTGCATGTTTAACCATCTCTACATCCCTAGGATGAAGCCTGCTTCATCATGTTGGGTAATCTTTTTGATGTGTTCATGAGTTTGGTTTGCAAATATTTTATTGAGTATTTTTGCATCAGTTGTCAAGATGGATATTGGTCTGTAATTCTCTTTTTTGTTGTTGTTGTTGAATCTTTGTGTTTTTTTCCAGGTACTGGAGTGATTGTGCCCTCATAAAATATTTTAATATTTTTTGTGTGATTTCTTTTTTAATTTAATTACTTTCTTTCTGTGTGTGTGTGTGTGTGTGTGTGTGTGTGTGTGTGTAAAGGTGCATGTACAATTTTATGTAGCTAGTAGATGACAATTTGTAGCACCCATTCTCTTCTTCCACCTATAACAGGGCCTGGGGGATTAAACTCAGTTTGCCACATTTGAGAGGTAAGAAGTTTTATGCACTGATACATCTCACTAGCCCCATGTTTTATTTCTCTAGAGATACTTACTCATGCATGTTCTGCTAGCTTAGCTTTCATTCATGTTGCAAGAGATATTTTATGTATCTCCACTGATTAAAAAGTAATTTCACACCAGCCAGGATAGGAGAGTGACTGACCAGTCTACCACCTGAAGTCTTCCATTCCCTAGGTTTTGTTTCCCAAAACCTTTACCATACTCCATGTAGTCCCAATTTGTCTCTTGCCATGCTACCAGGACCAACCCCAAACCTAGTAGATTTCAGCAACTCAGGCACAGACCACACCAGTGAAAACATTCTTCAGCTACTCAGCCTCAGAGGACAACAGTCAGAATAACCTGCATAGGCCAATTAGAAGAACAGCGACAACCCTGCTTTACCAAAATCAGAGTTAACTGCCAGAAGGCCAGCTGCAACTTGAACAGAGACTCCACACTATATCAGAGGTCATATAGGCCACCAGACACCCAGGGCACAAAGAAAAGAAAACCAAAGAGGGAACAGAAATGAAGGAGTAAATCTCTCATCCAACAAAGAAAAGCTCAGAAATCATGACCTTGATCTGATAATCCCAAACCCAGAAGCCTAAATGCAAGTGTAAGAAAACAGTTCAACAACAGCCAGGGTACTATGGCACCATCAGAGCCCAGCTATCCTACAGCAGGAAGACTTGAATATCCCAATGCACACAAAGCACAGGAAAAGGAGCTTAAAAGGAAATTTATGAAAATGATAGAGGTCCTTAAAAAGGAAATGAAAAACTCCCTTAAAGAAATACAGGAAAACATAAGCAAAAGATTACAGAAAATCAACACATCTCTTAAAGAATGCCAAGTGAAAACAAATTAACAAGTGAAGGAAACTATTCAAGACCCTAAAATAGAACTAGAAGCAACAACCAAAAAAAAAAAAAATACAGAGGGAATTGAGTAAATGGAAAATCTGGGTAAGTGACAGGAACTAAAGACACAAGCATCACCAACAGAATACAAGAGATGGAAGAGATAATCAAAGGCTTTGAAGATACAATAGAAGAAATAGATTCATCAGTGCAAGAAAATGTTAATTTAAAAGCTCCTAACACAAAACATCCAGGAAACCTGGGACACCATGAAAAGACCAAAACTAAGAATAATAGGAATAGAAGAAGAGAAGAATTCAAGAATCAATTGACCTGGGCTCATAGGATTTGACAGAGTCTAAACTGACAATCTTTGGAGCCTGCATGGCACTGACCTAGGTCCTCTACATATATCTGACAGTTATATAGATTGGTCTTCTTGCAGGACTCCTAACAGTGGAAGCAGGGGCTGTCCTAATGCTTTGGCTGGCTTTTGGGAACCTATTCCTCATGCTAGGTTTCCCTGCTCAGTCTTAATATAAAGCAAGGTGTTTACTCCTGCTGTAATTTGATATGCCATGTTTTGTTGATATCCAGGGAATTCCTGCCCTTTTCTGAGCAGAAATGTAGAAGGGTGGATTGCAGAGGAGGAGTATGGAGGGAGAGAACGGGAGGAAAGGAAGGAGGGGAAACTGTTGTTGGGATGTAAAATAAATAAGAAAAATTAATTAAGAAATTCTTTTCCAATGAAAAATAGCTATAAAGAGCCTAGGAAAGTTAAACTCTGCAAAAAAAATAAAATCTTGCTCAAGCTGTTATTTTATTTTTTTCCTCCTCTTTTCTTGCTTCTACCTTTGATCTGCATAGCATCCTATTTCCTAATTTATTTCTGCAGTACTTTTTTACTACCCAAAGTCTGAATTTTAAACATAATATTCATAGTCTCTGCTGGCAAATCCAGCTGAACTGGTGGGAAATGGTTTTTCATTTACTGTAGACTGGAAATGTGTGTGGTCCCAGTCATTTCTGGGATGCTTTGAGGTTTAGGCTGCTCAGATCAGCTGGCTTCTTCACCCATGTTTAGTAACAGAAAATGATTAGCTTGTATGGCAATTGATTCCATACGCTCCATCTATTCCGAAATTTCTCAATTTTCTGGTCTGCTGATGCCTCCTATATTATTTCTAAGCATCACTAAAACCCACTTTGTTTATTCTTCATGCTGTTTTTAGGTAAATCATTAGAGTAGAAATTTTGCATTTTGAAATCTTATTACTGAGTCTCTTTTAACCATTGAGGATATAATAAATAGTCAATTTTACATGAAGATATTAAAAATCAAATGTTAAAGACAGATAAGTATATTTATAATATAAAAATAAACAATAAAACAAGGATGGTTTAAAACAGTCAAAATCTCAGGGTAGAAGACA
This sequence comes from Onychomys torridus, assembly GCF_903995425.1. Taxonomy (NCBI): domain Eukaryota; kingdom Metazoa; phylum Chordata; class Mammalia; order Rodentia; family Cricetidae; genus Onychomys; species Onychomys torridus. The sequence continues at coordinate 24,526,607 of NC_050448.1, forward strand.
ATTGACAAATTAGCAAGTCTGATGACTAATGATAACAAAATTCAGCAAAGAGCTAACATTAGAACATTGCTATTTTCATTCAAAAAATATGCCCCAGTGGCTGGAGAGAAAGCTCAGCTGTCAGAGAACTTACTGCACTTCCAGAGGACTGTGGTTGGTTTTCCATCACTCATCTGCCATTACTTCCAGCTCTAGATGCTAGAGGCCCTCCATCTTCTGGCCTCCATGTGGTCCTGAGCTTGTCTGCATATGTCCCATCAACCAGTTTACAAACAAAATACATTGAAAAAAATTGAAATAACCAATTTAATAACATCTCAAACCTATTCAGACAAGAATAAACAGTTTATAATTCCATCAGAAATTTACCATAAAATGTTTTTAAACTAGCTACCAAAAATATTGTCCAATTTCAAATACTACATATAAAATTAAAGTATTTCTATTTCCTTTTACTTATTTTTAATTATACTAGCATAATTGTGTGTGCAGGCAAGACAAATGTGGGGAACACATATACTTTTTTTCACTTGTGAGTTCAGTGCATGACACGTGTTGGAAGGGACATGTTTTATTCACCTGTGGGGATCAGAGGACAATTTTGTGGAGTTGCTTCTCTCTTTTCACATCTACCTGGGATTCAGGAATGAAAAATCACATGGGCAGCCTTGCTCAGAAAGCAGTTTCCTGCTGTATTGTGAGACCAGCCCCTATTTCAAATTACAAGAATGTATTACTACAAAGTGGGATGTTAAATTCATCTATAAATAAATGAGAAATGCTGAACCCCTCATTCACCTGTGCTCTTACCTTCATGGCGCCCTCAGACTTACCTCTCTTATTTCAGTCTTGTACATGTGTTAACTAACACAGCAGGTATTTCCCCAATATAGCCTGTCAGTCCTAAGCAGTTCTTAATTTCACCTATAATTTATAATACAGAGCATTTCAAAATACATGCAGCTAAAGAAATTCATTTTATTTATGTGTAATTCTGGTATGAATCATGAGTTAGACCTTCAAGATGAATCAATAATATAGTTAAAGTAGTTTTAAATTTGGATAGCTATAATCTTGATTGAAACAGGACTACTTATAAAGAACTCTGCCTTGGGCATTCAAGTGCTTAAAATATTCCTTTATTTTTATTCATAAAGCAGTCTTTATTTTATTGTGGCATTTATGATATTAAAACACATTATAAATTTCACAAAACTGAACTTTCTAAATGTGAACAATTTAAATATATCTTTTTCAGATAGTGTTTGTTTAAAATTCCATTTCTGTGTTAAGAGTCAATTGAACTTAAAAATATAATTATGAGCTACTCCAAAAAGAGGCAGATTTTAACCAACTGTGTGGAAAAAATATTTCAATGCTGATTTCAATTTTACTAACTGAGTGAATAGTCTTCATGTTTTATGCATTAGCTTATCTGCAAACTTTCCTTTTTGTAGTTGAAATAAAGAACTATGAATATCTGTAAAATTGATGCTCAAAGTAATTAATCATTTTTCTTATGACACTACCTGGGTAAAGTATAATTCTTATAATTAAAGAGTTCTCTGTTGCATAAGTAAGACATAATGAGTGACTGTGTCAAGAGGTGATTATTTTAAAACTGGAGGTATCAAGCCTTTGTGTGATAGGATTTTTATTTTATTTTAATGAAATGTTTTAAAACTGAAATATAATGACCTCACTTTCTCCCTTCCCTGGTCTCCATGCAATCCTCCCATGGACACTCAAAACTTTTTGTAAAATTTTAAATTATATTTCCTTTAGTTGTTCATATGTCTTAAGAGGAACACTAATACATCCCAAATGCATAACAAACTATTTATCTCATGTTTACAGAAGTCTAACCTTCTCATGCTTTCCTTAACAAGAGAGACAATCATTCTTGCATTGAAGAATTTCTTCTTCACTTTGTTAAATTTGACATTATTGGCTTTCCTTTTGTGGAAAACTTTCTTTTCATTATTTAAGAATGTAAAACATAGAACCTAGAATCAGGTTTAGGATATAAGTGCCATATAATGAAAATTAACCTGAAGCAACTCCTAATAAATCTCTTAGTAAAAAGCATAAAGATTCAATTCTATTGCTTGTTTTTTTCTTTTTCTTTATTATTATTATTATTATTATTATTATTATTATTATTATTATTACATGTTTTAATTTTATACATCAGCCATGGGATCCCATGTCCTCCTCCCTCCAGGGCCCACCCACACCTTCCCCCCAGCCCCTCCCTTCCATTTCCATGTCCTCCAGGACCAAGACACCCCTGGGGATTCATTTAAACCTGGTGGATTCAGTACAGGCAGGTCCTGTCCCCTCCTTCCAGGCTGAGCATGTATCCCTGTGTAAGCCCAAGATTCCAAAAAGCTAGCTCATGCACTAAAGACATGTCCTGGTCCCACAGCCTGGGTGCCTCTCAAACAGGTCAAGCTATTCAATTGTCTCACTTATCCAGAGGGCCTGATCTAGCTGGAGTCTCCACACCCGTTGGTTCATAATTCATGTGCTTCCATTCAATTGGTTATTTGTCCCTGTGCTTTTTGCAATCTTGAATTCAACAATTTATGCTCTTACAGTCCCTCCTCTTTCTCGATAGTTGGACACTTGGAGCTCCACCAGGGGCCTGGCTGAGGATCTCTGAATCCATTTCCATCAGTTATTGGAAGAGAGTTCCAAGACGACTGTTAGGGTGTTTAGTCATCTGAACACCAGACTAGGTCAGATCAGGCTTTCTCTTGACCATTGCCAGCAGTCTAGAGAGGATATATCATTGTGGATTTCTGGGGACCTCTCGAGCACTCTGCCTATTCCTGTTCTCATGTGGTCTTCATTTATCATGGACAGTTATTCCTTGTTCTCCCTTTCTGTTCTTGATACAGCTGAGATCTCCTGCTCCCCTAAGCTTTCTTTCCCTCAAATCTTGCCCTTCATTACTCCCACTGTCGTCCAGAGTGTTCATGTAGATCTCATCCATTTCTCTGTCATTGGGTGATCCCTGGGTCTTTCCTAGGGTCCTGTTGTCTAGGTAGCCTCCCTGGAATTGTGTAGCAGTCTAGTAATCTTTGTTTTACATCTAGTATCCTCCTATGAGTGAGTACATACCATGTTTGTCCTTCTGAGTCTGGGTTACCTCACTCAGGATGATTTTTTCTAGATCCATCCATTTGCCTGCAAACCTCATCGTGTCATTGATTTTCTCTGCTGAGTAGTACTCCATTGTGTAAATGTACCATATTTTCTTTATCCATTCTTCAGTTGAAGGGTGTCTAGGTTGTTTCCAGTTTCTGGCTATTACAAACAATGCTGATATAAACATGGCTGAGCAAATGCCCTTGTGATATGATTGAGCATTCCTTGGGTATATGCCCAAGAGTGCTACTGCTGGGTCTTTGGGGAGATGGATTCCCAATTTTCTAAGGAAGTGCCATATTGATTTCCAAAGTGGCTGTACAAGCTTGCATTCACACCAGCAGTAGAGGAGATTTCCCCTTGCTCCACCTGCTCTCCAGCATATGCTTTCTTCTGTGTTTTTGATCTTAGCCACTCTGACAGGTATAAGGTGGTATCTCAAAGTCATTTTGATTTGCATTTCCTGGGTAATTAGGGATGTTGAGCAATTCCTTAAATGTATTTCATCCATTTGAACTTCCTCTGTTGAGAATTCTCTGTTTAGTTCTATAGCCCGTTTCTTAATTGGACTGTTGGGCATTTTTATGTCTAATTTCTTGAGTTCTTTATAGATTTTGGATATCAGCCCTCTATCAGATGTGGGGTTGGTGAAGACCTTTTCCCATTTTGTAGGCTGTCCCTTTGTCTTGTTGAACATGTCCTTTGCTCTACAAAAGCTTCTCAGCTTCAACAGGTCCCATTGATTGATTGTTTCTCTAAGTGTCTGTGCTACTGGTGTTATTTAGAAAGTGATCTCTGGTGCCAATGCATTCAAGAGTACCTCCTACTTTGTCTACTATTAGGTTCAGAGTAGCTGGATTTATGTTGAGGTTTTTGATCTACTTTGACTTAAGTTTCATGCATGGTGACAGATATGGATCTATTTGCAGCCTTCTACACATTGACATCCAGTTATGCCAGCACCATTTGTTGAAGATGCTTTCTTTTTTCCATTGTACATTTTTGGCTTCTTTGTCAAAAGTTATATGTTGATAGGTGTGTGGGTTAATGTCAGGGTTTTCAATTAGATACCATTGGTCCACATGTCGGTTTTTATGCCAGTACCAAGCTGTTTTTATTACTGTAGCTCTATAGTAGAGCTTTAGCTCAGGGATCGTGATGCCTCCAGAGGTTGTTTTCTTGTACAGGATTCTTTTGTCTATCCTGGGTTTTTTGTTTTTCCATATGAAGTTGAGTATTATTCTTTCCAGATCTGTGAAAAATTATGTTGGTAATTGGATGGGGATTGTGCTGTATCTGTAGATTGCTTTTGGTAAGATTGCCATTTTTACTATGTTAGTCCTGCCTATCCATGAGCATGGGAGATCTTTCCATTTTCAGACATCTTCAATTTCTTTTTTTAGGGACTTAAAGTTCTTTTCATATAGGTCCTTCACATGCTTAGTTAGAGTAACCCCAAGGTATTTTATATCACTTGAGGCTATTGTAAAGGGTGATGTATCTCTGTTTTCCTTCTCAGCCTGATTGTCTATTGTACATAGGAGGGCTACTGATGTTTTTAATTTGACCTTGTATCCTGCTATGTTGCTGAAGGTGTTTATAAGCTGTATCAGTTACTTGGTTGAATTTTTGTGGTCACTCATGTATACTATCATGTCATCTGCAAATAGGGAGAGCTTGACTTCTTCCTTTCCAATTTGTATCCACTTAATATCTTTATGTGGTCTTATAGCTCTGGCTGGAACTTCAAGTACTATATTAAATAACTATGGGGAGAGGGGACAGCTTCACCTTATTCCTGATTTTAGTGGTATTGCTTTGAGTTTCTCTCCATTTAATTTGTTGTTGACTGTTGGCTTGCTGTAGATTGCCTTTATTATGTTTAGGTATGTACTCCGTATTCCTGATTGCTCCAAGACATTTATGATGAAGGGGTGTTGGATTTTGTCAAATGCCTTTTCTGCATCTAGTGAGATGATCATGTGGTTTTTTTCTATGAGTTTGTTTATATGGTGTATTACATTGATGGACTATTGTACGTTGAACCACCCTTGCAAGCCTGGGATGAAGCCTACTTGAACAAGGTGGATAATTGTTTTGATGTGTTCTTGGTGTCTGTTTGCCAGAATTTTATTGAGTGTTTTTGCATCAATGTTCATGATGGAGATCAGTCTGTAGTTCTCTTTCTTTGTTGCATCTTTGTTTGGTTTAGGAATCAGGGTAATTGTAGTCTCATAGAAGGAGTTTGGTAGTATTCCTTCTACTTCTATTGTGTGGAACAATTTAAAGTGTATTGCTATTAAGTCTTCTTCGAAGATCTGGTAGAATTCTCCAGTGAAACCATCTTGTCCAGGGCTTTTTTTGGTTGGGAGACTTTTAATGACTGATTCTATTTCCTTAGGAGTTATTGGACTATTTAAATGGTTTATCTGGTCTTGATTTAATTTAGGTATGTGGTACCTATCCAGAAAAGTATCCATTTCTTTTAGATTTTTCCATTTTTGTGGAGTAGAGGTTTTTGAAGTATGACCTGATGATTCTCTGGATTTCCTCATTGTCCATTGTTATGTCCCCCTTTTCATTTCTGATTTTGTTAATTTGGATGCTCTCTCTCTCTGTCTTTTGGTTAGTTTGGATAAGGGCTTGTCCATCTTGTTGATCTTCTCAAAGAACCAAATCTTTGTTTCATTAATATTTTGTATTGTTCACTTTATTTCTATTTTATTAATTTCAGCTCTCAATTTGATAATTTCCTGGTATCTGCTCCTCCTGGGAGACTTTGCATCTTCCTGTTCAAGGACTTTCAGTTGTGCTGTCAAGTCAGTAGTGTGAGATTTCTCCAGCTTCTTTATGTGGGCATTCAGTGCTATGAATTTCCCTCTTAGCACTGCTTTCATAGTATCCCATAAGTTTGAGTATGTGGTGTATTCATTTTCATTGATCTCTAGGAAGTCTTTCATTTCTTTCTTTATTTCTTCCTGAACCCATTGGTGATTCAGTTGAGCATTTTTCAGTTTCCATGAGATTGTAGGATTTATGTAGGTTTTTTTTGTTCTTGAAATCTAACTTTAAACCATGGTGGTCTGATAGAACACAGGAGGTTATTCCAATTGTGTTGTTTTTGTTGAGATTTGCTTTTTGGCCAAGTATGTGGTCAATTTTAGAGAAGGTTCCATGGGGTGCTGAGAAGAAGATATGTTCTTTTTTTGTTTGGGTGGAATGTTCTGTAGATATCAATTAAGTCCATTTGAGCCATAACATCAGTTAACACCATTATGTCTCTGTTAAGTTTCAATTTGGCCGATCTGTCCAGAGGTGAAAGTGGGGTGTTGAAGTCTCCCACTATTAATGGATGGGGTTTTATATGTGATTTAAGCTTTAGTAATGTTTCCTTTACATATGTGGGTGCCCTTGTGTTTGGGGCATAAATGTTCATATTTGAGACTTCATCTTGGTGGATCTTTCCTGCGATGAGTATGTAATGTCTTTCATCATCTCTTTTGATTGATTTTAGTTTGAAGTTCATTTTGCTGGATATTAGGATGGCTACACCATCTTGCTTCTTAAGACCATTTGATTGGAAAGTCTTTTCCCAGCCTTTTATTCTTAGGAGGTGTCTGTCTTTGAATTTGAGGTGTGTTTTTTTGTATGCAGCAGAAAGATTGGTCCTGTTTTTGTATCCATTCTTTTTTAGTCTGTGTTTTTATAGGTGAATTAAGTCCATTGATATCAAGGGATATTAATGACCAGTGATTGTTTGTTCCTGTTGTTATTTTTATTTTTTGGTGGTAGTGTGTGTGTACTTCTCTTCTTTGGGGTTTACTGCTGTGGTGTTATCTATTGCCTCTGTTTTCATGGGTGTATCTGCCTTCCTTAGGTTGGAATTTTCCTTCTAGTTCTTTTGTAGGGCTGGGTTTGTGGATAAGTATTGTTTAAATCTGGTTTTGTCTTGGAAGTTCTTGTTCACTCCATCTTTGATGATTGAAAATTTTGCTGGGTATTTTAGTCTAGGCTGTCATCCCTGGTCTCTTAGTGTCTACATTATATCTGTCCAGGTCCTTCTGGCTTTCAAAGTCTCCATTGATAAATCGGGTGTTATTCTGATGAGTTCGCTTTTATAAGTCACTTGGCCTTTTTCCTTTGCTGCCTTTAATATTCTTTCTTTATTCTGTATGTTTAGTTGTTTAATTATTATGTGGCAAAGGGACTTTTTTGTGGGGTCTAGTCTGTTTGATGTTCTATAGGCTTCTTGTATATTCATAGACATTTCATTCTTTAAGGTGGGAAAGTTTTCTTCTATGATCTTATTAAATAAATTTTCTGTGCCTTTGAGTTGCTATTCTTCTCCTTTTTCTATCCCTATTATTTGTAGGTTTGGTCTTTTCATGGTGTCCCAAGTTTCTTGGACATTTTGGGTCATAAATTTGTTGGTTTTAGTGTTTTCTTTGACTAATGAATCTATTTCTTCTACCATATCTTCAACACCAGAGATCCTCTCTTCCATGTCTTGCATTCTGTTGGTTATAGTTGCCTCTGAAGTTCCTGTTTGTTTACTCAGATTTTTTATTTCCAGCATTCCTTCTGCTAGTGTCTTCTTCATGTTTTCTATTTCCCTCTTCAGGTTTTGGCCTGTCTCCCTTGCTTTTTCATGATTTTCTTTCAAGGACTTAATTTTTTTCTTCTGCTTTAATTGTCTTTTCCTCTAGATTTTTATAGTGTTCTTCCCATTTTTTTGTTTTTCTGTTCCTCTGCTTTATTTTTGATTTCTTCTGTACAAAGCTCTAGCCTCTTCATGATGTTACTTATAAGGTTGTTTTCTTCTCCTTCCTCCATTCCATGATATTCAGGTCTAGCTGTTGGAGAAGGGTCAGGTTCTGGTGATGCTGTATTGCTCTTTATTTTGTTGTATGTACTTCTGCCTTGATGTCTGCCCATCTCCTCTTGGGTTCGTTCTTGGTCTTATCAGTGTACTTGGTCCAGAGAGAGCTGACAGATTTAGGGAGCCTCTCTCTGGTCCAGATGTAAGCTCTGGGTCATATGGGAGCACGGGTCCAGATGAGAGTGCTGGCTGGATAGGAGCTGGGGGGCTGGACTCTGAGTGTTGGGAAGTCCCTGGGGTCTCCTTATTTTGTCCAGATGGGAGCTCCTCTTGTCCAGATGGGAGTTCCTCTAGTCTCTGGTCCAGATGGGAGTTCCAGGGCAGAATGGAAGCTTGGGGCTGGTCTCTGATTCTCAGGAAGTGGTTGGGGTCTCCAGGAGATAGGTGTGGGGGGCAGGGTGTGGAGACTGCAGTGTCTGTCTGCAGTCTTGGAAAAGGGGAGCCTTCCTGCAGGGCCCGCTGGTCGGTGGGAAACTGGGGCCAAGTTGGTCAGGTCCTCCCGGGATGGGCTCTGTCCTGTGGTGGGACCCAGGGGCATTTGCCTCTCTGGCTATAACCCCATACACTCACCTCTGGTCCAGATGGGAGTTCCATGGCTTAGCTATTGTTTGTTTTTATCTATGCTCACTTCCATAGAATATATGGGTGTCTGTGTATAATATCAATTAGAAAAGAGGGTTGGGGATTTAGCTCAGTGGTGGAGCTCTTGCCCAGCAAGCGCAAGGCCCTGGGTTCAATCCTCAGCTCAAAAAAAATTATTATTTGAAAAGAATACACACAAACACACCACACATACGCACATATAAGCACATACAAACACTAATACATTCTCATTTGCAAATTTGAAAAGAATATGTTAAATGATTTTATCTATTTTTGAGATTCAATGAGTATTTTATAATTCCTATATTACCATTATAGTGATAACAACAAAGTTATGATTGTCTTTACATGCAGAACCTGGAACATGCAAAGCAAGCATTTGACCACTGTGCTCTCAGGTTTTATGTGGGTCCTAGTGATTCAAACTCTCATGCTCAGGGTGTATGACAAGCATGTTACACACTGCCCATATCCTCAGATCCTCCTTTCTGCTGTATGAAGTTATCTGGAGGAGTACCACCATTTCTTTATACAACTACCCCCTATCCTTTGGCTCTTGATAAAGAGGTGAATCAATGTTTTCCCCTCCCTTTTGAGGCTAAGTTCTCTTACCAGTGATTCCTACCAGAGCTACTACAGCTAAATCATTCTATCTCACTATGTACCATAAAGAACAACCAGCCAGGAAAAAGGATTTTTAACCCTTAAAGAACTCCAAGTGATGGAAAAAATTCCTTGTCCATCTTGCACCACATCACAGTATACAATAAGAAGACACACATGTAAGTTCAGGACAAGTACCCATAAGAGCCATCTGTACAAAACATGTGCATAGATAAATACTCAAATACTCAAATTCTGTTGCCACGCTCTTCAATGTACAGTCTAGGCCACTTGAACACATTAGTCTGAGTGAGTTATAAATTTCATTGGGCATCTTGCGAGCTTCTCTGAATGTCATTTATGAAACAAACAAACAAAATTGCTTTGAAGCTATGTTGACTCTATTAAATAGATGATAGCATTTCCCTCAAGAATTCTGTTTTGTCTCTACTTTAGTAAGATATTTCAAAATTAATCATAAATTGAAATATTAATAAAAATGGTAGATGTGATACAGGGGAAGGGAATTTGACATAGCTAAATAGATTTGTTCTTAAAAAGCTTGATTTATCCAGACTTTGTAAAAACAGAAAATTAGGCATCATTAAACATCTATTCTGAGCTCTGCATTTCTAGCGGAAGATTATATAGCTTACAATTCTATTTACATTTTTGTATCTAGAGATTGGTGATGTAGCCTAAAGTTTTACAAATGTCTTAGGAATTCTTGCAGCCAACAGTATAGGTTTACTTAATAGTTTTTCATGAATGTAATGTGACTGCTATTTTCATTACTACTCTTGGATAGAAATTTTTCCTTAACTGTAGTTGGTCTTTCTTTGGACTGCAAATTCCCAAATAATGACATAGAGATTTCTTATTAATTATGAATGATTGTGCATAGCTTAGGCTTCCACCCAACTAGCTCTTGTAACTTAAATTAACCTGTTTATATTCATCTATGTTCTGCCATGTAGTTTGTTAAGTCTCCTCCATACTATACATCCAACTTCTACATTTCACTGGTTAATTCTGTCTCTCTTGTACAGAAATCCTACCTATCTTCTCCTGCCTAACCACTGGTTGTTCAGCTCTTTATTAAACCAATCAAAAAGTGCTTTAGCAGAGACACATCTTCATAGTGTATAAAAAGATTATCCCACAACATTTAATTACAAAATTAAGCTGTTTTCCAGAAAAATCTATATGAAACATATTCACTTCTTGAAGAAAGAAAAGTCTGTTCCTCTGGGGTAGTACAAGTATTTATCTCTAGGATGTTATATTTTTATTTTTATATTGTACAAATTTTGTCATTGTCAATCCCATAAACAACATATGTGGTCATTAAAGAAAGTGAAGGAAAGAAAGAGAGAGAAAGATAGGAAAAAAGAAAGAGAGAAAAAGAGAAAGAACATGTCTTTAAAGGTAGGTAAGTAATGAATATATGAAATTATATATCAATTCTTCCACAGAAATAGATAAAAACTAAGATTTGACTTCCTTCCTATTGACTGTTTTGTTGTAACTTCTCTGGAAGACTTTTGGATCATTGTGAGATGTTTCTAAAATTTAATATTTGACTATTCATTGATTTCTTTCAATTTTTAATAATTTATGAAACTCCTTAAAACTAAGTCATAGACACACATCCTTAGGAATATTAAATGATAGCAATTGAGAGCATTTTTTCTTGGTATTTGCCCAAATATTGTTTATTTTTTAGATAATAAAGAACAAACTCAAATTTTGCTATGTTTCTAAATCTGTTGTTATCATAAAAATGAAGAGACAATTTTAGACAGAATTCAGAGAACATTAACTGAGAAGTTTCTAGAGCACTTTGGACAGATGTCCAAATGGCATGTACAGCACAGTTTTATGCTATAACTCAAATGCACATTCACAAATATGCCAGGTATAGGTTTCTTCTGTTTATTTCTCTTGTTCTGTCTTACTATGTAGGGCTCCAGAGAGTCCCAACCTATCACAGTTTAAAAAAAATCCAAAACTCTTTGTGTTTGCATTGAAACTTTACAGAAAGAATTATAAGTGCTGCTATACATTTACAGGGAGGAAGTGAGCATGTAAATGTCACAATGCTGAAGGATGTACATGCATTCATCAAAAATGTGTCAAGCAACCACTTCTTTATGTGATGTTATATGCATAGTGGCACTAATATTTTCGTGGCCACCAAGAGCTGTCTACTTATATTCAAGGTCCACTCAACAAAAGGGAAATCATGGCTGCTACTGAAAATCTACCCAACTTCCTGTGAATAGTAAGATCACATATATTGTAGCAAAATCTATTTATACATTCCTAAATCACTATTAGCCATAAGTACATGTGAAATGCTTATCCCTGTATCCATAGATTAGTGTAGATTTTACCCTGCATCAGTGAAGATTGTTTTGTATAAGATGCAGAAACAGAGGATCAGAACTGGTCAAAATGAAAAATACAACTTATGAAGTGGTGACCATCCCCAGTTGATACATCTGCAACAGAAACTTTATACCTATGGTTTAGGAAATATCACAGAATAGGGACCAGAAATTGTGAGGGACAGCATAGCAGTAAGTTAGTTGTGAAGTATGTCTTCTAGAAATGAAAGGAAGATATCATGAGAGAAAAGGATGGTTGAACTGGAAGAGCAAGGGAGCAATGAAAGAGATGTCCCGATAGAGGGAAACATTATGGGTGATAAACCTGGTGCTAGAGAAATTCCCAGATATCCACAGGGACAAGCGCAGATTAGACTATTAGCAACAGAGGTGAGGGTACCTGAACTGGCCTACCCTGATAATCAGATTGGCAAATACTCTAACTGTCAGCATAGGACTTTCATCCAGTAACTGATGGAAGCAGATGCAGAGACACATAGCCAAGTATCAAGTTGAGTTCTGAGTGACCAGTCAAGGAGCAGGAAGACAGATTATATGAGCAAGGGAGGTCAAGGTCATGATGGAGAAATCTACAGAGACAACTGAACCTAGCTCAAAGGAACTCACAAACTTTAGACCAACAGCTGTAGAGCCTGCATGGGACCAGACTAAGCCCTCTGTATAAGAGAGACAGTAGTGTAGCCTGGTCTATTTGAGGAGCCCGTGGCAGTGGGATCAGAATCCTGGTGCATGAAATGGCATTTTGGAGCCCATCAGCTATGGTGGGACACCTTTCTCAGCCTCAATGCAGTCGGGAAGGGACTTCCTGCCACAATTCAATGTACCAGGCTTTGCTGACTCCCTATGCGAGGCCTTACCCTTTTGGAGGAGAGTATGAAGGGTTGGGGGAGGGAGCTAGGATGAAGCAGGAGAATGGATGAGAGAGAGCTCTGTTTTTGGTACGTAAAATGAGTAAACATTTCCTAAATAAAAATTAAAATAAAAAAGGGATGTTAGACTTACTTATGATACTTTAAAAATGTGACTGCCTAAAGACATCATGAATAGTGACAAAATAATTGATATGTCAACATAGATAGGAGAGATCCAAGAGCTCCAAACATAATTAGAGAAATACATGCTTTAATAACTGCTGAGAAAGGGAGAATTAGTCTTTTTCAGGTTTGAGTGCCCTAAATGTGTATCTGCTAGCAAGTGGTCAACCCAAAATGTTATACAAGCATCCAACAATAAACAGAATCTACAGGTTGTTTTTATGACTTTATTCATATATGCACATATATTAAACAAACAGGAAGAGACCATGAATTAGTGACAGATAGTGGGGAAGGAACATTGGAGGAAGAAGGTTTAAAGAGTTAAATGTGAAAGAGGTATAGGAAGAAGCACAGTGGAATTGTGTAAAGAGTTCTAGTTGTGATACAAGTTAATTTTCAATTCATAAATCACTTGTACACCAATGTGTGTTGCAGTATTATTAATAATAGTCAAAACACAGATGCTGCCAGCTCTGATTTGACCAGGAGGTGAGGTTTTGTTATCCTAGCTGATCACCTGAACCTATAGGCTTCAGGCCCAGGGGCACAACCACACCTCACACATTGCAGCCCCAGTTGCAAGGCAGCAGGCAGGACTCCTACAGGTATGTCTGTCCTTCCCACACACAACAGACCCTGTAACCTACTTGCCCCAATCTGCTCCCCAAATGCACCCACCCTCCAAGACAGCAACTGCTCCCTGAGACAGAATTCTCCAACTCCAATTGGACCACGAGTTCCCAAAGGACCAAGAGTGGCTCCCTGAGACACAGACACCATTTGCACCAATTAGAGAAAGAGATGGGTAGATGCCAGGGCAACAACACATTCAACAATGTAAAGAGCAATATGACACAACCAGAACCTAGTGGATCTACATCACTAAGACATGAACATCCTAACATAGAAGAAGCTGAATAAAATGATGTTAAAAATGACTTTAAGAAGGTGACAGAGGCCTTCATAGAGGAAATGAAAAAAATCCCTTAAATAAATTGAGGCAAAGACAATTGAAAAATTGGAAGAAATCAATAAAGCAATTAAAGAAAGCCAAGAAAAATCAATTAAACAGGTGAAGGAAACAGTTCAATACCTGAAAATTAAAATAGAAACAATGAAGAAGACACAAACCAAGGGGATGCTTGATAGAAAATCTGAGTAAATGAACAGGAACTATAGATGCAATCATAAACAACAGAATACAAGGATGGAAGAAAGAATCTCTGGTATGGAAGATACAATACAGGAAATAGATTTGTCAATCAAAGAAACTACTGTAGCCAAAACATTCAGGAAATCTGGGACACCATGTAAAAGTCATACCTAAGAATAATAGGGATAGAAGAAGAATACCAACTCAAAGGCACAGAAAATATATTCAACAAAATCATAGAAGAAAACTTTCCCAACCTAAAGAAGGAAATGCTATGAAGATACAAGAAGCTTATAGAACACCAAAAATACTGGACCCCCAAAACAAGTCCCCTTGCTACACAGTAATTAAACCACTAAACATAAAGAATGAAAAAAAAATATTAATATCTGCAAAGGAAAAAGGCCAAGTATCATATAAACGCAGACCCATCAGAATAACACCTGACTTCTTATAGAGACTCTGAAAGCCAGAATTTCCTGGACAAATGTTATGCAGACACTAAGAGACCATGGATGCAAGCCCAGAATATTATACCCAGCAAAACTCTCAATCACCATAGATGGAGTAAACAAAATATTCCATGATAAAACCAGATTTAGACAATGCCTATCTACAATCCAGCCCTATAGAAAGCCCTACAAGTAAAAATCCAACCCAAGGAAGTTAGATATACTCATGAAAACACAGGCAATAAATAATCTCACACCAACAAATCCCAAAGAAGGGAAACACACAATACTACTACCAAAAAATAACAGGAATAACAATCACTGGTCATCAATATACCTTAATATCAATGGGCTCAATTTGCCTATAAAAAAGATACAAGCTAACAGAATGGCTATGAAAATAGAATGTTTTCTTCTGCTGTATACCAGAAACACACCTCAACTTCATAGACAAACACTGCCTGAGAGTAAAGGTCTGAGAATAGTCTTTCCAGACAAATAGTCTTAAGAAGCAAGCTATTGTAGCTATTCTATTATCAAACAAAGTAGACTTCAAACTAAAATTAATCAAATGAGATAAAGAAGGACATTACATATTCATCACAGGAAAAAATCCAACAAGATAAAGTCTCACTTCTGAAGATTTATGCCCCAAATGCAAAGGCACTCACACATGAAAAAGAAACATTACTAAAGATTAAATAGCACATCAAACCGCATACACCAATAGTGGGAGACCTCAACTCACTTCTCTCACCAATGGACATGTTTGCCAGACATAAACATAACAAAGAAATAAAGGAACTATCAGGCATCATGACTCAGAAGGACTTAATAGACATCTACAGAATATTCCACCCAAACACAAGAAAATGTACCTTCTTCTCAGCACCCTTGGAATCTTCTCTAAAATTGACCACATAGACACAAAGCAAATCTCAACAGATACTAATAAATTGGAATAACCTCTTGTATTTTATTGAACCACTATGGCTTAAAGTTAGAATTCAACAACAACACAAATTACAGAAAGGCTACAAACACATGTAAACTGAATAATGCTCCACTGAATCATCCTTTGGTCAAAGAAGAAATAAGGAAAGAAGTTAAAGACTTCCTAGAATTCAATCAAAATGAATGAACATCATACCCAAACTTATGGGACACTATGAATGCAGTACTAAGAGGAAAATTCATAGCATCAAATGCCTAAATAAAGACGTTGGAGAAATCTCACACTAAAAACTTAACAGCATATGAAAGCTGTAGAAGAAAATGAAGCAAACTCACCCAGGAGGAGTAGAATTTAAAAAAAATCAAATTGAGGGCTGAAATCAATAATATAGAAACAAAGACAACAGTGCAGTTGGAGTTTTTCTGCCTGTCCCAGTCAGGACAAATCTCTCTTACCTGCCAGTCCCACAGTCGCTCAGACCAACCAAGAAAGCACACAGAAACTTACATTGTTTACAAACTGTATAGCCATGGCAGGCTGCTTGTTATCTACCTTTTCTATCTTAAATTAACCATTTCTGCTAGTCTATACTTTGCCACATGGCTTGCGGCTTACCAGTGTCTTTACATGTTGCTTCTCATGGCGGCAGCTGGCGGTGTCTCCCTCCAGCCTTCTACTTCCCAGATTCCTCTTCTCTCTTGTCCCGTCTATACTTCCTGCCTAGCCACTGGCCAAACAGCATTTTATTTGTACAGAGTGATATACACAGCACAACAGTACAAAGAATTGACAAAAAAAAAAGAGTTCTTGGAGAAAAATCAACAAGACAGACAAACCCTTATCCAAATAAACTAAAAGGCAGAGAGAGAATATCCAAATCAACAAAATCAGAAATGAAAAGGAAGACGTAACAACTGACAATGAGAAAATTCAGAGAATCATCAGGTCATACTTCAAAAATTTGTACTCCATAAAATTGGAGACCTCAAAAGAACATTACTCAACTTCATATGGAAAAACAGAAAACCTAGGATATCTTAAACAATTCTTTACAATAAAGCAACGTCTGGAGGCATCACCATCCCTGCCTTCAAACTCTATTATAGACCTATAGCGACAAAAACAGCTTGGTATTCACATAAAAACCAACATGAGGACCAATAGAATTGAACTGAAAATTCTAACATTATTCAATACATCTATGAACACCTGATTGTTTTACAAAAAAAAAGCCAAAACTGTAAAATTGAAAAAATGTATCTTCAACAAATGGTGCTGGCATAACTGGATGTAAGCATGTTGAAGATTGTAAATAGATTCATATCTATCACTATGAACAAAACTCAAATCTAACTGGATCAGAGACCTCAACAAAGACCTGAACCTGATATAGGAGAAAGCAGAAAGTAGCCTAGAAAGAATTGACACAGGAGACCACTTCATAATAGCCAGAACATGGAAACAACCTAGATGCCCCTCAACTGAAGAATGGATAAAAAAAATGTGGTATATATACACAGTGGAGTATTACTCAGCTTCAAAGAACAATTACATCATGAAATTTGCAGGCAAATGGATGGAAATAGAAAATATCATCCTGAGGGAGGTAACCCAGACTCAGATGGACAAACATAGTATGTTTGAGGATAATGGATGTAAAGAAAAGGATAATTAGACTAGAGTTACAGCTCCAGAAAAGCTAGGAAACAAGGAAGAACCTAGGAGGGATGTAGGGGTCACCTTGAGAAGGGGAAGCATAGGAGATCTTGATGGGTAAACTCAGCGAAGGGGAAGCAATAGAGAGTAAGGGATGGGGGATGAGAACATGAGAGAATGGGAGGGTGGAGCTGGGGAAGGGACACAGTGGGAGAGCAATGAAAGAGATATCTTGAGAGAGGGAAATAATATGAGTCTAGGAAGAAACCTGGATCTAGGGAAATTCACAGGAATCCATAAGGATGACCCCAGCATAAACTACCAGCAACAGTGGGGCAGGTGCCTGGACTGGCCTACCCTAGTAATCAGATTGATGAATAACCTAACTGTCATCATAGAGCCTTCATCCAGTAACTGATGGAAGCAGATGCAGAGATCCAAAACCATGCACCAGGCCAAGTTCTGAGAGTCCAGTCTAAGAGAGAGAAGAATGATTACATGAGCAAGGAATGTCAAGATCATGATGGGGAAATCTACAGAGACAACTGAACCAAGCTCAAAGGAACTTACAAACTTTAAACTGAAAGCAGTGGAATCTGCATGGGACTGGACTAGACCCTCTACATAGGGGAGACAGTTGTTTGCCATGACCGCCTCGACCAGCAAGGAAGACACAACACCAGGCTCTTCTTTCAGCAGTTTATTCAGGAACCTTGAACAATCTTCTGACCCTGGGGAAGCCCGCTCACAGCCTTAAGTAATCACTGGGAAGCCAACCCTGATATGCCACATGGGCACTACCAATAGGTCCAGGTGCGCAGAAGCAAGCCAGATTCTCAGCCTTAGCCAATTATGGAGTTTTTATCACAGAGAGCACTCACCATCGGGAAGGCGGAGGGCAGAAGCTAGCGCCATCTTTGAGGTGTGGCTGTACACAGCTCTCTACACTTGTTTAGAGCTGGATCTGTTTGAAGGGTCCCTGACACTGTAATCAGGATCGATCCCTGGTCATAGGCCGGCTTTCTGGATCCTATTACCTATGGTCAGACACCTTCCCCCGTCCCTTGATAAAGTGAAGAGGGGCTTGGTTCTGCCTCAACTGAATGTACCAGGCTCAGCTGTCTCCTCCATGGGAGAATTTATCCTCTTGGATGAGGGGATGAGAGGTAAGGGGAAGTGGAAGGATGGATGAGAGAGGGATCTGTGGTTCATATGTAAAATGAATAAAAAAATAGTCAAGTTATAGACTTAGCCTAGTTGTCAAACATGGAAAAGTAAAAATAGGGAATACATTACAAAATGCAGTTGTACTAAGTAATAAACCACAAATTCAGATCAATTGCAGTGAAGTAATAAAGTTATACAGATAAATAGCGCATAGCACATGTTCTGTGATTCTTAGACTTGAAGATAGAAGACAGAACAGGAATGGTCAGAATAATGGAGGAGAGAGCAAGAAGGAGGAAAGGACTACAGTGAAAATTGTCAAAGTACACTTTGTATAAAAATTTCTTTGGGAAATACATCACTATGTCAACAATGATATTTAAAAAGAGAGGCCATAAGCAAACTTGACATGTCAAAGGCATAATATGGAAAAGGTAACAATGACAAATTAAGCAAAATTAAAAAAAAAACACTGTATTTACATTGAGATGTATAATGAATATTAATTCTAATATGTACAATTGAATTGGAATTGAAAATAAATGAAAACTATGCAGTATATTTTAAAGTATTGCTTAAAAAGGGAACTGTATCCTCACCCTTGTGATCTTCAACAAAGTACAGTGAGAAACTCCAAGCCAAAGAAAAACCACAGAATGGATTATGAATGAGTTAGGCCAATTCCTAATGCAGAAATCTCCTTTTAAGATTTAACTCTGGTGTAGATGAGCCTCACTTAAAAATGTAAATGTGCATAGCTTTTGATGCATTTAAATGTAATAATATTCTTGCAGTGACAGTACCAAATATTTTGAAATTTTTATATAAGTCAATTAGGAATATGTTGTAAAAGAGTTATAAAATATACAAATAAATGAACTTTTAAATTTAGGTTTCATAAATACCTACTGAATAAAACTACAGTTCCCTTCCCTTTCATTCAGACTTTGTGAAATGGCAGATCTTAATCAGCTACGATTAAACTAAGTGTTAATATATTTCCTTAGAAATAATCGGCTTTAGAAATAATTTGAACAGAGCTTTTATGAAGAAAGTATCTGAATTAGAAAAAGTTCACAATTATTAGAGGATGGAATCCTGTAATCATATTTTCTGTTATTGTAAAAATGCACCAGATATTATTTTAAAACCTATTTCAACTTAGAAAGTTATTGATTTTCATTTAGATTTGTAAAGTTATTGAACACACAAACTGTAGTTACATAAAATACTGAATATGGAAGGTTTAGTGGAGAATTAACAGTCTGAATTAACTTTCCTTGCAATACAACACACTGCTCTTAACCTTCACCACACTGTAGACAAGGGCAGACCGTGTGTGATTTTTATAGCCTGGGCAATAATCACAGTCCCTACACTGGAGGAGGTCTGAAGTCCTCCTGCCCCCTCCCCCACACTCTAACCCACCGAAAGGACTGAATTCTGAACCAGACACTCAGAACATTGTTCCCTGCCCATTCCACCTTGCCACTCTCATTTGATAGTGCAATAGATGCAGAGCACATGCTACTACATAATGATAATGTTGATATGTACCGTGTAGGTGCTGATCATACACATCCTACATTCCTGACTTCCCTTCAAATTCTTGTCCCATTATGTCTCTGACATGGTGGGAAGATGATACACTGAGAGGTCAGGTGGAAGCTCTGAACACAAAAGCCAAGGTGCTTCCAAAGATGGGCCAAGATGCTCACCTTGTGCTGTTGCTGCTGTTGTATAGAAAAAAATGCCACGATATAACCCAGGCTGGCCTGGAAGTCCTGTCAATATCCTGTCTCAGCCCCCCATGTGCTGGGATGATGCTTAAGGATCCCAATGAGAAGCTTGACATCCTGAGTAGTAACTTTGTCTTAACAATAAATAAAATCTAGTATAATAGCAGGGATTTACATTAAAGAGAGAAAATTTGTAGATTGATGAATATGCAATCATTTCTGGTTAATCCAAATTCAGAAAAAAAGGCTAAAATGTCACTTTGCTATCTTGGTGGCTTCAAAATAAAAAAACAGAAAGTGATTCCATTCTATTATTGGATGTCTGCAGGGCAAAAAAAAAAAAAAACACAAAAGGAAGATACAAAAAATAAACAATGCTCCACAATTGTCACTTGTTTTTCCACAATAAACCATTTATCGTTCATTATTTATTTTTAAACCATATCCAACTTCCTTACAAGATGATTATTTGGAAATATCAAATATATGAAAATAAAGTAAATTCCCCTAAACTATTTTCCGTGATTTTTTTTGCATTTATACTTAAAACTGATACCAAAAATGTTGGCTTCCATATGCTTCTGACTTGCAAAATATAGGATCTTTTTTAACATTTCATTTTCTAGAACAATTCAAAACCTAAACATATACTATTTAGAAAGAATGGATAATATTGTTTCAATTTAACCTTGAAAAGGTGGGAAAAAAATGAATCTCAGTCCAATAGCAGCCACGAGATCTCAGAACCAGTAATCTTATTGCCAGCCTGGCAGACACAATCTACACAGAACTTAATCAAAATAAGATTAAAAGTCCATAGCAATTTCCTTGAGTGGCCAGAGAGATATCCCCCATTACAGCCACCCACCACACTGCCCCTGAGGCCTATTTCAGAAATAAATTGGTTCCTAAATGGGTTGATGCTGAAGGGAAAAAATGTTTTCTTGAGACTGTACCTAAATTTTGTCAAGTTGCAAGGACACATCAGCCTTTAGACCCTTTAATGTTCTTTTTTCATATTTTATATCTCCTTAACTTTATGAATATGATATGAAATATTGGTTTATGTAAGTACATGTGACTTTGCCCAGGGTTTTGAGTGATCTGCATAATTATTTTATTAATATTATTTTGACATCACATGTAGTGGCTAACATGAGAAAAATCTGCAAGAGTTACTATTTCTGAAAACATCAAAAAACTTTCAATTTGATGAATGCTTCTTCTAGAAGTAGAAAATTCTAAATATTTAAACATAAGAAATGGGAAAATATGAGTGAAATTAACCATCATATCTGCTTAGGATTAATCCCTCCTGTTTGTTTTGTAGGATGACTATTAATTCAAAGTAGATTTCTATTGTAGCACAAATCTTAAATAGTCTTATTAATAAAATCAAACATAAGGCCAGGTATTGGGGTGAATGCTGGAAGATCAGAGAAGCAGAACAAGCCACAGCTTTCTCACCTTGACAGTTTCTCAGCTGATCTTGTTCCTCAGACTGGGTGGCTCTCAGCTGATCTGTGCTGCTCAAAAGCCTGAATGCTTAACCAGCCAAATGCTTCTAGTTTCTGGTCTTCATGCCTTATGTAGCTTTCTCCTTTCTACCATCACTCCCTGGGGTTAAAGGTGTGAGTCACCATGCTTGACTGTATCCTTGAACAGATGGATTTCTGCCTCTGGAATGCTAGGATTAAAGGCATGTGCTACCACTGCCTATCCTTTCTGTTTAATATTGTGGCTGTTTTGTCTCTGACCCCAGATAAGTTTATTTGGGTGCACAATATTTCGGGGAATACAATACCACCACATTCTATAGTATTAATTTTGAAAGCATGGATCTAGGATTGAGAACAAGGTTCTAAATTTGGATTACCTTCCAGTGACTATGGTTAAATTTGATACATCAGGGAAGGGGAAACAAATGAGTACAAGTTTTCCTCTGAACTCCATACATATACTGTGGCATGTGTGACTGCTCACACACTTGCATAAACACATAGGGATGCAAACATGAATACACACACTGAAATGAAATGTGTACTGAAACAAAAATATTGACAAGAAAATAAAGATCAAAACAAGACAAAATTCCTCAAGCATACATTTGTCATGAGGCATGTTGTATGTACTCTGCTAAATATGTATTTTTGCTGTTGTATGTTTAATTTAGTAACAAGTAAGTATCAAAAATCAATCTGTGACCTTCTAGTGACTTTAAGCATTTGTATGACTTGTTTGTAAGGTATAAAGTTATGTCCATGCTCTTGACATTGTAAACAAATATAGGCCTTGAACATTTTCAATTGTAAACATTTGATATTTAGAATATAATATAGAATAAACAATTCTAAACATAATTTTAGAGCTCAGGTCTTCAAATTTTTTATTCTTCCACAGTTAGGCCTAAAAAGCATTGTCTATAAAATTCCTCAATTAATTCGACTTATTGTTTGTAATCTACATGTATAGTTTACCCTTAAAAAGGTTACTTGACGTTATCATCAATCACATTAGAAATGATGTATCTTATATTATTTCTGCTAATCTATCCAAATGTTCATTTTAGCTATTATTAAAGGAAATTTAGCTTATTATTACTTAATGAGGGATTATCAAAAGGCTCCCTATAAATTTTCGGAGGGTACACACACTGGTGCAACCCTCTCCAAAATAAAAATATTTGCAAACTGGTCATTGAAAACCTACCCTGTTAAAAACATTAAATGTTGTGTGAAGTTTGACTACCACCAGTTTTGTTTGCTATTTCTTGATTTTCCTCTTTAGATTAATAAGAAATCATTTTAATAAATCCCACTAGTGAGGAAAGAATCCTTTCTTTATTGTATTTTATCAAACACTTTTACTGTGAATCATCAGGATTGTGTAATCTGTGCACCCGTTTTTCTGCTCTTAAAAGGCTCATCTTTGTAAGCTTTCTTGTGGCATTTATTCTCAGGTTAGTAATTGCTGGGAGGCATACCTCATTGGAACTTCCAATAGTCTCTGCCAAGTTATAAAACGTTATAAAAAACACAAACATAGAATGCCTAAGGCTGTCCTCAAATGAAGTTAGATTTGAATTCCCTTCAATATCTTTATTACAATGTGCAGATGATCAAAGCTAACACAATAGTTTTTCCTTGGCTCTCTGACTTAAGTTCATTCTGTTGTGTTAAGGTTTAACTTTATGGTGTTGACTTCAAGTAAATTTCAAAATATTTAATACATAATGATAATGTTCTGCAACTGTGTATTAGATATTGTATTATAGGAAAACAAAAATATCTATACAACAATAACTGTGGAATACAACCTTGACATTGGAATGTTCATTTATAGAATACTTAAGCTGTTAAAGTGAAATCGGTGGGTGGAGGGATGAATAAAAGTTCTACATAGGAAAAAACATTTTCAGAAAAAGATATACTAAAACATCTGCATCAACTAAAAATTCACTATTGTAAATTTTCAGTATACACTTGTCATACTTTAACTCATAGCACATCTTCGCAATTCGAGACATTTGTGAATATTTGTGAAATATTTAATTTCATTTTAAATTCTTGAATGTAAACAATAATCGACTCCCTTTTAAATTCTATTAGGGAAGTATCAGTGGATTTCCTGGCAGACTTATGTATAAACCAACTTAACGTACATGGATTTGTTTAAAAATAAGTTCACTCATATTGGCTTGTTTTAAATCTGCTACTCTGGATTAGTAAATGTTACTGAAGAGTAAATAGGAAATATACATTTAGATCATGAGTGTAATCGTTCAATGACTTCAAATAGGGTAACATTACCATGTACTATGCCTCATATATTTCCACCTTTCAAAATCCAGGGTCTGATTTTGACCTTAGGACTGTCCTCAGAAGAGAAAACAGCTTTATGTTTATAAAAAAAAATCGATAAACCTCACTTCATTTTTTCTGGAAATAACTTGTGAAACAAGTTCTCCTCAGAACCAGTCTAGTTTTGATATTTTGATGTAGCTGAAGCTGGCCTTAAATTTCAGATCTTCGCGTCACCAACTTCCAAGTGTGTGAAGATTCCAGCTTTGAGCCACCTATTCTGGTTAAGAAGTTTATTTTAAAAATTAATTTATTTTAGAGTTACTTACATGAGTACATTGTTTACATGATTTATATCCCTCCTTCTTCCTCTTCCAAGTCCCAACATGTCCCTAGTCTCCAATAGTTGATTTCTTCAAATTTTATTGTTACACACAAACAAATGCACACTACTGAGTCCACTTAATGTTGCTCATAGAAATATGTGTCTAAGTCTGATCAGGAATCACATTGCCTATCACAATGCTTGTCCTTTCAGAAGACTGTTTCTTCCTCTCTCATTGGCCATTAACAGCATGTAGGTCTCACAAGACCCCACCAGTAACTAAAATTGTTTTGTTTTATCAAATAATAAATAATAAATCTAAGAAATAATTGATTACTCAGTTATGATTTCTTTTACAATTTGGCCTTCACACAACATGCAGATGTGCAAGCGCCCTTGTTATCTCCCCCTCGTTTACTGTTAGGCACCTGTGACCCTATTAGACTCACTTTCATGTTATGCTTCTTTAGGTACTCATGCTCTTAATAATAAATTAGATTAACTGCATAAATTAAAATGCAAAATACTTGAGAATTCTTATCCCCAAATGACTGGCAGTATAAAGATGTTTGCCTCCAATCCTGATGATCTGATTTTGTTCACCTGAACACACATGATAAATAGACAAAGATTGACTGCAGAATATTATCCCCTAACAACCATAGGTACGCTATGACATGAGTGTACCTACACACATATAGCTACCACAAATAGATATAGTTTTAGATAGATAGATAGATAGATGATAGATAGATAGATAGATGATAGATAGATGATAGATAGATAGATTTAGATTGATAAATATATAAATGTTGATTATTTTTTGTTTTATTTTGTTTTTAATCCTGACCTTATTCTTATTAGATCTCATTTTCTCTTCCCCATTATAGGACTCTTATCATATAGAATCTCTCTTATTTTCAATTATCAACTGTATTTTGCCTTCACCCTTGATGCCCATGAACACTAAAGCATTAATTCAATTTTTTTTTACCTCCCAAGGGACGTTTAATTTCCAGCAATTCAACATATTCCTCATTTCTATTGAGTATTGTAATTTGAGTTTCAAGTCTGACACTTCAGGCACATTAATCTTCCTTAAGATTATGAGCACCCCTACTTTACCAAATCCACCATTGTTTCATCTCCATTGTTTCACATCTCTTTACTATATCTTCCATAATTTATTATAGTCCAATCACTAGTCTTTCTCAGGCCTAGAGACATATTTTCCATTTTCTCTTATATTAATGCCAATACATTTCCATTTATTTTAGCATATCTCTCCTTCAATATACTTTGTATATCAAAGTATATGAGAATATTATTCTTCCCAATATACTGTCAATCACTCGGCATGGTGTGCTCACCTTCATTGATTTCCATAAGTTGAGCCTTTTATGTATTGTCAGGACTACCTCTTGCATTGGTAGAAGTCATATTATAGATGAGCATCTCCTCATATATTGTGTCTTTTTTAACTTGACTCTCCTTTTCTTCATAAAATGGCACCAATAGTTTTTTAAATCACCTCTTACTACATTTACTCCATGGTATTTAAGATATGCAAATGAAATAACTGATTTTATCTGTTTGTTATTGTTTATACAGCTTACAAGTATCTAGACTTTTCTATTTTAGTATCTTAGAGTTCATTTTCACATACTTTCAGTAACCATCAATTATGTGTGTATGTATGTTTGTATGTAGACATGCATGTGCAACAGAATACATGGGGAGGTCAGAGCACAGCCTTGAGATTTAGTCTTCACCTTCCATATTGTTTGTAACAAAGATTAGATTGTCATACAACAGCCTACCTTCCAATTGAAAACAAACATTATAGTGCTTTCCAAGACACAAAATTATTTCAATTTCACACAGCCTTTCCATGTCCACATTCTTTTATCATCAGTTTCCAAATTTAAAAGTGGCTTTATTTCTCCCTTAGACAATTTTATTTGTAATTTTTTCTTATCTGGATTGTTTCGAACCATACAGTGGACTGATATTTCTACAGCCCACATTCATTTATCTATCAATTTCTCTCTCTCTCTCTCTCTCTCATCTCCATCTATCTATCTATCTATCTATCTATCTATCTATCTATCTATCTACCTACCTACCTACCTATATATATGTATAGATATATAGATATATAGATATATAACTATCTATCTATTTGGTGGTGAGTGCATGTGTGTAGGTACACTCATGTCATAGTGTGCCTATGGTAGCCAAAGGACAACATTCTGCAGTCAATATTTCTCCACCTATCATGTGGTTAAGGTGAACAAAGTCAGACCATCAAGATTGGAGGCAAACATCTTTACCCTGCCAGCCATTTGGGGATAAGAACTCTCAAGTATTTTGCATTTTAATTTAAACAGCTGAGCTAATTTATTTATTAACAACATGGGTACCTAAAGAAGCATAATATATAAGTGAGTCTAATAGGGGCACAGGTGCCTAACAGTAAATGAGGGGGGTAGAAAGGGCACTTGTAGTACATCCTCCAAAGATTATAAAATTTATCTCAAAAGATTTTGTTCTTTGTTGAGTTTTTCCTTGGAAATGTAACTTCACAGAGGCAGGACTCCATAAAAACTATATTCTACTATCCTTCTAACTAAAAGAGATGCCTAAACATCTTAAATATTCATAAGGCAGGTATTTGATCAATAGATTCACGAGTGACACAGCTAGGGAAGTGGTTACAAAGATTAGAATGATTACATTAAATTGAATGAAAGCTTAAATTAAGGTTTACCTGGAACAGAAAGGGTCATATACTAATTTTATGAAGTACATCTAGATATTACTGTGATATGTTTTCAAGAGGCCAGAAAAAAAAAAAAATCCTGCTTTCTGTTCTCTTCTTCTTCTTTCTGCTCTCTTCTTCTCTCTCCCCAAATTAGTGTAGCTTAAAATTAACCAGTTAATGCTGCCTTTCTTAATGAAAAGTTCATATATCAAATTTGGGTCCTGAAACTTAATTACATTTTTTTTTATCTTAGAGGCATACTTAAAGTAAGTTATTTAAACATAAAATAAATAATCAGTGAAATATTACAAAATGATTATGTGTATGTTAGAAATGGAAAATATAGAGAACTCTTCTATTTTCTTGAAAAATTAGCATTGTTTTTGTGGGGAAGGGTGTGTGTTTCTGTGTGCTTTGTGCAGTAAATCATATCGATCACCATTTTTATTTTTTCCACTCCATTAACAAGTATTCTGAATCACTTATCAATTGACTATTAATGCCCTGATGTTCACATTAAGAATCTCACCGTATAATCTTGAAAATATCTTATTTTTCTAAGTAGTATTGTTCCATTATAGAATAATGTCAAAACCTGCCACGATATTGATGTGATTCTCCATGACCTTTTTTTTTTGTAACACACATCATTATTTTTCTAACAGTCTCATTCACTATTTAGAAGTATAAATATCTGAATTAAAACCCCTGGTGCTTTTGTTTTCATTTTCAAGGTACTCAATAGTAGACAATAAATGTTTGGAATGGTGTTAACATATTTCAAGATTTCCTTCATTCATAGTAAAGCTGTTTCTTGTAGACATTAAAATTAGACATTTTGAATTATATATCTTCAATGTATCTGATTATTTCCTCTCTAGTTAAGTGTAAAAAGACTTTATTATAATGGAAAGAGCAGCAACATCATTTGTGTGAAGCTCCCTCTAACCTCAAACTCCCTGAGAAAATAAACCATCATCTAAAACCCTACTTCTTTTCACTTCTCTTTGTAACTATGATTACATCATCAGATTTATTTCAGAAGCAGACTTCTGTCTTTATCTTTTCTCTCTTTCTCCTAAGTAGTCTAGGAACACTTATTTTGAGTGAAATATTAAAGTGCCAAGAATCTAAAAGCAAATTATTGTTTTCTTGCCAGCCAAAATATTTTTCCCTAAGCTTTCTATTTGTTATAAGTGTCTGAAATTTCTCTAGACTGTTCCTCAATTGAATGACTATCTATGCCTCTTAAGCCACAGAATGTTTTGGTCTGTTGTCTTACACTTATTCCTGTATAAGGAGTATTTTCCTTGTGTGCAAATAGTAAATGAAGCACTATTTGTAGAATACTTACTCTGCTAGATGATTTATTTCATGGCTGTTCTGTGGAAAAAAATTGTTTTCTATAAGATGGTTAAATGTAGAGTACTGTCCTTAGATATCAAGTGTGGTTGCATAGATGCCACAGTTAAATAAATACAAATAATGTGTTATATGTCAAGGCAGTAGCCATTAAGCTTGACTATGACTAGCTTAATAGCAATAGGCACTCAATTTGATTTTATGTTAGATACTAATTCACTAAGCCTGAAGAAAAAAGCCAACTTAAAAAAATTTAATTGTAATGCATAGAAGTTGGTCATTTTTGTTATTCTTTCCTATACTGAAAACGTCCTTACAAATATTCAGCTGCAACAACTATATCACACAAAACATTGCCTTCCACCAGAACATGTTTTACTATATATTGTGCTGGCATGCAGCTGTTTTCTTTCTATGTATATATTATTCCAACAAGTAAAATGTCCTCTCTACCTATCAACTAATGTCAAATGTTGCAGCTCATCATTTTAAGCTTCTGTCCTATCCAAGGTATTTATAACCTGTTCCGTTTTTCCAGTCTCTCCCGTGTGTTTATAATCTGCTAAAGTGAGAATGACAGTGTAAGTGTCTTCAAGACGCAATAATTTCATCTCTCTCTCCTTCTCTCTCTCTGTCTCTCTTTCTGTTGTGTGTGTGTGTGTGTGTGTGTGTGTGTGTGTGTGTGTGTGTGTGTGTGTGTTATGCAGAGAATTACTGGGTTTTGTGGCAATTCTAATTTTGAAATTCTTATTTTATAATTTATTACCATATTATGTGCATTTTGTATGCCTTTATATACAAAGCCATGCATGTATTTCTCTGGCAAAGATGGTCATTAGAGGATAGAATTTAAGAAACTCTGGACTAAAGCTATAGAATTTTTTGAGACCTAGACAATTTTAGTAAAAATGAGTCATGTTCAAGTAATGTTTCTATTCAGCTGCTATAATAACAACTTCAAAATATTTATAATATTTCTTGTCCCATTTAGTATTTAATAAATGTACAAATTTTCAGCTTATGGTCTTGTGGATTTTAGAAATATTATTTCTTATGCAACCCAAAAGCTTAAGAACTCAGCCTGGCATCCACCAAAGATAAAGACAGGAGACTAAAGGATATAATTTTCATTATTTTAATATTGGGCTTGAAAATAATTTCCAATCATTGTGATATGTCTAATTTTACAATGAAGGAAAAGTTGGAGCAAAAACACAGACTATAATTTATAAATACTGCTATCTTTCTTGGATACACACCCGGTATGGTTGATATTACATTGTAGCTCTTTTGTGGGGTATTAATATTTATTAGCATGAGCCACATATTTATGTAAACTATTGGCCTATGATTTAATCATTGTCTCCCCGATTGTTTCTCTTTAAGTACATTTTGCCTCTAGACTTTTTATCTTTCTGTGTTCTATATATGTTTCTCTCCTTCTTACTCTATGGCTGGCTGTGTCATTGGCTCCTGCTGTCTCCCTCTCATTTTCTTGCTCCTCCCTCTCTTTCCTAGACTTTTCCTTTTGTTCTCTTTACATGCTAGCCCCACCTATCCTTTCTTCTGCCTAGCTATTGGCCATCCAGTTGTTTAGTAGACCAACCAAGTGTTTTCGGCAGACAAAGTAACACAGCTTTACAGAATTAAACAAATGAAACAAAATAATGCAACATATATTTTCATCATTAAATAAATATTCCATAGCATAAAGACATGTAACACATCTTAAACTAGTATTAAAGAGCACACAGTTCCTGTTACCATTGAAATCAGAGCAGAAACTGGGTCTTGACTGAAACCTGAAGCCATGCTTATGTCTGAAGATTATGTAGCTACCATCATCATGAGATCTAAGTGCCAAGCACGTCAACCCAAAGCAATGGTGATGCTAGTGCTACAGCTATAGCCTGGGGTAAAATCTGGGTCCATGGCCTTGTTGCAACCATGGTCTCTGTTGATATCCATGGCTGACTGGACCATCCAGATCTGGGGTCATGTTGCTGTCTGAGGGATACTTTGCAGCCAGGGCAATGCTGATCTAAGTGTCATGTGCAGCCACCAGTGGCCTGTGAGGCCATGGTGACATTCAGGCTCAGGATGCTGCCAATGACCATGTTTGGTTCTGTAGTCCTGCAGCTGCTGGGATCTGTGTGAATGTCCATTGCCCAGGTTACAGTAGGGACCCATGCAAGCCATGTGTTAAACTGTGTGTTGAATTACGAGGGCCCTACTGAGCTGGTCCCACCCTTCACTGACCCGGAGTTATGACCCCTTCCCCAATTTCTAAACTTTCCTGACACTGAGATATTGGACACTGATGACCCTGTCAAGTGAAAGCTGGCCCCACCCCTGACAGGAGAGCTGGTCCCATACACTAGGGAAAGCTTATTGTAGACAAAGTTCTAAACAGTCTTAGTAAATAAGAAACACAGAGCCAAATACAGAGGAAATAGCCAAAGATTTCAGAGCAATAGCCATTACTAGCTTTAGCTTATCACCAGCAGTAGCTTCCCCAGAGAGAGCGCTTCTTCTGGTCTGTCTTATATTTTTATTGCCTTTCTGTTCTGCCTTTTCATTGGCTCTAAACCCAACCACATTACTTCCTCATCACTGTCTGTCTATACAGACCTCCAGGTGTCTATGGTTGATACTAGAATTAAAGGCTCCTTTTACCACTCTTGGCTGTGTCCTTGGCCACCCAGAGACTCTACTTGCCATTGATCTGATTAAGGGTGTGTGCTACCACCACCTGACTCTGCTTATGGCTTGCTTTGACCTCTGATCTCCAGGCAACTTTATTTATTAACATACAAATAAAATCACATGTCAGCACAAATAAAATATCATCATAGCTTGTTCCACCCCTTATCACAAGCATGGAAGAGCTAGCTCCATTCCTTACCTGAGAGGAGTGGTCCCAACAGCCCGGATTGACCAACTCAGCTGCCACCCAGGCACACATGCAAGGCTTGGAGTAAGCACACCCCAACATCCTTCCCATCCAGGACATGCTGGAGTGTGGGAAGGGACTGATCCTGTGGAACCATAGGCTCAGGACCTCCATGAATGGGGCAACAACAGGATGACTGAGAGGAATGTCAGTTGGGGTCTACTATTAATAATATATCAAAGTCAGAGGGCTTGAACCTGACCAACAACTCATTACACGTGAACATTTGTAAGTAAAGATGTTCATACAAAAGGGTGTACTGCATGATACACAGCAGCTCCCAATGCCCCTAAGATGAATGAAGAAGTGATGGAGAGGTGGGAATGATGGAAGACTGAAGAGTTTTTCTTTTTATGTTATTATTATTTATTTTTATCTTAATTTATTCTTTTTAGCTTTCTTTTGGGGAAGGAGATGCAAGAGGAAAGGACAGATACAGAAGGATGGGGAGATGAGTGGGATTGAGATGCATGATGTGAAATTCCCAAGAATCAATAAAAGAAAAGAAGAAGAAAATATGGCTGATGGTGAACAAACAGATCTCTCAGTAGCATGACCACATTGCCTTGATAGGTCTGCTTTAACAAAAGAACATTTATGTGTTTGGCTTGGGTTAGTCATTGCCATGATTATAATTAAATTAAGGAGATTACATTTAACACATCATCAGATCAGTGTTATTTTTAGTCATTTATGTTTTGCATATAGGCAATTCTATCAAGACCTTTACTAAACCCTGTTTTCCATAAAAAAAGACCCAAGCAATGATACATACTCATCAGCATTAGGAGCTGAAAATGCACTTGACCCAGGTGCACATGTTAGTGAGGAAACATAGAATGTCATATATTATGAGAAAAAATGGATCTGTGTTTCAAATTTCCTGTGTTACTCTAGTAACAAAATATTTAAGTGAATATCCTAAATAGTTTCATACTAAGGAACTTGTTGGAATGCCTTTTCTTAATGCCAGTGTCACAAACCTCAACACTAGTTCTGTTAAAGACTCACAATGAAGATAGCCCTATTTAGATGCTAGTAAGTTCACCCAATCATTTGGCAAAAAGAATTTTATTTTCAAAATATTATAATGCTTAAAGATATTCACATGAAGTGCATAACATGATAATAAAAATACAAAGAGTGATGGAGAAGCAACATAAAAGAAAGTCATATCTTGAATTACCCATTTTCCATGTTTGAAAGCTTTTTAATTATCCTCAGTAGGATTTTTGCAATTAATTTATTTGCCCACCAAGGCAATTAGATGGTGTTGATATCCATGCAGAAAGTAGATCATCATCCAAAGAAGCAATTTTTAATAAATAATGGATAACTGAAACTTAGAATGTGAACAACGCTCATTTCATTTATTGTATTTAATTGAAATTATATGTCTCCATTATTTTTCTATCTAACACTCCATAAATTTAAGATTAAGAAAAAGGAGGTTTTTATCTTAGCATTCCTATAGTCAATCACAGTATGTAGCTCTTGGAGTACTTAATAAATGTTTGTTGACCTGAATAGAATCTCATATAGAAGTAAATATTGCTTTAGGGTGATGATCTTTCACTTGAAATTATTTTCTCATTAAAAAATAATATGACTACATTGTATGACTCTCCAAATGTGAATGTGCATCACTTTGATTTTTCACTATAACAGTTTACATATTAAGATTTTTTTCATAGTTGTCTTGTGAAATCTTCAGAAATTCTAACAAAAACACCCTGCCAACAATGTGTCTGAGAGAATGAGAGAGGAGTCACACTGCTTAGTCATTTTCACAAATTGTGTATTGATCATTATTATGTTATTTAGTGTTAGAGTAAAATGTCTAACAAAAAACATATGAATCAACTGGAAAACCAAGGATAAATTATTTTAAATCCATGTGTGTGTGTGTGTGTGTGTGTGTGTGTGTGTGTGTGTGTGTGTGTGTGTGATTGGCTGAATAGTTTGTTATTTTTCTTCACTGTTGGGATGGGGGTTTGCTGATTGTGTTTTTTGGAAATAAAGGATACTGCCTGGTTCTTACTTGTTCATTTTTTTTTCTTAAATGATGCTTGTTTCACCTTCAACTCCTTCTCCTCTGTGGATTCTTAGGTTAAGGCTATGAGTCTCCCTGTGAGTTCTTGGATGTCTGAATATAGTATATTATCATCCTTGTCTTTCATCCCTGTCCTTCCTTTTAGTTAAGTCTATTTCCAAGGTGAACATTTCCATGGATTCTTTTTCTTTATTATGAATAGTTTAATACATATATACAATGAAATATGATAGTAGTTCTCATTATCACCCTCTAAATACCCTCATATCACCTTTTAAAAATTCCAACTTCATGTCTTTAATTTTAAATAACCAACTAAGTCAAGTTAGTGCTGCTTGTAAAGCCATGGTGTGGGGCAGAGAGTGTTAACAGTGAGCAAAACCTCAGAAAAGACTACTTTTTCTGCTATCTCCTTGCAACTGCCAATAGCTCCTCAGTAAAGGATGACTCCTAGAGATCATCTGCTTCCTTCCTTTCTATGATGGACTTGTGAATGATTTGTTCTTTTTCAACAATTCTGGAGGTAACTACAGATGCCATGAGTTCATGAATGTCATAACCATGCTATGTATATATTAAAACATTCCACATTACTCTTCCAGATCTCTGATATCTGTTTTTTATTCAATTCCCTTAGGTTTTTTTTTTCTTCATTTCTATTATTTGTAATTTTTCCCAAGTCCTAATTTCCTTCTACATTGTTGACTTTTTAATTATAGCATATCTCCCATCTGTTTCCTCCTTCCAAATGATCACATATATCCCTCCTCCTTCTACTTCAAATGCATAGCTTCATTTTTCAATTATTATTACACGAATATATATAAATGTATATATATACATACATACATATACATATATATGTACATCTATATTCAGAAAGAAAAGCTGTTAAATACACATAAATTTACTAGTATGCCTATTGTCAGGCATGACCATTTGACAATGGGCAACAAACTGTGTTTGGCTATTTTCTGGGAAGATTCACCTCTCCTGTGCCCAGCTTTACTTAGTAGCCTGTAGTTCTTTGTGTAGGGTTTCTTTGGTGGTGGGGGGGGTGAGTAAGAGCTTTTCCTCATCCAGTTTAGCCTGTTCATTCCTGCCCTCCTTGTTCTGTTCAAGTTGGATATTCATGTCAGTAAGAGTTTACAGGTACAGTTTTTTATGTTACTGAGAGACACACTCTCATAGCAAATTCCCTGATCTTTGAGCTCTTACAGTTTTGGCCTCTTGTTCCATAATGTTCCCTGGGCCTTTGATGTGGAAGACTTTTGTACTTCTATCCATTGGAGCAAGAAAGCTTTTGACAATTTTATTTTGGCATTTCATTTATCTCAGTAGTATCATGGTGTTCTGTAGCTGAAGGGCTATGATCTTTTGGAAACATCATATTGCCTTTCATTTTACATAATTCTTATAAAACACTGTTAACTTAGGTAAGCAGTGGATTTCTTTAGACACATCTTGTAGTTTTTAGTAACATATTTTCATTGAACAGTCTGGTCTTGAAAGTTCAGTCTCCAGTATCACTGAGAATGGGAATAAAAAGCATTGTAAGGTAGTTCAGCCCTATCCACACACAGTGGAACATGGAGCTGAAGCTGTGTTCACCTTACCACTCTTTGTTGTACCTCTTTGAGTACTTTCACAGTAATTGTGTATTGTTTCTTTTCTTTTCTTTCTTTTTTTTCTTCTCTTTTTTCGATTTTCAAGGCAGGGTTTCTTAGTGTATGTAGCTTTGGAGCTCACAGAGATCCACTTGCCTCTGCCTCCCGAGTGCAGGGATTAAAAACGTGCGCCACCACTGCCACGTGACTCATTGTGTGTTTTCCAAGTCTGTCTTCTCTTTTTCTATTAGGTATCCTTGATTTCACTGTTGTTTTACTTGCTCCTCCCCCCATTTTCCCACTTCACATGATGGCGGCCTCTAGCATTTCTTCTAACTCAAAACAGAAGCCTGGGCAATTTCAAGAATGGGAAAATTACCCATGAAACAAGATATCTACTTCTAAAAAAAAAAAAAATGTCCCAATGTGCCCTTCCTTAATATTTTGGATTATTACTCTGACTAAGTCCGTGATCACTTTGTGGTCTTTATTTCACTGAAGGCACAGGGAGGAACATGCTGCTAAGAAACACAGATATTCTGTCAAAACTGGTTTTTCTATGTCTTGTGCTAATTAAAACATGTCATAAGCAAGCAATTTGATTCTCTTTGGCCAAACATTCATTATATTTACTGTTCAATCTAGGACATAACTTTTAGTTTATTGAATTGTTTTCCTCATACTTTTAGAGGCAAATCATCCTGTATTTTTCATGACTGATGTCTATTTAATTGAATTTAAAATAATTGGAATTCTTATATTTGAGGATGGATGGTTGGGGGTTGTCTATGTTGTTCAGTGAAAATATTTGATATCCATTTCCTATTTTCCTCATGTTTTATTTATTTTTATATTATTATTGCAATATTTTTGTAATAGTATTGCATTGTTAGTGTTCATGAATTATCCACTTAACGGGCATTCATTTTTGTTTTAACATTAGCTCTTACAGTAAAGATATCAGGTACTTTCTCAACATAGCACCACATGGAAATGGTTCTTTGCCCTCATAATTAACTATACTCAGACACGGAGAATATGCTTTGACAAAAATTTAGTCTGTTAGGTCCATAGAATCTGCTCATTCCAAACAAAGTTTCAAGTAATAGCTATGTGAACAAGAATTACCATTTTGCTTTATACTTTGGAAGATTTACTTCAAATAGCTGTACAAATCATATGTATCATAAATAGCATTCCTATTACAAGGAGCCCAGAGTAGACTAGATTGCATATTAAAGCCTGACTGTAAAACTTGGAATTGGATGAGAGAAGAGAGGCTGATGGTCTTCAGACTTCCTGAAAATGAGTGTGTGTACTTTTGTTGGAAGAATTCTTATGATTGAAATTTCTATCTTAAATGATACTCACATGCTCAATTTATGAAGACATCAATGAATTACTTTGAATATTGCTGACATCCCTTTACTTTTAATGAATACAACATTCATGACTACTGTTTTCTATACATGCCTGGTAAGATTGTAAGGATCATTATACATTTTCATTTTTGTATAGATGTTAATTAGAGTCTTGTTTCATGTTTTTGTGCATTTTCTCTTGCCTAATGATGTTGGGTAGCTTTACATGTTCCTTTAGGCCACATTTATTTACTGTCTTTAGAAATATCTGCTCAGGGTTTTGACTCAAACATAGTAGATGTTAAAATTAATTGGTTATTTAATACCAACTGGCAAACTATGAAAACATATACACAACTAACTTTATAGAGACTGAGCAGGTTGTACTTATGTATTTAGGAGTGTGTGTGTGTGTGCGCGCGCACACGTGTGTGTGTGTGTGTGTGTGTGTGTGTGTGTGTGTACATGCGCATGTGTCTTCAACAGTAGTTAATTAAAAAAGAAGCCATAAATTTGAATGAGAGCAAGAAGTGGTACACGGATGGTTTAGAGAGAAGAAAGGGCAGTAAGAACTATAATTTTAAAAATGAAAGAACACATCGTATCTATATAAAAATGGATACAGTGTTTAAATTAAACTTCATTATCAGCAGTGACAACACAGCCTACAAGAGCCATAGAGCATCTAAGGGAACCCCTAACACTGGGCATGAGAAGCCCTCTTTCAAACTTATGGTCAGTCAAATACTGCATATGTACTTTAATCCCACGGCTTAAAATGTTATTCTCTTCCAATTTTAAACTGTCTTCCTTAGTCATATCAGGGTTTTGGCAATCAAGGTTATTTCAAATTCAACTTTTTTTCAAGTGAATTTTCCATTTATATCATTTTCTTTCAACAGATTTAATATTTCTATTATTCCTTCTTAAATCTTTAATATAGTTGACAAGTGAAGCTCTCTGGCTGGAAAATTTAATATTAGATATGAAATTTATTTTGTTTTGTGTCAGAAAAAGAAAATTTTAGACACAGGAAAAGAAAGCTACACTTCATCTAGTGATAAAAGAAGGCTTGATGTTGGATAGGGAAACATAGTTATTGATACAAAGGCTGTTGGCAGATGACAATGACGTACCTCAAGTTCATGAAATATAACTTTACTCATTTAGTAAAAGGAGTCTTAGAATTTCAGAAGACAGTGTTCCTAAAATGTCCAGGAACAAGAAACAGCAATAAGAGAACAAGAAAGCAGTTCCCTCTACACTGTGTAAGAATTTCTTCTCCTTATTGCTGGGGTAAGAAGCTACAGCTGTCAAAGAAGCACTCAGGGACACAGAAAAGTCCCCAAACCTTCCGGGAAAATAAGCAAGGATTGCACCTAAAGTGGACAGCATAACTAATGAGCAAGTCTATAATAATGATCCTACAAAACATTTCATCTCCAACTTTGATTTATTTATTAACTTATTCTAAAGGGAAATGTGTTGATGGTAAGGCTGCTAAAGGATGAACCCTTTGCTCAGAATGTGATGGACTTTTCAGGTCTGATAATCTTACTACATGCTACAACATGCAACATACACCAACTTTTCCCTCTGTTGAAGGCTTCATGGCCCAAAGCACATATGTGGACTGAAGCTGAAAAATTCATGACACATATTGTTCAAAATATTCAGTAATATTATGTGTCTGGGACTTTTGTTGTTTCTGCTTCTGGTATGTATGTGTTTTGTAAGGATTCAAAGTAATTATCTTATCTATGTAAGTCAATAAATATTGCACTATTGGTTCATTTTCATAGAAATATGACAATGGTGTTAGAATCTAGGACACTTTCTGTATGTAATCCTCCAGTTAAGATTCTAGTCTTCACTTTTTTTACCGTCACCTAAACTGACCACCCTTCATACCAGACTCTTCACACCAGACAGTTTCTTTTTCTTTCTTTCTTTCTTTCTTTCTTTCTTTCTTTCTTTCTTTCTTTCTTTCTTTCTTTCTTTCTTTCATTCTTCCTTCCTTCCTTCCTTCCTTTCTTTCTTCCTTTCTTTCTTTCTTTTCTTTTTCTTTCTTTCTCTTTTTTTTTTTTAAAATAGGGTTTCTATGTGTAGTTTTTGGTGCCTGTCATATATTTCATTCTGTAGACCAGGTTGGTCTCGAACTCACAAAGATCTGCCTGGCTCTGCCTCCAGAGTGCTGGGATTAAAGGCATGTGCCACCACCACCTGGCCAGATGCATTTTCAACGCATCATGTACATTAACTGTTGTGTATCCCTGTGCCTCCTGAATAATGTTTTTTAAAGTAACCGTCTTTCTAGAATTGTTTTGTTAGAAACTAAAGACTGTTTTCATCTGTAGGTATTATACTTAATTTTCATCTTTTTTATATATAT
This sequence comes from Onychomys torridus, assembly GCF_903995425.1. Classification (NCBI taxonomy): domain Eukaryota; kingdom Metazoa; phylum Chordata; class Mammalia; order Rodentia; family Cricetidae; genus Onychomys; species Onychomys torridus. The sequence continues at coordinate 24,565,032 of NC_050448.1, forward strand.
TCATGAATGGATATTCAGAAAATTAATGATTTCAAAACAAAAATAAAATGTTTTGATTGAAATTTAAGTGGTTATTATATTTAGTCTTTCTTTCTTATGCCCCATTTTTAGTTTTGGTTTTAATAGCCAGAGACAAGTGCTAACCCACTGAGGATCACAACAGATCCTATTAAATAAAGTTTTTAATAATCAAGCAGCAGTTTAGTGTTATAATATTTTAATAAATATCAATCCCCACTATTTTGTCAGTGTGCAACTATTTTTTACATTTATAAAGGCTTTTAAACAGTTTCAAACATTTGCATTTTCATAAAGATTTAATGCAATTATTTGATATTATATTACTTCTCGTAAGAATAACATCTATGTATATTAGTTAAAAAACAAAAACCAACAAACACAAATCCATTTTTATCTGCACAGACACTTATTTCAACTTATTTTAGTTTCGTATGTTATTCATCAAACTAAGAAAAATAACCTTTGTGTAAAAAAGTAATGTGTGAAAACACTATGATGTTGACATAATTACTTTTCAGAGACAAAATTATGTATGGTCAGAAATGTAGTATATTATGTTTGCATGATCTGATTATCTTGAACAATTCAGAACAAATAGCAATATGTATATAAATTACCAGTTTTGCTTTATAACTTAGAAGATTTCTTACAACAATTTTAAAAATATTATATATGATAAATCAAATAGCCTTCCCTTAACTATGACTCCTGTGTAAATTAAGTTGCATTTAAACTTGGAAACTGACAAAGAACTGAGGCTGATGAACTTCTGTAATATGTTAATGTAGTCAAGGTCATCCACAAATAAATCTCTGTGATTTTTTTTAAGCAGAATATATCACAGAAAGAATTCTGTAATCATATGTGTGTGTTTGCATATGTATATATACACATATATGTATATTTATATAAATTATTGCTGAATCCTTTCAATATATATGCACATATATATGTATGTATACGTGTGTGTGTGTGTGTGTGTGCGCGCGCTGTGAGATAACCATTCTGTAATCTATGAATATGTTGTATTACCATTGGTTAATAAAGAAACAGCTTTGCACTATAGCAAGGCAAGATAGAGCCAGGTGGGAAATACAAACAGAGATACAGGGAGAAGAAGAGTGGAGTCAGGGCAGGTGTCAGCAAACCACTGAAGCAACAGGAAGTACGAGAGAACATGTAATAACATGAAGTCATGTGGCAAAATATAGATTAATAGAAATGGGTTAATTTAAGTTGTAAGGCTAGTTAGTAATAAGCATGAGCATAGGCCAAAAGATTGTAGTTAATATTAAGCCTCTGAGTGATTATTTTAGAAGTGGCTGTGGGACCGGGCAGGACAGAAAAGCTCTCGTTTATATGCATGGGGGAAAGACTGTCCATTTTAGGTTACATTTGAGATTTGAAATGAAAAAAAAATGTAGAGTAAATATATAAAAAGAAATTCAAAAGTACATATGTAAAAACCCATTTCTTTGTTTTGTACCTTTATTTTATTATTTTTAAGATGCCTATTCTTTTTTTCCCCCTAAGAAGAGATAGAAGAAAGTGTGTGGATTATAGGGGTATAAGAAAGATCTTGAGGGGTTGGGGATTTAGCTCAGTGGTAGAGTGCTTGCCTAGCAAGCACAAAGCCCTGGATTTGGTCCTCAACTCTGGAAAAAAAAAAAAAAAAGAAAGATCTTGAAGGAGTTGAGAAAGTAGAAACTGTAATTAGAGTATATTGCATGAAAAAAAAATCAATTTTTAGTAAAAGAAATTTAAAAGAACATTTTTAAACATAATTAATTTTGTTAGAAGAATTTTGGCAACAATCCATTACAGAATTAGTCTAAAAGTATATTAAATCCCAACTTATGAACTGCCATCCTGATTTTAAAGTCCACTGTGACTATTATCTGTTTGTTATCCTTTTTCTATTTAATAAATGATTTTTATTGTTTGTTTACTTATGCATGTGATTTGTCACATTCTCTGGTGCATATGATTTTCACCTTCACATACTGAGATGTTAGTTTGGCTTTTGATTTGGCAATAGAATACATATAGTCACGGTCAAATAATATTTTTTGGATAAATGAAATGGATAAGCATTGTTTCTCTAATTTTATCATGTATGTTTATTACAAAACATTTCATACCAGTATGCATTTGCCTGTCTTTTGTCTGGCCTGAGTCTGCTACTCAGTTTTTATACAGCTCATTGCTGCTTCACAATTCCTTCGTGTGATGGCCCAGCAGTCTTAGAAACTTCATTTTATGTGAGCACAATTTCTTCTGGGAAATCTATTGACTTTTAAATTAGTATTTGCATTTTCTTTACCTAATAACATTCTTCAGACAAAAATACCGCCATATTCCTAATGACTTTAAGCAGGCACAGTTTCCAAAGCAGGACTCATGGGTGGGGTGAAGTTTCCATGTGAACAGCTGACCTAGAAATATTTGGATACAAGTATTTTAACAGAAATACTGATGCTGAGACATGCAACACCATGCAAATCAAATCCTTTAGTTTGTAAACCTGATACTCTTAATATGCTAATTCTTTGTAGCTTAAGAGATCTCGTGCTATGTATTTTTTCAGATTTTCGTTTTTCTTTATTTTTTTTGTAAGATATTTTTGCTGCAAAACATCTCCTAACATTTTCTGAAGCTGTTAAATGACATATATGTCATGCTTAAATCAATGGGCTTTTAAAACTCAAACTATATACTATTATATGTATTAATACTGAGCATTTGCATATAAATATGAATTACAAGAGTGATTAGTTGGAGTAAACAATCTGAATCTTTTGGATAGAATGGAAAAAATGGCAGGATTTGTTCAATTTTATCTTTCTTTTTATCCTATGCTCCTGACAGTGGTCTTTACTATTTGCTATGCTGTTTTCTTTAAAGAAACAAGTATAAGTGAGGCAAAGAGCACTTTTTTACCTTTTCCTTAAAAGGTTGTTTTATTCCTATTTCCATACATTTTTCTTACAGACTTTTAACATATATATTTTATAGTCAATATTTACTTGGTTGTATAAAGTGGGAGCTACCAACATGAAATGAGTTAGCTTTCACCATAATAACTAGAAATTCTTATGACAAAAAATCTAATTTTTAAAATATTTTTCACTGATGTTTTGCTCATCTTTTCAAGTTGATTAAGAAAATCTGTAGCACTTTAAATAACTTTTTAAATTTAGAAGATACATTAAATAACAAGGGACTTGTGTAAAATGGAAAAGTCTTTCCATTAAAGGTTTCAGATAGAACATGCTCTATTCAGACACAAACTAAACATAAAATGAGAGGGTTTTCTTGCAACTGAAAAAGCTAGAGAGTAATTAAAGGTAATTGGTATGTTATTATTCTTAAAAGGTTCCTCTTTCTGTTCTAAGAATACAAGGGAACAATTGAATAGATAAAAAGCAAACTATAAATGGCCAAATGGTCCTTTTGTAATATGAGGTATTTCTCTAGACAAGACTTCAGATTAAGGAAAAGTAGGAGTTATTCTTGTTTGGCTGGTTTCTCATAGTAGATTGAAGTATGTTAGGATTTTAATCTTACAGTGTGCTGTAAAATATTTTAACAACCCAAAGAGAACATGATCATCTGGAGATAGACCAATTGGCATTATTTAAGGCCAGGCTAGTAAAGATCTACTTAATAAATGAAATTGAAAGGTGAGAAAATATTTCAGTAATTATCAGTAGCAGATTGACACTGCTCACTCTATTGATCCACTTTGGGAAGTCCTTGCTCTTGCTCTTTCAGTAACCAAATCATGCATATTTTTCCAGATTGGATCAATAGGTGTTCTCATTAAGGAGCCATTTATTTGGCACTCAGATCCTCAATGAACTCTTGCACAGGTTTTTTTTTCCACTTAGAGTCAATATCATGACATTCTCCTCATCTTACATTTAGTTTCTCAGCTCTAACGAAACTCTGGCAGTAGCTGATCCTCATTCATCTGACCTCAAAATAAAATGTGTACCCTTTGCACATGTGTTCTCTTGATAAAATCACACTTTTTACGCTTTATTTCTCTGAAATGTTTTTGTGCATATAGTTGCTTGAGTTGTTGCTCTTCCAATTTCCTGTGTTTTTCCCCATTTTCATAAACACAAAATATAACATTTACAAACCTTATTTTTAACTTATCATAGATATCTTTAATGAATGAAGTGTGAAATATCAAGCAGGTACTGATTGTGAATCAATCCAATAACAGCACTGTGGTATATGATTTACTTTATAATCTAGAGTTCTTGATACAATGAGTATGAGAAAAAGTATATCAATTTTAGTCTATCAAACAATACTGGCATTGTGGAGGTCAAAATAAGCATTTTACATAGTTATTGAAAGCCTAATACCTAATATTTGCAAACACAGTGTACACATATTTCTAAATTTCACTCTTTCTTGATTTATTATCATTAATTAAGATTACATCTAAATAGAAAGTATTACCATTTGTCACCTCAATCTCTTACATATTTTCAGCCTACACAACCTGAGCCTTGGCATGAAGACTGTGATACTGATGTCTCCTTTGTGATTGAACATACCACAATCCTTTATGCCCCACATTTTGACTAATGTTAAGTGCTATCTACTGCAAGAATCTATTTCTCTGATGAAGAGTGAGAGGTGCACTAATCTCTACATACAATGATTGAAAACATAAGGCCAGTATAACTCCATGTACATCGATGAGAATAATAGTAGGAAATTGTCCCATAGGTCCCATAATCTTTCAAGCCACTGGTTCTTGGTCTAGACAACATACGCCAGGACTAGGTTCCATCACATGTAGTGGGACTTAAATCCAAGGAGAAGGTGTTTGGTTACTCTCATAATATTTGTGATACTATGTCAGTGAGCGCATCTTGCCAGGCTAACCTTTTATGGTAGCTCACAGAGTTAAAAGCTGAGTAAGTATGATAATCAGGGCAATTGCACATATTATATATATAGAAGACCCATGCAAACTCAAACCAGAAAAATCCCTGCATGGATGTAGAATAGGCACACTGCCCCATTCCTAGCTGAAGAGCTATTGAAAATTGGTAGCTGCTGGGAGAAAGAGAGTCAACTTATTTTAAGAGTGCACTCTCTTGTAGATCTATCACATGCCAAGCTTTACCCCACACCAAAGTGTGTTTGGGCAGCATAAATTGAACTCAGTGTTGAAATTGAAAAATGTAAGAAGAGATGACAAAGTGAAGTGCAGATAGGGGTGAAAAATTGGAGGATGTGGGTGAGAGGGTGTGAGTATAAGAATGCATTGCATACAATTTTCAAATAATTAATAAAATAATTTTCAAATAATAAAATAAAATATAAATGGTTGTGTACAAATACAATCATCTTACTTAAAACCTTAATAATGTAGCATATTATAAAGTGTATTTATTATAGAAGAATACTTTAATAGATAATGAGTGGCAAGTCATATGACAGAGAACCAAAGTAATTCCTGCAGCTAACCTCCTTTCTGTTGGTTGATTTTAGTTGAGTCAATGAAACTGAAGACTGTGCTGTCACTCTCATTAGTTCTGGTGTGGGCAACACCTCTGTAATTTGGGTTCTGATGTTGATGGACCTCTTCACAGATAGAATCTGGAAGGCTGATTTCATTGAAACCATTTCTTCTATATTTGGGCCTGCACACATTTCAGGTGTTTAGCTGAAACGTGACTGGCAACCATGGTGATATATAGCATATCAACTAATGCTTGCCTAAGGATCAGAGGACAGAGCCAGCCACTAGATTAAACATAAAGGTCAAGCAGTGGTGGTACACACCTTTAATCCTAGCACTTAGGAGGCAGAAATCCATCTGGATCTCTGTTAGTTCAAAGCCACCCTGTACTACATGATATTGATTCAGTCTAGGAGAGAAACAGAGCAAGGCAGTGGTGACTCACACCTTTAACCCCAGTACTTGGGAGTCAGCTAACTTTATACCCAGCCCTTGAGATCTCATGCCTTTGCTGCCAGTATTTGGAAAGCACTTATGTGTAGCATGAATCTTAAATGGTCTTATTAATAAAATCAAACCTGAAGCCAGTTATTGGGGTAAATGCTGGAAGATCAGAGAAGCAGAACAAGCCACAGCTACCTCACCTTGCCAGTTCCTCAGCTGATCCTGTTTCTTGAGACTGGAAGCCTCTGAGTCCTTATCCCAGATAACTTTATTAGGGTGCACAATATTTTGGAGGAACACAAATATCACCACATATATGTCATTAATCCCAGCACCAGGAAGGAAGTGAAATGGCTAGGCAGAGAAAGGCATATAGGGTGTGAAGAGACAGGAACTAGAGCCTTTTTAAACTAAGGACTCAGATGTTTTCAGAGGATTCATGGAGATAAGATCTCGCCTTCCATTTGGCCTGAGGATTTGGTAGTGGTAAGAAGTTTCGCTAGTGGCTTGTTTCCTTGTCTCTGATCTTTCAGCATTTACCCCAATATCTGGCTCTGTTTTTTAAAAATTTTTTATTATGAGACCATTTAGGATTCACACAAGAGGCAATGCTTATGTAACTTTCAGATTCACAACATGGATATCATAATTTTATGACTATTTGTGTACCAACCACCAGAACTCTCTCATGTCCTTTAACAGATCAGTGTTTTTTATTTTATTTTACTTTTTAGTATTTTTTTTTTTTTGACAGGGTTTCTCTGTGTAGCTTTGTGCCTGTCCTGGATCTTGCTCTGTAGACCAGGCTGGCTGTGAACTCACAGAGATCTGCCTGGCTCTGCCTCCCGAGTGCTGGGATTAAAGGCGGGTTGCTTTGGTGCCAATGTGTTTTTTATAAGACTCTATCTCCAGTCATGTTCTAACCTAAGGGTTAGAAACTTATTCCTTCCATGCTCAAGGATGAAAAGAACATAAAACTTATCCAGAATGTGCTGATAAGTTAGGGAGTGTGATGGCTAATTCTGATTGTCTATTTGATGGAATTATGTAGACAAATTTCTAAATGGTCTTAATAAATAAAGACACACAGAGCCAGAAATTTGGGTTAAAGCCCGAGAGAAAGATCAGAGGACTGGGACAAGCCATGAGCTAATCTCACCTCACCAACTCCGCAGCTTCCAAAAAAGAGCTTCTTCCTGTCTACCCAGGCTGATATGCCTTGCTCTTCTGAAATCTGGATTGATGTCTGTCTAGGTACATCACTTTTACTTCCTGGACAGCTCTGTCACTTCCTGTCTGTACAGGCCTCCAGAACTCTATGGTTGGTACTGGGATTAAAGGCATGTGTCACCAAGCATGGTTCTGTTCCCTAGTGTGTCCTTGAACACACCGATCCTGCCTGCTAAGTGTGCAACTGTTGCCTGTCTTCTTTGTTTACTTAAAATGGCTTGCTATTTCCTCTGATTTCCAGGCAAAGTTGTTTGTTTTATTAAAGCACATATAAAATATCACCACAGAATTAGTACTCTTTCAGACACCTGATGCAGGGTACCTTTGTGAATGACTTTGGCACCATTTCATTGGCCTTCCTTAGGGTCTGGGCAAATAAACATGATAACCTCTTCATGGGTTCTGCATAGGATAACGTTATTTCATGTTAGTAAATCATCAGAGGTAGTAGGACTTTGCTGGATGAATGGTGTCACCAGTAACATACATTTGGAACCACTTCAAACTTTCATCATTTCTTGTTATTTTATTTTCTCTACATCACAACCTCCATGAAGTCACCTGGTCTGCTTCACGATGTCTCCTTTCCCATGATGTTCTTGCCAAACACAGACAGCAAAGTGACCATGGACTGAACCTTCTGGAACCAGGAACAACAAATCTTTCATCTTCTTTGCCTCAAATAATTTGTTGCAGGAACTGGAAAAATCACTAATACTAGGGGATATTTCTCCATCTTCTTGCTTTGTTGGCTTTTCCTTGATCTTAAAAATATTCTTCATTCACTTAGATCATCTCTCACCTAAAATAACACAGATGTGTTTGTTATTGTTACTTATACTGAATTTTAACTTTTCTAAAGGCATCTGTTAAATGAAGTATGTTCTTGAAGTCATTGTTCTATTTCTATCCAAATCTGCTTCTCCTCTTCTTCCCTCTACCAACCACTTCCTTTCCATTTTTCTCTCCTCTTTCTTTTTGTGTAGTTTTCAAACTTTCTTTTCTAGTATAAGACAACTTTAATAATAGAGAAAAAAACAGAAAAGGAGAAAAGAGGGAAATTGTCTAAGTTTGATGATAACATGTGTCAATGAGAACAAGATAATGTTTTCATCTAGCTCGGATGTATTCTGTACCACACTAATTTTAGAAAGCAAATTACTTTATAAATTTAGTAACAAATGCTAGAAACCACGTTCTGAATTTTTTACATATAATATTCACTTTTTATCTCTCCTTGAAATTACAAAAAATGACAAAAGCTGAAGTATTCAAGGAATCAAAAATAATAGAAACATCACATTTATTTTTTTCTTCCTTTTCAATTGTGAACATCTTAGCCCATTCTCAGAAAAACTAATCATTATTCACCAGAAATCTGCTGATATTATGGGATAAATCCTTATTTTCATGTAGTCTTTTCCTATGTTGCCATGGCAAATTAATACAAACTAAAAGCCAATTAAACATGGTAATATATGTAATCATAGCTCTTTAAACTATAATTCCAAAACCTCACTATGCACATTTTCTGAAATTCCAGCCTCACACTTCTGCTAGCATCAGTGGATTCCTGAGGGTCCACCCCAGTCTCTGCTCATAGGTTCACACTGCTCCCACGGCTCTGTGCCAAGTAGTCAAGTTCTTTTCTTCCTTGCTCTTATAATATCATGTGGCTTTAAGTTTAGTTCCCAAATATTTCAGGTTGAATTTTTAATCATGCATTTTGTCACATCTGGTTCACTTGATTAACTAAAGTCATTTTCTATGAAGTGAAAAATGGTTTTTTTTTTTTTTTTTTTTTTTTTTTTTTTTTTTTTTTTTTCTTTTTCAGGGTTTACTATGAACTCAGCCCACATAACACAGAATTTTCACTGGAGATGAAATTAGGGTTAATTCAGAATCTTTATGGTAGTATGTGGTACCTAGAAAGACAGATAGATATATGACTGGTAGATAGGTAGTAAATAGATGATAGATAGATAGATAGATAGATAGACAGTTTAAGTCACAACCTAATATAATAGTGTCAAGCTTATAGAAGGCTCTAATTTTGATGCTCATTTTGATGTGTATCCACTTAGAAAAACAAAGAATTTCTATTATAATGTTTTATAATTAATTAGAAGGAGTCATTGTTCCATTTGTCACTCTTACACATATCTCTTTGTCCATAAAATACTTGCTAACTGTTAGGTTGCTCTTTTTTCCAATAAAAAATATTTCATGAATAATAAGTAAACTCACTGTTGAGTTGTAGAGAAAGACAATTTTAATAGACTCCTATGGAAAAGGAGGCAATTTTATTATCTAAAAATGTAAAAATAAAAATAATTTATTGTTGTCTTCCATGGGACAGACTAGCCAGATACAACTAAACTGTTAAATAGACCAACACACTTCAAAAAGACAGGGTTGGGAAAATATTGGCTACCTCAGGAGGGATAGAAAACAGCTAGGGTGGTCTCTTCTGAAATGCCAGCTCAGGGGCAGGTAAAATGCCCTTGGAAGGTTTTCAGTAGCTGGGTCTGAACAGTGCCTAACTCCCTTTTAAAGACAAGCTTGAGAGGAAGAAATGAAACAATAAATAAGAGGCACACATTCATGAATGTAAATGTATATTAAACATAATCTTGTACTGATTCTGTACAGAGAAGATGAAATTCGGGTCTTTAATTTATTTTGTGGTTGTTAACATCTATAAATGTATATGTATATTACTAAATATATTAAATTGGTTTTATATATTTAAATGTGTCTGAAATTGCATTAAAGCAATAAAATTAATATATATCCACCCAACTAGCACTCTTTAAAAAAAAACTTCGTATTCAACCAAATCCTTAGTAAACATTTCTATTTGAGTGAGGATTTGTTTTCTTTTCTTTTGCTTTTTTGTCTCATAATGTGTTTACAAAAGATTACACAAAATGCATGGCTTTGGGATTGACTTTACTGAGATAATGGGGGAAAAAAAGAAATATCAGACACATTTACACAAAAGCTGGGATCAAGAAGACCATGAGTTCTGGTGGAGATGCACAGCAGCCTGGACACTCCATATATTTTCTTTGGCCAGCCTGAGTGAAAGGAGGCTTCATCTAATCTCAGTAGGAGTTCTCTGTAGTTCTCAGGCTGCCCTCATCTGTGAGGAAGAAGCTGCAAATGACACTTTCCACATGCTCTTCACCTAACAGTAACTCTTCTGACAACATCCATTCTTCCACCAGAGTAAGGGTTCTGTGGAACAATCTTTCTGTACACCATATGAACATATGTCACTGTGAATGGTTTAATAAACAAGTTAGGTGGGAAAGCCAAACTAAGGATGGCGGGATGAGGAAGGGCAGAATCAGGAGTCGCCAGCCAGATGCAGAGGGAGCAAGAGGTTAAAGTGCCATTCTAATAAAGATACTGCCATGTGGCAGAGCATAAATAAGGAATATGGGTTAACTTAAAATGTAAGAGCTCCTTAATAATAAGCCTGAGCTATTGGCTGAGCATTTGTAGTTAATGTTAGGCATTGGAGTGTTGTTTGAGAGCAACTGTGGAGAGGAAAACTCTGCCTACATAAGGGTTTGATATTCCTCTGAGCCTGAGCACCACTCATCAGTATTTAAATTTCCATTACCAGGCACGTCATAATCAAGTGTCTTTTAAAATATTTCTTGCTGTAAATAATTTAAGTAAATGTTAATTTGATCAATGAGTTTTCTATTGTCTTTTAATCAATTTTTTAGCAAACAGCATGAAGTAATCAAAAATGTTTGTAAGACAAAATTTTCTCAGAAATATTTGTAATATCCTTATTTCAAATGTCTATGCAATCTTTAGTTTCTTACTTTTAATTTAGAATCTATCCAACATTACCTTAATTTTAAAAATATTGAAAAGACAGGGAAAAAAATCTCTGAAAAGGACATTTTCCCCTGGCTCTGGTAAATCAATATCCTAATATATCAGTGAAACAGAAGACACCCACTAGATTCTTCTGTTTGAGTGCCAGTATTTAATAAACTCTTTCCACTGTTTCTTTCAGAAAATAAAATTAATGAAAGTAAATCAGTAATCAAATGCACTATGTATGAAATTAGAAATAATATTACAAACTATTCAAACATTGCATGCATGTAGTAGTAATTTGATCTCTTAGAAAATTAAATTTATTTAACTGAAAGACCACAGTTAGCATACTGCATGATAAAAATTAATAGAGGAATTCTAGTTTGCTAATAATCTAAAGTTTCCAATTAAGCTTTATTTGTTATTTCATGAAGGTTTCAAATTAAACTATTAAGTCTTTGTTCATTCAAGCTTTAAAATTTATTTCAATTTTACAGAAGAAGAATAAATTTTTATATTATAAATGCATATAGAATACATCTTGGCAAATAAAAAGGTCTCATCCAATAACATTCTTGAACTCAGTATAATTTTCATGATTGAACTAACCTGAGACTGCAGGGCATAGTGTTTCTCATGCTATGGTTGAATTAGGAATGCTACTCAAGGATATCCTATACAGGGAAATAAATGATTATTCACAGAAACAACACAACTGCTATCACAACTTGAAATAAGAAATTAAATGCTGTGCCATATCTACAAAACATAAACTATTTGTATTAAATATTATTTGCTTACCTTTATAAGAATTAATATACAAGGTAGTGTTTCTATTATGGTCTTTTCATTCACACTTTATTATCCTTGCCCTTCTGTATTTATGTCATTCTCCATTCTCTCTGCCACTTTCCCTTGCTACTGGTTCTAATGCCAGCCAGATGCGTTCATGTCACATATACTTTACTGCCATGTGTTCCTCACATTCACATACATATGGAAAACCCATAATCTATTACTAGCACATGCAAAAGTGAACATGGCACTTGTAATTCTGAGTCTGAATTTTGTGTGTAACCATAGTTTCCAGTGTCATTCAATTTCCTAAAGATCTTTTTTTCTTTAAAAGTGGATAAAATAGAATCCTATGCTTTAAATTTAAAGAAAAAATACATGACTTCTGTTCTGAGGTGTATTTTTATAATAAGGTAGTGGCTTTAGCACAGAGAAAACTTTAACTGCTAACAGCATGAAGCAGGCCTATCAGCCATCTTGGTTGTTAGTTTATTATTATAAATATTTATTTACATTTTTCAGCTTTTTGAGAAAGAGTTTCTCTGTGTTGCCATGACTGCATAAATATTTACTTGTCAAAACATTTTAAATTGGATGGGGCTATGGCTCATGGTTAATGGGATTTCTCTAAGTATCCAAATGGAAAATATTGTACATTGTTTTTCACATTACCTAAGGTGTTATAGAATGAGATTAAAGACCATGGTTAACAGGGGAATTACTGCAAAGATAACAATAGAATAGGCTTCATAATGAGATATAATCTAAGTTGGGATATATGTGAAATGCTGTGTAAGAAAATGAAACAAAAGACATGCATTTAAAAAATATCTCTATGTGAAATCCTAAAATATTTTTAAAATTAGAATAGAATAATAGTTAGTAGTCACCAAAAACAGTAAGGGAGATTATGGAGAGATTAGTCAGTAAGGAAAAATTACAGTTAGTAGAAATAACTAGTAAACTAATTACCTTTAATTAACTAAAAGAAAAATTGAATGTTTAACCACAAGGAAATAACATATGCATTACATTATGGCTATGCCAGTTAACTTGCTTTGATAGTTATAAAATGTACATGTGTTTTCAAATATTACACTGTATCCTATAAATATATGTAAGTATTATGTGTCAAAAACAAATGTGCAACGAGGAAGATATATAAAAATCCTAAGTGATTTCTAATGATCATGCTTTCATTTTCTGACATTCTTCTGAATGTAATTTAACCTAACTTTTATCGAATATTTACAATATTTTAATTCACTTTTAACATAAAAATAATGACCATCATCTCTTTTAATTTCTATAAGCATGCAGTTATTGATTTGCCCATTTTCTGGATGACTTATGATTGTCCTGTAGCCAAATACAAAGAAGATTAACTTAGTATTGTGTATCTAGTGATTAGCAGAACATATCTCAAGTAATTAATCCAAATTACATTTGTTGAAAGCACAAATGATTAAAAGGGAATACCCACACATAGAATTAAGTTGAAGAAAATGGTCGATTTCCTTTGAAACCTGATAGAGATTGTAATAACAGATTCTACAGGAATTTGGAAAGGACCTTATTTGTCAAGGGATGTGTTTGACTTGTGAACCTAATGCCTCCACTTTTCCAAGTGCTAGAGTCACAAGTATGCAATGCCACATCTGTCTAAAAACATAAATCAAAACAAAAAACGTAGGAACTAAATCGAATGTGCTCTGTTTTAATTTCTATATTACAAAAATTAAAATAAACTGGTATGTGATTTTAGTGTCCATTTCTTTCATAATTTAATGTAGAAATGATGTAATACTCAAGCTGAAATTAAGTATAATATTAAGAAATTAAATTCATATATAAAAATCTTTTAAAACTGAATTTAAAAACCGTTATTCCATGAACACAGTAGTGAAGCAAATGCATTTCCTAAGAATGAAATAAAATAAGAAAAATTTATTGTAATGGTTATTTAGCCAGATGACATTTCAATAAAAATGAAAAGTGCTATCCAATAGACAATTTCCAGTAATTGTTCTCCTTATTGTCAGCTTAATCAAATGCAGCATGTATATGGAAGATTAAAAATCATTGAATCATTTACAAAAGCTATTTTCAGAAAGCTGATGACATATTTTTATTAATGCATGTTTGTAGCTATCTATATTCCAGCTTACCAGATGCATCCTGCCTGTGGCACTACCTCCATTATATGATTAAGTGAATGGAAATGAACTTGAAATTTTAGTTTTATGTAGATGAACTGATTGTTTACTTTTTGAAATTTGATCACCATGCTTTATTTTCAGTGTTTCCTAAATATAGAGCTTACTCTTTGCTTAATGAAAATTGAAAGGAAAACATTCAACTTATGTATACACAAATTAAAAAATTCTGAACTCAAACTTTTTAAGGACTTACAAAATGAAGAATTTTTTTTTTTAGAATAAACACATGAGGGCAACCTATGATAGCTTTAAATACTGGGATACATAACATCACTAGATTGCATAACTTCCTTAGCATATGTTGTATTTGTGCAGAATTGAAGTGAAATATTAATGTCCTTTTAGTTCATTTTTCATGGAGATAAAGGATGAAGATATGCATTGTTGCAAAATAGTTTATAGAAAATATACATTATATATGTTTGCCTGAATGGATGGACTGCTCTGTCAGCTTGTATATTTTTATAAATGTTAACATCATTTGTTTTCAGGAGTTTTTCAAGCCTGGTAGAACTAAGGAAAATAACACACAAACAACAACAACAACAACAAACATATGCAGGATGTCCAATGTCAACACCAGTCTAGGAGTCACACTTGCATTGTGAATTAATTCTGCCCACTACAATGTTCACCAGACAGTGGTTGTTAGTTACATTTAATATAAAAGGAGCAAAATAAGTCAGGCTTCCATTTCAGTCATTGTAATAAGTATAGACTAATTGTTGCTTTCTTTAACTACTTTCATTGCAGAAAAGTCTAGCAGTAAGGTTGATTCTCGATTTTTAGAAAAACCTTACATCTGTGTTAGGATAATTAATAGATTTTTTTGCTAATTTTCAGCTTTAGTTTTACAAATATTCTAAAGAACTTTATCAAACTGTAGTCTGTGTGGCTTGAAGGAGGCTCAGTGTGGAAAAGTTATTGCTGCACAGACATGAGGACTTGGATCCCAGCAAAATCATAATTTGCAAGTGTGGAATGGTTCCATTTCTTTGAGCCTGTGACGGTCTAGAAAAGCAATAGACTATAGAAAAGGAAATAGCCTAGGAACAAAGGAGACTGAGGATTAACTAGAACCCTTCACATGCACTCCTCCAAAGACCTCTAGAAGTCCCATCTCATAAGGGTTTTGTTTGACTGTCCTTGTTGTGGTGAAGTACTTATACCAAGAGAATAAAGAAAGGCAAAAATCAAGCCATGCTTTTAAAACATCACTGGAAATCCCAGGTAGGTGGGAAGAAAAAAGTGAAGAGATATTCTCATAATCTTGAGGTGCTGTTTTATGACAGTTTTTGCCATGGGTTTGTTGAATCTAGGGGTGTTTCGTACATCTGAAAGGATTTATCTACCATCACAAGGAGCATAAGTCATATACAGCAATAGGTTCAAAATGGCTAGTAAAGTAAGGCAGCTAATAATGGTACAGGACAATGGGGTTCTAGACATGCAACAATTCACCCACTTACATCTTAGTGTTCTCCTTATTTGTAGATACACATTTCTGTAAACTTTTTTTTCACTTCCACAATATACATGGCCTATAAAGTTAAGAAATCAAAATAACAAACAAATAAAAATCATTGGGGAGGAGGGAAATGCCTTAGATTATATTGGTCATTAGGAATGTTTGGGAGGCATTGGATTAATTGACAGTCATAATGGGAGTGTCCAGCTTCTGCACCAGCACAATCCCACCATAGGCTGATAGACTTGGGCTAAATAAGGAAGCTAGTGGTACATGACCTTGTAATGAGCCAGGAAGTGACCAGTAAGCAATATTCTGCCATAGTTTCTGCTTCAGCAAATGCTTGAGTTTCTACCTTGACTTCCTGCTGTAATTGACTGTGACCTGTAAGTGTAATCTTACGTAATACCTTTCTTTCCCCAAGTTAGTTTTGAACAGGATATTTATTACAGCAACAGAAAGCAATTAGGACAGATGTTCCTCCTTTATTTTTATTTTTTTTTATTTTGTTTAGCTTTGGTCAGCTTGACACAAGAATGAATCATCTGTGAAAAGGAATTCTCAACTGAGATTGTTTCTATCATATTGAGTAGAGGTAAGGCTGTAGGTACATTTTCTTGGTTGATGATTAATGTGCAAAGTCAGCCTATCAGAAGAAGCCACCTATACAGAGAACATGTCTACCTTGCAAAGTTCATCCTCTCTAGAAAGAGCCACATAAACACTCCAAAGATATATTTTCAAAATGATTTTAAATCTAACCAAATGGAAACTTAAGACTGCTACTATAGACAGACATCAAGTTCTGCTTCTATTCTGGTATGATTGTATTGGAGGTTTTTTCTGTCTTTGTATTCATGTAAGCCTACTCCTTTACTCCACATATTTCTCTGTGTGATATCAATAATTTTAGAGGTCTGGGGTATTGTGATAATTCCTCTTTGCTATTTCAATGATATCTGAATACAAGTCTTGAGAAATGTCTTTAATTCTGGATATTCTTTCCTCTCTAGTCTGCTGATGGTATTTTCTATTAAGCTCACTTTTTGTTTAATTGAGTTTTCCATTTCTAATCAATCTCCTTGTTTCCAAAAGAAGAATTCAAGCACAGTACTGAATTCCAGACTACAGAAAGAGGATGGTGTCAACCAAGCCTACTTCCTGTTTGTATCCTCTGCTTCACACCCCATCAAGCAGTGAACTCCAGTAAAGGAAGGAATCATCTATTGAAACCAAGTGATCCACCAGATCTAGGCTTGGAATTCCCATCCTGAACAGCAGGAAGCCACTTACAGCAGTGAGGTAGCACAGGGGGCCACACCTCACCAACCATGATTTTGTAACTTTGGAATCAATTCAAGAATCCACAAAGAGTTGGATTCACTCCTCACAACAGTCACAGAGGTTACCCACTAGATTTGTTCCTGATGTTGGCCTTTTCCAGGCTCTATGGCATGGGTTATATGTACCTATATATTTATTCTTTTTGTACTGCTCACCAGGATAAATAACACCAGAAACTTATTAAGTGGTAAGAAAAAGTGAACTATACAACATTGAAAGGACGTAATTTACTGTGAGTGAAATGGCAGGGTGCAAAGGGAAGTCCTCAGAAGTCCTTATAATAAACATTTCTGCTCTCTAAGGATTCCAAACAACATCAATGAGCCTTTCCATCACTCTGTTTTCCTTTATAAAGCAAGACAACCATTAAGACTTTGGCTGCATCTAAGTCTTGTTAAGCTTGGAAAATATGTATTATACCAGTGAAGTTGAATCTGGGCTTGGTGGTGCACATATATAATCTCATGAATCAGGAATGGAGAAGTATAGACAGCTGTGGAGTCAGCCTCAAGCTATCCAGGGAATGCAAAAAATACAGAAGGAAAGAAAGGAAGAAAGAAAGAAAATCCACAAAGGTGGCAAGGGCCATCTTACAAAATAATCTTTAAACCTTTTTAATTAAAATTGTTACCATGTGTTAACATTTCCTCTCAGATAGAGGAGGATTCTAAGCCTGGGGAAGTAAGTTAATCACAGGAATCAGGAGACTCCTGAAACTTATCAGATTCAATAGGTCCTCCCTATGTGATATACCTTTGCTAATGTAAGCATTTTCCTATAAGGGACAGGGTGAAAGAGCAAGGATAGATACCATGATAGAGGGAATAGGGAGAAACAGGGTGCTAGGAATACCCAGGAATCTATAAGGATGACCCAACCCTAGACTACTAGCAATAGTTGAGAGGGTGCCTGAGCTGGCCTACCCTGGTAATCAGATTGGTGACTACCCTAACTGTCATCATAGAGCCTTCATCTAGTAACTGATGAAAGCAGATGCAGAGATACACAGCCAAGCACCAGGAAAAGCTCCAGGGGTTCAGTCAAAGAGAGCAAAGATGGATTCAAGCAAGGGGCATCAAGATCATGATGGGAAATGTACAGAGACAACTAAACCAAACTACAGGGAATTCATGAACTGTGGACCAATAGCCATGGGGCCTCCATGGGACTGGACTAGGCCATCTGCATAGGCAAGACAGTTGTTTAGCTTGACCTGCTTAAGGGACTCTCTAGCAGTGAGATCAGGATCTGTCCCTGGTGCATGAGCTGGCTTTTTGGAGCTCAGTGCCTATGGTGTGACAACTTACACAGCCTTGGTGCAGGGGGAGAGGCTTGGCCCTCCCTCTACTGAATATACCAGGCTCTGCTGACTCCTCATGGGAAGCCTTGCCTTGGAGGAGGTAGGAATGTGGGGGGTGGGTTGGGGTAAAGGCTGGGGGTGGGAGGAGGGAGGAGAGGGGTATCTGTGGTTGGTACATAAAATGAATAGAAAATTTCTTAGTAATAAAAAATAAAAAAAAATGTGAAAGCTCAAAAGTAGAAATCAAAAGTAAGATACAGATAGTGTATACTGAGTTCTCACAATAAAGAACTTTACTACAAAAAAAGAAAAAAGAATTAACAGTAATCTGGGAGATTCTGTATACAGCAGATCCAGGTGCCTGCACATAATTGAGGGCATCATAGAGATGCAGTTTGGTGATTCACTGCCCATATTGGGGTTGGCTTTCCATGCTGCAACTGCCTTTGAATTACATAACGTCCTGTAGGTAAGCCCAGCAAACTCATTGATAATTAAGCTGGATTTGAGTGCAATTGTTTCCTTGATCTCTTTTCAGTAGCCATGTTGACATGAATAGATATTTGTTCACATCAATGCAAGAAAAGGCATATCTCATGTGAAATGAGAATTAAATTAATGAAAATAAAATAAAAAAACATAAAAAGACAATTCATTTTTGGAACATCATTTTATTTAAGTGTGTGAAATGAACAGGATATATGAGCACATTTAGACTTACTAGTGACAGGATAAGAAGTCTTCTACATGGCTTAGACATAAATATGAATTTAGCTTTAGAAACATGTATGTCCATGCAGATATCGTGGGCTATAGACTTGGAGCTATTGTTAGAAAAAACAATCTGATGGTAACAATTAGTGAATTCCAAAAATAAAGGCAGTTCTTGAAAATCCAATGCCAGAACAGGTTTCCAGTGAGCCTGAACTTTTTATTCTGCCAAGAAATTGGCAAACTAAACTCTCAACATTGCCTCCTATTAATTACAAGCACTCAAAGTCAGTTTTAACATGATTTTAACACCATATAATTTATTGCTAAGTTACAGTTATGTGTACTATACTGATCTAGTTATATTAAAATATTTATCAGTTCTTCTGATTATTGTCCAACCAGTATATTGCTTTTCTAACTTGTGACAGTACAAGCTAGAAGTACACATTAATGCCTAATAGTTAGCTTCAAATAAAATTTCAATATAGGCTATTTCCATTTACTCCTAAAAATGAGTTGTCTTCATTAAATTGAAATCAGGTTTGTTTAATAGAAACTATTTCTTAGCAAGTCTATTTTTCTAATATGGCTATGATTTTGCTTTCTTCATGGTGAATACTAGCTAGCCTAGGATTAATATCAGTTGTTTAAAATCCCACTCCAATATTCAGATACATTTCAGGAGGTCATCATATATAGTACAAAGATAGCATTCACAGAATATTTTTTTCCATGCAAGCAGATCAATGTATGTGATATTCTCTCTTATCTTTTGCCAGAATCAAATCAACAAGTTGGCATTTTGCCCATTTTCATAAATACCAGTAAGAAAATGTTGGCAATGACCTCCAAATTATCTGTACTTAATAGATTCTACTATATTTCAAATTCCAGAATTCTAATGCCTCTTTTCTAGGGGGCATATAAAACAAGAAGCAATAACTACTCATTATACAGAAAGCAATGTAGTACCAGGGATCTTTCATACAGTGTTGCTCAATCTGTATATCCGTAAAGCACCTCCTCACTGCAATTTGGATAATGGAGAGTTAGATTGTATTAACCGTGTCATAGCCTTTAAAAGGACAAAATATAAAATATATATTAAATATAGTCAGTTTATAGTTTATGCTTTAATCTTAATTTTTAAAACCTTTAAATCACATCTGAAACATGAACTTTTGGTTTGCTATTTGTATATATGTGTGTGTGTGCATGTGTGTGTGTGCATGTGTGTGTGTGTGTGTGTGTGTGTGTGTGTGTGTGTGTTGGTCTTTTTTCACTGTTGTTGTTTAATGATGGGGTTTCATGTATACCAACTATCCTTGAACTTGAATATACCATTGATGAACTTGAACTTCTGACCTCATGTTTACACTTTCCAGTGTTGGGATTACAGGTATCCATCACCACTCTCAGTTTCTGGTAAGTTGGGGATAACAATAGGGGCTTTGAACATGCTGGACTAGCACTTACTCTACTGAATTATACCTCTAGCCCTGAAATGCAATCATTGTCTGACAGGGCTTTCTGCAATGCTCCCTTACATCTGTAATGTTGGTCCTTCTTTTATTATTTCTTTATATATTCTGTATACCACACAAGCATATCACATATTTGCCCTAGGAGAAAAGATACATTAAAAAGAAAAAAATAAAAATAAAAAGAGAGTTTGGACTATGGTCTTTATTCCCATAACAGTATCATGGATGGAATATTGACTTCACAGTTATAACTCAAAAATCTCAAATTTAGTTTTACTCCTTTACAAGATCCAGAGTCTGTCTAGTGAATTTAAAAGTTAAAACACCTATCCTACATTTCATAACATTAGATATAAGACCTTCATATGGAGAAGTCTGCAGATACTCCTTGCATCTGAATCACTAATGTTTACCAATCCATGATTTGTTCGGAAGGAAAGACTACTAATTGTAGCCAACTTACTTCTTGAGTGTTTTCATTCTTAATGTTTATCTATAGTTCTGTGCAGAGTGAAATGGGAGGGAAGAACCCTGTCATCCCTAAGTTTTGTCTCACAGTATATCTGCTGACATTTTTTACTATAGGAAGTGGTATACTGTCTCATAGAACTCAATGACTGACAATATATTAATTGCATTTCCTGATAACTTTTTTTGTTTCATTTTATTTACCAAGCAATAGGATATGAAACAGGTGCAGTTAGTACTAAGGGTAAAGGATGGTATTATAGAACTGGACCCCTCATGGTAATATTGAGGATATGAAAGTCCTCAGATAATAGAGACCTGGAAGGTGAGCCTGACCCTAGAGAAATATTTGCCAATGATGAGTAAAATATAATTTCTCTATGGGCAAGGTTGGAGGGCTGCCAGTAAAGATATGGTTTGTCCATACAACCAAAAGAAGCCATTCCATTAAAAAGTCCATCTCCCACCCTGCCTTGTTGATACACATAAAGGTCATAGTTGTCTAAAGCTTAGCCCCCTCATGGGAAAAGCTTTGGGTTATATTGCTGCTAAGTTATGAAGAAGAACATATTGTCCCATACCCACAACCACGGGGGTGGGAGATCAGACAGCAAAGGCGACCGTGGTGGCTTGAAAAGCAACTGCAACAGTGAGAGGTACAGTGTCCCCACTATTTCTGTGTATTTTCCATTTAAGTAACGGGTTTCAACATAACATTTTTATAAATGTCATTATAATTTCTTCCAATTTGCCCCTCCCCCAAGTATTCACTCTTGCTTCCATGTTACATAGATTTCATTCTCCTCTCCTTTTCCCATCTCCATTAGAACTTTCTCCACTTCTGTGATCCCATTTCTACTTTTAGATCTACTTATGTATGCACCCATCTACATATAAATTTAAATCTAAATTCTACATAAAAGAGAAAATATATGTTCTTTTGAGTCTGGTTTATTTCATTTAACACTATCTCAAGTTCCATCCATTTTCCTGCAAATGACACAATTTCATTATTACAGCTGAATAAAATTTCATTGTGTATATTTAATACATTTTCTTTATTCATTCAGCTACCAATACATCTGTAGACTGGTTCCATCCCTTGGTTACTGCAAACCATGCTACATTAAAAGATATTTCAATATTCCTGACTTGGAATCTTTTGGCTGTAGACCCACCTGGTAACTTTTTTATTTTAAAAGATAAAACTTTTTATTTTCCATGTACTGGAATCTAAAGAACATGAAAATAAAGCACTTGACTAAGAAACTAGCTAGAAAAAAGGCAGAGACTGATGCTAACTCCATTGTTTGTACTTTAGGGCTGGGCTGTAGCACAGTGCTGTAACACTTTTCCAGAAGTCCAGGTCCCTGTGATTTTCCTCAACACTGTAAGAAATGGAAATGAAAACATATAAGTAACAAATATGCTTTGTGCATATGTGGACAACTATTTGAAAAGGTGAATTAGTTCATTTTTCCAGCATATAAGGATTTTGAGTAGGGTTTCTAGGTAGAAAATGAAAACTATCAATAAACAGGATTAATTATATTCCTGATGTGTGGAACAATATATATATCCATTGGGACAGGGCTCCAAAACTCTGCATTTTGATTGATTATGGTTTTCTTTAATTATGTCTGTTACAGAAAGAAGTTTCCTTAATGAGGAGTGAAGAATACACACATCTTTGGATGAAAGGAAAATATTTATAAATAATTATTGTTAGAAATTATGCTGGTTTAATAAATTAGTGGCTGTTGATCCCCCTCCAACAACCATGACTTCATTATCACTGTGCAGTTTTCTAGGCTTCCAGTGTCAGGTATGGCTTTCCTCTTGCTGAGTAGGTCCTACCAATGCTATATGGACCAAACAGGTTATATTTAGGAATATATGTAATATATATCTATGTGCATACATGTATGCAATGTATGCAATTAATGAAAAAAAAAGAGGTCATGGATTTGAAGGATTCTTTTAAGGGGTATATGGGAAGGTTTACAGGCATGAAAGGGAAGGGAAAATACTGTAATTACATTGTAATCTCAAAAATAGGAAAAATACTATTCTTGTTACTCTAAATTGAAAAGAAAACTAATGCTACCACTCATAATTTTTTAAAGTAATACCAACATATGGTGAGTATTTGCAGTCTGAATACCATTATATCATTGTAATAGATAAACTGGCCTACACCCCGATGACCCTGGTTTTAATTGGTTTCTCCTGACTATCTATAACATAAGTAGTTTTCATTATGTAAATTATTTGCATCACCATACACTGTATTCAGATTCTGCCTTATTAGTTAGAAACATGGCTGTGATACATTTGGCCTATTGTCATGCTATGAAAAACATAATTATAGGAAAATAAAAGTATATTTTCAGTGTTGATGATCATCCAAAAAACAGCATCATTATTATAACAAGATAAGAAGGGTCTATTTTTAATTAAGTTTGCCTTGTAGAGTTAAACTCTATACCATCATATCACTGTGGTAAGCTTCTGGAATAAATGTGATTACAGCCCTTCAAATATGTTGAACTTCTGTTAGGCATTTTGAAATGCATGGACAAATACAAATTTTAACATTGTATGTATAAAGAATGTATACACTACTATTCTAAATGACAGAAAAAACAAGATTAAACATAATTATTTTGAAAACCTATTACATGAGTTTTGGAAGAATAAAGCTTTGCCCTAAATAAAATGAAATTGACTTTCTCTATGTGATGAGAATTATGTTTTTTCACAGGGGGCATTTGTCTGACTTTCCTGTACTGATAAATTTTAAAATAAAAGGAGTAGTATTGTTTTTATACAAAGCTTTAAAAGCCAGATAGCATTTATGTGACTGACAAAGGGCCCTTTTCCTCCATAAAGCATCTGAAACTCTCAGGAGTATACAAAGCCAGCATCAATACACTTAAAGTGCTTTTATTTACCTCGTTATTCAAAACTTTCCGGTGGTATTTCAATAATTTAATAAGATGCAGGAAGTAGAGATGATAACTACTGAAATCAATTGATAATGAAGATTCTACGACATTATGAACTGTGTTGCAGAAGTAAGACTAAACTTAGAGAGCACTGGCTACTACAGATTCAGTGTTCTCTGTGTTAAATGAATCAAGGGATAAATTAACGTAGTCACCTTACATCCACGTATGAAAATCTGCAATAATGTCATGGGCTAATGAAAGGCTACGACCAGTAGTGATTCAAGTCAGAAAAATCCTGCTAGCTGTGCAATCAGTGACTAAGGGAAAGAGAAAATGATTTGCCTGAGAAATATCAAAGATGAATTAACTCTATTCAAGCTATCTCCTTGGTAATGAAAATTTTCTATCAGAATTTTTATTTATGTGAATGTTTATTCCTATTTTTCATTAAAACTACAAAAGCAATAAATTTATAAAATATAAAATGTATCTTTATTGAATTCTGCTCATATTTTTATTTTCATTATGATTTTGACATGTACAGTAATATAGTTACTGACATAATTTCATAAGGTTTCATAAAAAACACAAAGGCAATATTTCTTTTTCAGTCAGTACAGGAACACTGCACTTAACAAAAATATTTCAATGTTCAGCGAACTTGATTTCTGTTACAAATACTTTGTGTCCTGATGAGAATGATTTTTTTCATCCTCATTTTTTAATAAAGTAAAAAAAGAATTTATTAAATACTGTTCTTCTCATTTGTTCATCTCTTGTTGGATGATTTGTCCATCAAGCTGGAGAAAGTAAAGGAAATATTTATAATTCTTCTCTTAGAAAACTAACATGGACAGAGACACTATGAAATTAAGCACAAACATACACACATACCACAAAGAATTTAGTAATCACATAACATGCATGTAAAATGCCAACTGATACCTAATTTTATTCTGAGTGATCATACAATAAAGCAAGACAGCTTTGTGTATCTTTCTTTCTTTCTTTTTTTGTTTTTGTTTGTTTGTTGTTGTTGTTTGTTTTTAGAGACAGGGTTTCTCTTTGTAGCTTGGTGCCTTTCCTGGATCTAGCTTTGGAGACCAGGCTGGCCTCGAACTCACAGACATCCACCTCTGCCTCCTGAGTGCTGGGATTAAAGGCATGTGCCACCACTGCCTGGCCCAGCTTTGTGTTTCTTGTTTGTCAAACTGGACTTTAGATACAAGTTACACTTTGTTTATAAGGGAAAATGTCAATTTTTAAAAAATGAAACCAAAGTACTATACTCTTCTAATGATCAAGTGTTCATTGTTCATTTGGCTTTGATAAACTCCATTTTCATGTTTTCAATTAAAAAATAGGATCTTAAATACATTTTAATTGGTTATTTTATTCTAAATTCAACCATTGTTTTCATTTGCTTCTGCATACATGGTTAGATATTCTCATTATATATAGTCTATGGTGATTGTCACAGTTTATATTTCCTGGCATAGTTGTATACTTCTCAAATTTTGAAGTGCTAGATTATTTCAAATGGCTAAGGAATTTGTAAGCTACTTGAGTCAATAAAAGATAGCTTCTGAGCTAAACAAATATTACTCAAGGGTCTAAAATTTTTTGTTTGGTTTTTTGTTGTTGTTTTGCTATTAAAATATAATAACTAGCAAGCTGTATTTCACAAAGCTGTACAGCAATTGCTAGTTTGAGTTAATAAAGTGGCATGGGCCGGGCGGTGGTGGAACATGCCTTTAATCCCAGCACTCGGAAGGCAGAGGCAGGCAGATCTTTGTGAGTTTGAGGCCAGCCTGGTCTACCAAACAAGATCCAGGAAAGGTCCAAAGCTACACAGAGAAACCCTGTCTCAAAAAACAAACAAACAAACAAGACAAAAAAGAGTGGCATGGATATTATGTAGTTTCTTTCTTCCTAGTGGAAAGAATGATCTTCAAAAAATGGATTTCAAAATTGAAAGACATTCTATAATATGTCATCTTGGAAAATCTTATGATCTTCTCCAGTTATGGGTAGATGTAGTGTGTGTGTGTGTGTGTGTGTGTGTGTGTGTGTGTGTGTGTACATATGCACATGCATGGCATGACATGCAATGGATGCCAAGAAAGAACTATTGCGACCTGTTTTTTTCCTTCTACCAATTTAGTCAAAGGAATTGAAGTCAGTTTATCAGGCTTAATGGAAAGACTCATTTATACACTAAACTTTCTCACTAGCAAAATATGTTTCTTTAGAACTCAAGCAGAAATCAGAAATTTGTGATATCTGTGAGCCTATTCAAAATGTATTTGGATTTGAATACTTCTAAAAGATTAAGCAATTTTCTATGATAAGTTAATGAAACCATGAAATGAATGTGTTCTTAAAACATTTTCACCTAACAATTAAATTTAAACCCGCAATATCAACATCTCAAAAACAATTTTAGGTTTAACAACCTAAATTGAAAAAAAAAACTTATTACTATGATTTTTTAAAATTATATTAGAATTGGAAAAGGTCTTCACAAACCCCACATCTGACAGAGGGCTGATATCCAGAATATATAAAGAAATCAAGAACTTAGACATCAAAATGCCCAACAGTCCAATTAAGAAATGGGCTATAGAACTAAACCAAGAATTCTCCACAGAGGAAGTTCAAATGTCTGAAAGACATTTAAGGAATTGCTCAACATCTGTAATTATCCAGGAAATGCAAATCAAAACGACTCTGAGATACCACCTTACACCTGTCAGAATGGCTAAGATCAAAAGCACAGAAGACAGCTTATGCTGGAGAGGATGTGGAGCAAGGGGAACTCTCTTCCACTGATGGTGGGAATGCAAGCTTGTACAGCCACTTTGGAAATCAATATGGCGCTTCCTTAGAAAATTGGGAATCCATCTCCCCCAAGACCCAGCTATAGCACTGTTGGCCATATACCCAAGGAATGCTCAATCATACCACAAGGGCATTTGCTCAGCTATGTTTGTATCAGCTTTGTTTGTAATAGTCAGAACCTGGAAACAACCTAGATGCCCTTCAACTGAAGAATGGATAAAGAAAATATGGTACATATACACAATGGAGTACTAATCAGCAGAGAAAAACAATGACATCATGAGGTTTGCAGGCAAATGGATGGATCTAGAAAAAAATCATCCTGAGTGAGGTAACCCAGACTCAGAAGGACAAACATGGTATGTACTCACTCATAGGAGGATACTAGATGTAAAACAAAGATGACTAGACTGCTACACAACCCCAGGGAGGCTACCTAGAAAACAGAACCCTAGGAAAGACCCAAGGATCACCCAATGACAGAGAAATGGATGAGATATACATGAACAACATAGGGGACAGTGGGAGTAATGAAGGGCATGATTTCAGGGAAAGAAAGCTTATGGGAGCAGGAGATCCCAGCTGGATCAAGAACAGAAAGGGAGAACGAGGAATAGCAGACCAGGATAAATGAAGACCACATGAGAACAGGAATAGGCAGAGTGTTGGAGAGGTCCCCAGAAATCCACAATGATATATCCTCTGTAGTCTGCTGGCAATGGTGGAGAGAAAGCCTTATCTGTCCTAGTCTGTTGATCAGATGACTAAACACCCTAACAGTCATCTTAGAACTCCCATCCAATAAATGATGGAAGTGGATGCAGAGATCCTCAGCCAGGCCCAAGATGGAGCTCCAGGTGTCCAACTGTCAAGAAAGAGGAGGGTCTGCAAGAGTATGAATTGTTGAATCCAGGATTGCAAAAAGCACAGGGACAAATAGCCAAATGAATGGAAGCACATGAATTATGAACCAAAGGCTGTGGAGCCCCCAGCTGGATCAAGCCCTCTGGATAAGTGAGACAATTGAATAACTTGGTCTGCATGGGAGGCACCCAGTCTGTGGGACCAGGATCTGTCCTTAGTGCATGAGCTGGCTGTTTGAAACCTTGGGCTTACACAGGGACACTTTGCTCAGTCTGGAAGGAGGTGACAGGACCTGCCTGTACTGAATCCACCATGTTTAAATGAATCCCCAGGGGTGCCTTGATCCTGGAGGACATGGAAATGGAGGGGAGGGCCTGAGGGAAAGGTAGGGGTGGGGGCGGGAGGGGGGAGGACAGGGGAACCCATGGCTGATGTATAAAATTTAAAACACATAATAATAAAGAAAAAAAGTAAAAAAATAGAAATACAAAATAATTAAGAAAATATTGAAACAATAGCACTCTTAATAAAGTACAGAACTACCTGAAACATTTTCAAGATAAGCAATATGCAGATAAATTGTAAAGTAAGAACATATAGAAAACAATGATCAACTCTTGGGATTATTAAAATAGTTTAATTTTTTTATTAAGAAAAAAATTTATTCATTTTCATACCAATTAAATATCTGCCTCTTCTCTCCTCTTGCCCCTCCAGCCTCCCTATCCCAACCCACCTTCCATTCTCTCCTACAAGAAGGTAAGTCCTCCCATGGGAAGGTATATTTAGAAGAGGCAGGTCTAAGCCCCTCCTTCTGCCTCAAGGCTGCTATGTGAGGTGTTCCATCATAGTACTGGACTCCAAAAAGCCTGCCCATGCACCAGGGATGGATTCCCATCCTACTGCCAGGGGCCCCTTCAGCAGATCAAGCTACATAACTGTCTTACTATTCAAAGGGTTCAGGCCAGCCCCATGCAGGCTCCACAGCTGTTGATCTAAATTTATGAGTTCCCACTAGTTTGATTTGATTGTCTCTGTAGGTTTCCCCACCATGATCGTGATGCACTTACTTATAGAATCCCTCTTCTCTCTCTTCGACTGGACTCCTGGAGCTCCACCTGGTATTAATAGCTTAATTTTTAACCTGAAAAGTTGAAATCTGTGCCAGACAATAACTGTTAAAATAACAGAGCCTATCAGAAGGAAAATTTAAAAAATATTCTAAAACATATTCCTATAATAGAAAATATAATAATTAAACTGTGGAATATTTATATAATACATATGTCAAAAATAACCTATGTGTAAGAATAATACTGTCCATGGAACAGAACCACAAAATTACCTACAACTGAGAATAGAAATTCATAAAAATTTTAAGGATAAAAATTAAATGCTGAATTTTATTTTAGAAATAACCACTTAAATGTTTTCTAGTGATTGTGTGTGTGTGTGTGTGTGTGTGTGTGTGTGTGTGTGTGTATGTAGTATGTTTCATTTGTATTTCTTTGTGAGGTGCTATTCTCTAGCAAATCAAAATTGAATGAGGCCATAAAGAAACTCTCATGTACATTGCTAGAAACTCTCCTGTGAACTAGGGTCTCTCTCTCTCTCTCACACACACATACAATCTGACAAGAAAAAAATCTTTTGATCTGAATATATAAAACAAGCAAACAAACAAACAAAGACAAAAAAACAACAAAACAAAATTACATAATGAAAACATGTGGTTTATTATCTATTCACCAATTATACATGGGTATAGGGCCTGTCCTGGGGAAGGGTTTAATTACCCAATGATTCTCTACTGGAAAATACTGATTTTTCCTTCTCCTAGCAGAAATTCACTTCAAATAGCTTCCTAGTTAGGGGTGGGCATTATGGCCACTTCCTTTTCTCTGTGCTGGGATTTCCTCTGGTTTGAAACTCTGCAGGTCTTCTGTATATTGTCATAGTCTCAGTGAGTTCATGTACATGTCAAGCTTGTTGTATCAGAAAGTTACCTGTTTCCTTGGAATCATCCACAACCTCTGGCTCATACAAAATTTCTGTCTTCCCTCTGTCTTTGATCATTGAGCAGAGCAGTTTGGAAGATTGTGGCAGGAGCATCTCTATGAGTTCAAGAAAAAGCAGAATTGAGTAACACAGTGAACCTGGCAATCAAACAACAGTAGTATCATTGTCATTGTTGCCACAATCATCATCATTATCATTATCATCATTATCACCATCATCCTCATCAAACAATAATAGTTTTCATTATACATTTAGTGCTGCCTAATTAGCATAATTCCTGATTCAATAGTTCCAATTTAGTTTTGTGTTTTGTAGTTTTTAGTTGTTCATAGATTCTCTGTAGTTTTCATTTGTTTTTAATAGATAAAATTATTGTCTGCCATATATCTGTTCAATATCTCAGAGAAATTTTATTCAATTTCAGAAATACATGCTATTAATTATCAGCTAAACATAGCTATATAGAATATTTTTGTGTACTTTTAATGTTCATTAGTACTTTTCATGAAGTCCCATACACAAGTACTGTGTTCATTATATTTTATTTTCTGAATTAAAGAAGAGAGATGATAAAATAGGAAGATTTATTCCGTCATTCCCATGCACAGCTAATAACTAGATTAAGAAATATAATTAACATTTATCATCACTTGCTATGGACAGCGTATCTTCAGTGTGAGGTATACTGATTGTCTTAATCATGTCTCTATACTGCTTACTCCAGATATAATAAACAAAAATAGTATATAATCACTCATAAGTGGATATTAGCTGTAAATTAAAGAATATCCTACAATCTGCAACCCTAGAGACACTAGGTAACATGGAGGGCCCAAAGAGAGACACATGGATTTCCCTGGGAAGGGGAAATAGAAGAGATCTCTTGAGTAAACTGGGAGTGGGGAGGGAGGATGAGGAGCTGGACTGGTTAGGGATGGGGGTAGGGAGAATAATGAAAGAAATATCTTGATTGGGGTCACTTTGGGATAAGGGAGAAACCTGGTGCCAGGTAATCTCCCAGGGATCTACAAGGATGATGCCACCTAAGACTCCTTGCAATAGTGGAGAGGATGTGTGAACTGGGCTTCTCCAGTAAACAGATTGATGACTATCTTTATTGTCATCAAAGAGCATTCATTCAGTAACTGAGGGAAGAAAATGCAGAGATCCACAGGCAAGCACTGGGCTGAGCTCCAGGAGTCAAGTTGAAAGAGTCTATGAGCAAGAGGAGTCATTGTCAGAACCAGAGAGATAGCTTACTTGAGCTCTTGGGAGCTCATAGATCCTGGACCAATGGCTAGGGAGCCTTCATCGAACTGATCTAGACTCTGCATGTGTGCAACAGTTTGTTCAGCTTTATCTACTTGTGGAGCTCCTAGCAGTGGGGTCAGGACCAGTGCTTGGCGCTTCAGCTGGCCTTGAGAACTCATTTCCCATGCTTGGTTGCCTCACCCTAACTTGGTGCAGGTGGGAAGATCATGGTCTTGCCTCAACTTGATGTGTCATGCTGTGTTGACTCCCATGGGAGCCCTGTCCCTTTCTGAATGGAGGCAGAGGAGAAGTGGATGGGAGGACAGAAGGGAGATGGGGAGAGGGAATGGAGGAGAAGAGCCAGGGGAAACTATGGTCAGTATGTAAAATAAAGAAAATTATTTTAAAAAACCATAAAGATTCATGACTGGGTTTAAAGAAGGTGTGAGAACATATCACAAGTTGTTTTAGGTTGAATATGTTGACACATTCATTATATTGATGTTTCTATGAGATGTAGAATAAAGAAAAAAGAGATTGCAAATTTGTACATTATTCAAACAATGAAAATGAGAATAAATCAATTGAAAAACCCTCTTAATAACCATACGTACCTCAAAGTTTTCTGTGTTATTTCCTCCACAATAGAACTCTCAATTGTCAGTGTATGACCTCAAAATTTTCTCGTTTATTGTGTTCAATTACTTTTTTTATTTTAAAACTAAGCTGAGGTTTTGTCAGTTTCTTTATCATCTCTCATTCATTTGAAATGTTATCACCCACTTATTTATAATATACTTTTCAATATACTTAATCAAATCCACAAATTTTGCTCCATCAATCTTATATTAAGTTTCATATATACATGTAATTTATTGCACAATATACTATAGATAACAGCATATGAAGTGTATTTCCTATTCTTATTAGCAGTCTTTTTATTCATCTTGAAGTTACAATGACTTAGAAGATAAATCATTTTCATTATCTGACTTTTTTCAAAAGTCAGCAGTCTGTTTCTGCAAATAAGAGGAAAAATCTGAGTACTCATTTCATTATCCTTCTTTAAAGTGCTTAATTGATGTCTAGACCAAGAAGAAATTGTAGCTTACATCTGATGTATTATTCCTCAAGCAGAATTTTAGAAGTAGGAAAGGACTGTAATATTCTTAACATGAAACATCTTTAGAATCCTGTGACTCACAGTTTTATACAGATAAATAAATGTGCTTCAAAACACAGTCCTAAAAGTGAAATTAGTTTGGATGCAGTTTTATTCAAATGTAAAAAAAGCATCTTTAATGCAGGAAAAATAAAATATGATTTATGTCTTAAATAATATATATATATATATAAATGAATGAAATTTAATTTTTTTCATTTGACGAGTATAGATTTTATTGTTTATTTTACATTTGAAGATGTTTTCATACCATTGTAATTATAGCCATTCTCACTTTTACTAGATAAATACCATGGCTATTTAACATGAATATATTTAATGAGATAGATAAACATGCTGCATGTCTTCAGACATTTAGAACTGGTAAGTAATTGAACTGTGGCATAAAATCTCTTGGCTAAAATCCTTTCCCACATATTTCCAGAATAGAATAGGAAATATGTATCTCAATTATAGGAATGTTACTCTCCATAATGTTAGTTTAGAGATTATATTTTTTTATCTGTCTAGTGATGACAGTGATTGTTCAGAGCTTAAAAGCACATACTTCTCTTGCAGAAGACCAGGGTTTGAGTCACAGAAAACATATTGAGTGGGAGAAAACCAGCTATAGTTCCAGATCCACAAGATGTAATAGCTCTGGCCTTTGCAGGTCTCATCATTCAATGTACAAGCACACAGACATGTGCATAATGATTAAATATATATTAAATATATATGTATATGTATGTATACATATATATCATATACATTTATATAGTTGTGTGTACATATGAGTATGTATATAATAAAAATAGATTATGCACTTATTTGAAAAATGCTTATATTTTGGATAAATTTTTCCTATGTCACAATATAAATAAGGTAACAAAACTTTGTGAAAGTAGAATGACATAGCCATTATCATAATTAAAAAGAGAGGAGAGAATTTGATATATAGTGTTAGAGTTATAGAAACCCAAGTGAAAGGAGAGAACTTTTGAATGTCAACCTGGCTTTTCTGATCATGTAACTTTAAAAAATAAGATATTATTCAAGTAATAAAACCAAATATAAGCAATATCTGTATCGAAATACAACCCTACTAAAGGTCCTAGAAGGAAAACTCAAAACTAAATTGACTATCTACATCCAAGAAAACACAGAGAATAAATAATCACAGAAAAGCAAAGTAAAAATAAGGAAAATTCACAAACACATATAGACAGACAAGACAGACAGACACACACACACACACATACACACACGCACACACACACACACACGCACAAGTACACACCAAGAACTATAAAATTAAAAATAAAATTACAGGAATTAACTATTTTTGTCATTGGTATATTTCAATATCTACGTTCTCAATTTTCCAAAAAAAAAAAAAATTGATTAAGAGTACTGAGGCAAAAATGTGATAAATACTCCTGCTTCAAACAAAATACACACCTTAATGTCATTGATAGACATCCTCTCTAGATAAATATTTGGAAAAATATATTCCAACAAATGGACCTAAGAATCAAGCTAGAAAAACCATTTTAATATCAGACAAAAGAGTCTTCAAAACTAAATTAATCAGAAGAAATGTGGAAGGACTGATATACTCATGAAAAAAGCATTGCAATGCTAACATGTATGTCCCCCTAAAAAGGCTATCCAAGTTTGCAAAAGAAATAATACTTCAGCTTAACTCATATATTGACACTCACACACTGATGTGAGAGAATTCAATAACACAATAAACAGGTCACCCAGAGAGAAAACAAACAGAAATGCTGGAACAAATTGACATTGTAAACCAAATGGACCTAACAGATATTTATAGAACATTTCACCCAAACACAAAATGATAACCTTTTTCTCAGCACCTCATTGAAAAGTCTCCAAAGCTGATCACATATTCAGATGAATAGTTGGTCTAAACAGATTTTAAAAAATTTAAAAAAGTAATTGAAATTTTCATCCTACATCCTGTCTGATCACCACAGATTAAAGCTAGATATGAACAAAAGAAACATCAGAAAGCTTACAAGCTCATGGAAACTAAAAAACTCTCTACTGAATGAAACAATGAGTCAAGACAGAAAAAGAAATTAAAGACTTTCTAGAACTGAATTAAAATGAATATAAAACATTTCCAAACTCTAGGGACATAATGAAGAAGTTTCTAAGAGGTAGTACATAGCATTAATTGTGTACATTAAAAAATTGGAGACACATCATACTAGCAATTTAACAGCATACCTGAAAGCTCTAGTACAAAAGGAGGTCATACCCAAAAAAGAGTAAGTGGCAAGAAATATTCAAACAGAGAGCTTGAGTCAATAAAAGAGAAGCAAGCAAACAACAACAATAACAAAAAACATACAAAATTTTATAAAATAAAGAGTTGATTCTTTGAGAAAAACAGAAAGATTAACAAAACTTTACATAAAGGGGGTTATAGCAATAGATACCCAGAAAATCCACAGATTCATAAGGACATACACTAATAATATGTACTCCAGAAATTGGAAAGTCTAAAAGTAATGAATAGTAATGAGTAAAGTTAAATCAAGACCAGAAAAGCAATTTAAGAAGACCTTAAGCCCTATGAAATAGAAACAATAATTAAAAGTTGCCCAACTAAAGAAGGCCAGGGCCCAATGGTTTTAGCATAGAATTCTACCAAACTTACTAAGAAAAGTTAATGCCAATACTCTTCAAATTATTCCACACAATACAATCAGAAAGGACATTGCCAAATTCATTTGTTGGAACCATAGTTACTCTCATATATATATATATATATATATATATATATATATATATATATATATATATATATATATATATGATTCAGCAAAGAAAGAAAATTTTAGATCAGTTTCCTATATAAACATAGATTTAAATTTCTCAATAAAATACTGGAAAACTAAATCCCATATCACAGTAAAAAGGTCATCAGGGCTGTGGAGATGGCTGTGTTCCCGGCTTCCACAGTTCTAGAGCATGCCTTTGAGGGACACCTGACGACATGGCATGTGGTGGGTAGGCTGAGGGTGTGGTCAAATGACCAAACTGGACACTGGCATGGTTAACACCTCCCTCTCTTTCATGCTCACATATCCTTAGCATCCCAAGTGCTTTCCCATTTCTACCAAACTCCATCTCCATCATAGTCCAAGCTACTAACCATCACCATATCTCTGCGGCCTGCAAGTTTTCCAGAATAAAGAGAAAATGGGGCTGGAGAGAGGGCTCAGAGGTCAAGAGCACTGGCTGTTCTTCCAGAGGTCCTGAGTTCAATTCCCAGCAACCATATCGTGGCTCACAACCATCTACGATGAGAGATCTGGTGCCCTCTTCTGGCCTGCAGGCTAAACACTCACTGTATACATAATAAATAAATAAATCTGAGAGAGAGAGAGAGAGAGAGAGAGAGAGAGAGAGAGAGAGAGAGAGAGAGAGAGAGAGAAATGTCATCCATTTTAACATATATGCAGAGGACCTAGCTGAGACCCATGCAGGCTCCCTCATTCTTGCTTCAGTCTCTGTGAGGCCCTATGGGCTGACTTTGTTGATTCTGTGGGATTTCTTATCCTGGTGTCCTCAACTGCTCTGGATCCTATAAAACTTCCTCCTCTTCTTCTTCAGGGATCTCCAAGCTCTTCCTAATGTTTGGCTGTGGGTCTTTGCATCTGCTTCCATACGTTTCTGGATGAAATCTCTCTGGTGATTACTGGGCTAGGCATCATTCTATGAGAATAGCAGAATATCATTAGGAAATATTTCTTTTTCTTTTTTTTTTGCCAATTGTGTTTGGTCTATCCTAGGTTTCTGGGTGGTTGTGTAGCTTGGTGTACTTGTGAGTCTATGGCTCTTTTTCCTGCTCTTGGGATTCTTTTTCTCTTACTGGGTTGCCTTGTCCAACCCAGATATGAGAGTTTGTGGCTAGTCTTATTGAAACTTGTTAAGCATTTTTAGTTGATATCCCTAGGAGATCTGCTCATTTTTTAATGGAAATGGAGGAGGAGTGGATCTGAGGGAAAGGGAAGGTGGGGAGGGACTGGGAGAAGTATAGGGAGTGGAAATTGTGTCATAATGTAATATATGAGAAAATAAGAAATACATTAAAAGAAAGATAATCCACCATTTTAAAATATTGTTCATGACAGAGATGCAGCAATAGTTCAACATATATAAACAGATAACTGTAATAATTCACCAGTAAAAAAACTAAAAGACAAAAAACACATGATCATCTCATTAGAAACAGAAAAGACCTTTGAAAAATCAAAGTTCTGTTTATGAAAAATTATTGGAGAGATTAGAGTAAACAGGATATACACCAATAAAGCAAATAACATCAATCCTATACCCTGAATTGACTTAAACACAGAGAAACTCAAAGCAATTCTACTGAAATTAGAAAGAGTTCAAGGTTGTTTGCTTCCTCCAGACCTGTGAATATACTATTATGTCTTAGCTAGAGCAATGAGACACCTGAAGGACATCAAAGGAATACAAATTGGAAAGCAAGAAGTCATAATATCTTTATTTTTTTCAGGTGCTACTATAGTGTCTATAAGTGAACCAAAAATTCAATCTGGAAACTCCTATAGCTGATAAACACTTTCAGAAAAGTGACTGAATATGAAATTAATCACACACACACACACACACACACACACACACACACACACACACACACCTCAAATGACAAAGGAACCAAGAAAGAAATCAGGAAACAAAACCTTTTACACTAGCTTCAAATAATATAAATATAAAATACCTCATAGGAACTCTAATCACATGAGTGAAAGCTTTGAATGATTAAAAACTTCAAGCCTTTGAAGAAAGAAATTAAAGAGCATACAAGAAGATGGAAGAATCTATGCTCATGGATCACTAGGGTTAACAGTAAAAATAGCCAGATTCAATGCAATCCCCATCGATATTCTAACACAATTCATCACAGATCTTGAAGCAATAACTCTCAACTCCCGATGGAAGAACAAAAACCCAGGATTGCTCAAACAATCCTGAACAACAAAAGAACTGCTAGAGGTATCATCATTTTAGATTTCAAGTTGCACTACAAAACTATAGTAATAAAAACAGTATGGTATTGTCATTTACACAGACATGTTGAACAGTGAAATGCAATTGATGATCCATAAATCCACATGTCTACGGACACCCGATTTTTGATGAAGAAATCAGAAATATACACTGGGTAAAAGGCAGCATCTTCAACAAGAAAGAGTGGTGATACTGGCTGACAGAATGTAAAAGAATCCACATAGGTCCATACTCATGACCATTAATAAAACTCTTTTTTTTGTAACCTGATTAGAGATTTCCCTCCCTCTAATCTTCACTACTCCTTCTCCCCAACTCACTCTCATCCAGATTCACTCCCTTTCTGGTGCTTATTTGAAAAGAAACTAAGAGCTGACTGAATAAATAAAATAAAAGAGAAACCATCACATGGAAGTGGGACAAGGCTAACCCAATAGAAAGAAAAGATCCCAAGAAGTCACAAAAAAAGAGAAGTCATAAAAAATAAGAGACTCTTTTATTGATATACTCAGGAGTCCTAAAATTAATAAACTGAAAGCTATAATGAACACACAAAGGACCTGAAGCTGACCTGTGTCTTAGATGTACTTGCTGTTTCAATCACTGTGAGTTCCTTTGAGCTTCCCTAGATTGCTCTAGTTTACTCAGTTAATTGTTCTCTTAGTGTCCTCCATCTGCCCTGGCTCTTTGAAACTTTCTGCCTCTTTTTCCAGGGGATTCCTGGAGTTTTGAGAGAAAAATTTAATGGAGACATTCCATTTAAATGTGTGTGTTGCAAGATCTTCCTTTTTCTGTGTGTGTACTGTCTGACTATATGTTTCTATATTTTTCCCATTGGCTGCAGGAGGCTAACAAAGGAGAAGGGAAAACAACAACTCAGAAACAAACCCTATGATCTACAAGGTTGTCAATCCTGCAAATAAGTTAGGGGAATGTACTACAGGCTTGTGGGAGTAACAAATATTATCTGAGTTTATTTAAGGCCCATTCCATGAAATGGAGCCCATACCTGACAGTGCTTTGATGATCAAGAACTAGAGAATACATAGCCCAGAGACCTTGGATAAAAGCAAATATTACTTGTTTTAACAGTAATTATTTTTAATTAGTGGTAAAATGGTATTCTTCTACACTCATAGATCAAATGTCTTATTCAGTGATCTTGAGAAAAGATGTTTGCCAATAGATAACTAATATCCAAAATATATTTAAAAAAAAAAAAACTTAGGAAACTAGATATCAAGAAAACAAATAATTCATCTAGTTTACAAAATGTATTACAGATTTAAATAGAGAATCCTCAAAGGAGGAAGTTCAGAAAGTTAAGAAACATTTAAAATAATGTTCAATATTATTATCCATTAAGGAAATATGAATCAAAAATATTTTGAAATACCATCTTATCTTTCGTGCATGGTGGCACATACCTTTAAACACAACAGGGAGGCTGAGGCAGGTGAATTTCCAAATTCAAGGGCAGCCTGGTCTGCAAAGTGAGTCTCAGGACAGCAAGAATTACACAGAAAAGTCCTATCTTGAAAAAAAATATCAAAAAACAATATTGAGATTCCATCTTACACCTGTTAGAATGGATAAGAGCAATTAAATGTGCGACAACTTATGAAGATGAGAGTGTGGAATAAAGGGAATACTCATGCATTGTTGATGAGATTGCAAACTTGTACAACCACTATGGAAAGCATTGTCATGGTTCCTCAGAAAGATGGGTTGCTCTTTATAAACCGACTGCAAGGCCCCATTGCAGAAGATAGCACCTACACAGTTCATTGAATGTAGACAAGCCAAGCTGGTGTCTACATAGAGCCTTTACCCCTACGTTCTAATGTTTTTACCACAAGCACTTACTTTTCACTCTATTATAAAAATAAATCTAAACACCAAGAAAGCCACAAATCCTTCGATCTACAATGGTGTCCTGCTTGCAAGATGAGCTAGTACAACACTGACACAAAATTTGTGTGAGTAATCAATCAATAACTGATTTGAATCAAGACCCACTTCATGAAATGGAGTCCATACCTAATAAACTTTTGGTGACCAAGAAGAAATAACATGACTTAAAAATTAGCAATAACATGACTCCTGATATATTTTCCATACTAATAAATCAGTTCTTTGTTCAACTATCATCAGAGAAGCCTCCCCTGAAGCAGTTGAGAACAAATACATAGCCAAACATTAAGCAGAAAGTGAGCGACCTTGGAACACTCAGCCCTAAATGGTGTATCTCCATCAAATACCTCCCCTCAGAGCTTATGGTACCCTGCAGAAGAAGAGGAATCTAAGAGCCAAGGGGGATACAGGGCACCAAGGAAATAAGACCGTATAAATTGACATGATCAAATCTTATATGAACTCTCAGAGATTAAAGCAGCATGCACATAGCCTGCAAGGGCCTGCACCAGTTCCTCTGCTCTTTTATTGTGGCTTCCTGTTTAGTAATGAAAAAAGACTTCTCAATGTGTGAGCCAGCGGGTCCCTAACTATTCTGCTTTCTCTTAAACTCTTTTCCTTCCAGTGGTTTGTATTGTACAACTTCACTGTGATAGTTTCTGATATGTTTTATTTTGTTATGTTTTGTTGTTACTTCTTTAGAAGCCTGTTTTTTGTTTGTTTGTTTGTTTGTTTTGTTTTGTTTTTCGAGACAGGGTTTCTCTGTGTAGCTTTGTGCCTTTCCTGGACCTCATTTTGGAGATCAGGCTGGCCTCGAACTCACAGAGATCAGCCTGGCTCTGCCTCCCGAGTGCTGGGATTAAAGGTATGTACCACCACCACCTGGCAAGCATTTTTGTTTTTGTTTTTAGATTTATTTATTTATTATGTATATAGCATGTACAACTGCAGGCCAGAGAAGGGCATCAGATCTCATTACAGATGGTTTTGAGCCACCATGTGGTTTCTGGGAATTGAACTCAGGACCTTTGGAAGAGCAGTCAGTGCTCTTAACCTCTGAGCCACCTCTCCAGCCCAGCTGTTCTTTTCTAATGAAAGACAGAAATGGTGTGGATCTGGATGGGCAGAGTGGTGTACAGGAACAGGGAGGAAGAGAGGAATGTGAAATCAATATTGTATGAGAAAAGAATCTACTTTCAACAAGAGTTTTAAGAAATAATAACAATAACTATAATGATGATAATAATCAAGGAATAGAAACATGAACCAGAGGAAACTTAAGCAAGAAGCCTAGGTTTCTTAATTAGAGAAAAGCAAAATAAAAATTTAGGTTTGTCATGGATACTAAGTAGTCACTGAGAAGCTAATGGTACCATTACCTATCCTGAACTAATTATGAATAAAAAGGATCGTCACAAGGTACTACCTCATCTAAATCTAGAGATCAATGCATTATCCTATTTCCAATTAAGCCAAGTATTTTCTAAAGGATTCATATTTTTAACCTATATAATCAATGGTAAATAACTAAATGAACCTATAGTATGATTCAAATATCAACATTGGCACATGACATTGCTATTTAATATGATAAAATAATACATATTTCAATGTAAATATATAATTATAAATACTAATTTTTTCTCAGATATTTACAAAAATTTCTACATTTTCTAGATGGTGAATGGGAAGAGTATAACACCTTCATTTTGATTTATTTCACTTAAATATAGACATAAAATCAAATTTAATTTAGTGCTATGTACAGAATTTAAATATTAACAGAATATATTATTTTGATAGAAAATACAAGTCACCTAATATAAAATTTGACATTGTGCACACTTTAGGACACTCAGTAGACAACTAACTTAGATGAACTTGAGGGTAGGTTATTGAAGCAATGATCTATAAATGAGAAGGAAGGAACCCTGAATCCCTTTTATCTAACTCTCAAATGGTTAATACATGATTCCAAGGAGATATCACATATAAAACTGATTCAGTATTTTAAATATATTTAAATATATTGCAAGGATATGCCTTCAACTATTTATATGTATTCAATATTTATTTCATTCTAGTTGTCAAGAAAACAGAACCGTGGATTCGCTGTTGGGTGTACCAACTGTGAGAATGCAAGCAGAAGATAAGAATGAGATGTATGACTTCACAAAAGCATCTTGAGAGGATTGGCAGCCCCACCAAGACTCCATAAATACCCTTGTATGTGTGTGAAAAGAGAGGCTCCAGTAGTATGAGAATTGTTAGTTCAAGGCTTTCCTAATCAGAGAGTGTGGTTAATTACCACTGCCTCGCTCATTCATCAGTGGAGAGATGAAAGAAGAGCAAATGCTTGGGATAAAATTTGTTATATCTCTGACACAAAGAATACTACCAGATAATCACACCATATGCAGCAAAGAATTAGTTTTTTTTTTTTTTTTATGTTAGGACTTGGGTTGGCATTTGCCACAGTTGCAACAAGCCATTTTAGGGCCTACCAATTCACTTGGAGATTAAAATAGAACAAATGTGTCCGTAAAAATAGTATTTATCGATAGTATTTTACAGTATTGATTTCTTTCATCTTTCTCTTTCTTTCCAATTTTATGTTTATCACAATGAAAGTGGACTTTGGCATCCCAAAATCAAAGGAAAGCCTAATGTTTTGGTGTGTGTTTTTTTTCCGTGCTTTGAGATTCTTTAAAGTGTTTGATAGTTACTTAAACATGGTGGCTGGAAACAGTTAATTCAGTTTATATAAAATATTTCATTTACTATCAGGAGATATTTTAGGCCCTGGGAGAATTTACCTTATCTTTATTTTCACTCTCTTCATAGGAA
The DNA here is from genome assembly GCF_903995425.1 of Onychomys torridus. Taxonomy (NCBI): domain Eukaryota; kingdom Metazoa; phylum Chordata; class Mammalia; order Rodentia; family Cricetidae; genus Onychomys; species Onychomys torridus. The sequence goes on from NC_050448.1 coordinate 24,606,781, forward strand.
ATAGAGGTAGCTATTGTTATCATATCTTGGAAATAGGAAAATTGAACTCTGAGTAGTTAATGGCTTGCCAAGGTCACTTTCACTTGAAAACACTGCTGAATCCATATGTCACGTATAAAGAAAAGGTTTAAAAATTCAATATATGGGTATGTATTGGGGTATTTTCAAAAGGTTACTATCTTTAAAAGAACAAAACAAAATAAAGTGATATGAAATGAGGCAGTACATAGAATCTAAGTAATCAATATTACTGAATTTTTGAATGAAAATAGGCAACACTTTTAATATATACATTTCTAATATAGTGTGAACTTATTATGAACTGGAATATCTCATTTCTTCATAAAAGTGAGTCCCACCCTAAAGGTACTAACTCTAAGATGCTAATATCTAACCTTATTAATGAAAAGAATATTTAATTTATGATACCATACAAGAGTAATCTATGTTATCATCACCAGGGCAAAACTAGATTTCCAAGAAAATCATATTATTTCTGAAATTATATGGCTAATTTAATTGTTTCACTCAATAGTGTAATATAAGCTATGTATTTTTTTATAAGCTCAGTCTTCATGTAGACATTTAGGGTAGCTAAGATATCTTCTCACTTCATTTTAAAATTTTATAAACACACAAAACTCAGTAAGGACTGTTATTAAAAATTTGTCCACTCAATAATGGAATGAACCTTGTGATAGGATTCACAGATTTCTTTTTCTTTTCTTTCCTTTTTTGTTTTGTTTTGTTTTGTTTTCAAGGCAGGGTTTCTCTGTGTAGCTTTGCGCCTTTCCTGGAACTCACTTTGTAGACCAGGCTGGCCTCAAACTCACATACATCCGCCTGCCTCTGCCTCCCAAGTGCTGGGATGGAAGGCATGCGCCAACACCACCAGGCCAGATTTCTTTTTCTACATAAAGAAGTGTGTAGTGAGCTACAGAATCAGATGAAAATAGCACTGGACATGTGCTTGGCTGGTGAACTTGCTATTGGTGGCTGTGATAAGGGGCAGTTAACCATAGCTCTTCAGAAAATTGGAATCTCAATTAAGTTTAAAAAAATAATTCAGAAAGGTATATGGGTGTCATTTAAAATTTCTGCCCTCTAATACAAGAAATAATTTTATAAAATACAAAGTTGCAATAGTTTAAATTATGAATCTAAATAATTAAAAATTTATGTTAGTAAAGAAAACATTCACTCTTAAAAACTGTTTCCTCAGTCTGTAAGTGCTATGAAGACCACCCAATGACTGATTATTTTCAAACATACCTAAACTATATAATCTATTGTTTAATTAACTAAGACCACATTTTTAAATTTTATAAATTTTTATACTCTCAAACATTACAGCCTTATATTAGTGATATTGAATGTACTTCCAAAAAATGAAACTAAAAGTCACTAGTCCTTAGTAAATAAATAAATAAATAAATAATAAATAAATAAATAACCCATTTTTATTCATTGACTCATGAAACAATTTTACTTTGAAATTAAGTAAATAAATGTTCTTATAAGAGCAAGAGCATTTAGTGTTAAGTTATTAAATTTTGAAGATAAATTTACTTTTCCCATCATATTCTCCAAGAAGTGTTCAAATGAATTACATATTAATTGTATTATACTATATTATATTATACTATAACACCATAGTTATAGTAATTATTAATAGTTAATATTGGTAAAGCCAATACATACCTCAATTCTATTTGATGGTATATATATATATATATATATATATATATATATATATATATATGTTAAATATTTTCTTTTGTTGTGCTCTCAAAAGTGAAAGTGTATTATATAATATATATCAACACTACAGACAACATACCTGATAAAGGAAAGAATTATGGCCGGGCATTGGTGGTGCACGCCTTTAATCCCAGCACTCAGGAGGCAGAGCCAGGCCGATCTCTGTGAGTTTGAGGCCAGCCTGGGCTACCAAGTGAGTTCCAGGAAAGTCACAAAGCTACACAGAGAAACCCTGTCTCAAAAAAACAAAAAACAAAAAAAAATAGAATTAAAGCATACAGTTACACACACACACCACACACAGAGAGAGACAGAGAACCAAATTAATCACTTCAAACATTTAATGTAATAATTTATTTCATGATAAAGTAATAGCCTAAAGATAAAACTCAAATAGCTTTCGAAAGACTTACAATAAATGATATAGGTCAAAATTTAGGACTGATAAATACAGTATAAGCAAATAACACTGTGGTACACAAAAAGACCAATTCCAAGGGAAAAGCAAACAATAAATTAAAATAAGAATCTCAGAAATGAACAGTCCCCTGACTTTCCTTGTTAAGTGTTAAGTGCAGCAAACTGAGTAGTTTCTGTAAATGTAATGTCTTCAGGGAAGCTCAAGAAGAAGAAAATAAATGTATTTGTCCCAATAAAGATTAACATTACCAAGAAACTTAGTCTAAAGTCCTTATTTTAAGGGTAAAATACATATAAAGTTACCTTCTGTGTTTTTATTAATAATACAATTTTTTATTATAAATGAATTTTTACCTACCAAAGGATTTGGAAACTTTGTTGTACATATGGTTTTCTGTTTTAATATTTTAATATATGGTAAGTCACTATGGAGAAGTAGTATTTTACTGTTTACAGTGAAGATGACTTAATGGGCAGAAGATTCAATAATTATAGATTGGTGATTACTGTACTGAGTGAAATGATGTAGTCAGGATTAGAATAACATGGGCTTCTGATTTCATAGACTTCTAATTTATAGATCTTACTTTTCTACATTGTATATGTTCTCATTTTTATGGGAAACTTTGTGCTATTTGCCAGAACCTATGGGAAGTCTCAGAATTGTTACTGAAGCAATTGCATTCACATTGCATTACCTGCAGGTGACCCTTAGGAGTTTCTCAGGACATTTTTCCTAATACTCAGAAAAGCATATTTGTATTACAGCTCACACCACACAAAATGTAAGATAATACACTACAATATTTTATTAAAAAATATGTAATTTCCCATCGGTATCCAAGTTACTGTAAGTCTTTTGTGATTTGAGTATTCCCCTTGCTCATTTAAAGAAGACTACAAATAAGGCATTTTAAAAGTTTCCAATAAAAGGAGACTGGAAAATTAGTCTTAGTAGATATTAAAACAATCACTACCCTATCCTGGATTACTGAACACCATGACTTTTTCTTCATACAAAAAAGTCCTGCATTGTCTTATGATTTAAAAAAAAATGATACATTATGCAACCAAGTGAGAAAATGAAAAGAATCTTTGCCATTAAGAACATTGAGAATACTAAAAAGGATCCTGAAGCATTCAATATTTATTAAATTTAACTCTGTTTTACAGTACCAAGAAAGGAGACTATCTTTATTGGCTTTTCTTCCCCCCCCCTTTTTTAAAAATTTATTATATTTGTGTTTTAATTTTACACACCAGCCATGGGTTTCCCTGTTCTCCCCCTTCCTGCCCCCACCCCCACCTCTCCCCCATCTCCTCCCCTCCATTCCCATCTCCTCCAGGGCCAAGACTCCCCTAGGGATTCATTTAAACCTGGAGGATTCAGTACAGGCAGGTCCAGTCCCCTCCTTCCAGACTGAGCAAAGTGTCCCTGTGTAAGCCCAAGGTTCCAAACAGCCAGCTCATGCACTAAGGACAGGTCTGAGTCCCACTGCCTTGGTGCCTCCCAAACAGTTCAAGCTATTCAATTGTCTGTCTTTTCTTATACACTATATTTTGATCATAATCCTTCCCCTCCTCCAACTACTCCTATATCCTCCTGTCTCTCTTTCCATCTAATTTCAAGATCCTTATCTTTCAGAAAAAATGAAAGCAAACAAACAAACTGATAGATGAGGAATATCAAAATAAATTAAAACAACACAAAGGACACACACACACACACACACACACACACACACACATGCACACACAAAAAGTGAATTTCCTTTTCTCTTGGCCCACTACTGAGCACAAGATCAGCCATGGATTTTGGTTAACATAACCACTGCCATACTCTGTTGGATAAAAATGATTTTCTCTTTTCCCCAGAGATCCTAGTTAAAAATAGTTTCTTGGCCAGGGTGTGAATCTGTGTCAAATTCCCATTCTTCATGGCATACTTTGGTCTGATGTTTAACTTGTGCAGGTCCTTTGAATGCTGTTATATTCACTGAGAGTTCACATCTGGTTCAGCCGTGTTGTGCCTGGAGGAAGCTTTCTCTTCCATCTTTAGCTCTTAAAAACCTTTCTGTCTCTTCTTACACATAGAGCCCCAGTTCTTGAGAGGAGGGGTTCACAGAAGACATTTCTTTCAGTATTGAATGCTCAGTGTCTGTCATTGTCCACATTATACAGTTGTAGATCTATTGATTAACATCTACATAAGAAGATTCTTCTCTGATGAAGGCTAAGTGATGCACTAATGGATGGGCATAACATTTTGTCATTAGGAGTCATTTTATTGTTGCATTCCTTGAACAGAAAAAAATAATACTTGTTCTTGTCCTGTGCCCTTGATCTGTCTCCTCTCAGGAACTTAAACTCACTAACAATGTCAGCTAAGGGTTTCATCTAATGGCATGGGCCTCATGTCCAACCAAAATGTGATTGATTATTCTGATGCTATCTGTGCCACTACTGCACCAGGGTATCTTGGAAGCAGATTGCTACTGATTTTCACAGTTTTCAAAGCTGGATGAAAATGATGACTACTTTTCTCCTTCAGTAACATGCATAATATTCTCCAGTATCAGAGACACCACTCAGTAAGGATAAGGTTTCTTGTTGTGCACCGACTCAATTGCTCCTTTGATGGCAATAAGTGAGGTCCTCAGCAACAGGGCCTTATTATTGGGTTATTGAACATAAGCAGTAATACTGACAATAACATGCATTACTTCAAGAGCTCTACATGACTTCCTTTGGCCAACAACTCAACAAAATTTCTGGTGCTGGGGATTTTATTTGGTAGCCTAAGCTTTCTAGTTGGGACATTGCTCCCCTCACTAAATTGTAATTACTTTTACATTGTTTTAATCTCTGAATACTTTTTAATTTCTACAATAGTAGGTTTTTAGGAAGTACTGGCTTCAGACAATGGAATATTGTATTGACTATGCATAGCTTGCTCCTGTGCTGCTATCTAGGCATCTGGAATTATGACTTTTATGTTATTTCTTGATGTAGTCATCAATTTTTTGCCTATGTTAAATGGTTATTTCACTCTTTGGTGGCTTCTACACTAATTGGACAGATTATGGACCAGAAGAATGATGCAGGTTTACAGTCTTTGGGTCATTCTGGAGTTTATGGTTCACTCTAAATAGTCTTGGGTATGAAGTTCTGGTTCGAACTCTAGATTCAGATCTGATAAGTCTCAGTTTAATAAAGTGGCATGGTGGATGAGAAGCTATGAAGTAAATATAGTGGACTGAGTCTGAATTTCTTTTAGCCTGAGATCAGGGTCTGGCTCCATAAATGATTGAAGAGACAGTACAGGCAATGACAGGTCTTAAAGTACTCTGATAAGACCAAAAAGTAGGAGGGGAAGGAAGACACAAGTAGCCTACCTGAATCCCAGCCAAGTGTTGTGGCTGTGGATCCCAGATAGAGAGAGATACTTGTCACTGGAGAGTCACAAATTAATTTAAATCCATAGCATATTTTATGGAAATTATTCCTCATGACTCAATTGTGTATTTGTAAGCAAATATATCAGTCCTTCCCAGTCCTGCATTGTGGGGATCCCTGAACCTAAATCCCTGTTCAGGACACCATCTGTGGGAGGCCAGCTACCATCTTTTAAAGTGTTCCTATGAGGAGGAGCGAGGAATAAGAAACTATTAGATAGAAAGATAGCAGAGAGGAGACAGACAGAAACACAGGATAGATTTGGGAGGACCTGGATCAAAATCTACTGTCCCCTTCTATCTCTTCAAAGGGGCTTTCCATAACAGTGCCAAGGGGTGGAGCAAAGGACCTCCCTTTTGCTAGATCAAAGCACACCACACAGCCAAGTGCACAACCTTCCAAACACCTGGTAACCACACTTGTGGCCAAATCATCTCCTATGCAGCCCTACTGAGTAAAGCAAGCTCAGATTCCTGGACCCTGAGTAAGTTCTCAATAGGAAACGTCTGTGGGTCTCTACACTGTATTAATGAGCCCATATTATACTTACAGAGGTCTCCTAAAGCCAACCCTTTTCCTGGCTCTATTACACAATACACACCCCATTGGCTTGCTTTTTCTATTTTCACCCATTATTGAGTCTATCTCTTAAGATAATGTTCTTCCTTAATTGTCTTACTAGTTCATTTCATTCAGTTGAAAGCCAAAATACAATATTTTGGAAAGTCCCATTATATTCTATATATTATTTTTTCCAGTTTTAGTGTTTATTCCAATATATATAAAACATGACAATGTATTATCTAGCACATGTTTAACAAGTAGCTATCAAATGAATAACTGTTTTTCAAGAGTTCATTTTGGAGGTCTGAGGCAATGACTCATTTTCATGTTTCCAGAAATATTAGTTATATTCTTGACACTGTGGCTTTAAAATTGAGTTATGAAGAATGAAACATATGTCTTTATTTAATTCAATTAACTTTTAAACTAAGCACAGAAATGGAAGTCTTAAACCAAAATCATAAATATACAAAAATTATGATTCTTCTAGAAATCTGAATGTTCCAGCATTCCCAGTTCAAGTGCAGAAACATTTATTCCTGTTCACTGTTTAAGAAGTCTGAAAACAGTTCTTATTTAAGCCTTATTAAGACTTAAATTTAAACCCTAGCTATGAAATTGCTTGAGAATTAAGGCAGTCCCCAGGGATAGGCTTTATATTCCAATCTTTTCAAAGATGTTATTTGTTTGGTGAGCAATTTCTCATGTGCATTCCAATGAAGAATACTGCCAGGGTGATCAAAGCATGATTTCCTATCCCCAAAACATCCCCAGAGATGACATCACTATAAAAGCAATTTAATCTGGATAAGTTTTGAATTTTTACTTTTGCTAGGTGTGTATGCATGCATGCATCTCTCTCTCTCTCTCTCTCTCTCTCTCTCTCTCTCTCTCTCTCTCTCTCTGTGTGTGTGTGTGTGTGTGTGTGTGTGTGTGTGTGTGTGTGCATGTTTCCTTACTGATAGTAAATAACATAGAAATCATTTCATACTAAAGCATATTAATGTGCTGTGCCACATTGCATTTTTGGTGCCATTTTAAAGTAGGAAATAATATATTTGAATCTGTTTTATCTATTATAAAGCTATCAATATGAAATCTAATATCAACTTCAATTTTATCTCACTTTATTTTCAGTTTCTGGAATATAATGATCCTTGAGAGTTGTGTATTAACAATAATATCTTTTTATATTAAGAAAAATTTACATTTGTTTTACACACCAATCAGAGATCCCTCTCTTTCTTCCTCCTGCCCCCACCAGCGTCCCCCTCCCAACCCACCGTCCTCTCCTCCCCACAAGAAGGCAAGGCCTCCTATGGGAAGGCACATCAAGTAGAGGCACATCCAAGACCCTTGGAGTCTTGCAGGGTAGACAGAGACAGCTGGCAGCCTGGACAGTCACCTAATGATCCTTTGTAAAGTTGGGGCATTTGTCTTTAGCCCTCAGGGCTAGAGTCTCTTGGTCACTTTTTTCAGTGTCCTGTAGAATGTCTGGCAGTTTCCTCTGTGAAGCAGGAACCTGAAGGACCATTCTGTCAAGCAAAGTTCAGTGGTCATCTTTTTATGGGTCCTGCATGTCCAGTCGATCAAGCAGTCCAGGAAAGAACAGTTTCTTGCCCTAATGGCTGTTTTTGCATTGGTGAAGATAAACTTCATATGAAGTGTCTTTAATGCCCATCCTCCTCTCTGAAGTAAATTGGTGCTGCCAGGAGCAGACATGACTCACTGTCAAGAAAGTTTAAATTTTAAAAATATTTTAAATGCCATATTCTATAGACCTTTGAATTGTTTGAAGATTACCTGTCTATCTGAAATATATCTATGTATACCTAGAAAACTTAACATGACTATAAGTTTTACTATCATGGAAGGCTAATTGATCTGTATTTCTTAATTATCCATTACAATCTAAATGAATAAACATAATACCTCAAACAAGAGTAGAAATATATATATATATATATATATATATATATATATATATATACAGTATAACAAAATAAACTTTAAGTTTGTATCAATAGACTAAAATCTATACCAATGTAAGACATTTTAAACAAGTTGTTCTTTAAAAGTAAGTTCATTAATCTACCCTTTCACCCTATTATATCTATATCATATGCCCATTTTTTTCTTTAGAAAGAGATCACATTTATAATCAACCTGATTTAAATAAAAATATTGGGTTTTCTCTGTCCCACACCAGAGGGCTCTTCTGATTTGGCACCTAAGAATCTCTTAACCTTTCCTTTTAGCAATATGTTTAGCCTGGGTTTAGAGAAGGAGTGAGCCAATTCCATCTCCAAAGCTAGCTTGGTAATTTTGGGAATTTGGTTTCTCTAACTACTTCCTACTGGAGGGGGGTGCTGTATCTTATGGGGACATAAAGAACTTTTTAGGATTATACAGTAGTCCATGAGGGTAAACCTCTGAGCCAGTTGCCTTGAAACCATTCTGGATGTTGGATCATCTGAGCCATGGTGCCATCAGAGACCTTTCAGGGGGTCTTAGCTGATCAAACCTGATGTATGTTAACCTGGAACAAATCCACAGCCTCTGGCTTTCTGTGGAAACAAAAGCAGAGACTCTTTTCCAAAGCAACATATTCTTATATCCAAATTTTGAAGTCAAGGTACCTTTAAAATTTACGTATTTGTTTAACTCAACAGCTTTTACAATCAAATATTTTTCTGTAGTTAAAAATCCAAAAGACAACATAAACCAGATTCTCTGTGTAATATCCATCTTTATAAGATTGAAACACCACTGTGTCTTATGTCTCCACCCACCTCAGATTTCCAAAGTGGTGGTGGTACAGTTTACAGCCAGCTCTGCGTCTGGAGCTATGTGTATCATCAACTATCAGAAGCAGTTCTAACAAAGTAGTGCATAGCCCAGAAACCTTTTTTTTTTTTTTTTTAAACTAGCAAAGGCTAAATCCACCACATAGCAAAGTAAAGTGCCACTTGTAGACTACTAATTCCCGCCACACTGCAGGTCAGACTCACATGCCAGGAACCCGCCATAGCAGCTCAAATTGGCAGGCTGCCGCTAATATGAGAGAGACAACTAGGAAGCTGTCTTTAGCTCCGTTTTAGAATCTTTTTTTTTTTTTTTCAGGTTTTAGGTGGAAACTCTGGCAAACATGTGAGGTGCCATTTGTAGCTGGAGAGCTTCTCTACAGGTGTCACCAAGTCCCTGTGGTTCCACAACCCATTTGTAAAATAATCACTCAGACACTTATATTACCTATAAACTGCATGGCCACAGCAGGCTTATTGTTGTCTACCTCTTCTATCTTAAATTAACCCATTTTTGTTAGTCTATAAGTTGCCATGTAGCTCATGACTTACCAGTACCTTACATCTTCCTTGTCATGGCCTTGGCTTGCAGTGTCTCTCTACCCAGCCTTCCACTTCCTACATTTCTCCTCCTCCTTGTCCCGCCTACTCTATCATTTCTGTCTGGCTACTGGCCAATCAGCTCTTTATTTATTTTAACCAATCAGAGCAACACATTTGACCTACAGAACATCACACAGCAGGGGGCTGCCAATGCAGATCAGACTACACAACTGTCTTGCCAAGCAAAGGGTCTAGCCTAGTCCCAAGCAGGTTCCACAGCTGTTGATCCAACTTTTATGACTTTCCAATAGTTTGATTTGTTCATCTCTGCGGGTTTCCCCATCACCATCTTGGTGTACTTGCTCATAGAATCCCTCTTGTCTCTCTTTGATTGGACCCCTGGAGCTCTGCCTGGTGTTTGACTGTGGATCTCTGCATCTTCTTTCATTAGTAACTGGAGAAAATCTCTGATGACACTTAGGGTATTCATTGATCTTTTCATTGGAGTAAGCCAGTTCAGTTCAGGCACCCTATCCACTATTTTTAGTAGTCCAAGATGGGGTCATCTTTGGGGATTCCTGGGAACTTCCCTAGCACCCAGTTTCTATCTATCCTCATGATAACTCCCCCTATTATGGTATCTCTTTCATTGCTTTCCCACTCCATCCCTGTTCCAGATTGACCATCCCATTCTTTTATGTTTTCATCCCATAACCCCTACCCTCTATTGCCCACCCCTCATTCCCAGTTTGATCATAGAGATCTCATCTATTTCCCCTTTACAGAGTTATCCATATGTCTATATGTGGATCTTCCTTGTTAGCTAGCTTGCGGGCTTGTGGGTTGTAGTTTGGCTATCCTTTGCTTTACATCTAGTATCTACTTAAGAGTGAGTACATACCATCATTGTCCTTCTGAGTATGGGTTATCTTACTCAGGATATTTTCCAGTTCCATCCATTTGCCTGCAAATTTCATGATGTCATTTTTTTCTCTGCTGAGTAGTACTCCATTGTGTATATGTACCACATTTTCTTAATTCATTCTTCTGTTGAGGGGCATTTAGGGTGTTTCCAGGTTCTGGCTATTACAAATAATGCTGCTATGAACATAGTTGAGCATGTGTCCTTGTGGTATTGTTGAGCATTCATTGGGAATATGTCCAAGAGTGGTATAGCTGGGTCTTGAGGTAGATTGATTCCCAATTTTCTGAGAAATTGCCATACTGATTTCCAAAGTGGCTGTTTAAGTTTGTGCTCCCACCAACAGTGGAGGAGTGTTCTCCTTGCTTCGCATTCTCTCCAACATAAGCTGTCTTCAGTTTTCCTTTTAGCACTGTTTTCATCGTGTCCCATAAGTTTAGGTATGTTGCACATTCATTTTCATTGAATTCTAGGAATTTTTAATTTCTTTCTCTATTTCTTCCTTGATTCATAGGTAATTCAGTTGAGCATTATTTAGTTTACATTAGGTTATACAATTTCCATAATTTTTTGTTGTTGAAATCTAACTTTAAGCCATGGTGGTCTGATAAAATACAAGAAGTATTCTAATTTTGTTTGTATTTGTTGATATTTGCTTTGTGAATGAGTATGTGGTTGATTATAGAGAAGGTTCTATGGGGTACTGAGAAGAAGGTATATTCTATTTTGTTATGGTGGAATGTTCTGTAGATATCTATTAAGTCCACTTGAGTCATCACATCTATTAGGTCCCTTATTTCTCTGTTAAGTATCTGTCTGGCAGATCTGTCCAGTGACGACAGTGGGGTGCTGAAGTCTCCCACTATTAATGTGTGGGGTTTGATATGTGACTTAATATTTAATAATGTTTCTTACACATATGTGGGTACCCTTGTATTTGGGGCATAAATGTTCAGAATTGAAACTTCATCTTGGTGGATCTTTCCTGAGATGAGTATGTAATGTCCTTTCTGATCTCTTTTAACTGATTTTAGTTTGAAGTCTATTTTGTTAGATATTAGGATAGCTACACCAGCTTTCTTCCTAAGTCCATTTGATTGGAAAATCTTTTCCCCAACTTTTATTCTGAGGTAGTGTCTGTCTTGAAGATGAGGTGTGTTTCTTGTGTGCAGCAGAGATTGGAAAATCTTTTCCCCAACTTTTATTCTGAGGTAGGGTCTGTCTTGAAGATGAGGTGTGTTTCTTGTGTGCAGCAGAAGGTTGAATTCTGATTTCATATCAATTATATTAGCCTGTGTCTTTTTATAAGTGAATTGAGTCCATTGATATTAAGAGATATTAATGACCAGTGATTGTTAATTCCTGTTATCTTTTGGTGATAGTGTGTATGTGTGTTTCCCTTCTATGGGATTATCAATTGCCTATGTTTTTGTGGGTGTATCTGACTTCCTTAGCTTGGAATTTTCCTTCTAGTGCTTTCTGTAGGGCTGGATTTGTAGATAGGTATTGTTTACATCTGGTTTTTTCTTGGAATGTTTTGTTCACTTGTTCTAAAGTGAGTGAAAGTTTTGCAGGTTATATTTGTCTAGAATGGAATTCATGGTTTCTTAGTATCTGCATTATACCTGTCCAGTACCTTCTGGCTTTCAACGTCTCATTGAGAAGTGAAGTGTTATTCCGATGGATCTGCCTTTATAAGTCACTTGGCCTTTATCCTTTGCTCCTCTAAATATTCCTTCTTTATTCTGTATGTTTAGTTGTATAATTATTATGTGGCAAGGGAACTTTTTGAGGGGGTCTAGTCTATTTGGTGTTCTATAAGCATCTGGTATCATCATAGACATTTCCTTTTTTAAGTTGGGAAAGTTTTCTTACATGATTTTGTTGAATATATTTTCTGTGCCTTTGAGTTGATATTCTTCTTTTTCTTCTATCCCTATTATTCTTAGGTTTGGCCTTTTCATGAATACCATATTGCCTGGATATTTTGTGTTGCTTTAATGTTTTCTTTGACTGAAGAATCCATTTCCTATATTGTATCCTCTACACCAGAGATTCTCTCTTCCATCTCTTGTATTCTATTGGTGATGCTTGCATCTGCTTTTCTTGTTCATTTACCCAGATTTTCTATTTCCAGCATTTCCTCTGTTTGTGCATTCTTTATTGTTTCTATTTTACTTTTCAGGTCTTGAACTGTTTCCTTCACATGGTTATTGATTTTTCATGGTTTCTTTAAGGGGTTTATTGATTTCAATTTTTTGTCTTGTCTTCTATTTCTTTAAGAGAATTTTTCATTTCTTCTTTAGAGAACTCTAGCATCTTCATGAAGTTATTTTTAAGGTCACTTTCTTCTATAATGTGATGTTCAGGTCTTACTGTTGTAGAACCACTAGGTTCTGGTGATGCCATATTGCTCTTTATGCTGTTGTATGCACTTTTGCACTTGCATCTACTCATCATTTTCTCCAATAGGTGTACGAGGTGCCTGTGTGTGTCCAATCGACAGACAGACACAAAGGAAGCAAGATGTGAAGGCAGAACCAAGAAAAGGTACAAGCCACGTGGCTAAACATAAATAAGAATTATGGGTTAATTTAAGTGTAAGAGCTAGTCAATTGTGAGCCTGAGCTAATGGCTGAGCAGTTCTAATTAATAGAAGCCTCTGTGTGTTTACCTGAGCCCAAGAGGCTGCAGGGTCATGGGAGCTGGGGGCAGAACTTCGGCTATACTAACTGATTCTGTGGCTCATGGAGATGCTCTTGGTCTTATCAGGTTACTTGGTCCAATAAAAGCTGGCATATTCTGTGTTTCAGGAAGCCACTGTGATAGCAGGGGGTGAGGGTGGGTGGGTATTGTGGTATGGCGTGGGGAGGGGGGTCTTGTGGATTTGCAAGGTCCAATGGGAGTTTTTGTTGGGGGAACCTGCCTGCAGGAAATTTCCCTGCCAGCTGGCAACTGGGATAGAGATAGGGGGAAGGGTCCCAGGTACTGATTGTGTTCCAGGGCCTAAATCCTAGAGGCAGGACTTTCTGGGTTGGAGAAGAGTCACTCCCATCTTGGTCCAATGATAGCTGGCATTTCTCATGTTTTAGGAAGCCACTGGGGTTTCAGAGGGATGTATATTGGGGTAGGGCATGGGTCTTATAGATTTCAGGGTCCAATGTGGAGTTTTGGTGGGGGAGCCTGCCTGCAAGAGTTTTTCCTGCTGGCTGGCAACTGGGGCAGAGAAATAATAATGTCTTAATGGTGTTAATTCACTGAATTCTTAAAGTTATTGAATCAGAAAGCTTTGCTATGGAGAGTATACACAAATACTTGTAAACAAAAAAAGCCAGTCAAGTCTTGTCACTTTGGGTGGCCTGTCTACTCCTTGGTGTCTGCTGGTCTCTCTGGCTTTTAGAATTGTTTGTTTTCTTGCTCTGGAAGTGATGATCCTGATGTCCTGTTCTTTTTCTTCTCATTGTCTTGCCCTTTTCTCGTTTGTCTGCCATTGTTTTATCTTATTTTATTGTTTCACTCTTGATCCTATTTGTTTTCTATCTAGAGACAGAACGAGTATAGATTCTGATGGGAGGGAAGATGAGCAGCATCTTGGAGGAGTTGGGGAAGGAGAAACTGTAATCAAAAGAGTTTATGGGGAAAATAAATTTCAATAAAAGTAATATATAAAAGAACAAAAAAGAATGGAGGACCCAGCAAGGGTTAGAAATAATATTTCAAGTTATTGACATGGCATTGAAGACTACAGTCCTACTTGCTAGTGGTAACTCTTAGTAGATACTGCCCAAGGATTAATTTTATGAATGAATATAAGTGAGTTTGTATTATACTAAATATAATCTTTAAAAGTTTTATTATTTGTAAACTTTGAAGGATAGTCTTGAATATTTTTCAGAATGTATGCTTTTAATTTTTTCTATTTTTTTTTCTTTTTATGTCAATTAACACCCATAGAATGAGTGATACAATACATAGAAATAATGGCAACCTGTTGTTGTTGTTTTGTGAACTGGCAAAATCACAATAAAAATTAATGATTACTCCAAAGATGGTTCCAGGAGGCCACAAATAATTATTTTAGCTTCTATGTAATGGCTTATTTAGACAAATTATGATGTAGTTTTAAATAAAAAAAATTAAACTTGTGCATTAGATGACCCATGACAGACATTTGAGGGAGGTACAAGCCTTACATAGAAGAGAACGTCATATAAAGCAGATCAAAGCCAGCAGGCATCATGGACTTGCCCCATCTAGTTTGAGCTGTTCACTGGTGTCATTCTTTTGTTGAACATAGTTGAGCTATCATGTGGATTAAATTTATTGATTTAGTCTCAGATATTAAAAGAAGACACAGTCTCACAGCAAACTACCTGATAATATGGTTCTTACAATATTTCTGTCACTGCATCCACAATGTTCTCTGAGCCTGAGCTGTGGCATTATTTTGTAGACGTATCCACTGAGACTGGGATTCACAACTTTGAATTTTGCTCTATGTGTGTGTGTGTGTGTGTGTGTGTGTGTGTGTTTGTGTGTGTGTGTGTATGCATGTATGTGTGTGTATGGTACTGGGTTCTGTGTTTGCAAAGAGAAGTTTCCTTGATGAGGAGTGAAGACTACCCTTATCTATGGATAGAAGGACAGGTGTTTATGGATTGGTATTAGGAGTGATGCTGGTTAAATAAATTACTGGATACAGATTCTCCTCTGAAAACCAGGACTTCACTAGCACTGAGTAGTTAGTAAGGATCCTTTTGCCAGGCAGGAAAGCTTGGAGCAGGAGATATGGCCTTCTCCAAGGAAGAGCACAACAATTGGTATTTTGTCTTAAAGGGTCAGCACTGAAAACAAACATACATACAAGTAAAATTACATGGACAGAAGAGGTAGGTAATATTTCAGAATATATGTATATATACACATAAGTGTAAATAGTAACAAAATTAGTAAAATTATAATAACAATTACTAAAAAAGAAGCTATGAGTTGGAAAGTGTCCAGAATGATGTACATTGGAAGATTTTGAGGGAAAAATAAGAAGGGGGCTATGTTGTATTTAAATTATGACTACAAAAATGTAGCATCATGCAACAAAGAGTTATTTGCTAACATTTAGGATAAAAATGCAGAGACTGCAGTGATAGTCATGATGCCATGGTGGCAATTGTGAACCAGATAGAAAAGTCATATTGTTTTAGCAAAGAAAATAAGAAAGCCTCTTAATGTATCCACACCTAAGAAAAGATGTAGACATTCGATAAATTGGATGATTTAGATGCTGCATATGGATCCTATTAAAACTATAAATAACGGTTCCATCAAACCCTTTCAGGTAAGGCAGACATAGATTGTGAGAAACTGAACATCTCCTGGGTTCCAGGGTTTTTTATCTAGTGAACTTTATTTTTTTTTTTTTTAATTTTTGGAAACAGAGTTTCTCTGGGAAGTTTTGGTGCCTGTCCTGGATTTCTGTCTGTAGACCAGGCTGGCTTCGGACTCACAGAGATCCAAATGGCTCTGCGTCCCAAGTGCTGGGATTAAAGGCATGAGCAACCACCACCCAGTTCAACTGAACTTTAAATTTCAACAACTATGACTAATTCCTTATCCATGTACTATCATTGTAATGCTTGGGGGGAGGGTTGCTCTTGCCTATCAACATTCATATAAAGAATAACAAAATGAAAGTTGGTTCATTAACCACCAGTACTATACTGTAATATTATTTACCGATCAATGCCATGGTAATACCAGCACAATGAAATCATCCTCTCATACTTTTCCAATCTACATAGCAGAGCATACAATTTCTGAATTTTCATTCTGGCTCATTGGATTCCTGATTCCTGGGAAATCACACTTGTTTGGGATCAAATACTCTCTATAGGCTCACTCTGTGTGCCTCGTCTTGACTTTTTCACTGATATTAATAGTAAACAAGAATGCTTAGACTATAAAGGATCAGATTTACAGTTTCATTAGGTTAACATATTGATATATTATCTCAAAAATTGAACAAATGTCAATATATCATTTACCTCTTGAGAGAGGTTACAGTGAGTAGATAAACTGATTGACAGACAGGAGAACATACAGAACCATTACAAATTACTGTCCTGTCAAATCCTAGAAAAAAATACCAGTTGGTAATACCAACTCTCAATTTGACCCCTACTCATAGGAGGAAAGCTAAAGAGACTTTGTATCCCTTAAGTGTCAAAGATGGTTGAAATAATAGTATAATTTAAATGTAATATGTGAAAATAAATCTCCCATATTTAAATATTTGTTATGGAAAATATTATTACAATAATATTGAATTTTCATTTCTGTGCTACCAAATTACTATTAATTTAGTGGCTTAAATTCAAATTTACTTTCTTGCCTCTGTAATTCAGAAGATTTAGGAGATCCTCATTTGGGTAAAGTCAAAGTGTTAGCTAGATTACATTTCTTGTGATTTCAGTGAGAAGTGTGTTCCCTGGGCTTCTTGAAATTCTAGTGGCCATGTACAACCCTCGACTCTTAGTCTCCTCTGAGCTTCATGGAGTCAGCACAATTCATCCTCTGCTCATTTTCCTTTCAACTACAGATAGCAAAATCTCCCAGGAGCAGTTCTGTTTCAGAGTACCTAGAATGTGAATGGGCAATCCAGATAATCCAGGATTAACTGACCTCTCAGAATTCATAATTAAACTATTCATGAACTGTCTTTTCTTGACAGGTGAAATAGTATATTGAGGATTGGTGGGAATTAGCACTTGGACACAGCTTTGGGTGCCATTGTTCTTCTAGCACAAGAATAACTATACTTTAGGAAACTATTCATCAGCAAAGTATTTTAAAACAATGAGTGATTTTTCTTTTCCTCATAGATTTAATGACCAGCTGACAGGGAAAACTTGAACAATGAGAAATAAGAATAAAGTAGTATAAAACACCACAGTTATTTAAAGAGAGTGTAAGTATTCCAGACAAGAATCTGTGTATATAGGGCCTAACAAAAATTCCCAAGTTGATGGAAGTTGTCTTTTTGTGCTTTGAGTGTAGGGAGACACACCTAAGTGACACCAACTGGGGGTTTTGACTGATGTCTCTGAGCTACTTCAAGTTCATTGTTTGATATGTCTCTGCTGCTGCTTTTGTATTTGAGTAACATTTGAACTCATACTTGTATTTGACCAAGTTCTATCCCACATAAGTACATAATAAGATAGATACTAAATTGGCAGGCAAAGCTTGTTCTTTCTTTTCCAATACAGTGTCTGTAAATCTGTTATGAGCCTTCAGGATTCAAATCTTTTAGAGTATCAGGCAATAAATTAATTTGCCTTTTAGAAACAATTCTAGTAATCTGAAAATAGATGTCTTTTCTGAAGTCAAAAGTATTTGGAATATAATGAAAATAACATTGTTTCATAGTCTTTTGGGTCTTTGTGAAATTGTGGTATATATATATATATATATATATATATATATATATATATATATATATCATAGAACTGTGTTGCTGCTTTCACTATTTTTGTAAACAATCTAAGAGGTGTCAGCTACTCTATATGGTACATTAGGACTAAATGATTAGAGAAAACACTTAGGTATATTATGGGAAACCTTGTGGACTCTATAAACCACTTGTCTGTTGTAAAACCATGCTCTAGTATAAATAAGTTTCATGATATTTGATAACTGATTTGAATTCTGAATAGTCTATTTTCCTTATGAGTAGAATGTGAATTGTAACAATAATGACATATTTATTATTATCTCCATGCTACAAAATGAATAGATGGTAGATGATAGATTAGATAGATAGATAGATAGATAGATAGATAGATAGATAGATAAATGAGAGAGAGAGGGAGATAACAAATAAAGTAAAAGTAACATTATGTCTCCAGTGTTTGGTAAGTGGTAGATTCTAGGTTAAAGTCAAAATAATTTGATCATATTATTTAAAACATGTTTTACTGAAATTGTCAACTTTATGTTCTTGTCATGATAATTTTTAAATATGAAGATTTAGTTGGCAAATGACCAATACATTTAATAGAATATCACTGTGTGCTTCATAGAAGCTATTTATTTGTATATATATATATATTATTTTTATAATATTAATGTTGAATTTCATAATTTTCTTTTCTGTAACAGTATAGTTAATGTAAAAAACACTGAATCATCAAATTTGACACAAATGAATAATGTGATTATAATCATAACACTTTTTTTTGTTTTGTTTTGTTTTTCAAGATAGGGTTTCTCTGTGTAGCTTTGCGCCTCTCCTGGATCTTGCTCTGTAGACCAGGCTGGCCTTGAACTCACAAAGATCCACCAGCCTCTGCCTCCTGAGTGCTGGGATTAAAGGCATGTGCCACCACCGCCCAGATAATACTCTTATAAAGTGCATATCAGGTTTTAGCACGAAGAAAGACATAGAGTACCATATAAAGTAATCATCAATCATATCTAGCTGTAAACTATTTGAGCTACAATAATGACTAGTATGAAAAGACATGCTGACAAAGATAATAATACCATGAACTTCATGGAAGTAACCAAAGACATTCTGTGGATCTGAGCTTCACTCCACTACATGAAACCTATACCTACACCATTGCTGGATTAAGAACCTATGGACTGAGCGTTTATGGGCCCTACAAGAGAACATGGTATTATGCTGCCAATGAACATAGTATGAAACTGACTAATGGTTTGTCATTCTACCCATAGGTCAATGCATTCTTCATCCTTCATCTGAGAAGCTTGTAACCGTACTAGAGCATGATGAACACAGTAACTCACAACTGGCCAAGAAGTAGAAAATAAAAGATTGAATAAAACTCAGCCCTAAGGGGACCTACATATCATAACTCCTTTCTTAAGGCTCAGAAATTATTGCAGAAAATAACAGAAAGAAAGTAAGAACACAGTACAACTACAAGGAAGCAAGATGACCGCACATATGAAATAAAAGTATATGTAAAACCTGTGAAATCTCAAGCCAGAGCAATTTATTTTGAAGGGTTTTTAAATAGCACAAATGTTTGTGAGTAGGGAAAAATGGCTGTACTGGTGATTAGTTTAGAGTGTCAATATAATCCAAATACATTGTATGAAATTCTCAAAGAACTACATTTAAATGCATTGCAAATTGAGATGTCACAAAGGAAAATATTGGAGAGTGAAGGAAGAAATACACTGATCATTGCACACTTACAAAATAAGTTGAAATATTAAATTATAGAAGTAAAAGGATAATGTATACAAAGATTCATTGCTGGAATATTGCACAATTGAGAAATATAAAAATCATTACTGGAAGTAGGTTGTTTATTTAAAAGTTGATTAGAAAATTCTTACTTGTGTATTGAAAAATAAGTATCTATGTTTGTATTATCAGAATATGAGCCAGGGATTTTACTAAAAGAACATGCACAAAAAACTTCAGGAGCCAATAAAGGCAAAAGCTGGTTCGATGTGTATTATTTATTGAGGAATAGTAATTTTACAAAGATTTTCATATAGGCAATGATTTAGTACAAGAAAGTTCTCTGAGCTGAGTATTTAAATAGGCTATATATTCTTAAATTTGATAGTCCAAACTATCATACATAAATGTCTAAGAAATTAGAGCCTCAAATGATTTAGAGAAAAACATACAAATAAACTTGCAGAACAAATTTTTAAAAACAATTTTGATTGATCTAATTAAATCACCATTAGTAGCCGCAATTAAAAGATCAGGGAAAACTCCAGCAAAGGTAACAAGGGAAAGATCAGAAGGTATTTGCAACTTCCAAACATATTTCCAGTGACTATGTAGTATAAAAGGTCTGTCTGGCAATGCTATAAAAGAAGGGAGAATTCTTAATAAAGCTCTAAATTCAAAATCTCAGTGACCTAGAATACCTTTTAACATGATAATTTATGAAAATCAACTACTACCATATTTTAATAGTTCACCATTTACTCACATAGCTGGGGAACATACCAAAATAAGTTTAATAATTACCTCCCTATATGTTCATAAAAGTAATCTGGTTAACACTTCTTTGTAATTTCATAACTTGCCATGTGATTCTAAACCAAGAATGAGACAAGATGGGTGTGATTTATCTGCTCTGAAAAACTTTTAAACCTTGTTGGAGTGACCTGTCATTATTATCTGGTATCTGGCTAAATGACATTGAGTTTCATTATATTTCTTCTGTTCCTGAGTTTAGAAAAGAAGTAATTTGCCTTTGATGCAAAACAGAAAGCAAAGAGCTCATTTGAGCATTGTGGAGAGAATAAAAAACGAAGAGGCTGACCTGGTGAAAATTACATATTCATGGAATATATTACACTAAATTGCTGTGTTTCTAAATGCAATACTCTAATCTCTAAATGGAATATCTCCTTTGGCTGTAGTGAGCTTTCCTTGCATATTGACTATAACATTGTATGGTTCTGTTGTTGTTGTTATTGATGTATGTTGCTCATTTATAGGAAACCAGACATCTGGGAAAAGAGTAATGTACCTGTAAATGAAAACCAACATATCTGAAGTATTTTCTTCAGATGCTTATTTATTTAAATAGATTATCGGATTATTAGCTTTAAAAATGGAAATGTCTAAGAATAGTTTTGTTATCTTATGGAACCTTTAATTAGGAGAGGAGTTTTGATTTTACAATTAAGAGTCTTTTATTCATTATGGAAAAAGACCATATTTTCCAGTTTAGAATACACTATTTAAATGAAAGTCAAGATCATTTAAATTGTATGTGCCAGGTGATATATAAGACTGCATAATAGTATCCTGTCCAACTTCAAGTAGGAAAATTATATACATTTTCTTAGTATACTTAAGTGTACTTATGCACAGATAGACTGATAAGCAGTGATCAAAAATATATACTTGTTTATAGTACACTTAAACAGGACCACATGTACATATGCAAATTTCATAACAAACTCAAAACATTGGAATTATAGTGTGATGTCACTGATAATATATAATTTAAAATTATTTTCCTTGGGTTTGGGAATTTAGTCTTTGAACAATGGCAAAGGAAATATAGAGTATATATTAATAATATAGATATGTACAAAGATGTCCTGCTATTAAGTACAAATATATTGCTAAATAATATCCATGTTTTCATGCCAACAGAACAAAATAAGGTAATAACAATCTATGCTATTAAGAATATAGCCAAGATACATGTTATGACAAGAGGTGAGGTCAGAATATGTCTCTGTCCCATACCATGAACTTTATCTTTAATAGCTCTCTGTCTTTACATTCTTACACATCCAAATTGCTCCAAACTAAATATATTTTGCTAAAGGAAGCCAGAATATATATCTTTTTGTCATAGGCATAAGATTTTGAATAAAACTATGAGCATTCTAATGTTGGAAAGCATATATCCCTGAAATTAGATTAACAATTGTTTTAGTTGTAGAAAACTATTGAATTGTAGAAGATCCTATATGTCTTAGGAATTCTATTGTTGTGATGAGATACCATTACCATGGTTACTCTTATAAAGGAAAACATTTAATTAGAGCTGGCTTACAAGTTCAGAGGTTTAGTCTATTGTAGTGGGTAGCCATCCCAGCATTGGCCTGGAAGTTCCAACCCCCACTGAGGCTTCGGTAATGGTCACGCCCACAAGGCGGGGCAGAGGAGGAAGCGGAAGACGAAGGATCGGGAAGAGCTCTGTCTCTTGGTTCCCGGACTCTGGACGCTGGAGGTAGACCGAGCAGAGTTCTCCAGAGAACACCGCCGGACTGCGCTATACCCTTGCCAGACCCTGTAACCTACCCCTTCATTTGTAAGTTACCCCACAAAATAAACCTCCCTTTTAACTACGTGGAGTGGCCTTAATAATCTAACCAATAGTCTATCATCATCATGGCTGGAAGCATGGTGGCACACAGTCATACATGTTTCTTGAAAAGGAACCGAAAGTTCTGCATCTGGAGTGGCAAGCAGTAGAAAGACAGACACTGGTCTTGAGCTTCTGAAATCCCAAAGCATACTCCCATTGACAAACTTCCTCCAACAAATCCACACTTTCTCCAACAAGGCCACACCCCCTCATAGTACCATTCCTTATTCAAACCACTGCATTATGGAAAGAAGATCTTGTGTAGATGAAACTTCATGCTCATCTATTCACTAATTGCAATTAAACCAATCATCTGCTTAGAACAAGGACAACAATGCCAAACAAATTCATGTTTCTTAAAAGAGAGGAGACATGAACAGAGTGCATATACATTTAAAAAATGCTGATATCACATTTGAAACATGCATTTACATATGTTTATACAAACACCCATGTATATTCAGAGCTTTAGGAAATATTATTAAAATATATGTGTGTAAAATTTAAACACATTGAAATCTAATGCAATCATTTATTTCAGACTATTAAAAAATCCTAGCTAAAATATTCACAAAGAACTAGACTTTGTGCTCAAAATGAAAAGTTAGAATACTAATTATCTGCTAATTTCTATGTCTTACATAATATACTATCAACATACATTTACTAGGATCTAATTTTAGTTAAAAATTTGTTCCAAATATTGTTTCTTTTTTTTGTTTTTGAGTTAATGCATATATTTATTTCTAGATCCCCATTTTATAAAAGAATAAATTGACTGAATTACAAAGCATTTTCAGTTTACTCAGAAAACTGTACAGTGTTCTGAAAGGCTTGGTGTTAATTAATTCTATAAATGTGAAATTTATCTACCAATTATTTGTACTAATGAAGGAAGCAGCTATGAATAGCCCGGAAGCAATTGGTGTTTATCCACAAAGAACGTTGAGACTTTTATAAGAACATGGAAGTGTTGAATTTCTGGAAAGTTATTTAATATCAAATAACAACACAAACAAGAACATGATTAGAAGCTGCAAGGAAGTTATGATATGTCATTGCCCTTCCCTGAAGAATAGCTAAAACTAATCCTTGAAACATTTTCTCAGGAGAAGACACTGCCTTTTCTTTTTGTGTTAAAATCTTTGTTGATGTAAAAGAGTTCTTAATAGTCAAAGATCTTTGATTTGTATCACCTGCATGAAAAGAGAATTTAATTCATATATTTACAAATGCAAAGTGGAGATGTATATAAAATAAATAGCGATTAAAAGTCTGCTAGCAGCCAGGTGGTGGTGATGCATGCTTTTAATCCCAGCACTCAGGAGGCAGAGCCAGGCGATCTCTGTGAGTTCGAGGCCAGCCTGGGCTACCAAGTGAGTTCCAGGAAAGGAGCAAAGCTACACAGAGAAACCCTGTCTCAAAAAACTAAAATAAATAAATAAATAAATAAATAAATAAATAAATAAATAAATAAAAGCAAGCCTGCTAGCAATTCCAGTGGTGAATTAAAGCAATGAATTTCTCTCACAATCACTTCCATAAAGCCTAGAATGAAAATATCCAAAGTAGTATCAAGTGAATTTGAAAGTGTACAATGGTCACTGTGAATCAAAGTGAACAAATTTATAAACAAGCCTACCTAGTAACTAAAATTGAGATATATATACACAATGACATAAACATTGGGGAAAGTTACAGACATCTGCTCCCTGAGGCAGAGCCTGCCAGCACTGATTGGACTAAGAGGTGAGTCTTTGTTCTCATAGCTGAAAACACCAGCCTGCTGTGGGATGCCATTCTGTATGCTGTGAATATGTGTTTCTCTTATTTGTTGATAAATAAAACGTGGTTTGGCCAGTAGCCAGGCAGGAAGTATAGGTGGGGTAAGCAGACAAGGAGAATTCTTGGACGAGGAAGGGCTGAGTCAGGATTCACACTCCAGACACAGAAGAAGCAAGATGACAAGGCAGAACTGAGAAAAAGTACCAAGCCATGTGGCTAAACATAGATAAGAATTATGGGTTAATTTAAGTGTACAAGCAAGTCAGTAATAAGCCAGAGCTAATGGCTGTACAGTTATAATTAATATAAGCTTCTGAGTGATTATTTTATAAGCAGGCCACAGGACTATGAGGGCTTGGTGGGACTGGAGAAAGTTTCCCTGTATACCAACCTCCAGGCTTTGGGCCCATGTGAACAACCCTGTGCTGCCACACCACCACCCATGGCAGTCCCAGTTTCAGTCCATCAGACAGGTCTCCTGCAGACAGGTCAGAATACCACCCCTACTCCAGACCCTGAAACTCCAAAGCTCCATTTCCCTCAAGCTCACCCACCCTCTAAGACTGTAGCTGCTCCCTGAGGCAGAGCCAGCCAGCACCAAATGCTCTAAGAGGTCAGTCTTTGTTCTCATAGCTAGACACTCTAGCCTCTATGTTTTGAGCCCAGGGGCACAACCCTTTACCTCCACATCACCACCCATTGCAGTCTTAGTTTCAGGCCAACAGACAGGTATCCTGCAAACAGGTTGGACTATCACCCCTCAGCAGATCCTGGATGCCACAAGCCCCATCTCCCCAAAACCCACCTAACCTCCAAGACTGCAGCTGCTCCCTGAGACAGAGCTGCCAGCACTGATTGGACTAAGAGCTGCTCCCTGAGATACAGAGTCCTTCAGCACCAATTGGACCAAGATCACTGATTAGACCAAGAGCAACCATTGGAATAAGAGTATTGATCTGACCAAGACAGGTGCCCTCAGACACAGACACCATTTGCACCACATGGAGGAAGAGATAGGTAGAAGCCAGTGTGAAAATACAGGCAACAACACAAAGGCCAATATGGCACCATCACAACCTAGTAGTTATACATCAGTAAGACCAGAACATCCCCATGCAGAAGAAGCAGCAGAAAACAACCTTAAAAATGACTTTAAGAAGACAATAGAGGTCTTTAAAGAGGAAATGAAAAATTCCCTTAAAGAAATTGATGAAAAGACAAACAAAAAATTTGAAGAAATCAATAAATCTCTTAAAGAAAGCCAAGAAAAAGCATAAAACAGGTGAAGGAGACAGTTCAAGATATGAAATTGAAATTGAGACAACAAAGACACAAACTGAGGGAATGCTGGAAATGGAAAAATCTGAATAAAAAAAAGGAACTACAGATGCAAGCATAACCAACAGAATGCAAGAGATGGAAGAAAGGATCTCTGGCATTGAAGATACAATAGAGGAAATAGGTTCAATAATCAAAGAAAACACTAAAGCCAAAAAGTCATGACAAAAAACATCCAGGAAATTTGGGACACCACGAAAACGCCAAACCTGAAAATAATAGGGAATAGAAGAAGGAGAAGAACATCAACTCAAAGACACAGAAAATATATTCAACAAATCAGAGAAGAAAACTTTCCCAACCTAAAGAAAGAAATGCCTATGAAGATACAGAAAGCTTACAGAACACCAAATAGACTAGATCCAAAAACAAGTCCACTCACCACAAAATAACCAAACAACTAAAAATACAGAATAAAGAAAAAATATTAAGAGCTGCAAAGGAAAAAGACCAAGCAACACATAAAGGAAGGACCATCAGAATATCTCCTGACTTCTCAATGGAAACTCTGAAAGCCAGAAGGTCCTGGACACATGTTATACAGACACTGAGACCATGGATACCAACACAGACTATTATATCCAGCAAAACTCTCAATTTCCATAGACAGAGTAATCAAAATATTCCATGATAAAACCAGATTTATACAATACCAATCGAAAAATCCAACTCTAAAGAAAGCACTAAAAAGAAAATTCCAACCTAAGGAAGTTGGATACACCCATGAAAACAAATGCAAAATATAATCCCACACCAACAAACACTAAAGAAGATAAACACAACACTACTAGCAAAAATGAACAGGAATTAACAATCACTGGTCATTAATATCCTTTAATATCAATGGCATCAATTAGTTTATGAAAAGACACAGGCTAACAGAATGGATACAAAAACAGGAGCCATCCTTCTGCTGCATACAAGAAACACCTCGACTTCAAAGACAGACACTACCTCAAAGTAAAAGGCAGGGAAAAGACTTTCCAATCAAATGGACTTAAAAACAAGCTGGTGCAGCTATCCTAATATCTAATAAAATAGACTTCAAACTAAAATCAATTGAAAGAGATCAGGAAGGACACTACATATTCATGACAGGCAGAATCCACCAAGATGAAGACTCAATTCTGAACATTTATGACCTAAATACAAGGGAACCAACATTCGTAAAAGAAACATTACTAAAGCTTAAATCACACATCAAACTTCACACATGAGTAGTGGGAGACTTCAACACCCCACTCTCACCACTGGACGGATCTGCCAGACAGAAACTTAATAGAGAAATAAGGGATCTAACAGATGTTATATGTAACATGAATCTTAAAATGTCATATTAAAACTCAGCAGCCAGATTTTGGGGGTGAACAATGAAAGATCAAAGAAAGAGAACAAGCCACAGCTAACCTCACCTTGCCAATTCCGCAGCTGTTCTTGTTTCTGCAAACTGAAAGCTTCTCAGTCCTCACCCAAATGGATCTCAGCTGAACTGCTGCTAAAAGTGTAAAAGCTTAACAGCTCAAGTTCCTGGTTCTCATGCATTCTATACCTTTCTGCTTCCTGCCATTACTTCCTGGGATTAAAGGCATGTGTCACCATGCCTGGCTATTCCCAGTGTGTATTTGAGCTCACAGAGATCCCAGGGAATCTCTGCCTCCAGAATGCTAGAATTAAAGGTCACCATTGCCTAAACCTATGTTTTATGTAGTGCCTGTTGTGTTCTCTGACCCACAGTTAAGTTTATTAGGGTACACAATATATTGGGGGATACAATATCAACCACATACATGGTCACAAAGCAGATTTCAACAGATATAAAACAATTGGAATAATCTCCTGTATTTTACTGGGTCACCATGGCTTAAAGTTAGATTTCAACAAAAATTACAGAAAGTGTACAATCTCACAGAAACTGAATAATGCTCAACTGAATCACCAATAGATTAAAGAAGAAATTAAAAAAGAAATTAAAGACTTCCTAGAATTCAACGAAAATGAATGTACAACAACCCCAAATTTGTGGGACACTATGAAAGCAGTGCTAAGGGGAAAATTTGTAGCACTGAATGCCTACATAAAGAATTTGGAGAAATCTCATACTAGCAACTTAACAGCATACTTAAAAGCTCTAGAACAAAAAGAATCACACTCACCTAGGAGGAATAGATAACAGGAAATAATTAAATTGAGTGCTGAAATCAATAAAATAGAAACAAAAAGAACAATACAAAGAATCAATAAAACAAAGAGTTGGGTCTTTGAAAAAGTCAACAAGCTAGGCAAGCCCTTATCCTAATTAAACAAAAGGCAGAAAGAGAGCACCCAATTTAACAAAATCAGAAATGAAAAGGGGGACATAACAACAGACAATAAGGAAATCCAGAGAATCATCTGGTCAAACTTCAAAAACCTATACTCCACAAAATTGGAAAATCTGAATGAAATGGACAGTTTTCTGGATAGGTACCAAAAGGCAAAGTTAAATCAAGACCAGATAAACTATGTAAATAGACCAAAAGGAAATAGAAACTGTCATTAAAAAACCTTTAATCCCATCACTTGGGAGGCAGAGGCAGGCAGATGTCTGTGAGTTTGAGGCCAAATTGGGATACAGAGTGTGTGGTGATATTGTGTTCCCCCAAATATTGTGCACCCTAATAAATGTATTTGGGGTCAGAGAATAGAACAGCCACTAGTTAGCGGTCAGAAAATGGTGGCACACATGCCTTTAATCCTAACATTCCAGAGGCAGTGATCCATCTGGATGTCTATGAGTTCAAAGCCACATTGGAAATTGCCAGGCATAGTGACACACACCTTTAATCCCAGGAAGTGATGACAGAAAGCAGAAAGGTATACAAGGCTGAAAACCAGGAACTACAGCTGGTTAAGCTTTTAAGCTTTTCACAACAGATAAGCTGTGATGCATTTGGATAAGGACTCAGGGGCTTCCAGTCTGAGGAAACAGGTTCAGCTGAAGAATTGGCCAAGTTAGATTAGATCTGGCTTGTTCTGCTTCTCTGATCACCCAGCCTTCACCCCAATACATGGCTTTAGGTTTGGTTTCATTAATAAGACCTTTTAAGATTCATGCTACACAGAGTGAGTTCCAGGAAAGGCAAAAGGCTACACAGAGAAATACTGTCGTGAAAAACAAAACAAACAAACAAACAAAAAGTTTCCTTACCAAAACAAGCCCAGGACCAGATGGTTTTAGTGCAGAATTCTACCAGAGTTTCAAAGAAGAGCTAATGCCAATACTTTTCAAATTGTTCCACACAATAGAAACAGAAGAAAAATTACCAAACTCTTTTTATGAGGCAACTCTTAACGTGATACCCAAAACACACAAAGATACAAAAAGGAAAGAAAATAACAGAACAATCTCCCTCATGAACATTGATGAAAAAATACTCAATAAAACACTTTCAAACCAAATCCAAGAACACATCAAAACATTGTCTACCATGATCAAGTAGGCTTCATCCCAGGGATGCAAGTATGGTTCAACATACAAACATCTTTCAATGTAATATACCATATAAATAAACTGAAAGGAAAAAAAAAAACATGATCATCCATTAGATGCTGAAAAAACCTTTGACAAAATCCAATACCACATCATGATAAAGATCCTAGAGAGATCAGGAATACAGGGAACATACTTAACATAATAAAGTTGATTTACAGCAAGCCAATAGCCAACATCAAATTAAATGGAGAGAAACTCAAAGTGATTCCACTAATTCTCTCCATAATTATTCAATATAGTACTTGAAGTACTACTTAAGGCAATAAGAAAACAAAAGGATATCAAGGTAATACAAATCGGAAAGGAAGAATTCAAAATTCTACTATTTGCAGTTGATATGATAGTATACATAAATGACCCAAAAATTTCACCAGGGGACTCGTACAGTTGATAATCTCATTCAGTAATGTGGCAGAAAACAAGATTAACTAAAAAAAAAAAATCAGTAGCCCTCCTATATACAAATAATAAATGATTTGAGACAGAAATCAGAGAAACATCACCCTTTACAATAGCCACAAATAACATAAAATACCTTGGGGTAACTGTAAGTAAGGAAAAGACCTGTATGATAAGAACTTTAAGTCTTTGAAGAAAGAATCGAAGAAGATGTCAGAAAATGGAAATACCATGCTTACTCATGGATAGGTAAGACTAAGACAGTAAAAATGACAATCTTACCAAAAGCAATCTATAGATTCAATGCGATACCCATCAAAATTCCAACACAATCCTTCACAGACCTGGAAAGAACAATACTCAACTTCCTATGAAAAACAAAAACAAACAAACAACAACAACAACAACAACAACAAAAAAACACCCAGGATAGCTAAAACAATCCTATACAATAAAGCAACCTTCAGAGGCATCATGATCCCTGACATCAAGCTTTGCTATAGAGCTTTAGTAATAAAAAACAGGTTGATATTGGCATAAAAACTTACATGTGGACCAATGGAATCCAATTGAAGACCCTGACATTAATTTGTGCACCTATGAACACCTGATTTTTGACAAAGAAGCCAAAACTGTATAATGGAAAAAAATAATGAATCTTCAACAAATGGTGCTGGCATAACTGGATGTCAACATGTAGAATATTGCAAATAGATCCACATCTGTTTCCATGTGCTAAACTCAAGTCCAAGTGGATAAAAATATCAACATAAATGCAGTTACACTAAACTTGATAGAAGAGAATGTAGAAAGTTGTCCTGAATGCATTGGCACAGGAGACCATCTTCCTAATCATAACACCAGTAGCACAGAAACTGAGAGCAAAAATTAATAAACAGGACCTCCTGAAGCTGAGAAGCTTTTGTAGGGCAAAGGACATGGTCAATAAGACAAAATAACATCCTTCAGAATGGGAAGAGATCTTCACCAACCCCACATCTGACAGAGGGCTGATCTCAAAAATATATAAATAATTCAAGAAACTAGACGTTAAAATACTGAACAATGCAATTAAAAAATGGGCTACAGAGCTAAACAGAGAATTCTCAACAGAAGAATCTCAAATGGACAAGAGACATTTTAGGAATTGCTCAACATCCTTAGTCATCAGGGAAATGCAAATCAAAACAACTCTGAGATACCATCTTATCCCTGTCAGAATGGCTAAGATCAAAAACACAGATGGCAGGTTATGTTGGAGAGGATGTGGAACAAGGGGAACACTCCTCCACTGTTGGTGGGAGTGCAAACTTGTACAGCCACTTTGGAAATCAGTATGTTGGTTTCTTAGAAAACTGAGAATAAATCTACCTCAAGAATCAGCTATGCCACTCTTGGCCATATACTCAAGAAATGCTCAATCACACCACAAGGACACATGCTCCACTATGCTCATAGAAGCATTATTTGTAATAGCCAGAACCTTGGTAGTAAGTAATGATATTATGAACTTTGCAGGCAAATGGATGGAACTAGAAAATATCACCCTGAGTGAAGTAACCCAGACTCAACGGGACAAACATGATATGTACTCATAAGTTGATACTAGGTGTTAAACAAGGGATAACCAGACTACAACCTACAGCTCCAGAGAAGCTAGCTAACAATGAAGACCCTAAGAGGGACATATAGATCACCCAGTGAAGGAGAAATAGATGAGATCCACATGAGCAAACTGGGGGTGAGGTGGATAATGGAGGGCAAGGGATGGGGCATTAGAACATAGGGGAACAGGATTTTTGAGCTGGAACAGGGACAGTGTGGGAGAGCAAGGAAAGAAATGCCATGAGAAATGAAGACATCATGGGAATAGGGAGAAACAGGGTGCTAGGGAAGTTCCCAGGAATCCACAAGGATGTCTCCAATTTAGACTACTAGCAATAGTCAAAAGAGTACCTGAAGTAGCCTACTCTGGTAATCTGATTAGTGAATACCCTAACTGTCATCACAGAGCCTTCTTCCAATAACTGAAGGAAGCAGATGTAGAGATCCATGGCCAGGCACCTGGCCAAGCTCCAGTAGACCAATTGATGAGAGAGAGGAGGGCTTCTTTGAGCACGGAACATTGAGACTGTGATGGGAAAACATACAGAGGCAACTAGCCAAACTAGTGGAAACTCATCAACTGTGGACCAATAGCTGTGGAACCCCCATGGGACTGTACTAGGCCCTCTGGGTAGGTGAGACAGTTCGTTGTTCACCTTGAACTGTTTATGGGGACCCCAGGCATTGGGATCAGGATCTGCTCCTGGTGCATGAGTGGGCTTTTTGAAGCCCAATGCCTATGGTGGGACACCTTGCTCAGACTTGGTGCAGCAGTGAAGGGCTTGGACCTGCCTCAACAGAATATACCAGGTTCTGTTGACGCCCCATGGGAGACCTTGCCTTGGAAGAATTGGGAATGGGGGATGTGTTTGGGAGGAAGGCTGGGGGTGAGAGGAGGGAGGAGGGGTTTTTTTGTTGGTATGTAAAATGAATAGAAAATGTCTTAATAAAAATATTAAATTACCTAGTACATTGTAATATCTCAAAATGTTTCATAACTCATGCCTAAACAACAGGTTGGGGTATGGAAAAATAAGGAAAATCCAAAGTCAATTTTATTGAGTAAAAATCAGAATCAGAAAATAAGAGAATTTTCACAAATGTAGTTGGCAAATTACCCAAGGGATTAATTATCCAAACAGCTAAACAATACTTTTTTTTTATAAAAATAGTTAATTATTGGCTACAAATTCGTTAAGATTAAATATGATATTCCTACATATTAGTATGAAAGTGCTATAACTAAACACTAATCACTGATATTAAACTGTAAATTTGTCAGTTTTAGTTTTTCTCCTTTCTGCTTTTCAAATTTTCTGTTCCATTAATCTCCGCTCCATTTCTTATTTGCTTGTTTGCCTTATTTTATTGTTAAGTGGGTGGTCTGAATAAGTCTGAACTCACTGAAATAATACTAGGTAATTTAACCTTAGTTGCAAATCAGAGACCTGACACTTTGCATTGTTTATTATCCTCCTTGTAGTAATCCCTACTAGGGGACCATATAGTAATTTTGTAATCACTAAATTTGTGTAAATTGTCAAAGAGTTCAATGCACTAATTAAATAGTAAAAATCATTCATACATTCCAAGTATCTCATACTATTTGATTGCAGGGTGTTTCCATTTGTTGGTACTTTGAAGACAATCTATAGAAGAGTTCTGGAAGTGGCAGGAGCCTCATGGAAGCACCCTGCTCATAGTCGGTTTCTATAGAAGTTAAGTTGAAAACCCAGGGTAGGGGGAGCCCAGGGCCCACTATAGGGTAGCAGTGCTGAAATGTACAAGATGCACAGGGGAGATAAAGCCAGTGGATGGGGCAGTTATAAAGGAGCACAAACTCAAGAGAGCTACTGTTCAGAGTATCTACTACAGCCAGCAGTATATTGTATTCCTAAAAGTTGCTACCAAAGGGGCAACAAATACCTTCAACATTGTCAGTTTTCCATGATCCATGATATGTTATATGCACTTCAAAATAACACGCTGTCTTCTTTTTCTGTGCTCATGATTCATTTTCTGTTCATTGTATAATTTTCCATATTCTTTTTTATTCCTCTTTCTAATCCCCTATCTCCCTTCAAACCGTCCCTGTACTGTTTTCAAGTAACACATCTTTAATCACCCTCTCTGATTCTCTCCTCCTCTCTTTCTTTATGCCTCTTCCTCCTTGTCCATATTTCACTTTTTGCATTTATGTCATATACAATCAGAAATTTATCTGGATTTTACATATGGAAAAAATAGGTGATGATACCATTCTGAATGTGATGGGCAATATTGTCATCTTAATAAATTCTAATATTACATAGGAAGAGGGATTCTGAATGTGACTGTAATGGAATTCCTACACTAGGTTCAATGAATTGGGAAGGCAGTCATAAATGTTGGCACCTCTCTGGACTGGCATCTTGGACTTCATTTAAAGGGGAAAGTATGCTGAACACCCACATTTATCTTCCCCTACTTCCTGATTGCAGACGCAATTTGACAAGCTTATTTATTTCATGTTTCAAATTCCAAAACAAAATAGACTCTTGCTTTCTGAACTTACTTCTGTTAGGTATTTTGGTAGAATAACAGAAAATTGAAAAAATGTATTGAGTGTGTCTAATTTAGCTTAGCCTTAAAGTCTCCTTAGCTTCTGCTTTCCAGAAAATGTCAGAATTCCTTTCTTCTCAACAAGTGAGTAAGCATAGATGTGCAAATACTTCTGTGGTATGCTGACCTGAGCTAGTGTCTTCTGGTACATTCTGAGTTCACAATGAACCAGGGTCTAAAGCATTCTGAGGGGGCTTCATTTAAACCTTGTAATGATATGTTTCAAGTAATAATTTTATAAGCTTACTGTGGCTTGCAAATGACACAACATATACAATAGCCATATTAACAGTCCTCAAAATCATAGTTCTTAGAATGAACTACTATGTCACATGCTATATTTGAGCCCCTCACTGTGGAACAAATGTGTTTATAGAGGGGACAAAATATCACTCCACAGTTGGCAAAATGACATTATTTTCTTGAAGGAGGGATAGATTTGTAGCACTATTCGAATTTTAACAGATTCACAAAAGCATGCCCATCCTGTTCTCTAGTTATTTCACTAGACTATTCCATCACAAAGAAAATGGCCTACAGTACAATAAGTCAATAGACATAGACTACTATTAACACAGTAAAGCAGTAGCTCTAGCTTCAGCTGATTGCTAATTATGTCTTCTTTAGAGTCATATAACCTATCGTGTTTCTATGCCATCTTATGGAAAGTTGTTGTTTTTCAATCAATGTCAAAAAGGGATTCAAAGTTTATGCCACATTTATATAGTTTTGAGTAAATTATATGCTGTTGGAGTCCACCAAGGTTTCTTAGTAGCTTTACCCAGCAGGAAGGCATAAGAAGATGATTGGGCCACGGGCCTGGGTACCAGGTTATTTGGAAGGGTCTGCACTTGGCTGTATCTAGCAAGGGAGAGGTCTTTTGCCTTGCCCCTTGGCATTGCTATAAAAAGCCCTTTAATAATGTTCTGGGATGTTGGATTTTGACCCAGGCTCTCCCAAGGCTATTCTGTGTTTCTGTCTTTCCTCTCATTGTCTAGGTATTTCTTTCTAACTAAATATTTCCCACTTCTCTCTGTTTGAGAATACCCTGGTGATAAAAGTGGAGGCTGGTCCCCCACAATATGCTTACTTTCTACACAGGTATTTGACTGAAAGAGAATGTTATATGGAAGACATATTATACCATCCACTCAAATGTCTTCATCATTCTTACTTCACTGAATTGATGAATTTACTGCTGCATTGACATGAATACTAAGATGCACAGGTTTGGAGAGATAAGCAGGTTTTAAGTACCCATAAAAACTAGCAAGCGTTTTAGTAAATGGTCTGTTAGAAATGAACACCTGGGAGTCACACTTTCAAATCAGAAATTGTACCACCGCCATTTATGGCACTAGGAACAAAGCAAAACATCCCTTTGAGTTCTGAATATCACACATTCTACACTTGTGTACCAATTTACTGATGAACAAAAACATCTGGTGAGTTTGATTTGCATCTCGAATATGAGGTGTTGTTAAACATGCCTCAGCAGTGAGGCTGAACATATTGCAGAAACCATATGGTTTCTCTGTCTTCAATAATAGAGTGTCAACAGGATCTAGTGTTTTAGCCTTCCTGCATGTAACTAAACAGAAGGAGAAAGATATCCCCTGGACCTTTGAACTATAGTAGTAGAGATGGACATTTTTACCAAAGAGAATTGTTTAACTCTAAACCAAGAGCTGCCCAGAGCACCTTAACTCAAATGATTTCAACCATTTGATATTGCTCACAATTATTCCAGATGAAAGAGTGCAGTGTCCTTGTCTTTCATACTCACTAGATCTTGGCATCTACCAGATGCCAAGAAACATAACTACCTAATGAAAAATCAGATTTTTATAAAAATTATTCAGAGAAAATGAAATTCATGGAAAATAAGTGAAAGATTTAGTCTTTTCATTTTCTGTTTGTCTATAATGTATTCTTACTTAAGAAAAATTCCCTCTACAGTTCAACATTCAGAATTGCAATAGGACTGCTAGAGATCATAGAAGCTTTTTCTCCAAATGATACCTAAAATACTAGATGTAATAATTTATACTTGTGATCTAATATCATTATTTGTGATTTATTTTCCCCTTTCCAACTATTTTTAAATAGTGATAATTTAGAATTTTAGTGAATTTTTTTTCCCCAAGGTAACTTTTTGTTTATGTTTTAACAACATTTAACAAATAATTAACTTGTATTCATTAAATACCATGGCCATATGCTAATTTGAAAAAGTACAAATACCTTTAGCATATAAAATAGCTAACATTGTGATCATTTTTTGAGAAACCATTTTGGAGATCTTTATACATAAGCACTCCATCTATATAACTCTAGCTTCTCCAATTTCTCCCTTGTCTTCCTTCCAAGCTCATGATATCTTCTTTAATTATTGGAGAGACATTTTCTAAGCAAACCTGCATGTGGAATTTAATAGTTGTTATTGAGAAATGAAGTGAATTATCTTATTATTTTTTACATATTTGTCATTTAATTGATGTATATATAAACAACAATTTTAATTTAATATTTATAATAACCACATTGTAAAGTTGATAATTTTAGAAGAGTAGCAAATGAGGACAGATATACAAAGCTTTTGCTTCCCATTGTTCTTGTTTCTATGGCCTCTCATGCATTTGAATACAAAAATAACTTCTAATTATCTACAGAAAATACAGTTGCTCTACTCATAAATAAGTAATTGTGAATTGCAAATAAATAATAATCTTAAATGTTGCAAGGAAATGGAAAATATTTCCAAGGATATATTTTCCATTTACCATGATTTCAACATTACAAACTATGTTGAAATATACAATTTAGTGAGCACTTTTCAAATCAATAAAGATATATTTTGTCAACAGTTCAGTCTATGAAGCTTGACTCAACTGTAGGGATGTGTATCCTCAGAATCCAACTTGACCAAGCCAACTGAGCCAAAGAAGTTCCCCATGTCCTTCCAATATCCAGCTCTGGTATTATTAATCTGTTTTCTGGAATAAAATACATGGATCCATTCAGTAAATATATGCTAAGTAGGGCAGGAAGATTTCCTTTATCTGATGAAGTACCTATGCAGTCATCTCTGCTGTTTTGTATCATAATTCAGTTTTTTTCTTTGGGGGAGTGTTTTCCTTCTTTTCTGATGACTGTATTAGACTACATTGTGCTCAAATTGTTTTTTTTTTTTTTTTTTCATTTCTTGGAATTGGTCCTTGATTATGTTTTTCCTTTTTTTTTTTTTTTTTGTTTGTTTGGAATTTTGATTTCTTTTGGTTTTTTGTTTATTTTTTAGTTGAAATTAATCCAATGCATTCAACTCATTGTTGTACTTCCCTGATCTCCTCCAAAATCTTCCCCAATGTCCCATATACCCAACTCCCCAACTACCTACTTCCTCATGTACCTAATTCCATGCTGTTCTCTCTTCTTTTAGTGAGCAAACGGGAAAAAAATATGAAAAAAAAAATTCAGTCGAGCTTGTCTCTGTTGTCCATCTACTGCTGGCCATAGGAACAATCACTGCTAATTGTTGTATCTTCAACAAACCCCGCCTCTCCATGATCAGCAGTCCATGTGGAAGAGGAAGCGGGAAGATTGTCAGACCCAGAGTAGATGGTTGACACCAAGAGGACAGTGTCTTCCAGATGCAGTAAGAATAATGTACATAGGAAATCACAGAGACTATGGCAGCATTCACACGACTTCCACAGTTTCAAATGAAATGGAATCCCAGTACTGAGAGTGGAAACTGGACATAATCTCTCATCCCTAACCAAGAAGCTTTCTCCATTGGCCACTTCTTGCAAAGAAAACTCTATTTTCACCAATAGAGTCTCACTGAGAATATAAACCACACTTAAAAGAAGTTGTTCGTTCATTCATTCATTCATTAGCATGTTAGAATTGTTTTCATAATTTTGTTGATTGTGAATAGACAGCATTAATATTTGCATAAAAAATCACTTTATAAGTGAGGTAATTCCACAAATTAAATACTTTGGTAATCAACAATATCATTTAATTCTTGTTCAAAGTACTAATGATATTTTTCAATCATTGATTTGATAATTTTTGGGGCTAAGTTGAATGCTTAGTGGTCAGTGTACAAAACTGCTACACCAGGGTTTAATATTGCCTTGTGTGCCCTCATTGTTTTACTGTGACAATATCAACAAAGGGTCACTTACATATTTTTAACTTCTATAGCCAGCAAATTTCCCTGCCTAATAGTAGAAAATGATTTCCAGAAATGATGCTGCAGAGCATATATAAAATGGATTTCTTGTAAAGATAATTTTATACAGTTTGTTCTAAAGGAAGAGTGAAAAAACATGAGGAACTTCCTTTCTGTGGTTTCCTGGTTATCCAACAACAGCAATTGTCTCTCAGGATAATTGGCATACATCAGTTTCATCACAGTTACTTGAATTTTCACAAAATCATCCAGAATTTTCTTAAATAGAGCACATTTAAAAGTACAAAAAGAAGATATTTCTAATGCTATTTTTATTTCACGTAATTCTAAGAGTCTATGCTCAAATGGATTATGTTATTTTAGTGAATTCATTCTAATTTGTACTGTGTACAAATTTGCTGAGCCTGGGAGGAGAGGACTGGACCTGCCTGGACTGAATCTACCAGGTTGAACTGAATCCCCAGGGTTGTCTTTGCCCTGGAGGAGATGGGAATGGGGGGTGGGCTGGTGCAAGGCGGGGTAACCCATGGCTGATATGTAAAATTAAATTAAATTATAAAATAAAAATCATAACGTCCAGATTTATACTTACTAAAGATAATATATACTTAATATATCATACTATTAGTTTGTGTGCTTATGTCATATCATTCAAACTTAATTTTTGTATCCACAATAATTTAGAAGTAAGAGCTCAATGATTTCAAGCACATCAATCCTAAATATGTTTTCTATTCTTCCCAATACTACTCTAAATTTTGTTAGAAATAGTGTCTAAGGAGAAGTGTATTGAAGTTTGCCTAGATGTTACAGTTGTAGAGGGCCATTGTTTTGTGAGGTATGGAATGCTAAATTATCAAAATAATATTTTACCATTGTTCTATTTATCCATATAAGTAAAAGATAAACAGTTTTGAGCTGCCTTAATGCCATAATCTTCTCTAATTGCAGAAAAATGGCTCTTAGAGGCATGGGAATCATGAACAATCTCTGCCTCATGTTCTCTTGTTTTTCTTTTTTGTTTATGTTTTCCTTTCCCTTATGTTTTTCCATGACATAATATAACTATTGATTATTTGTGAATTTCATAAAATGCAACCTGATTATACTCCTCATTTTTTTCCAAGGCAACCCTCCAATGCTTACACTCCCCCAAATACAGCAAATCCAAATTGTGTTGCCCATATACTTGTTGGAGCAAGGTCACACTCCCAGTGGCCAATCTCTTACAGATAATTGAGTCTCCTCAACCCCTAGCCAGAAGCCATCAACTGTGAAGAGCTATACTTTATCATCTTTCTCACAAAGGACTCCCTTCGATACCTTCTGGAGAGTTTCTCTTTTGGTGATTTTTTTGGGGGGAGTGTGTGGATTGTAAGAGGCTTCCACAGAAGCCTTAATATCTCTTATTCTCAATTATGTGTCTACCAAAGAAGCTTTCTTGCCCATACAGCAGTCAGAAGCAGGGATCATGGACTTCAATGTGGTTCCTGGAGGCAACATAGACCATAAACGTCAACATGGTCTCAGGTGGCAACAAGGACCATGAACACCCATATGATCCTTGGTGGCAGAAAAAATCATGGACAAAAACATGGTGCCCAGTGGCAACACAGATAAGACACATCATGTTCTACCACAGAAACACCCAATTGCAATGGTATTGCATTGAGAGGCCCCCAAAGGGCCAGATGACTTCCTAAGCTGTTAGATATGTCTTGTGTTTCCAATGGATGATAGATTCATCATTGAATTACACTGTGAGGTGAAAGTCATCCATTGTCTGCAGGAACACAAGCCAATATCTCAATGGGAAAGTCTCACATAATTTTAGAGGCAGAGACTGTATTACCCAGACAGTGCCATTTTGAAGTCAAGCTGGTGTTCACTGTGATTTTCAACCCATTCTAAATTGAACACATGACATTTATGGATATCATCAATAGATCAGCTATCAAAAGGTTTAAGCTATGCTAACAAGTAAGAATTATCTGTGGAGCGCCGATTAAGTCTATCTCTTTGTATACCTCTTAAAATTAACGGGGTGGGGGGGGGGAGGGAATCTGAAAGGAATAAAACTGTAGTAAGAACAATGATGGGGTCATGGGGCTGGACGGTGGTGGCGCACAGCTTTAATTCCAGCACTTGGGAGGCAGAGCCAGGTGGATCTCTGTGAGTTGGAGGCCAGCCTGGTCTACAGAGCGAGATCCAGGAAAGGCACAAAGCTACACAGAGAAACCCTGTCTCAAAAAAACAAACAAACAAACAAAAAAACAGTGATGGAGATAACAAAGGATGGGGTTTCCCAACCCTGTTCAACAGGTTTCTTCCTCTATTATTAATAAGGTACCAAAAGTGCCTATCATTTGTCCCTTTATTACTATAAAAAGAAATCAAAACAGAGAAACCAGTACAGTAAAAACAAAACAGGCACAAGGTCAACAGCTAAAAACAAAAACATACAAACCAAAAATCAAACAACAACAAAAATAAAAGTAGTCACCAAACTGTGTCTTTCAAGATAAAGCCCATGGAAACTGGAGGGAAAAAAAAAAAAACTAAGATCAAATCACAGGCATCCCTCTAATGACAAGCTTGCTTTTCTTCCTCTCATTGGGCAGTCTGAGTCTGTAACAGCCAATTCATTTGTCCCTTTCCTCAATCACTTTATTTCTTCCAATTATAACTTATGTCAGAGAGTACATACTCAGTGTCAGCTTTATTATACCAGGACAATCCACATAGTTCTGCCATAGGATAACTTCAGGAAGATAACTGATTTCAAAATTTAACCACAGTTTCCATCAGGACATTTTGAAACTCCCTAAGTGTGCTGCCACAGTTTCAGTACCCACATTTCATCTCTCTGGTGAGAATGGGAATGTCTTTGTTTTCAGAGAAGCTATAGCCTAGTCCTTTGCACCAGTATAATATGACTATTAATAACCTCTCCAGTAAACTGTATTATCTAAATAAACATTTCTTTCATTTTCCTTTGGAAAAATGCATTGGTACACAAATATATATTTTCAATATTAAATACTGATGCAGTATATAATAGAAATACATGCATCTCTCTTTTTAATCATAGGAATTTCAGAAGTCAGTATCAAACATTAAAAGTCTTTATGTGATAGCATTATCAAATCCCAAGTTTATGCAATTTCCAATGTGAAAATCATCTTAGGCTTAGACTTAAGCTATTTATTCCATGCTGATGAGATAGCTTAATGGGTACTATGTTTTCCATCTCTCCTGATGTTCTGAGTTTGATTACTGGAATCTACAGGGAGGAAGGAGAAAAACTGACACCAAAAAGCTGTCCTCTGCACTCCACAGGTGCATCATAAAAAACATGCTTATGCTCACAAATACTTAAAAAATGTATTATGTATTTTTAAAGATAGTCCATTGTATTACAAACAATAGTCTAATAGTTTGGAAAAAGTAGTTGTCTGTCTTAGTCCTTCTCAGTCTTTGCTTCCTATCTCTAGTAAGCAGCCCAGGAAGCCAAGAGAGCGAAAATATCCTTTCTTCCAAATACTGTCTCATCTTTCAATATAATAATGTATCATTTGCAATGATGCTGTCATGTTGTAGAGTGGCTATCGGTATTTCTTGAGGCCTCTTCTCAGAGCAGATACAGAAGACTCCTGTCATATTTCATGAGAATAGTCAAATCACAAGGGAAACCCAGATTTGGTGAAAGCAAAGCTTCAAAATTACATCCAGAAGAACACTAACCTGAAGTTATCACAGTAAGTAATTGTGGGTAAATGTAGTCAGATTTTCTCATACTACCTGCCAGCTCCCAAAAAATACTCATACTCAATTGTAGGTACTTTGATGTCCCTCATCTTTTTTGAAGTAAATTGGTGCTGCCAGGAACAGACATGTTTCACTGTCTTGAAAATCCTCATGTTATCAAAAAATTTTAAATGCCATATTCTGTAAGCCTTTGAAGTGTTTGGAGATCATCTATCTATCTAAAATATATCTCTGTATGACTGTGAAGAAATACCTAACATGACTGTAAGTTTGATCATTACAGATGACTATTAACCTGTGTTTGTAACCTTTTTAAATGAGCTACATTGGTACAATATCTTAAACAAGAATAGAAACATACATACAGCAAACAAAAATAACCTTAAATTTGTATCAGTATATGAAAATCTATACCAATGCAAAATATTTGAGACTAGTGCTTATTTAAAGGTAGACTCAACAATCCACCCTTGTATCTCATTATTTTTATACTATATCCCTCTTTTTTTCCTTTAGAAAGAGATGCCTGAATCTAACTCCTTTGTATAGTGATATTTTATTTGTATTGAAATGTGATTTTATTTGTATAAATAAATAAATAAAGTTGCCTTGAGGTCAGAGCAAGCCAGAGCAGAAGCTGGATGGTAGTGGTGCACGCCTTTAATCTCACCACTTGGGACGCAGAGCTAGGTAGATCTCTGTGTGTTCAAGGACACAGCCAGCATGGCAGACACACACCTTTAATTTCAATACCAACCATAGAAGACTTGGAGGTCTGTACAGACAGGCAGTGATGAGGAGGTCATGTGGCTGGGTTTACAACCAATGAGAAAACAGAACAGAAAGTCTATAAAAATGATAGGACACGCAGCAGTAGGTCTCTTGTGGAGAGGTAGGACAGCAGAAGCAGTGAAGGGTAAGGTTTTCTGCTCTTGCTCTGACCTCATGGTTTTTAACTCTGCAATTGATTCTGTGTTTCTTATTTAACAAGCCTGTTACATCTATATTTGGAGCCCAACATGGCAAGAATTCATTAAAAAACCGCTTGCCTTGGCAGTGGGTCCGGCTTCCCACCTGGGCGGGTCTGGCTCCCTAGCTCCAGAGCTCTGGCCTAGCTCCGGCCTAACACGGGCCTAGCTCTGGCCTAGCCCTGGCCTAACTCGGCCTAGCTCAGCTTAGGACTCAGGCCCAACCTACCTTAGCTACAAGCCGTTACCACCACAGCTGGAGTTACTTGCTTAAAAAGCCAGTGCTACTAACAACTCACGCCTGCGGGACCTACCACTAATTGCAGTAGCTACATGCAACTGCAGATAGGGTGGTTTGGGCTGAAATGCCAGGGCACGTGGTTGGTCGGAGCTTAAGGAAGCCAGAGCCCAGGCTCGACTTGGCTCAAATGGGAACATTGAAGTGGTTGGATTCAAGCTATTAGCCAGCACATGGCTACGTTTTCTTGCTTTCTTTCTCTTTCTCTCTCTCTCTCTCAGAAGCTAGGTAGGTGTTTTGAAATTCCCTCGGATTTTTACTGTTCTACGCAGAATTGGTAAGTCATTTATATCAGATATTTTAAAGGAAACTATTTAAAAGAGATTTTTTCCACATTTAAAAAAAATGGGTTTTATGTGTACATTGGAAGAAAATTGGGCTTTGTTTGAAATTTTAGGCAGTATGGTAATGGAACAACTATATGAGAAGATTAATGTTGATCGAATTATGTACATTATTATTCTTCTTCTCCTTATTTTACAATTTAAAAAGATAGTCAATTTAAGTGCCAGGATAAAGATTTTAGAAAAACTTGTTAAACCTGTTAAAATGAATTACAGAGAAATTCAGATTCAGACAGAAGAAATTAACAGTGAAGTTGTTTTAGGATTAGATTATAAGGTTACAGAAAGAAAGCCTGTTTTCACACAATCACCCTTAATTTATCCGGTAACCATACAAAAGCAACCTGGTCAAGTGAATACACAAAATATTTGGACTCCAGTTGAAATGTTAGACTTATGAAGGTTTAAGGAAGCAATAGTATCTTATGGCATGCATTCTCCATATTTAATGCAAATGTTAAACCCCTGGTCAACTTATAATAGGATTATACCACAGGACTGACAGGAGCTGGCACAGGCGGTTCTGGGACCTGGACAGCAGCTCCAGTGGCAAATGTGATTCAAAGAGGAAGCTAAAAACATAGCAAAACAATGTAGGGATAAAGGTATACAAATCTCCCAGGATCAGCTTGTTGGAGAAGGCCAATATGCTACAGTAGAAACACAATGTTTATATGATATCCAAACTATAATTCTATGTCGAATGGCAGCTTTGAATGCATGGGACAGAATTG
Organism: Onychomys torridus; assembly: GCF_903995425.1. NCBI lineage: Eukaryota > Metazoa > Chordata > Mammalia > Rodentia > Cricetidae > Onychomys > Onychomys torridus. The sequence continues at coordinate 24,650,709 of NC_050448.1, forward strand.
AGGAACCAGGAAAGAAAACTGAGTCATTTACAAAGTTTAAACAGGGCCCAAAAGAAACTTTCACAGATTTCTTACAAAGACTGACTTCAGCAGTAAAGAGAATGGTCCCAAATTCAGAAGCTAGCCAGATAATAATTGAATCTTTGGCTTTTGAGAATGCAAATGAAGCATGCAAGAGAATAATCAGCCCGTTAAAGGCAAGATCTGCACCCTTGGAAGATTGGATTAGAGACACGGTTAATGTTGAGGCTCATGATCATGATAATATGTGGGTAGGAGAAGCAATTTCAAGAGGTTTGAGGAATGTCAGATGTTTTGGATGTGGAAAGCAAGGACATTTGAAAAGGGACTGTAAACAGGGCACTTCTAGAAACAATGTTTCTTCAAGGAACAATGGCAACAGAATGCCCCTTCCTTCCAGAGTATGTAGAAGGTGTGGTAAGGGAAGACACTGGACCAATGAATGTAGATCAACAGGGACAGACAAGATAATACTTTGCCTCAGTCTTCAGGAAACTCCCAGAGGGGCCTCAGGCAGGCCCCTACAGTGAATCCAGTTCAAACCTTTCGTGCAATCATAGAGGAGACCCCTACTCAGAGCAGTTAAATAACCAAATGCCTATTGGAATAAACCAGGCTATTCAGAGTTATGGAACAACTGAGACAGAGAGAACAGAAAATTCAGGAGAAAACATGAAGAATATTTTTTGGTAAACTTCTATAAATGAACAAAGGCCAAAATTAACAATAAAAATAAATAGTGTTTTGTTGTCTGGTCTGGTAGACACAGGTGCTGATGTGATCATAATTGCATCAGAATTTTGGCATCCATCTTGGCCTCTTCAGGAGGTAAATGTTCAACTGTTAGGAATTGGAACATTATCTCAAGTGAAACAGAGTGCAAGATGGCTTGAATGTACAGGCCCAGAAGGACAGAGAGGCAGATTAAAACCATATGTGGCTAACATAGCCATGAACCTGTGGGGTTGAGACCTGATACAACAATGGAATACTCAGATTAACATCCCTCCAACCTCAGAAATAAATCATAAACTAGCACATGTTTCTGAGATAAATATTAGAAGGTATTATTCTAATGAGTGGTCACCAGCCATCCATATTATACAAGAACAGGGCACAAAAACTGATGATCTTCCAAAAATACCAACAGCTCTACCTTTAAAATGGTTAACAGACAAGCCTGTATGGCTTCATCAATGGCCTTTAACAACAGAGAAACTCCAGGCTTTAGAAGAGCTGGTAGAAGAACAGTTAAATGCTCACCATATTGAAGAATCTACTAGCCCATGGAATTCTCCTGTATTTGTTATTAAAAAGAAATCTGGTAAATGGAGAATGGTAACAGACCTTAGAGCAATTAACAAAGTAATTCAGCCAATGGGCTCTCTACAATCTGGAATTCCTTTGCCTACTCTGTTACCTAAAGGATGGCCTCTCATAGTTATCGATTTAAAAGACTGTTTTTTTTTTTTTCAATACCCCTACAAGAAAAAGACAGAGAAAGATTTGCTTTCATGGTGCCTACTTACAATAATTCTCAACCGGTAGAAGATTTCAATGGAGAGTCCTCCCACAGGGAATGTTGAATAGTTCAACCCTGTGCCAATATTTTGTACAACAGCCCTTGGAAGTGATACATAAAAAATTTCCTAAATCTGTAATTTATCATTATATGGATGATATTTTACTAGATGACTCAAATGCAGATACTTTAGAGAGAAGGTTTGAAGAAGTAAAGAAAATATTGCCTTGCTGGGGAATTACAAATTGCTCCTGAAAAGATACAAAGAGGAGATTCTATTAATTATTTAGGATATAAAATAGAGCTACAAAAAATTAGACCTCAAAAGGTACAAATTAGGAGAGCTCGCCTACAGACTCTTAATGACTTTCAAAGATATTTGGGGACATTTCTTATCTACAAACTATTGTTGGGGTAAAAAATGATGAACTGAATAATTTGTTCAAAACTTTAGAAGGTGACAAAGACTTAAATAGTCCAAGAGAAGTATCACCTGAAGCTGAGAAAGAATTGGCCTTGGTAGAAAAAAAAGGACATGAAGGACATGTAGATTGTATTGATCCAAAGCTGGATTGCATTTTGGTTATTTTACCTTCTAGGCATTCTCCTACAGGAATATTAATGCAGAGAGAAGATATTGTATTGGAATGGATATTTTTACCAAACAAACCAAATAAAAAATTAAAAACTTATGTGGAAAAAAATCTCTGACTTAATTTTGAAAGGAAAATTGAGTCTTTGTCAATAAGCAGGAATAGACCCAGCAGAAATTGTTGTACCTTTAACTAAAGAGGACATTGAAAAATTATGGACAGAAAGTGAACCTTGGGAAAGAGCTTGCAGTAATTTTTTGGGAGAAATTAACAGCAAATATCCTAAAAGCAATAGAATTGATCTTATAAAGAGAGTTGATTGGATCTTGCCTTGAATTGTATGTGAAAAACCCATATTTGGAGTTCTGACATTTTATACAGATGCCAACAAACAAGGAAAGGCAGGTTACAAATCAGAAAATTTAAGTAAAGTGGTTCAAAGTCCTTATAATTCAGTTCAAAAATCGGAATTGTATGCTATTCTGTTGGTATTAATGGATTTTTCAGAACCTCTCAACATAGTTACTGACTCTCAGTATGCTGAAAGAGTGGTATTACATATTGAGACTGCAGAATTTATCCCTGATGCTTCAGAATTAACTTCACTATTTATTCAATTACAAGATACAATCAGGGAAAGGAGTCATCCTTTATATATAACTCACATCCGATCCCATACTGTTCTTCCAGGCCCTCTTGCACAAGGTAATAATGAGATGGAGAAATTATTGATAGGAAATGTGCTGGAGGCCTCAGAATTTCATAAGAAACATCATGTCAATAGTAAAGCTTTAAAAAAAGGATTTTTCTATAACCTGGCAACAAGCCAAGGAAATTGTAAAGAAATGTCCTACTTGTTCCTTCTACAATCAGATACCATTACCAGCAGGATGTAACCCAAAGGAAAGAAATCTGGCAGATGGATGTGTTTCACTTTGCAGAATTTGGAAAATTGAAATATGTACACCATACTATCGATACTTATTCAGGATTTCAATGGGCAACTGCTCTGAGTTCTGAAAAAGCTGATTCTGTAATCACTCATTTGCTAGAAGTTATGGCCATCATGGGTATACCTGCACAAATTAAAACTGACAATGCTGCAGCATATGTCTCTATTAAAATGAAACAGTTTTTTTTGCTTATTATGATATAAAGCACATTACAGGTATACCACATAATCCTACAGGCCAAGCAGTTTTAGAAAGATCCAACAGAACTCTAAAGGACATGATAAATAAACAGAAAGGGGTAACAAAAACCCCCAGAAATAGACTGCACAATGCTCTATTAACTTTGAATTTTTCAATGCTAATGAGAAAGGAGCAACAGCTGCAGAGAGACGTTGGTTAATAGAAAAAAACTACAGAATTAAATTAGCCTATATACTTCAAGGGTGTGCTGACCTCAGAATGGAAACCAGGGTATGTGTTACATTGGGGACGAGGTTTTGCTTTTGTTTCTGCAGGAGAAGATAAGCTGTGGGTACCATCAAAATTGATAAAGGTTCAATTTGAACAAGAGAGACCTCTTAATTAGAAGAGGTGATAGTTCATCAACCAACATGACCATCCAGTTTAAACTTACTTATACCATTAATACATGCCTTTTCATTTAATGAGATGTAACTTGCCAAAAGGGAACCTCCCCAAAAATTAGTCTTGGGGAAGGTTTTTTGTTTTTGTCTTTTATGAGAATGAAGGCTAAGGAATCTGAAGAACACTGGACAAATGGGACAACTGAAGAAAAAGGACAAATCATCTGTCCCAGGAAAAAGAGTAAAATGGCCGATTGGTATATCATCTACAAAATTTCATAAATCTTCCTAAATGTTTGTTTCTGCTCTTCTCTAAAAAAATAATACTCTTGGTCTTCTTGTAGTCACAGATCAAGTAAAGCTTCAAGCTAATTTGGGAGTTGGAGAATGGCTCTCTCCTCCTTTAAACTGAAGCATGTTGTTAAAAGGAAAATGAAAACTCCCTGTATCATACCAGAAGAAACAGCCATCTTCTGACATGGGACAGGAGAAAAACCAAATTAATTAAGGGACTATTCTATTACTAATCTCAATTCTTTGATTCTATTCTGATTCTTTAAACTTTTCTTAAAGTATGAATTTTATATCAAAATTTACAATATATATATATATATATATATATATATATATATATATCTTATAAATATATACATATATATATATGTATTTTAAACTTTGTTAAGATAATAATGGTCATATAGAGTACTAATTAATTCTAGAGAAAAGGCTTCGATCAGCGGCCTATACATGTCTTTGTGTTTGAGTATCTTTTCAGTTTTCTGCAGGAAATCACGGCCAGGCCTAACTTCAACTGAAATCTCCAGGAAGAAGATGGGGCCCCACAATGACAATTCCACATGGAAAATAATATCACTAAGCTGACAAACATCATCTACAGATCAGCTTTGGACTACAAAGTGCTTAGAGCAATTCTGAGATGGCTAGCTGAGATGATCCAGTTTCAAAGACTACTTGAATAAGGACTTGAGATAAACCCTGAACTTTGGCATTATGGATAACAAAGAATATAGTTACCTTTCCTACAATTTGTCAATTAACCCAAAATTTTTCTTTCCAGAATAATGATAACTTCGACCATACCAAGCAGGAAGCAATTTTAAGAATACGATGCCCACATTCCCAAAGGGGTGGTGTGGGGTGGGTGGTTTTTTGGTCTTTTTATGGGTATTGGGTCTGGGATAGTTTTCATTGTTTAGGAGGGTTGGTTACAAGTTGTTGTTAAGGGTTAGGAAAAGGGCTAGGCAAAAGGTGCTTGTTAAAAAAAAAGAAAGAAAGAAAAAGAAAAATGAAAAAGACAATTACTACTTTTTAATACTTTACATTCAATTGGATTGTTTTATATTGTATACAAATTATTATTATTGAGATTGAGATTGTTAGAATATACCATACACGTATTTCTTATCTTGCTCAAGCTATTGTATTTATACCATTCATTTAACAATGTAATGCAATTTGCTAATCCTTGAATGTTAGTATTACCAACTATTAGGATATATAGAAATGAAAATTAGTGGTTAGATATTACAATTGAACTTGTAGTCATATTAGGTGTGTTTTCAAGATCAAACAGATATATTTTAGAAAGACAGGTCATCTTCAAACCCTTCAGAGATCTACAGAATATGGCATTTAAAATGTTTTAATAACTTAGGAATTTTTCTTTTTTGCTATGAGTATGAGACATGTTGGCTCCTGGCAGTACCAATCTACTTCAGAGAAAATATGGGCATTGAAGAAACTGCATATGGAGCTAACTTTCATTGTGGCAAAAGTTAGCCACTGGACAACAAAGTATCCTCTAATCAATTGCTGACAAACAGGACAGACAGGACATGAAACCAAGGACTACCAATTCTTGCCAAAACAAGCGTGGTTGTGGCTTTAACAAAAGTCATCTTCTGAAGCCAGGACAATATGGCTCCATCCCTGAAGTGAGTGACCTTTGCAATCTGTAAAAGGTACTGTGCTCTTTTCTTCGAAGGCAGCTGAACAGGGAGTGGGCCAATGGCTTCTGATGTGCAATGGAACAGCAGATGAAACAGTTATTCTTGAAGAATAACTAAGCTGACCCCTCTCAATAGTAGACTGGCGTTTAATAGAGGGATGTGGAGAAGAACAGGATGCCAAGATGAAGCCACATATACACAGCCAAGAAAAATGGACAGCTGAATTGAAAAAACATCAATAATTTCCAGAATTTAAAATCCTGAATCATGACATGACACTAATGGAATTCAGGTGTTTCTGGTACTTGGACTGCTCTCACGAAATGTAAGGTCAAACTTTTGACCTTGTATACATCCTAGTTCACAAGGCTATAGGCTGAAGATGATGCCCCAATACTGTGGAGAAACCTCAGGTGACTGTCCAGGCAGCTTGCTGTTTCTGTCAACTCAGATTTTTCTTGTTTTGGAAGCTGCTTGCATGCACTTCCTGTTTTTATTTTTCATTAGGTAGTATTATTTCCTTCTTGGGTCTCTGAGGGAGTTGAAGATCAGTTAGTTATAGTTATAATTATCTTTGTTAAGGATTTCAGAAAAACTCACTAAGAGCTGTAAGTGTATAAATTTGAAAGACGTTATAAGACAGTTCTGTTGGCAATATAAGTTAGGATAAAAAGTGAATCAGGTACATTCTGGACTTACCAAAAAGGAAAAGTAATGGAATCATTTTCTCTGAATTTGTCAAATGCAAATGGACTAGACATTGTTTAGGTATTTATTGTTTGCATAAATGGTATATATAGTTATTGTACTTTTGTATATAGTTTTTATTTTATTAGTTATAACTTCTTTCCTTTTTTTCTTTTTATTAAAATAGAAAAGGGGAAATATAGTGATATTTTATTTGTATTGAAATGTGATTTTATTTGTATGTTAATAAAGTTGCCTTGAGATCAGAGCAAGCCAGAGCAGAAACTGGGTGGTAGTAGTGCATGCCTTTAATATCAGCACTTGGGAGGCAGAGCTAGGTAGATCTCTGTGTGTTCAAAGACACAGCCAGCATGGCAGACACACAACTTTAATCTCAATACCAAACATAGAAGACTTGGAGGTCTGTACAGACAGGTAGTGATGAGGAGGTCATGTGGCTGGGTTTACAACCAATGAGAAAACAGAACAGAAAGTCTATAAAAATGATAGGACACGCAGCAGTAGGTCTCTTGTGGAGAGGAAGAACAGCAGAAGCAGTGAAGAAGCAGTGCTCTTTCTCTGACCTGGTGGTTTTTAACTCTGCAATTGATTCTGTTTCTTATTTAACAAGCCGGTTACATCTACACCTTTGTTTAGCTTTTTTCTTGACCATGACCAATAACAAATTGTAACTAACCACCCTAAATGATGATAAACATCTATAACCCACTGATTGACAAAAAGCTATATGTCCTACCTCTTGGGAATGTGGTCGTCATGTTCTCTAGACTGTTTCTGTTGTCTGGAGGTACTGGAAATTTTGGGAGATCCTGAGAAAATTTGAATAATAGTAAAGTCCTGGGAGAGTTGGCTGTATTATTTGTTGTCCAGTCTCTGTGCAATGAGAAAGTGTGAGGTTTATCTGATAGAGTAGTAGATATAGTAGTTTGTGAGGTTGGACCATCTCTGTCATCAGCCTGGAAGCTGATACAGAGGTACCCTGGGAGGCTGGATTACCTGGACCACCATTTTCCCTTGTGTTTGATTTCCTCATTCTGAAAACACATAAACTTTCAAAGGTAACATACATATCTGCATTAACACAAGTATAGAATGTATAGTGTGCAAAAATCCGTTAAAGATTTGTTTGTTTGTTTTTTTTTGTTTGAGCAGATAAGAGGCATGCATCTATCAATTTTATAAGTCAGCTTGGACTGCATAATCATACTATAATATAAATCTCTATGCACTCCATATGAAAGGATAGCATGTAATAATAAGTCATGAGGACTCTGTAGCCAACAACATTTACCATGTCTCATCTCATCACAGAGCTGTTCCTATGTCAAGGGATCAGCTTACATGTCTTCTTTCCTGTAGTCTTTTTTTGATTCCTCCCCATTGTCTGTAGCCAAGACACTCAGAAGGACCCCCCCCATTAGATCTGATCTATATTAATCTGGAAGTAATCCAATGTCTCAACCAATACAACATATTTTCTGATTTCCATTTTGAAGTCAAGACATTTTAAAAATATACAGGTTGGTTTAATTTAGTAGTTTCTATAATCCAATGTCTCTCATCAGCTATTATTTTTTAACATTAGCATTTAAAAATTTCAAAGTTAACAACAAACCATATAGGACCCAAAGTCCCTGTGTATTTTCCCTCCTTACTCTTTTTATATTACTTTACTTCTCTCTTAAAAAAAACAAAAACAAAAAAAACCAACAACAACAACAACAACAAAAACAGGTTAAAATGAATCCCCAGGGGTGCCTTGATCCTGGAGGATATGGGAATGGAGGGAAGGGGCTGGGGGAAGATGGGGAGGGGTGTGGGTGCGGGAGGGGGGAGGACATGGGAACCCATAGCAGATGTATAAATTTTAAATAATAAAGAAAATTTCAAAAAAAATTATTTTTAAACTATTTTTTCTGTGATGGTCTATACCCTTTTTCTTTTCTTTCTTAAGCCCACAAATGCATTTTAAAATGCACTGTAACCAGTTTAAAGTTTTTTTTAATGCATATCTATAACCTTTTCTGTCTGCATGAGTAAAAACATTAAACCTGCCATGTGGGTTATCTCATGTACACTGGTTCATGCATGCAGGGACCTGTCAAAGTACATGTCTCTGCACTATGGCCAACATGAGAGACACAAGACTATGCAGCTGTGTTTAGCTTTGATTTTGTGTTTAAAGAACCTTTATTTTTTAAAGCTTTCTTGGGTCTTATGTGGATATATGTGGCCAGACATTGGATACCATTTGTAGTGGGACTTTTTGTCCTGCCTGCTAGCACTCAAATAGTCACAAGGAGACTTATTAATTATGAAAGTCCAGCCTATTGCTTAGCCTTGTTACTAATTAGCTCTTACAACTTAAATTAACCATATATTTTAATCTATGTTATTTTCATGGCTCAGTTACCTTTCCAAAACCCATGCCATTTCCTCTCTATCTGGTTGGTGACACTTTGCAACTCTGCCCTTCTTCTTCCCAGCATTCTCTGTCTCTGGAAATCCTGTCTAGCTATTGGCCATTCAGTTCTTTAATAAACCAAAATAAGTGACACATCTTCACAGTGTACAAACACCCAAGGTAAGTGCTGGAATTAATCTGTCACATGTGCTTAACTGAAAGGGCAGGTTGAATTTGCAATCACATAATGTCTTATGCACTGTTACAAAACAAGACAAAGGAGGAAAGGGAGGGGATAAATGTTGACAGAGATGGGGATTGAGGAGACAACATAAACAGATCCTTTCTCTGTATGGTAACTGTCAAGAAGTGATTATACAGTTGGGTACACATAAGTCTTGCATAAGCTACACTTTATGCAAATCTTATGAAATAAGAAAAATGGTGAATTCAACTCATTTCAATGAAAAACAAGAGAGATATAAATTCTGGGATTCATGATCATACTGTAAGAAAAACAGAAGGACACATTAAACTTTTTTCACATTTCTAGAATTTATTGAAAATAATAATCCACAAGCTATATTGATTTAGTTAGCTAAAATTTCCCAAGTAGTTCCCATTTCCCTTCACAGTTGAGAGCTGTAAAACACAGATTCTTTATTCAGATCTTAATTGCTCACTCTGAGATCACACATTATATTTGTGTGATAATTATCTCTGTGAAAATCAGTATCTGTTATCAATCAACCATGTATCTATCTACCTATATATTGCAGTACAGGTACAAAATGATCAAAATAGAATAGCAGAGAGTTTCATCTAGAGATACAGATAGAACTGACAACAGACACAAAGCAAACTACTGTAGGTATCTATATAAGTATTAACAAGCAAGTTAGAGAGAGCTATTGGTGGCTCATAGAGCCAGGCTACAAGCACATGGTAAAGACAGGCCTTGAGACTTATTCAATTGTAGCCCCATATGGCTGTAGAAGTGTAGAGATATAGAAGTGTGGCACAAGATCACAACAACCTGGAGAGAAAGGACATGACCAAGAAAATGGATAGACTGATAGATGAGCAGTCAATTTTAGGAGACCATGTTGGTGATGACATTTGCATGGAGATTAGTTAAAGCCAAGGACAGACCAGAGGTCCCTGTCTATCATCCTTTGATGGAGACTGAGGTCATTTTGATTACAAATTCCTGAGACTGTCACTATCATGATGCTTTATGTCTTCTTTATTGAGTCCAGTGAGAATATTGCACTTCTTTGTTCTAATGTATTCAGTAAGTATTCAACTCTCTCTCTCTCTCTCTCTCTCTCTCTCTCTCTCTCTCTCTCTCTCTCTCTCTCTGTGTGTGTGTGTGTGTGTGTGTGTGTGTGTGTGTGTGTGTGTGCATGTATGTGTGTATAAATTTCAATATACCTATATACCATGTGTTCCCAGTCACTTTTATAACCTTTTAAGACATATCTTCTCACTGTTAGAAATGTTATTTATCAATTTTTGTTCCATAGGTGGTTGTAAAGGTGATGTTATCTATTGATATAATGACATTCAGAGTTGTTTTGTTTCAGAAGTTTTGTTCAATTTATATCTTTTGCAGGATCCTAACAGCTCCCTTGGAGAGAGAGAAGGCATAATATCAATGACACAGAGACTGGGAGTCAGTTGAAGGCAAACAGCAAACTCATTTATTCAATAATGGGTAAGGTCTTATACACCTTCCTCCCAGCACCCAAGTTGTGTCCCAAACTGGTGGCATTGATGGGTCCTCTCTGATTGGCTGGGCATGACCAGGAACTCTGACAGAGATCAGGAAATCTAACAGAGATCAGGAACTCTGACAGCATGTGTTGATAGGCCCTCAGGCAGACTCCACATTGGCTCATAAGGAAGTATGTTTTGTGCATGCCTTGGCAACTGGTTCCAGCCAATTTCCTTGACCTTATGGGCCTGTCCTACTACATATATTCTAATGTTGGTTTGTAAAATGAGTGTATCCAGATTAAATCCCAGCTTTAAAGTCACTGTTTCATGCAATATGGAGTAACTTATATCAGGCACAGCCTCATCCGCTTGGATGAGATTATGTAAAAGTACTCAAAGACTATGTTAGTAAAGTAGGCATGATAAGAGATAAGAAAGAACTGACTTATTTATTTATTTATTTATTTATTTATTTATTTATTTATTAGTTTTCTTGTGTAAGGCTCTAAAGCTAGACTCCTCAGCTTGTGTTAGCCACACTGAGGTTCAGTTCTTATAGTCACAGAAATTAATAGGGCTTTATATTTCTATATGGACAGTTATATTTCAATGGAATGCTTCCCAGGTCCTCTGGTAAGACATATCCTTGGTCTTAAATATTTACAGTGTCTTCTTTCACCTTATTTCCTCCAGTGAGTGAATTAAATTAGAAACACACAGTGCAGTGCATAAGACAGACAGCATTCACCCCAAAATAATGTGAGCCACTTCAGATTTTAAAAAGTTACTTTAATTTCTGTCAAAATAATAGTCTTCCTGACAGTTCAACAAACTATAACTGTATTAAAGGTCAAATGTAATTCAGATCTCATTGTTTTGACTAAAAATCAGAGAAAGGAGCAGATTAAAATAATTAGCAGAAAATTATGAATGAATTTGTAAAATCAACCATGTTTTATCAGAAGTAACTAATACTCCCTTAATGGGTTTCATCCAAAGTCCAATCCCTCCATCTTCCTCTTGTGTGTCTATTCTGCAGTTTTCCTTTTATATGGAGTTTTAAATCTTAAGGAGGGACAAATATCATACTTTGATTTACCTTTCACAGGGAATTTCAATTTTAAGTGAGAGCACTGTGTTTGCACAAGCTCCATTAGTATGTTACCAGAACTAAAGCCAGGGCTGAAGCCAATATCAGTGAGGACCTTCAGCTTGCTAATTTCTACCTTGCCCTAAACATGACACTTGCATTTAAAGGAGGAAGAGGATTTCCAATTGTTGTGGCCAAAAGGAATCTTTGAAAGAAAGAAATATTAGGAAACTTCATTCAGAAAGAAACATGCCAAATATATGAAATAGTGACTGGAAGATTTGTCAAGAGCATGCTATGTCAGAAACATAGAAGAAGAGGTTTGTGTGTTTCATAATGTAAAAATTGGGTCAATAACTATGAATTCACAAGAATAATTCACAAGGTATACAGGTTTCAGTAGCAGTAATTTGGCATCTATATCTTTTAGCAGTCCAGAAAACAGATTTGTATGTATCCAAAATACCACATATAAAAATGAATACCTATACCCTGCACCCATACCCATCTGCCCGAGACCACAGCCACTTCCTGAGACTTAGAGACCAGCCCCCAGCTCCCATCAGCCCTGGAACTCCCATCTGGAGCAGAGGTTCTGGCTATAGGACAGGATCCTCTCAACCCCACTGGGAAGGTTCCCCTTCTCCAAGACCCCTGGCAGACCCTACAATCTCCATGGCATTCCCTCACACCCATCCACCCAAGAGACCAGCCACATCCTGAGACTTAGAAACCAGCCCCAAGCTCCCATCTGTCCTGGAACTCTTATTTGGACCAGAGCCCTCAGCACCCATTCTGCCCTGGAGCTCCCCTCTGGACAAGCCACTTCCTTGAGACTCAGAAACTAGCCCCCAGCTCCCATCTGCCCTAAACTTGCACCTGGAACACAGGTGAGTACCTGTGGTAACATCCAGAGAGGCCTACCCCTAAGTCCCAGCCCTGGGCACCAGGCATCCCAGGGAAGACCTTCCCAACTTGGTCCCAGTTTCTAGCCATCAGGTGGGCCCATGGGAAGGTTCTCCTTTTCCAAGACTGCATGCAGACCCTGCAATCTACACACCCTGCCCACACACACATCTGCCCAAGACCCCAACCACTTCATGAGACTTAGAGACCAGCCTGGAGCTCCCATCTGGACAAGATATGGAGATCCCAGCCACTTCCGGAGACTCAGAAACCAGCCCCCAGGTCCCATCATGCCCCAGAACTCCTCTCTGGACAAGATACAGAGACTCAAGCCAATTCCTGCCATCTGGCCAGCACTCCCATCTGGCCCAGAGCTCCCATCTGGCCCAGAGCTTCCATCTGGACCAGAGAGAGGCTTCCTGAATCTGTCAGCTCTGTCTGTAGCAAGTGCGCTGGTAAGACCAAGAACAAATCCACAAGGAGATGGGCAGACGTCAAGGCAAGAGTACATACAACAAAATAAAGAGCAATACAGCATCACTAGAACCTAGCCCTCCTCCAACAGCTGGACCTGAACATCACAAAATGGAAGAAGCAAAAGAAAACAACCTTATGAATAACATCATGAAAAGGCTAGAGCCTTATATAGAAGAAATCAAAAATGAAGTGGAGGAACAGACAAGCAAAAAATAGGAAGAACACTATAAAAAACTAGAGGAAAGGACAAATAAAGCAGAAGAAAATAATAAAACCCTGAAAGAAAATCGTGAAAAAGCAATGAAACAGATGAGAGAAACAGTCTAAGACCTGAAAAGGGAAATAGAAAAACTGAAGAAGACCCAAGCAGAGGGAATGCTAGAAATAGAAAATCTACTTAAATGAACAGGAACTTGAGATAAAAATATAACTAACAGAATGTAAGAGATGGAAGGAAGGATATCTGGTGTTGAAGATACATTAGAAGAAATAGATTCATCAGTCAAAGAAAACACTAAAGCCAACAAAATCATGATCCAAATTGTCCAAGAAATTTGGGACACCATGAAAAGACCAAACCTATGAATAATAGGGATATAGGAAGGAGAAGAATACCAACTCAAAGGCACAGAAAATATATTTAACAAGATCATGGAAGAAAACTTTCCCAACTTAAAGAAGGAAATGCCTATGAAGATACAAAAAGACTATAGAACACCTAACAGACTAGATGCCCCCAAGAAAGTCCCCTCACCTCACAGTAATTAAACAACCAAATGTACAGAATAAAGAAAGAATATTAAGGGCAGCAAAGGAAAAAGGCCAAGTGACTTATAAAGGCAAACCCATCAGAATAACACCCGTTTTCTCAATGGAGACCTTGAAAGCCAGAAGGATCAGGACAGGTAATGCAGACACTAAGAGACCATGGATGACAGCCTAGACTAATGTACCCAACAAAACTTTCAATCATCATAGACAGAGTCAACAAGACCTTCCAAGACAAAACCAGATTTAAACAATACTTATTCACAAACCCAGCCCTACAGAAAGCACTAGAAGGAAAATTCCAACCTAAGGAAGTCAGATACACCCTTGAAAACACAAGCAATAGATAACACCACAGCAGTAAACCCCAATGAAGAGAAATACAGACACACTACCACACCAAAAATAATAACAATAAAATAAATAAATGAAATAACAGGAATGAAAAATCACTGGTTATTAATATCCATTAATATCAATGGGCTTAATTCTCTTATAAAAAGACACAGACTAACAGAATGGATATGAAAGCAGGACCCATCTTTCTGCTACATAGAAGAAGCACACCTCAAATTCAAAGATAGACAACTCCTAAGAATAAAAGGCTGGGAAAAGACTTTCCAATCAAATGGTCTTAAGAAGCAAGTGGGTGTAGTCATCCTAATATCAAGCAAAATAGACTTCAAGCTAAAAACAATCAAAAGAGATCAAGAAGGACATTACACACTCATCGCAGGAAAGATCCACCAAGATGAAGCTTCAATTCTGAACATTTATGTCCCAAACACAAAGGCACCCGCATATGTAAAAGAAACATTACTAAATCTTAAATCACATATAAAACCCCACATATTAATAGTAGCGGACTTCAACACCCCACTTTCACCACTGGACAGATCTCCCTAATCAAAATTTAACAGAGAAATACAGGAATTAACTGATGTTATAATTCAAATGGACTTAATCAATATCTACAGAACATTCCATCCTAACAAAAAAGAATATACTTTCTTCTTAGCACCCCATGGAACCTTCTCTAAAATCGAACCCATACTCAGTCACAAAGCAAATCTCAACAGACAAAACAACTGGAATAACCCCCTGCAATCTATCTGACCACCATGGTTTGAGCTTAGATTTCATCAACAACACAAACTACAGAAAATCCACAATCTCTTGGAAACTGAGTAATGCTCAACTGAATCTACAATGGATTAAGGAAGAAATAAAAAAGAAATTAAAGACTTCCAAGAGATCAATGAAAATGAATGCATACCCAAACTTATGGGACACTCTGAAAGCAGTGCTAAGAGAGAAATTCATAGCACTAAATACCCACATAAAGAAGTTGGAGAAATCTCACACTAGTGACTTAACAGCACACCTGAAAGCTCTAGAACAAGAAGAAGCAAAGTCTCCCAGGAAGAACAGATGACAGGAAATTATCAAATTGAGAGCTGAAATAAATAAAATAGAAACAAACTGAACAATACAAAATATTAATGAAAAAAAAGAGATGGTTCTTTGAGAAAATCAACAAGATAGACAAGCCATTATCCAAACTAACCAAAAGACAGAGAAGGAACATCCAAATTAACAAAATAGAAATCAAAAGGGGGACATAACAACAGACAATGAGGAAATACAGAGAATCATCAGGTCATACTTCAAAAACCTCTACTCCACAAATCTGGAAAATCTAAAAGAAATGGATAATTTTCTGGATAGATACCATATACCTAAGTTAAATCAAGACCAGATATACCATTATAAATATTTCAATAACCCCTAAGGAAATAGAATCAGTCATTAAAAGTCTCCCAACCAAAAAATGTCCAGGACAAGATGGTTTCAACATAGAATTCTACCAGATCTTCAAAGAAGAGTTAATACCAATACCCTTTAAACTGTTCCACACAATAGAAGCAGAAGGAATATTTTCAAACTCCTTTATAAGGCTACAATTACCCTGATTCCTAAACCAAACAAAGATGCAACAAAGAAAGAGAAATACAGACTAATCTCCCTCATGAACATTGCTGCAAAAACACTCAAAAAATACTGGGAAACAGACTCCAAGAATACATCAAAATCATTATACACCATGATGAAGTAGGATTCATCCCAGGGATGCAAGGGTGGTTCAACATAAAATAGTCCATCAATGTAATACACCATATAAACAAACTCAAAGGAAGAAACCACATGATCATCTCACTAGATGCAGAAAAGGCATTTGACAAAATCCAACACTCCTTCATGATAAAGGTCTTGGAGTGATCAGGAATACAGGGAACATACCTAAATATAATAAAGGCAATTTACAGCAAGCCAACAGCCAACATCAAAGTAAATGGAGAAAAACTCAAAGCAATTCCACTAATATCAGGAATAAGGCAAGGCTGTCCCCTCTTCCCATAGTTATTCAATATAGTACTTGAAGTTCTAGCCAGAGCAATAAGACCACATAAAGAGATTAAGGGGATACAAATTGGAAAGGAAGAAGTCAAGCTCTCCCTATTTGCAACTGACATAATAGTATACATGAGTGACCCCAAAAATTCAACCAAGGAACTGATAAAGCTTATAAACACCTTCAGCAACATAGAAGGGTACAAGATCAACTCAGAAAAAATCTTAAACCCTCCTACATACAATAAAAAACAGGCTGAGAAGGAAATCAGAGATGGACCTTTTCAATAGCCACAAATGATATAAAATACCTTGGGGTAACTCTAACTAAGCAAGTGAAGAACCTATATGACAAAAACTTTAAGTCCCTGAAAAAAGAAATTGAAGATGTCAGAACATGGAAAGGTCTGCCATGCTCATGGATAGGCAGGATTAACATAATAAAAATTGTGATCTTACCCAAAGCAATCAACAGGTTCAATGCAATTCCCATCAAAATACCAACATAATTCTTCACAGACCTGGAAAGAGTAATACTCAACTACATATGGAAAAACAAAAAAACCAGGATAGTCAAAAGAATCCTGTACAATAAAACAACCTCTGGAGGCATCACTATTGCCGACTTCAAGCTCAACTATACAGCTACAGTAATAAAAACAGCTTGGTACTGGCATAAAAAATGATATGTGAACCATGGAATCAAATTGAAGACACTGTCATTAATCTGCACACCTATGATCATATAATTTTTGACGAAGAAGCAAAAACTGTACAATGGAATAAAAGAAATCATCTTCAATAAATGGTGCTGGCATAACTGTATGTCAACGTGCAGAGTGCTGCAAATAGATCCATTTCTCTTACCATGTACAAAACTTCAGTCCAAGTGGATCAAAGACCTCAACATAAATCCAGTTACTCTGAACCTGATAGAAGAGAAAGTAGGAAGTAGTCTTGAATGCATTGGCATAGAAGATCACTTCCTATATATAACACTAGTAGCATAGACACAGAGAAACAATCAATCAATGGGGCCTCTTCAAACTGAGATGCTTTTGTAGAACAAAGGACATGGTCAACAAGACAAAGCGACAGCCTACAGAATGGGAAAAAGTCTTCACCAACCCCACATCTGACAGAGGGCTGATATCCAGAATAAATAAAGAACTCAAGAAAATAGACATCAAAATGCCCAACAGTCCGATTAAGAATTGGGCTATAGTACTAAACATAGAATTCTCCACAGAGGAAGTTCAAATGGCTGAAAGACATTTAAGGAATTGCTCAACATCCCTAATTATCTGGGAAATGCAAATCAAAATGACTCTAAGATACCACCTTACAACTCTTAGAAAAGATAAAAAACACTGAAGACAGCTTATGCTGGAGAGGATGTGGAACAAGAGGAAACTCTCCTCCACTGCTGGTAGGAATGGAAGCTTGTACAGCCACTTTGGAAATCAATATGGTGCTTCCTTAGAAAATTGGGAATCCATCTCCCCCAAGACCCAGCTGTAGCACTCTTGGCCATATACCCAAGGAATGCTCAATCATATCACCAGGGCATTTGCTCAGCTATGTTCATATCAGCATTGTTTGTAATAGCCAGAACCTGGAAACATCCTAGATGTCCTTCAACTGAAGAATGGATAAATAAATTGTAGTATATATACACAATGGAGTACTACTCAGCAGAGAAAAACAATGACATCATGAGGTTTGCAGGCAAATGGATGGATCTAGAAAAAAATCATCCTGAGTGATATAACCCCGATTCAGAAAGACAAACATGGTATGTACTCACTCATAGTAGGATATTAGATGTAAAACAAAGATAACTAGACTGCTACTCACAACTCCAGGGAGGCTACCTAGAAAACAGGACCCTAAGAAAGACACAGGGATTGCCCAATGACAGAGAAATGGATGAGATCTACATGAACAACCTGGACGTGAGTGGGGGTACTGAAGAGCAAGGTTTGAGGAAAAGAGAGCTTAGAGGAGCCGGAGAACCCAGCTGGATCAAGAACAGAGAGGGAGAACAAGGAATGACAGACCATGATAAATGAAGACTACATAAGAATAGGAAGAAATAAAGTGCTAGAGAAGTCCCCAGAAATCAACAAATATACCTCCACTGTAGACTACTGGCAATGGTCAAGAGAAAGCCCAAACCGATCTAGTCTGGTGGTCAGATGGCCAAACACCCTAAGTATCATGCTAGAACTCTCATCCAATAACTAATGGAAGCAGATGCAGAGATCCACAGCCAGGCCCTAGGTGGAGCTCCAGAAGTCAAATTGGCGAGAAAGAGGAGGGACTGTTAGAGTGTGAATTGTTGAGACCAAGATTGGAAAAAGCACAGGGACAAATAGCCAAACTAATGGAAACACATGAACTATGAAACAAAAGCTCTGGTGTCCCCAGCTGGATCAGGCCTTCTGGATAAGTGAGACAGTTGAATAGCTTGAACTGTTTAGGAGGCACCCAGGCAGTGGAACCTGGACATGCCCTTAGTGCATGAGCTGGCTGTTTGGAACCTGGGGCTTATGCAGGGACATTTTGCTCTGCTTGGGAGGAGGGGACTGGACATTCCTGTACTGAATCTACCAGGTTGAGCTGACTCCCCAGGGGAGTCTTTGCCCTGGAGGAGATGGGAATGGTGGGCTAGGGGAAAGGCAGGGGAACCCATGGCTGATATGTGAAATTAAATTAAATTATTTAAAAAAAAGATCTAGTTAGCAAGAAACCTTAGCCATTAGGCCAAACAGTTTTAATTAATATAAGCGTCTGTGTGTTTATTTGGGTCTGAGTGGTTGTAGGCCTGAGCAGGACTGGAGAAAACTCCATCTACAACTGGGGATAAAAATTTTTGGAGCATTTGATTGAGTGCTATATTCACTAACTTTGTATCTGATTAGAATATGAGTTTACAAGTGATAACGTCTTTCACTACCACTGGCTTCTGAATCTTGTTATTTTCTGATAGTATTACAGCTAGAGGAAATTTTTTCTTTGTATGTATCAAAACTTTATTTTGAAAAGATCTAAAGTATAATAAAATGAGAAACTGAAAAAAATAAATACCATACACATACACACACACACACACACACACACACACACACATACACACACACACACACACACACGTGGTATTTCGAATCTTTAATGTGTGTGAGCATGTGTGATTCTGATTGTGACCATAAAAAACTAATCTATATCTTTTAATAAGATACATAAGAATAATCCTATCCACTTCCTCCTTTTTACACTTATTACAATATATATACATGTACACATATAGACCTACTCATGAACTTATAAGCATAATCACAAGCTTTACTTTTCTAAATTAATTGAAACCCATTAACATTTATTTCATTTTAGTGTTACATAATATATGGATATCATAATTAAATTTATTTTTGCTTTATAGAAGAGATGTTCAGGAAATGACTCAAATGGGAAACAAAAACACAATTTAATTCAATAGTCATTTAAATCTGAGAGTAAATTATTCAGCACTTTCAGGATGATATGCTATGTCTTATAAAGAGGAAAACATTTATCCTTGTGAAGAAACTTACAGAAGAAATCAGATTTTGCCATTTAGACTCTCCTCATGAATAAAATGCCTTTAGGGGAAAATAGAAATGACTTTTCTCTCTCCATTTCCTTACCCAGAATAACAGTTCAACTGACATAAGTGAAGTTTTATAAAAAGAAACACATTTTTTTGGAGGCAACTCTGAAATACTGAAACCTTGGAGGTGGACTTTTAAGAGAGAAAAACAACAGCCTTAATAGGAGAGTAGTTATAGGCTCATCTGTGTTGTTAAGGTAAATTGCCATGCCTTAGTACTGTGCTCTTCTTTTCTACACAGAATCAAGAGCATTTTATCATAACAAAGGACCATTCTTTTCCAACTCAATAGGAAATAGGCGATAGTGGAATTCCATTAGAATGAACAGTGATAAAGAAGAATTCAGCCCAGCTATATCTGGTAAATGAATGAGTTAGAATCTTTCTTAAAAATGGACTCACCTTCAAAATGATAAAATCATACCACAAACAAATATCTGATCTTTAAGTGTCAGGTGACTTAGGTGGATTTAAATAAATAGGTAAAACATGCATTAGCATAATGTGGTGAGCTGCTATCTCTGGAATAAAGCTCTGACTTTAGAAAAACACACAAATTATTTTCCAACATTCAGGTCTTCTGAGCTGTGGGGCTGACAGGTTACCCTTTGTGACAACAGTTGGTTGAACTTACCATGAAGATCCATCCCTTTCCAGATCAGGCTCATCACTAATCTGTGCATCAGACTTTACATCATAGAGTTAGATGAGATCCGTGTCAGTGAAGAGGCAAGATGCACTCTATCCATCAGCATGCATGTCATGTTAGCTGTGACCTAGCTCTTTGAGGCTCATCTTGTTCAGAAGATGGATTGCATGGACTGTTAGCAGCAACTGAAAGTGAGTTAAAAACAAGGTGACTGCACAGAGAGCAGAGAAGTCATATGAAACCAGGGAAGCCTCTCTGGATACTGGACAAATTATTGAAAATTTTCTGGTCTAAATACCCCTTTTCCTTCTACAATTTGATGAAATGTTAATGCAGAGAGACACCTGGTAAGAAATGGCTGCCTGTCTAACTCATATATATCTATATATAGGTATATAGATATATTTTAGTTTATAAAATGCAATATTATTACTACTGCAAAATCTGAGGCAATAGAATGAAAGAAAACCATTTCTAATGATATTTAAGTATTATCCAGTGGTTACTATTAAGTTTAGGGAGAATAGTAGGACACAAGGGTTTTGACAAATACAGAACATGAGTCGAACTGTTATTCAGGTAAGAGTTTTATCATACAAGTTAGATAGACCAGAAATAACTCTCATAATTTTCAGCAGATCCCTTCACCTTCCATCTTTTAACTCAGGCTTGCAAAAGTAATGTGGGAAATCTACTTCTGCCATGTTCTAACCAACAGTTGCTCTTGCTGTTTCCTCTATTTGTCATGCTTATGATGATGGAATGTCTACAATTTGTATTTTCCCTAAAGAATTAATGAACTATTAAGAAGATGTGTTTTTTTTATTTTTATTTTTTATTATTATGTGTTTTAATTTTACACATCAGCCATGGGTTCCCCTGTCCTCCCCCCTCCCGCACCCACCCCCAACATCCTCCATCCCCTCCCCTCCATTCTCTTGTCCTCCAGGGCCAAGACACCCCTGGGGATTCATTTAAATCTGGTGGATTCAATACAGGCAGGTCCTGTTTCCTCCTTCCAGGCTGAGCATGTGTCCCTGTGTAAGACCAAGGTTCCAAACAGCCAGCTCATACATTAATGACAGGTCCTGTTCCCACAGCCTGGGTGCCTACCAAACAGATCAAGCTATTCAGTTGTCTCACTTATCCAGAGGGCCTGATCTAGCTGGGGGCTCCTCAGCTATTGGTTCATAATTCATGTGCTTTCTTTCGATTGGCAATGGTTGAGAGAAAGCCTGATCTGACCTAGTCTGGTGATCAGATGACTAAACACCCTAACAGTCGTCTTGGAACTCTCCTCCAATAACTGATGGAAGTGGATCCTCAGCCAGGCCCCAGGTGGAGCTCCAGGTGTCTAACTGTCGAGAAAGAGGAGGGACTGCAAGAGTGTGAATTGTTGAATCCAAGGATATATGTTTTAATTGATTGAGAATCTATGTGAATGTATCTCCATGTACACACTCTGTTTTCAGTTAGTTTATCTAGATTTTGCATTTATTGGTATATTTTCTTATCTATATGATACCATAGATAGGAAAACTTTGAAAGTTGTATAGATCACAAAAAAAAGATAGCTTGCCTGATTTTACATTTTATGTACTATTCTTATGTAAATACAGTTCTCATTTTTAAATTTTAATATGTTATTTGAATTCCCAGATTTATATTTGCAATTGTATTAATTGACTGACCCCCAAATTGATTATCTACTGTTTTGTAACGTGATTAGCAAGGGTAATATATCTTGTTCTTCCATGCTTATTGAAAATGATCTTTTAAAATTTGGGTTTGTTGCAACTCAAAAGCACATATGAGCTATTTATTCTGCTGATATGTCCATTTTACCTTTTATTATGCCAGTCATTATGTCACCTACTCATCGCAGTCATGCTATTTGCTTTCTAATAAATGTTGTCACTGTGAAGCTTTACATGTCTTTTATCTTAGCATATTGTCTAACTCACATTGATCCTTTTCTTTTTTTCTCAGAGTTTTAGTTTTCCTTGTACTTGTCTCTTCATCATGTTGTGGGTTGTTTTCTGGTCATCAAGTTCTGTATTTTCTATAAGTTAAGAGTGGAGGACTATGAAGCACACCAATTGTCCAAATAAAATAGTGTCCATGTTTTCCCTCCAATCTTATGAGTTGACACTTTGTTGACACTTAGGGCTGTGGTTCTGCTCATGTAGACCTTGTTCAACCCATCCTGGTTTAGAGCCCTGGACAGAGGGAAACTCAGTATTTGAGATACTGACACAGATGACCTTTCTCCACTATTTGTTTTCTCTTAAAAAAATATTGGGCTTACACAGGGACACTTTGCTCAGCCTGGAAGGAGGGGACTGGACCTGCCTGTACTGAATCCACCAGGTTTAGATGAATCCCCAGGGGAGTCTTGGCCCTGGAGGAGATGGGAATGGAGGGGAGGGGATGGGGGGAAGGTGAGGGTGGGGGTGGGAGGGAGTAGGACAGGGGAACCCATGGCTGATTGTAAAATTAAAACACAAATATAATAATAATAATAATAATAATAATAATAATAATAAAATCTACAAGTCTAATTTACACATTTCCATATAGTGAAATGAGAGGAACCCAAATGATTCTATAAGGTTATATAGAGACCATTGAAGTCAACTTTGAGAATTTGTGCTGTTTGACATTATATTCCAGTATTAAATATTGATAATTATGCATACGGCCATTTAAAAAAATAACATTTTTGAAACAAAATTAACCTGATTCTTTTTGTGTACTGCATAGTAGGTGCTGCAATTGATGATCTATGATAGGTGTCCTCAACTTAGCTATATTATTTTTGTGAAAAAAAATTTTTAAATATCTATGCTTAGTCTTTTGGGATCCTTCTAATGATACAATTTATAGTGCAAAGTTAAAATTCAATGATCCAAACCCATTTATTTTTCATGTTCTCATAAAGTTATCATAATTTGCTTTAAACTCCTGTGCCTGACATCAGCTAATATATGCTACTGTCAGAGAATATTCTTTTGTTTAGTTGGTTAATAATATTTATTGTTAAGTAATGTTGAAATGTTTTACATTAATTTTTCTGTATCTTACATTGTTAGTATATCTCACTGATAAAATGCTTTCATAGCACTCACAAAACCCTGGTTTTAAACCAAGTGTACACCCAAACACACAAATTCACACACA
Organism: Onychomys torridus; assembly: GCF_903995425.1. Taxonomy (NCBI): domain Eukaryota; kingdom Metazoa; phylum Chordata; class Mammalia; order Rodentia; family Cricetidae; genus Onychomys; species Onychomys torridus. Next base: position 24,674,314 of record NC_050448.1, read on the forward strand.
CACACACACACACATACACACACACACACACACACACATACACACACAGTCATATTTTTGTGTCTGTTAGGATTCTTTTGAGTTTCTTTTCCTATTTTTAAGGTAGTGACTAGTACTAATTTATTTCACAAACTACCCATTTTATATATTTTTAAAATTTTATTTGTACAAATTATTTTTTTATTTTATTTACTTTTAACGATTTATTAGTTATGATTCTATATGTATTAGTGTTTTGTTCACAGGCATGTATGTATACCAAGTGTGTACCTGGTGACTGTGAAAGTCAGATGTGGATATTAGATCCCCGGAGACTGGAGGTACAGATGATTGTGAGCCACCACGTGTGTACAGGGAACTGAATCCAAGTACTCTACAAGAGAATTCTCATAAGCTGAGCCAACTTTTCAGTCCAGTTTTTGTTTGTTTGTTTTTTAATTTAGTCCTCACTATGTAGTTCTGGCTGTCTTGGAACTCATTACATAGACCAGGTTGACCATGCATTCACAGAGATCCGCCTATCCCGGCCTCCTGAGTGCTGGAATTAAAGGCTTGTGTTGACGTGACTAACTTGTTTAAATTGTTGTCATTATCTTTGTCTTTTAATATCCATAAGAGACACTGAATCACTTTTTCTTTTCCCAATATTGTATATCCAAATTTCTCCTTTGTGCTCAGTCTTAATAGTTCATAAATTTTGGTAAGTGCTATATTTATTAATATTGCTTTTATATAAATGTCTTTGCTATTTATTTCTTGATTCTTTTAATGTATCTTTGTTCTTGGTTAATTTCAGTTCATTCTTACTTTAGTAATTTAATACATTCAAACTTGAAGGACACTTCCAGACTGAGCAAGTGTCCCTGTGTAAGCCCAAGGTTTCAAACAGCCAGCTCATAAACTAAGGACAGATCCTGGTCCCACAGACTGCGTGCCTCCCTAGCAGATCAAGCTATTCAATTGTCTCACTTAGGAGGTGACAGGACCTGCCTGTAATGAATCCACCAGGTTTAAATGAATCCTCAGGGGTGCCTTGATCCTGGAGGACATGCAAATGTAGGGGAGGGCCTGGGGGAAAGGTGGGGGTGTGTGCAGGAGCGGGGAGGACAGGGGAACCCATGGCTGATGAATAAAATTTAAATTAAAAAAAAATATCTGTGTATGGAAAAAAAACCAAACAAACTTGAAGTACACATACCCTTCACAATGTTTACTCTCTAATAAATTTATTTAAAAATCTAAATTTCATTTGGTCCAACCTCCGGTGCATAAATTAAGTGTGCATAAACAGAACTTCCTTTTATTTGTGTATATTTGTTTCTACTCCTGACCGTGTGTGTGTGTGTGTGTGTGTGTGTGTGTGTGTGTGTGTGTGTTAATATGTGAACACACATATATGTGCCTGTGAAGGACAGATGTCAAGGTTATTTTCTTCCTCACTCTACACTTAATTTGTTGAAAATGCGACATAGCTGAATATAACTGACAAAGTGGATAGCCTGGTTGCCCAGAGAATCCCTGTGCCTCTCTGTCTGATTCTGAAGTTACAAGAGTAGACAAAACACCCACTTTTTTATGCGATTGCTGGGGATCTGAACTCAGGTCCCCATGATTGCATATCAAGTACTATATACACCAGCTCTCCTGCTAGCCCTACTGCATTTCTTTCATCAGTTTAAACAGCATGATACACTTTGTATATGGTTTCAAAAATGATTGCTTCAACTTCAAAGCACGCAGTTAGTTAATACTATTCTTAAATATTTTATACAATTAAAATTAAAATTTGATAGAAAAATTGTGAGAGAATATCATCTCCATATATGCAATCCAATTCTTATTAATAACTTGATTTAATCATTGTTCATGATTAATCATTATTAATCTTTTATATTTTTTTCAGAATTAATGACTCAATAATGCTCTGCTATTTTTACCAAAGTTGATACTTAATTCAAATGTCTTTTGGGTATTCCAACATCCCATTGGTATAATATACACTATTTCATCCTCATGATACCTTACATCACAATTGTCATAGCCTAAATTGTTCTAAGAAGGAGTGGTTATCTGTTTCATAGAATGTCTTCAGTTATATTTATCTGATAATTTTATTTTTAATTAATAAGTTTAATTATGGTTGACAATTTCCTAATGAATACACTGGAATGTATTCTTGGAAGGGACATCACAGAATTAAAGTAACATTGCATTTTATCACAGACAGTGTATGCTATCATGGGCTTTCAGTACTGATGTTAAGTTGAGCACCTGACTGATATACTTGTGTTTTTCACTTTTCCATGAGAAGAATACACATATCAACAAACCGTTGCTATCTTAGTCTTTGAAAAGATCAATTATTTTCCTATCATGGGAGTGGGAAGGGGAAAAGGTTGTGTGCTGACTATTTGAGAGGAATGTGTCTAAAAGAATTCAGTTATTCTGTAGAAATGAATGGCTTCTCCAGTTATTAATTATTTATTAATCAATATATATTCTTAATTTGATATAGAAGCAAATACTAATTTCTTTATTTCCATAGGGACTTGACTACTTTTAATTATTTCTCCTCAAATCATTGCAGCATTGGTCAATAAGAGTCCATTCAGTAGACTGAAGTGTTCTATGTCATGCCTGTTTATTTAATGATACTTTCTTAAACTGTAAATATTAATTGTGTGTATTTGTTATCTATCTTTTAGATGCAAGATTTCTTGATGGGTCTCTGATGCCTTTTATTTCAAAGTGATATTAGAAAACAGGATCTCAAAGTTATATGTGCTCAATGTTACAGGAATGTTTGAACCAGCCTTTTCAGTTTAGAGAATATGCAGACAAGTGTGAATAATACCATATGCAAGGAAAGATATCTACACAGAATTTTATATATTCATGTCTGTACCAGGTGAAACACCAGGTACAATAGATATTAGTAATAGTAGTTAGTGAACTTATTTATTATTCTAACCTTGCTTAAACTCCCATTTTAATGATGAGATAATACCATTCAGTATTTTAGTATTAAACTTCAAAATATAAGTTCAGTGCCCATGCAGTGACTAATCCATACTTGTTTCAGGAAATAATTTAAAGTTATTATTCAATATTTTTGCTTGAAATTTACCATCGCCGTAGAATTCCACTATCACTTAAGTCAGCACCTTAATATATAAGTTGAAATCATTATTCATAAATTTGTAACAACTCATGTTATACCTGTCAGAATTTCATCTGGAATTTTAATTTAAAATTCCTGGAAATTTTAAATGTTTCTTCTGGTTGTGCACAATTGGGATCATGCTTTATTACATACAGTTGCTTATGTGTTAACAGAGTCACAGCACAGGGTATTGCCAGGTCTTTTTACAAAGTGGTTGCACCATTTAGAGTAGTTGTAACCAAGTACTCAGTTGGTTTCAAATATACGTTGTTTCTCCTTTCTAAAGCTCTGAACTTGTTTTATAGTTTTGTTCTTACAGAACATCAAATCAGCAGGATTATAAAATATACATTTACTTTTTTTAAATATAATCTGATGATTCTCTGTATTTCCTTATTTTCTGTAGTTATGTATACTTTCATATTTCTGATTTTGTTAATTTGGATGTTCTCTCTCTGCCTTTTGGTTAGTTTGGATAAGGGCTTGTCTATCTTTTTTATTTTCTCAAAGAACCAACTCTTTATTTCATTGATTCTTTGTTTTGTCCTCTTTTTTTTCTATTATATTGATATCAGCTCTCAATTTGATTATTTCCTGGCATCTATTCTTCCTGGGAGACTTTGCTTCATTTTGTTCTAGAGCTTTAATTAAATATTAGAATAGCTACACCTGGTTATTTCTTGAGTCCATTTGATTGGGAAGTCTTTTCCCAGCCTTTTACTCTGAGGTAGTGTCTGTCTTTGACGTTGAGGTGTGTTTCTTATATGCAGCAAAAAGATGGATCCTGTTTTGGTATCCATTGTTCTAGTCTGTGTAATTTTTATAGGTGATTTGATTATAAGGGATATAAATGACCAGTGATTGTCAATTCCTGTTATCTTTTGGTGGTAGTGCATATATTCCCCTTCTCTGAGATTTGCTGCTGTGGTGTTATCTATTGCCTATTTTTAGAGGTGCTTCTTACTTCTTTAGGTTAGAATTTTCCTTCCTTTTTTTCTTTCTAGTGCTTTCTGTAGGTCTGGATTTATGAATAGGTATTGTTTAAATCTGGTTTTGTCTTGGAAAGTCTTGTTCACTTCATCTATGGTGATTGAAAGTTTTGCTGGCTATAGTAGTCTGGGCTGACATCTGTGGTATCTTAGCATCTGCATTATATATGTACAGGACCTTCTGGCTTTCAGAGTCTCCATTGAAAAGTCGTGTATTATTCTGATGGGTCTGCCTTTATAAGTCACTTGACCTTTATCTTTTGCAGCTCTTAATATTCTTTCTTTATTCTGTATGTTTAGTGGTTTAGTTATTGTGTGGCAAGTGGACTTTTTTGGAGGGTCTAGTCTCTTTGGTGTTCTATAAGCTTCTTGTATCTCCATAGCTATATCCTTCTTTAAGGATAAAAATCATGCAGTTTGTCTATGTCTCCCCTCAAAAAAAATGGAAGCCACAATGAATAAAGAAAGAATAATATACCCATGCAGGTTTTCTATAAAAGAGATTTCACACCACTTAAGAAATACTGAGTAGCTCCATTCTACATTAGATGATAACCATGTTCAGCTATTTCAGAAACTCTGTACCCAACTAACCAAATTGACTGCAACTTTAACATCAAAGGATTAGTGTTTCTATGGGGTTCATTTTCTCCTCAGCAGTTTGTAACTTCAGTGTTGTTATTTGTTTTGCTTTCCCTCACATATCTTTAGTAATTTGTAAGTGTAAACTTGTATGCCATTGCTACATTTATAGGTAGAGTGTTTATTCCAGAGATTGAACATGGGTACATACATGTACCACAGTGGACTTGTGGACCTGCGGAGGTCAGAGGATCTCCGTTGCCAAGCATCACCTTTTCTTCTTTGAGGCAATAGTTCTTGCTGAACACCACTGCACACTCCAGGTTATCTGGTTTGTAAACTGGAGAGTCTTTGGTCCCTGACTCCATTCTCACCATAGGAGTGCTGGGATTGCAGTCTGAAGCTATTGGGTTTACATAGCTTCTGAGAATTTGAACTACAAGTATTGTTCTCACATTAGCTAACAAAGGGTTTTATTCATTTTGCCCTTTCCTCAATCCTAAATTTTTCTCCATTTCCTGATGAGAAACAAGTGTGTGCATTCTCTATGATCATTAAATGTATCTGTTCTGATCTTTAGCTCATGTTTTTAAAAACTTAGGTCATTGATATGCTGACACCCGCATGCTAAACGTTCTTTGTATATGTCAGCTGTAAGCCTTTTTAGTATATGTGTTGGACATTAAAAAAAAAAAAAAAATTCAATCCTCGATGTAATATCTAGTGGGGTTTTTTTTGTTTTGTTTTGTTTTTTTGTCCTTTTTCTGACTCTGGGGAATGATTACATCAGTACATTGTGTTAGCATGTAACCAATTTTTAGAGAGTCTGAGGAAAAATAAAATTGTTTTCTGCAAAGACCCATGTTTCTGTGAACATTGTATTGACAGTGAACCATTTTGGCCAGTAAAACTAAAGATATGACATGTAAATACATGTTACCTGATCTGCAGGACTAAATAACATTCTCAAGCATGCTAACTTAATGCTATTCTCAACTTATATTTCAGTGAACTTAATCCAAAAGAGTCTGACATTTACTTATTTGTGAATTATCTTATTGATTCTGTAAAGTAATCTGAATTGTCTGTACATCATTTAACTTTAAACATAACAACCATAGATTTAATAAAGTCCATACATTTAAATATAATCTTTGTATGGCTAAAACGTAATTTCTTTGTTTTTTTCCTAGTTTTGCTTTATTTTTACTTTTTTAGTTTTTCATTTGCAATGGTGTTCTATACTTCCCATGTTAAGGCTTATAGATAGCTTAATGTTTTTGATGAAGTAATGTTCTCTTGGAAAGGAATTGCTTTTTGTTTGTTTGTTTGATTGTTTGTTTCTTCTGAGGTTCTTTTGGTCATTCTTTTGCTCTAACTTTTAGTCCCATTTTTATTGTTTAGTATGTCCAGTTTATTTGAATTCTTCTTTAAATTTAGTTTGTGAAAAAAATTCCTAAGCTCTTTCCCTGAAATGAACTGCTTCAGACACCGCCTTCCTCCTTCCCTCCCTTCTCCAGTGTATGCTTCTTAGCATTTATTGCTGTCTTATGTAAGACTCTACTACACTGTGTAAATGGCCAGTGGATATTTACCCATGAACTACAAAAGCTCACCCTGTGTCAGACAATTGGTGTGCATTCTGACACCCAATTCTGCCAGGTTAGTGTTAAGACATTATAGCAGGAAAAAGTGTTGCTTCTTATTTTCCTGAGTGAATGATACTAAAGCAAGGGTGATGATAGAGACACAGGGCACATTCCCCCTATTGTCACTCCAGGGGAAAAGCACTTCTCATATTCCATTGTTATGATGTCATAGCTGGGCTGTATTTGAGAGTGATATGGACATAGGACCATGATGTATATTATGTTATAATGAAGTCCTTTCTAAAGACCACTGTGGACCTTGTCATTTCCTTTATTTGTACTGATTTACTACCAAATATAAATGATAAAGTGAAAGCTGTTTCAGGTAAACACTGTTTCTGTTTTCTTCACCTTTCTTCAAGATGTGGAACAATGCTATAATCACGAAATTGCGGATGCCAGGAGCTCTGTGGATATAGAATACCATGAGTTTTTTGTAATTTTGGTTTTCCATTACATCTATACATGGATATTGGTAGTAGAGGAGTGGAAGAAAAACAGATAAACCTACTTTTTCAGAGTACCCCTCAATATCCACTTATTTCTGTAATGAAGTAGTGCAGCTGAAGTTTTCCTGTGTTCTACTTGGCCCATGGTCAGGACAAATCTCTCTCACCTGCCATTCCTGCGGCTGCTTGGACCCAAGTAAACACACAAAGGCTCGTATAAATTAAAATTGCTCAGCCAAAATTAGCTCAGGCCTTCCACTGACTAGGTCTTATGTTTAAATTTACTCATAATTCTTATTTATGTTTAGCCACATGGCTTGGTACCTTTTCTCAGTTTTGCCTTTACATGTTGCTTCCTTTGTGTCTGGCTGGCAACTCCTGATTCTGCCTTCCTCTTCCCAGAATTTTCCTCTCTGCTTATCCTGCCTATACTTCCTGCCTGTCTAATAGCCAATCAGCATTTTATTTATTAACCAATCAGAGCAATACATTCACAGCATACAGAGCAATATCCACAACACTTCACCTTTTCCTTTTTTTTTTTTTCAAAAAGGAAGGTTTTAACTTTAACATAGTAAAATCACATATAACAAAACAATTGTCAAGCAAGAATTATAGTTATAACATCTAGCCTATTTGTATTTGGCAAAATTAAAGAAGAGATCCTATCTATCCTATATTTGTAAGTCTAAGGTTTCATATCTAACTTTTCTGTTATCATAACTAAAGAGAAATTATAACTATCTAATCTTCAACTACATCAAAGACCTCAGAGAGATATACAATTATCTAGGTAAAAAGAAAGTGCATTATAAGCAACTTTCGAAATCTAGAATGACAGAGACAGCTGGCTGACTGGACAATCATCCAAAGTTCCTCTGTAAAGTTGGGGCATCTGTCTTCAGTCCACATGCCTAGAGTCTCTCAGTCACTTTTCTCTATGTCCAGTAGAATGTCTGGCAGTTTCTTCTGTGAAGCAGGAACCTGAAGGACCATTTCACTAAGCAAAGTTTAGTAGTTACCTTCTTATGGGTCCTGTTTATCCAGTGGATACAACATTTTGTCAAGCAGTCCAGGCAAGAACAGTATCTTGCCAAAATGACTATTTTTGCCAAGAAGATTAACTCCATATAGAGTATCTTCAATTCCCATCCTCCTATCTGAAGTAATCAGTGTTGCCAGGAGCAGACATGCCTCACTGTCCAGAAATTTCAAATTTTTAAAACATTTTAAATGCCATATTCTGTAGGTCTTTGAAGTGTTTGAAGATTACCTACCTGATTGAATTATATGTATGTATACCTGGAAAATTTAACATGACTATAAGTTTGACTATCATAGAAGACCAATTATTAATCTATATTTTTAATTATTGATTACAATATAAATGAGTTACATAAATATAATATCTTAAGCGACAGTAGAAATATATATATAATTAACAAGTTAAGTTTAAACTTGTATCAATAAACTAAAATCCATAGCAATGTAAAACATTTCTAAACAAGTTGTTTGTCTTTAAAAGAAGGTTCATTAATCTACCCTTTCATCCTATCATATCTATACTATCCCCCTTTCTTCTTTAGAAAAAGATCACATTTATAATCAACTTGTTTTAAATAAAAATATCGGTTTTCCTCTATTAAACATCAGATGACTCTTCTGATATGGGACAGAAGAATCTCTCAACTTTTTCCTTTAACAATGTGCTTTGGTTTAGAGGAGTGAGCCACTTCCATCTCCATAGCCAGCTTAGTATATTTGGGAACTTAGGCATAGCTTCTCATAATACTTTCTGCTGGATGAGGGTACTATATTTTTATAGGGAAAGAAAGAAAATTTTAATATAATAGAGTAGTCTATGAGGCTGTATTCTCTGAACCAGTTGCCTTGAAACCATTCTGGATGTTGGGTTATTGGGGCCATGGTGAAATCTGAGACCACAGGCAGTCTTGGCTGGTCAAACCTGATATATCTTAATCTGGAACAAACCCATAGCCACTTGCTTCCTGTGGAAACAAAAGCAGAGCCTCTTTTCCAAAGCAACATATCTCTAGATCTAAATTTTGAAGTCAAGATATCTTTAAATGTACATATTGGTTTAACTGAGCAGCCTTTACAATCAAATGTCTTTCTGCAGTTATAAATCCCAAAGACAGCACAATCCAGATTCTCTGTGTGATATCCTTCTTTATGTGGCTTATTTTTTATATTTTACTTTCTCTTTAAAGACTTTATTTTTTAAAACTATTTATTTATATAACTGCATATATTACCTTTTTCTCTCTCTTCCAAGCCTACATACAGTTTTACACACATTGTAAACCATGTAGACATTTATACCAATTAAATATGTCTTATTGTGAATCTGTTGATTTAAACTGCAGCAGTCCCTTCCCACTGCAGCTTCCCAACCTGGTAGTAGTATGTTTACTGCCAGGTCTGGGTCTGGGAGCCATGTTTACCATCAACCCTCATAAGCAGTGGGTCTATGCTTCTATCAATTCAGCGTGTAGCCCAGAAACCTCTTCATATATATATATATATATATATATATATATATATATATATATGTATGTATTTATCAAAAGCTATATCCACCATGCACCATGTTGCACAGCTTTGCTGGAATGTGCCATGGTGTAGCTTTAGAACACATGCTACAAATCCACCATAGAGTAGCTCAAGCCCTGCATGTTGCAGCTTCTCGCTGCCTGCATGAGACATGAAGCAGGAATCTGTTTTGGGCTGCATTTAGAATTGCTTATTAAGCATTCCCAGGTTTGAGGTGAAAACCCAAGCCATTAGGCACCATTTGAAACTGAAAGTTTTTCTATGACCTGCCTGCTCCACAGCTGCTCAGACCCAAATGAACACATAGAGGCTTATATTTATTAAAACTGTATGGCTTAATGGCTCAGGCTTCTTGCTAGCTAGATCTTACATTTTAAGTTAACCTATTTCTATAAATCTATACCTTGCCACAAGGCTTGTGGCTTACTGGTATCTTTATATCCTGCTTCTCCTGTTGCAGATGGCAGTGTCTCCTGACTTAGCCTTCCTGTTCTCAAAATTCTCCTCTCTGCTTGTCTCGCCTATACTTTCTGCCTGGTTACTGACCAATTAGCATTTTATTTATTAACCAATCAGCACAACATATTCACAGCATACAGAGTGATATCCACAGCAAAATAGAAACTAAAGTGTGCTACAATAGTTCAACTGAAATGTGCTTGATGTGCAATATGATAACACATGATTTTATCTGCATACTTTAGCATATCTTAAAGTTTTCAATGAGATACTTTAATTTAAATAATTTTAATAATGACTGACATAAGAATGTGTTTCTGAAATACTTTAACTTTAAAACAAGCAAAATAAGACAGTGTATTTATGTGAACTCAGCACTCTAGTATACACTTATCATATTTTATATATGTCTATATTTAGAAGAAAACACTAATATAAACATCTTAAATGTGAAAGTTGTAGATGAAAGCATTAACAGAAAAATGAGATTTCCAATTCATTTTACACAAAATAGTTTCAATATATAGACTAGTGCAAAACAGCTCCTCAAAATTTTAGTCTTCCTTCAAACCATAGTAAAAGAAATTGAAATTATATATCAAATCAAAACTATTTCATTTTACAAGGGAAGAATTCAGCAAAATATTTGGTGAGTATGGCAGAGAACTCTTTAGGTAAATTTAACACATCAGTTTTCCTTGATGTATTTAATCATACTCTACAGCTGTCAATTAGGTAAACAAGACCATCTTCAAATAAAAAAAATACCATAAATTACTATGCACATCACAAATATCTCCACAATGAATGTATCATGGGAAAGAAACACTTAATAATATACTTTATTAGTAATAAGAGTTTTTAATCACAACTACTTAAGGCTTTAAGACGGCACCTCTCACATTGAACTCTGTGACTTCTTTTTGACCTGTAGATTTTACAAAGGACATTAAGGAGTTTGAAGAAAGTGATTTTAAAAGATCCTAAAATAAAATGGCAAAATGTTTTACAAAAGTGAGTAGAACTATGAAGAAAATATTATATCTATGCACTTATTTATTTGTATACAGATATTTGCTTATTCCCAACTCTTTGACAGTAACCCTTGCAGACACCAAGGAATGACAGAAAAGTAACAAATATTTGTTTGTTTGTTTGTTTTGTTTTGTTTTGTTTTGTTTTTGAGAAACCCACTTACAAGACGAGAAGTACCAAAAGAGCACACAGTGCAGGCATGATTGAGTTAGAACATTGGTGGTAACACTATTGTCTTTATTGCTTGAGTTGGTAAGAAATAAAATAAGGCTATGGTTCAACATCTCTTTCTGCAAAGGTAACAGAAAGACAACAACTTAGAAAAGCCCAACTATCCCATCACTACTGCATTTTTAACACAGAAGCAATTTTTTAACTTTGTTTTGCATTCTATAATTCACTAAAATTAAAGCACATTAATGTATTTTCTCTATGAAAGATTTCCAAATATTTTGAGTTGACTAACCAATTATATTAAATACTTCTGAAAGCCAAAGGTGAACATTTGACAGTTTACAACTTTTATTAATGACATTTTCAAAAATTTGATTTTAGAAAGGGTCCTGGGAGAGATGGCTTAAATTGGGGTCACTGTGGGAATGAGATACAAACATAATGCAATGAAAACTTCCTATAATGTATGAGGGGGTGATTCTAACAAAGACTCCCAAGTAATGTCGAATATGGATCCTGAACTGACCATCTTCTATAACAAGGCAAGGATTCCAGCAGAGAGACTTGAACACCAAGACAGTAACAAGACCTTCTACCTACAGTCTGCCCTGCCTACAAAATGTGCAAGGGTAAAGATGGCACAGAACCTGTGGGGGTAGCCAGGCAATGCCTATTCCAAGATAAGAATCTCATGCCTGGCATTACCTGGATGGCCAGGAACCAGAGGCTGAACATCCCAGAGAACTAATAGAATGGCAAGACTGGCAAAAAAAAAAAAAAAAGTTGATGAAATGATGAAATGATACCTAATGATATTCTGCTGTATTCACAGAGTGGAGTATAGTATAATTATCATCAGAGGCTTCATCAAGCAAATGATAGGAATAGATACACAGGATCACTGCTAAACATAAGGCGAAGCTGAGAGAATCCCCAGGAAGAGGGGAAGGAAAAATTATAGGAGATAGAGGGTTCAAGGATACCACAAAAACAGGGCCCACAGAATCAACAAACCAGGACTCATACAGGATCAGAGAGACTGAAGAGACTATCAGGGAGCCTGTAGGGGTCTGACTTTGGTCATCTGCACATATGCTATGGTTTTATAGCTTGGTACTCCTGACAGTGAGAGTAGGGCTGTGTCTGACTCTTTTACCTGCTTTTGGGACCCCTGTCCTCCTACAGGGTTGTCTTGATATGAGGGTGTGTGCTTAGTCTTATTGTAATTTGATATGTCATGCTTGGCTGCTATTCCTGGAAGCCTTGATCTTTTCTGAAGGGAAATAGAGGAGAAGTATATATATAGGAGAGAGGGAAGGTGGAACAAAAGAAATGGATAGGAAGGGAAACTGTGTTATTTATATAATATATGAGAGAAGAATAAATTAAAAATAAAAGAGTTTCTCATTTTATCAAAAAGATATCCAATGGATCTGGAAGCTTATTGTCACAAATAACTACCATTTCAGTTTCAAAAATATTAATTTACTATATAAATGTTTCTTTCTGTTCTTTATTTCCTTCTTTTTTTCAGGAATTGATATATGAATTGAACCTCTAATTGTTAGTAATTGGACATCTACTTATTATTAGTGGAATATATGTAATCATCTCAAAGATGGCAATACTTCCATATTTAAATAGAGCCAGGGATCTTGAAAAGTATGTAAAGGCATCTGTCAATCAGAGACATAGAAAATGAACCAATCAGAGACATAGTCCCTGAGAACTAGAGAAAATTTCACTGTGAAACCATTTTCTTCAAGAATTGAGAAAGAACTTAGGGTTCCTAGCCCCCCCCCCAAAAAAAAACTGAGAAAAAGAAGAGGCTTGAGGGATCTCACAGGAATATTTACACTTGTAATAGGAAACTTAGTCATGGGATTCTCTGTGATTTATCAGTAATGCCTTAAAAATATTTAAGACATTATATATAAAGCCTTAATAAATATTCTTTAAGAAAATATAAATTCTTCTTATTTAAGGAAAAGGAAGTGAAATAATGTTTACATGTAACAGAGAATGACAGCAAAAAAGAAATGATGGGAGAAAAGAAAATTCACACACAAAATGAAGAGTTAAATAATTTTGCTTTAATTGCATTCATTATTCTTATGATCTACATGCATGGTAGTTGACAAGTAAGGAATATTATTTTTCCATAATTCAGCTAATATAAAAAAAACTTTAATATTCATTTCTTGGCAAAATCGAATACAAAGAAGTATTTGCATTTAGGGCTACTATCATCATGTTGTTGCATCAAAATATTAGCATCTCTTCCTTGACATCCATCAATAAAAGATGCCAGAGAGACAACAGGTGAGCTATCTACATGGGAAAATCTGAGTGTCACATGGTAATGTAGAAACTTGAAAAGATAAACCAAACATTCCAGGAATTTTCTCAAGATAATACAGAGGAATAACTAGAGACATGTCCTCAGATATTCTCTACCAAGCAGTTCTGTTTGTCATGTAGATGGTTAATGAAGTCATGCATGATACATCAAGTGGGACACAGCATTAAAAAATATGTGATGCCTCTCCTCATGGTACACCAGAAAATGGGCTATACTGTAAGATTTGAAAGACTCATGAGTGAAGGCACAATTTCCTGAAAATATTCTTTATAATATACTTTGTTTTGATAACTTATCATATTGTCTTGTGAAGAGAAGTCAAATTGTCATGTGATATCTATAAATAACCAAAGAAATAATTGTTCTCTGAGATGCTCAGAAAATAGGTTCAAAATACATAACTCAAGTCACTATGTCACTGTAACTTTGTACTTTTCTTTAGCATTGATTGAAATGATATTAAATTTAGTTTCTTAGACTTACAAGAATTAAATGCCTTCATTAGTATTTATATGGTTAACATATATAGTATTAATTTGTTCTGTACTAATTAATAGTGGCAGATAATTATTGTTTATGCAAAGAATAATTTAAGTCTACCTTGTATTCTGTTTTGAGTCTTGTGTGTGATAATTAAACTGTGTATCTATGATTCGTCAGTTGAGTAGTTAGAACTGCAGAGAAAAGATGGAATTTTAGTAGTAATTGTTTGAGTTACAGGTGTTTCTGCCTCTATTTTAAGTATATTTAGAATGCTGATAGTTACAAAGATTTTTATGTGAATATTAGTAACATTATGTTAAATCTATATGCAGATTTTATACTTTAAAAGAGTCCATCTGCTACTCTATATTGTGGTATAGTAACATTTACACACAGCTCTGAAAATAATCATATAAAATTGAAAATTTAAAACACTCATAAAAATTAATTGAGTTTTTTTACTACCACCCTGAGCTCATTGCATTGTTCAGTGGATGGATATATATATTTCCTTACTCTGCTTTTCCATCTCATTACTCTTGCTTGCTATTAAATGGATAGAACATTCTGAAATTAAGAAAGTTATAGGTTTAAATCTGGATGAAAGCTCACTTTTATAAAACATATGATTGTCAAGATAGATTAATATCCTTTATCTATAAATGTAAAAAATCAAAAGTCAAGTAAAACCTAATGAACAATATACATCCATCCTGTGATCCATTTATATACAGATGCCAATTATTTATACATTTCCTCAATCTTAATAGAGTTTAGTAATTTTAATGATAAATGCATCTCTGCTTTCATATAACTTATGTAAATTTCCTTAATTATATTCATAACTATTCTACAATTTTGATTTATTTAAAATATGTGAAAAGTTGAAGACTGCTGCTTGAAATTGTAATGGACAGAGCCATCTTATTTCAGATGATTCCAGGTTCACTACTTTGGCTCCTGTCATTTTGTTTTTCAAGCTCACTGTGATGTTTTAAAAGAGAATGGACCCCATAGGTTCAGAGGTATTGGCAGTGTTAGAAGATGTGGTCTTGGTACAGTAGAGGCAGTTTTGTTGGAAGAATTGTGTCACTGGGGGTATAGGCTTTGAGGTCTCAGAAGCTCTAGCTAGGTCTAATGTGTCTATTTCTCTTCATGCTGCCTGTGGGTCCAAATGTGGCCCTTTCTTTAGCACCATGTCTACATGGATGCCACCACTCTTTATCTCATAATAATGGACTAAACTGCTGAAACTGTAAGTCAGACCCAACTAAATGTTTTCCTTAATGAGAGTTGTTATACTCAAGGCGTCTCTTCATAGCAATAGAAACCCTAAATAGTATACTCACCATCTTCAGTTGTTACATTTAGCAATTAATTAAAAGTCCAGTCATTAAATATTAAAATGTTCAAAGACTTCTTACCATTTAGAGTTGAAAACTGTCATGATTATTACTAAACTGTGGGAGAGATGTTTCCAACATCATTCTAGAATTTAATTTCACTATCAAGCCAGCTATCACATGTTAATCAGGCTGTTTAATATTTACTTTAACAAGATGAAACCAGAATAATAATCATTGCACAAAAGTTAAAATCAATATTTAAGGAATATTTCTAACAATGTTAAACAAGCATTTGACACATTCTATATGCTATTCAAATACATTTTTTATTTATCTGTTGTTTATCTATTTTCGTATATGTGTCTGTATTCATTGGGAAAAAAGTGATAAAGATAGGCACAAGACAGAAACAGAGCAAATATATTGTCCATGGTGAATGTGTAGAGTTCAGAGCACAACTTGTAGTAGAAAATTTTCTACTTCAATGATGAACTCAGTTTGTTAGGGGCAAGCATGTTTTCCTAGTGAGCCATCTTACCACTGCCACATATCCCATAAATTACATATATATATATATATATATATATATATATATATATATATAAAACTGATCAATGGGTTTTCTTTGTTTACTGACATTTGTAATTGGAGAGATCTCTTCTGTACACTGTAAGTATCCATCTTCTAGATCCTAGTAGTAATCCCAGGTTAAAGGATCCCAAATACATAACAACAGTGTGAAATACCTCCTGCAGAGACACCTTACAATGTTGAGAGCATTTATAATATTAAAGGAAGAGGTTGTCTTTATATCTCTATATGGTTGTATAGCTATAGATATTTTCAAAGAGATAAAAACTGTGTTTTCATAATTAAGTCAAATGTCAGATTTTACATACATGAATAGGCATATTCAGGTATGTATAGTAGAGTAGATATGTTTTAAGTTATATTTATTCTACACTTTTATCTAAAGGCTTTATATTTTTCTCCATCCATATTAATCTTTGAAAAACATAATAAAACTTAAATACCTAGAGAAATATAAAATGTATCACATAAAACTTTTATTTTGCCTTTTTAGTTTCACCATAAAAGAGATATCAAGTAATTTATAGGGCACATGGTTGTAATAGGACTTTCTATTACATGATGAAGACTTTTCCATGCAAATCTGAGAAACTAATGAAATATGATGAACGACATATTTTTAGAGTAGGAAACATTTTATGTACAATAATTTCATGTCAAATTCATAAGGATAAATACTCAAGAACATATGAAAGCAAAGTTTGTGGAGAGATGCTGAATTCCTGTTGTTAGGCCTGACAGCAAGAACCATTACCTGCTGACCGACCCTACAAACACACCTCCTTTTAGAATCCATTTTATTTTGTCATACTTGAGCAAGAGATTTATTTTTTCAGTTTGGTACTTTTGTCATTTTTACTCATGCCATTATTTTGACTTCCCTTTTCCTTTAAAATACTTATATTTCTCAACACAAATTGAGTTAAACTTTCAAATGAAAATATAATGAGCTGAATAATGGAATGTGGTATTAATTCTCCAACATGCTTCTACTGAAAATATGTTCCAGTTTCTAAATCGTCTATTATACTATTAGCACATCTTTGGGCAGAATAAATACATTCTAAGTTTTCAAAGAATATTTAGGGTTTGGGGATTAAACTCAGTGGTAGAGCGCTTGCCCAGGAAGCACAAGGCCCTGGGTTCGATCCTCAGCTCCACCAAAAAAAAAAAAAAAAAAAAAAAAAAAAAATTAGGTGAGGAAGAAACATATAAATAAATAAGTTGTTCTGAAAACAAGATTTTTTATGATTCAAAAATTCGTGTTCCTTTCTTAAAAAATTGTGTCATGGATGTCTCCCAAACTAAAACAGTAGCCATGGTGAATTTTAATAACTTTTTCTAACTTACGTGATCAGAAAGAAGTTATATGGTTCAGATTTTGGAAATGCTCTGGTGCATACTCCTGTTGTACCATTTTGTTTAGTTTATAGCTGTGTGATAGCTTCAGTTTGGTTGTGGATTTTTCAGAAAGTATTTCGGTTTAAGCATATGCCTAGCTTTAGTTCCATCAAACTTAGTTTTCCTGATGACATCGGTTGTCCTTCTTCAAGATCATAACTGGGAGTGAGCTTTCGCTGCAATGACATGAGACTTAATAACTCTGCACTCACAGTCCTTCCTCACTTTCAAACCCCACACTCAGAAAAGGTTTACGTTAAACATGGTTTGGAACGATGCATAATGTTTTCTCCTGAAGTATAAGAGTTACTCTTAGATTCCCACCTGATACTCTAAGAAGCATGAATATGGACTTTCCCACTGAGCACCCTGAAGACAATGTTCAGATGCTACACATCAACCTCGTGGGAACAATAGTTCTAAGAGGACAGGAGTTGGATCAGTATTTTATAAACCTTAGAATGTACATTATTAAATAAAATGGGTTGCCATGACAATTGGCACATTTAGTATGATTTTAGTAATGTAAAATGAAAGAACAAAAGCAATTATTAAAATAGAACTAAGCCAACATTTAAATCCTGGCAAATACAAGTATATTTAATGAATACCAATGAGAATTTATTTTCTGTGTCAAGTAATTAATTTCTAAAACCTACAGTTTTTAATTTTGTGTCAGTCTTCGTAAAATATGTTTTGAATATATATTCTATTAACATATTCTCTTTCTTTTTTAGTAAAGTTAATTATTTTCTCATGAAACTATTGCTTTTACTTGCTGAACTTATTATTATGTAGTTTATGATTTTCATTCTATTATAAATAATAGATTTATATTTGTAATTAACTTTTATATTTTTTATAGCTAATGTGGGGATATAATTGATTTCAATACTGTTTTTTATCTGAGGCAGAATTACTGAACTCAATTATGAGTTCTAGTTATTATTCCATAAATTCTCTAGATTTGCCTGTAGAGTCATCTAATTTACAGAGACCAATATTCGGTTTCATCTTTTCTTATCTTTATACTTTTAGTTACTCTCCGGATATTTATTCTAGATACTGAGCTGATAATTGGCAGTCACAATATTGCTCCTGTTTGGCAGAAATATTTAAATACTTATAATTTTGTTGACTGTGCTTTACTTGAAATAAGTTTTCATGATCTTTTCTGATCTATTAATCATGATGTTAAGAAAAGACTTTTTGTGCATATCCTACCAAATAATTTTACCAGTATTTTCTGGCAAAATAATGTATATTTATTATATATTCCTCTCATCAAGTAGTATTTTGTGTTTAAAAGTTGATGATTACAGCATAGCTAAAAACCTGAATAGCTGGGTAGTTTTACTTATTTTTGTCACCTAAGAAGAATAAAATGTGATATTGATGATGTATTTATAAGCATAATAGTGTTCTTAGGAATGGTCAATTATGACCTGTAATCCCATTGATAATTCCTACAAATCCAATAATAGTTCATAAGTTTAACATTATTTTTATTGTTATATGTTATTTTAAATGTTATTTTGTTTTACTATTATTATGTAGAGTATATATGTGTGTTATATATGAGTGGTGTGAGTGTAGATATGTGCTTGCTACAATAAACCTTTGGAGATCAGAGGATGACCTTTGTGAGTAGACTTTCTCCCTCTTTCCTGAAATATGGAGGTTGAACTCAGCTCAACAAGCTTGTGTATCAAGTTCATTAACTTACTGAGCCATCTGAGCCATATTAATGCAGCTTTTAAGAGGAAAATCTAATGTGAATTATTTTACAGAACAAAAATTATTGAAACACTATGGAAATATATAACCTAAATATGAGAGAAAAGAATGATATACTATATAAGTGATAAAAGCCTAACATCCAGAATATTAAAAGTGAACATCAAAAATACATTTCAAAAGAAAATAGATAAAATAGCTCTTTAAATATATGCTCAAAAGACATACAAGTATCAAAAGACTGAATCAAAATTGTTCAACATCATTAATCATTAAAGAATTGCAGAGAAAATCATAATGGTATTCTCTTTATGTCCTAGTGTGCCTGCGGTCATCCTCACAATCAACAATAGTACGTTTTGGTCAAACTGAATTACTGAATAATAAAGTAATTTAAATTACAGATATATATATATATATATATATATATATATATATATATATATATATATATATATATATATAATCTAAAAATAAGTATTAAAATATATAAAATTTTTAATACAGAATGATTCATAAAATTTAAAAAGATTTAAAAATGTTTGTCCAACATAGTATATACTCACTCATAAGTGGATACTAAATGTGAGGGAAGGGATGACCAGACTGCAACCCACAACTCCAGAGAGGCTAGCTAACAGGGAAAGACCCTAGGAGGGACACATGGATGACCGTGTGAAGGAGAAATGGAAAAGATCTACATGAGTGGACTGGGGGTGGTGGCAGAGGGTGAGGAGTGGGGGATGAGAACACAGGGAAATGGGAGGGTCAAGCTGAAACAGGGACAGAGTGGGAGGACAGGGAGGAAGATACCATGATAGATGAGGACATCATGGGAATAGGAAGAGGCAGGGTTCTGGGGAGGCTCTCAGGAATACACAAGGTTGACCCCATCTTGGTCTGCTGGCAGTGGTCGAGAGGGTACCTGGACAAGTCTACTCTGGTGACCAGCCTAGCAAATAACTTAGCTGTCATCACAGAGCCTTTGTCCAGTGACTGATGGAGGCAGATACAGAGATCTATGGCCAGGCACCAGGCTGAGCTCTGGGAATCCAATTAATGAGAGAGAGGAGAGATACTGCAGGTGAGGGACATGGAGATCATCATGGGAGGAAGTGCAGAGATGACCAGCCACACTAGTGGAAGCCCATGAACTGTGGACTGGTGGTTGTGGAGCCCCTATGGGACTGGACTAGGCCCTCTGTATATGGAAGATAGTTGTTTGGATAGAACTATTCGGGGGGCACCCAGGCAGGGACATCATGATCTGTCCCTGGTCTATGGGCAGGCTTTTGGAATCTGGTGCCTGTTGTGTGACACCTTGCACAGCCTTGGTACAGTGGGAAGGGGCTTAGACCTGCCTAGGCTCAGTGTGCTGGGCTCTGCTGACTCCCCATGGGAGACCTCGATTTGGGGGATGTGGGGATTCAGGGTGGCTTGGGAAAGAGGGTTTGGAATTGGGAGGAGGGAGGAGGGGGCTCTGTGGATAGCATTCGGAGTAAGTAGAAAATTTCTTAATAAAGAAAAATGAAAAATAAAAATAAAAAATAAAAATGTTGGTCCAAAGACAGAAAGAAAACAATTGTACTAGACATCCTAATCTACATACTTGTTAAGCACTTTAGGTATTCCATCAAAAAAGAAACATAGTTCTCATGAAAATTACAGTATTGGTTCTCTGCCAAGTCTTTAGGTTTATTAAAGTAAGCCAGATATGAAAACATATTATAATCATAAAATATTTAAAAGAGAAAATCAGATAGACATGAAAAATATATTGAAGTCCTACAGATTCTTGTAGGGGATACAGAAATTGTACTCCTTAATGCAGGCTGATATATATATATATGAAATAATTAGAATGGTTACAAAAATAAAATAAAACCAAAAGGTACACTAGGGTAATCCCAAAGAAGAATCTTTGATTATTTGCCCTCAAACCCAAAGGTAAGTTTAGTCTTCACCCCTCATCAAGGAAATTTCTCTTTGCAGCAGAGACCATCACAGAAAAACACAGCCAATTAAATCACAGAGTTGTGGAGCCCAGTCCTAATGGACTCATCTACAAACACTACCACAGCCAAAGCTCTGGGAATACTGTGGAAGAGAGGGCAGAAAGTTTGTAAGAGAGAGGATCAGGGAGTTTGCTGCTGATTGTCTTTCTTAATAACACCAGAAGTGATATTTATAGAGTATAAGAAATATAACAGCCCAAATTTAAGATGAACAAGCACAATACCACCAAACATGAATAACCAAGGAGGCTTCAGCAACACAAAAATGTTATAGGCAACAGAGTGAATCAGACATTGGCTGTCCAATGTCAAACTGTCTGCAGTGAAAGCATACATGCAGGTACCACTATATGGATACAACATAACATATATAGGAATAAATGCAAAGATTTCAAACATACATATACACCGGCAGACATATGAACATGCAATGACAACTGGTGTAAAGTGAGGCCAGTATTTAGAAGGAAGGGAGGCATGTGTGGAAGAGTTTGGGGCAAGGAGACACAAGGGAGAAATGTTGTAATTAAATCACAATCTCATCATTTTTAAAATCTATTCTTTAAAAAAATTGTCAAATTTTATTTTATATATTCATTATTAAAAGCATCCATTTTGAGGGGCTGGGGAAGGGTGGATATGAGTTTGACTTCTCAGAATCTATGTAAAGCCATACATTTTAGCTCAGGGTTTATGCCCTATATCAAGAAGGAAGATGTGATAGAATATCCAGAAGCCTGTGAACAAGCTAGTGAGAAAGAGGAGACTCTCAGAGAAGATGGAATTTCAAGTCTGTAATGCTGTTATTGGTTGTCAACTTGACTATATCTGGAACTCAAATGGCTGGGCATATCTGTGAAGAATTCTTCCTTAATTAAAACACATAATAAAAAAATTTTAAAAAATTATTTAAAGTTGAAAGACCCACAATAACTTAGATCTTTGAGGTGGGAAGACTTATCTTTAAATCTTGACCATATCATCTGCTTGAAGCCTACTTAAGGGATGTGGAGGAAGGAAGCTTTCTCTCTGTATGCCTGCTTGCTCTTATTGTTGCTGGTAAGTCCATTCATTCACTGACATTCAAGCTTAATTCTTTGGGACTCTAACATATACTGAGACCAGATGAGAGATCAAGCCTCAAGGACTAAAAATGACGATCCTTGGAACTTCAGTTTGTAGACAGTCATTGTTGGACTAGCTGGACACAGCTTGTAGGTCATTCTAACATATACCCTTTATATATATATATTCCTTAATTTCTGTTCCTTTTCAGCACTCTGGCTAATAACAAAACCAACCCTTGAGTTTGTCCTTTGTCCTTTGCACAGGTGCTGTTGCAGCTGTGCACACGCACATGTGTACACACATGAAAGTATTTGCAAATACATTGCCTAATTCCTTATAATGTAATATTCATGTGTAAAGTGTAAAATTATATGAAATGAAGAAAAATAAGTTTAAATATTTTTTGATATTTATTAAAATATTTTTCTGGGAAGATAGCAATAAAATCTTTTAACATATTTATAAAAAACTATTTTATATCAGAAATAGTGAAGCACACACTATGTATTTGTAAAAACTTTAAAATTATGGCTTTGATCTATGAAAGATGAAAGTGAAGTAATAGTAATTGAGTTGATGAATCTCAAGTTTGGATGCTGGTCTTGAAGTTTTCTACATAGAAACCACATTCAAGTTCCTAAGGAAATTTCAACCTCAAGTTTGACTATGAGGAAATAAAAGAATCACAAAGATTGTCTTTCAATGTTCATAAACTCATTTGCCTCCCATTATATGCATAGAATTTTTATATTCATCTTAGTACAGTTAATACAAAAACACCATTAGAAATATGAACTAATATCAAGAAAAATAATTAGCACAAAATCCCATGTATGTTTGCATTCAATATACTAATTTCCAGTTTAACAAGAATAGGCATCCCAGGAAAGCTAGTGTTATTGAGAGACACACTCAGAAGCCTGCACTTTTAGTCACTTTGAAAATAAAAAGATTTCTTGACATGTGTTAAAAATGATAAACATATACAGGGAGTTCAGTATCCATTCAGTGAATGATGAGACCAGAATTCTCAGATTTCTTGATTGGTTGGAATATTGATCTTAGAGAAACTGGTTCACTGGCCTTCAGAGCTTCACTTCCTTTGTCAGTATCTCAGATACTCAGAAAAAAAAAAACCTATAATAATCACAGTAAAATTTCTTCTGTTTTTATTTCTGTGTGTGTGCATGCACACATGTGTGTGTGTGTGCACCTGTGTGTATTTGCCTGTGTCTGAATGTCTATGTGTTTCTGTATGCCAGGGTATCTGCACCTATGTGTGTGCCTGTGTATGTCTGTGTGTCTCTGTAGGTGGGCCAGTGTTTGTGTGTATTTACCTATGAGTTTGTGTCTGCATGTCCATTAGTCTATGTGTGTTCCTGTGTATGTCTGTGTTTGTTTGTGTGCCTGTGTGTGTGTGCATATGAATGTATGTATGTGTATGAGTGTCTGTGTGCAAGACATTGATATCATGTTGTCTCTTTGGCAGTCATTAGAGAATTCAATTCTCTCCTTCCAAACTATGTGTCTCTCTGGGTTGGGATTCAGGTCATCTGGCCAAGCAGCAAGTGCTTTTACAATGTTTCGTAATAAGAATATATGTTGTATCATACAAAAAAATAATTCTTGCAAATAAAGAGGATCAAAAGAGGGAGCATTTATAATACCACAGAATGAATAAGGGATTAACTTACTTTGACACTGTGAATTGAATGGTGGTTGAGGTCTCTTCACTAAGTAATGAGGAGCATGTAAAGAATCATATGTTAGTATGCAAATATATGCAGTCTATGCTCAAGAGTTTCCTTGATAATACTCTCATATTGCCCAGTAATTCAAATTAGAGCATACATTACATCCACAATTTTATTTTATTTTCACGATATCTAAAGTTACAGTTGTATGATCCATGCTGTATATATGCAGATAAACTGCTCTCTATATTTAGAAATGAATTAAAACTGGAAAGTGGGTCTAAAACACAAACTAAATGTTGAAATGAACTTACACATCAAGAACTATTTTTTCATCATTGTTGATCTCTTTCTTATCTCCATTTTATCTGTCACAGCTTTCTATTTCAAATCCTTTCTACTATCATCGATGGTCACAACGTGCTGCCAGCTGCTTTCTTTATTTGCAGTTTTTCTTCCCTATAGTATATCTGAGTCACTTGTATTTTACCGATCAATTTACCCAGAACAGTCTTAAATTACAACTTTAAATACAAACACACACACACACACACACACACACACACACACACACACACATACACACACATAGAATTTTTTTTTACAAAAATTTAAAGAGAAGGCGACTCTTACATGGAAAAATGAAAAAGCAAAATCAATGCTTGACCGGGTGTTGACAAGACGTCTAACATCCTGATTGCTCTTCTGTGTTTTATGGTGCTCTATTTTCTCTTAATTTTGAGGCTCTCAGTTACAGAGATTTTCATGCTGTTTATTTATTAAGACTTTTTTCAACTAAGTAAAAATATAATTTTGCATCAGTCTTTCAACTTTAAAGAAAAATCTCAATCCACACTCATCATCATAACCATGATAATTAATGCAACTATTTAAGTGCAAGTAATCATTAAGGAAAAGGGTTTCAGTGGATCATCAGAGCATGCTTTCACACAGGACAAAAGAAAATTTAAGAGTGCATAATAACACACACACACACACACACCCCACACACATATATAAATATATAAGTATATAATTTGTCTACTCATTATTAATATCAATGTAAGTGGCCAATTGTAGAATGTTTATTCAGCATACAAGAATCACTTTTAAACACTCAGCAACGAAAATGGAGTATTGTGCTACATACTTATAGTCTGTGCACTCCATGGGTGCATACAGGAGAATAAATGTCATCCCCACATATATAGGAAGTTTGAAGGCAGCCAAGATAGATGAGACTCTGTTTTTTAAATAATTTTTAAAAATGCAATGTTACATTTTCCACAAATCAATATTGCAAGTAAACTTGGTAATATGTATTTTAATACAATTTAACAACACATTTCTTATTGGAAAGGCCACTTTTAAAATATGTTCAAGGTGATACCTTCTTTGGATTTTTAAGTGATTTATTTTATTTCACAAAAAAATTGCATAAAATTGCAGTAACTTTGCAACTTATATCAGTGACTGAGTGTGCAGAAATAGAGTACAAATCTCTAAAGTTATACATGGGAGCTTTATGGAGATTACTTTCTAAGGAATATGTTTGAAATGTTATTTGATTCAAAGTACTGTTAGCATGCCAGTGTGTGCTTCACCAATATAGATGAAGTGGATATACTGACATTGTTTTAAGGGTGAGAAATATTGCTTTACCTATGATCACTGCTTTTCATGTTAGCCATTTTATATTATTCTTTATCCAACAGTTTTTTATTTTATTTATTTTTCAAGTGCTTTAATCTTATGTATTAACACTTACAGGTCTTATTAATGACATTAAATATATTTACAAAAGCATTATATTGGTTAAAAGCAATATTGCTTTAATTCCATAATAAAACACCATGATTAAGTATTTATTTTTTGATAACCTAGTAGGTTATATTAGTCTATTTAAAAATTAATCATCTTTTGTTTAAAATATTATTTATTGCTGCATAAAATAATTTCATTAATAAGACATTGACATTAACATTTTCTTTTATTTACATAATTAAAATGCAGTTTACATAGTCAATAATTTAAGAAACTCCCCTTTCAAAATATTAGAGTTAAAATTCAATGTTCTGCTGAAATGTGTGATTGCTCATATTTTTCTCATATATAGGTAAACAATTGCATAGGTGTTAAAATAGTTTATATAAAAATACTTCATTGTTCACAAATTATTTCTAATTTAAACATGAAGAATTAAGACATTTCAAGTGTTCATTTTACAATGATATATGGATAATTTTTATACAAGTGGCCTTTCAAGACTTCAATTACTGTTTGCAAACCTTTATTTATTTATTACGACTCATATATTAATATGGTTGATGTCCTCAAAGACAGGTTTTTAATGTTGCGATCAATCATGAAGTATTATATCTATCTATCAAAATGTTTTCTTTATAAAGAATAATAATCTTCTTAAGGTAATCCTTTGTAATTATTAAGTCATTAAAGTAATGAGTCTTCTGAACAGATTAGAATTTGATGGAGTCAGTAATTAATTATCCATCTCTAAAAGAAATAACAACTATGAGATTCTTTTACCATCCCTTATCTCTGAATTAATATTATAAAATCCAATTACAGGAAAGTTTCTACAAATGAAATTATGTACCAGCATCACAAGTTTTCATATGAAATGGTATATTATTAATTGAAGATGAACTGGACCATGTATTCCAATTACTCTCTTTCATACTATGGAGGAAGTGCTGTGTTACAAAGTAAAACATTAAAAATTCATTAAATCAAGCTTGAAATCTTTTAAAACTGAAATATACATGAAATTTCCTTTAGCTGAACAACAATCAAAAAATTTATAGTATATTTTGTATGCATTTATGAATCAGGATATTTTAATGAAATGAGAAATTTCTTATATATGAGACCTAAATTTTACTATAAGAAATATTGATATTTCTTACATGACTCAATTTTCATTCAAACAGAAAAAATGTTGTTAAAATTGTCTCACTTAACTGTCATCAGATATGCTTCTTTCTGCAGCAGATAGAAACAAAAATAGAAACCCATAGCCAGACAATGAGCAGAGAGTCAAACTTTGGAAATGCCATCCAAATGGGATAGCTTCCTCAGACCCCTCCCCTTAGGGCTCTGGGGGCTCTACTATGGAGAAGACAGAAAGATTATAAAAGACAGAGTGGATAGAAGACACCAAAGAAAGAAGACTTTCTAAATTAGTGTGATCAAAGCTCATATGGACTCACAGAGTGAGACAGTGTAGATCTGCAACAGATAGGGTTCTGGAGCTGTGAGGACTGGAAATAAGCCCCCATCTCTAATCCACAAGTTAACTCAAATTGACAACTACTTGCAAATGAAATCTTGGTTTTCTCCAAGAATGTCTCACTGGGGTGAGAAACCAGTCTTAAGGTTGGCTGCATACCCAGCAGTAGAAGGCCAACACAAAACAAACTCAAGGGCATCTTTGGGGGTCGTTTATCTCATAATGTTACATCTGAGCCTTTTTCCCCACTTAAAGGTCCATTACATACATATTATGGCTTCCATCTTTGTGTATTTATGAAATTTCTCTGTGTGTAAATATGTGTGTATCAAGATCAATATGTGTTTCTCATGCTTTTTCTTCAGTTCTTTTTCTTCTATTTTTGTTTGCTAGTTTTTTACTTTATTTTCTTTTATTCCAGTTTAACTTTGTTTTATCTTAATTCTTTACGTGCTTGTTTGTTTTCTAATTAGAGACAGAAAGAATGTGAATTTGGGTGGGAGAGGAGATGGGGAGAATGTCAGGGAAATTGTATGAAATAAATCAACTTGCAATGAAGGACAAAAATATTGTTAAATAATTGTTTAAAATATACACTAGATAATTATTTTATGAGAATGTTTAAATATAATATACACTGAGGACAAATAATCACCAGGGGACCTACGTTAATCACTGGCCTTGAGAAGACATGCACACTGGTGCAATAGTGACATTAGCATCAAGCTGCAATCAAATATTATTTTATTTATATCCTGCTCCACAAGAAGAAATCCATGTGTTTCATTATTGGGTCAAAATTTTATAACAATATTCACCCTAGTGGTGAACCTACTACTATTACTTTGCTAAATGGATATAGTATTAAACTGACTCCTGATGATTTATTGTCAAACCCATAGATTAATGCATCTTTCAGTCCTTTTCAGAGAAGATGCTATTTGTAGTAGATTGCAATTAATATAGAGACCTGCAATTGGCCAAAGTGCAGAAAATAAGAGACTGTGATACACTCAGCCTAAATGGGACATACATACATATATAAATATATACATATTTACATACTATATACATAACTGAATTCCCATGGTTTGGGAAGCATTGTTGAAGATACAGTAGAAAGAGGAGCTGAGCAAGAGGAGGCACATGGCTACAAGTAAAATTGTATTATGGAAATATCAAGGCAGTGGCACATATGAACTCACAGTAGATATGACAGCATGGCAGAACCTAAACTAGCTCAACCCACTCAAAAATCTCAGCATGGAGAAGGAAGTAGGGCATGGACTCCTATCCCTTCTTCAGTAAAGCTTAGCAGCTCTAAGTTGGTGGGAAAGAGAGTCATTTTTTTCCTAAGGCCCTAGCCCCTTCTAAGATGACCATAAGCCAGTGGAAAATTAAATATCTAATATATAAGGTGAGCAACACATGAGCTTAATGTGGGTTTTGTTGTTGTTGTTGTTTTGTTCTGTTTTGTTTTTTTGTTACAGAAAATTTCTTTAGTAGTGTTCAACTGGTGGCTTGTTTACAGTTTGAAGACTAGACCACAATCCTCTTGGCAGGGACAAACAATTGACAACTTACAGTTTATCTGCAAGTTGTAAGCAGAGAGAAAGAGAATGGACCTGACATGGGCTTTTGAAACTTCAAAGTCCATCAATCCCCAGTAATACACCTCTTCCAAAAATGTCACACCTCCTAATTCTTCCCAAAGATCCACCAATAAGAGACAGTCATTCAAAAACATGGGAGACTAGAGGAGCCATTCTCTTTCAAACCATGACAGGTGCAGAGAGCACATCCTTCTGACCCTATGTTTCCCAGAATCCCTGGGAGTTGAGGGCGGGAAGAAAAGTAAAAGTAAAGAAGAAATGGTAGATGTAAAATAATGGGTCATTTCTCACCAGAATCCAGTGCTAATATTTTTACTCCACCTTCTTAAAATTTAGAAACAGGTATGATGATCCGCTATCCCCAATCTTTTCATGGTCTTAGAACTACCACAAAGATTTTTGCATGATATTTCTTTCTCCAGGAATGGTCTATGATCTGGGAGAAAACTCTTGGCAAAGAGTTTACAGAGAGATCACATGTGTCAATTAAAGCTACATATTTAACTTTGGTGGACACTGTATATTTGAGTAATAATTTTATTAATTGCACTTTTGTTTCTTTCTTTAACTCTGTTTCTCTTAAAATTCTCAAACTAGTATTTCCTTTAAGAATATTTCTTAGATCTCAAACTGCTGTACATATGTTTTCCATATTATGAGTCAATAAATGTAATAACTGATGGGTATCACAAAGCTTATGTAACACTGGAAGAATTTAATAAGGACAGCAGTTCCTTATAATATGTAGAAAAAAATCAAATTGACATACTCATAGAATATCTGATCATTCTAGCTAAAATTTTTAATATTTTGGGATATTTCTATTATTGAAACTGAAAGTGAAAAGTTTTTTTAACTCATCAAAATGATAAAATTCTATTTTTAAAAAGAGTAGCTTCATTATTTGCAAGGGACATATTTTTAATAAGTTAAGGAACACTTGACCAGCTTTTAATCATACTGTTCAGAAAACATGACTAAGATGTTGGTGTTTAAGGACAGTGTGTTACATCCACATAGGATGACACTTTAGTTTACAAATAAAGATATGGGTTTACTTAAAAGGATATTTCTGTTTTATATGCCATTATTTAACTTTTATCAATGATCCAGACTAAGTCCAATTTTATTCTTCATTGAAGTTATGTTTTCCCTTATTTGTGAAGTAAGAGAAGAGAGATTGTTGTACCGACTTTAGAAGTAATTAACTCTTGTTTGAACCTTTAGGGAAGGTGAGCAAGGAGGTTAATCAGGAGAGAAATGTAAAGAAACTAAAGAAATTAGAGGGTCAGGGAGAAGCATCAGCATGTAAGTGAAAACTCTACGAAGTAATATTGTTTAATTCTATCATTGGAACTTGCTTTTTTTTTTTACATATATGGGAAGCCATTTATTATTACTGATCATTATACAAACAAATTTCACACACACACACACACACATGTGTGTATGTGTGTGTGTGTGTGTGACAAACAAGTATAATAATTTATAAGGATAACATAGTTTTAAATGGAGAAAATGCATTTAAGTTCTATCATTCAAATATGTGTGCCTTCATATGAGGTATAGCAAAAATCTTTGATTTCTGGTAATTGAACCATCTGTTTTTCCATACACATAACATGATTACTATTAGTCTGATTTTTCTTAGTACAGTTTCTTAGTAGTTCATATTAATAGGTGTTTGTATCTCTGACATCAGCATGGACAGAATTCTGCCTCTGCTCCTACATCAATGTCTAATGAGGAATGTCATTAGCAAACCATCAAAGGATATGTAAGAAAGCACTTGTACACACAGAGGGAACATTATGTAAAAAAAAAAAAAAAATGGATCATAAGATTACCTGATAACTCAATGACAACTCCAGCCAGTGAAGCAGACAGGCTAAGAGCAGACAATTCACCTATCCATTCTCTTCTCCAAATCAAATCCACCAATTTCATCTCTAATTGTGTAGCAGACCACCCCCTGCAGCCTGTCATTCTTCCCAATTCCCATCTTTACTGAACCATAAAGATCTTCATCTTCACACTCCCTTAATAATTATAATATCTAAGCCTCCAACCCCAGCAGGCATTCCCTGGACTCACAGGCCACTACTACCAAGGAAGTAGGTAAACTAATTGCTTATATTCATCTCTTCCTCTTATCCTCCAAATATACTCTTATACTCAGCCCTGTAGCAGACCAACCACTGTGGCATCTCTTTATTCACTCTCTTCCTCCATTCCCAGGGGACTATGCAAATGACAGTGAAACACCCTGCTTTCCTCCCATCTGTGGACCTGCCACACCCCCACCCTTCCTAGCCAGTCCTCATTCCTAAGTGTCTGCTTGTGATACCTAGAATAACGTTTTACCTGAAACACCCAGTGGTCACATGTATCAGAATCCTAGAAAAATTTACAACCAGACAACACACAGATACCATAGTCACCTAAGAATCAGAGAGGGCAAAAAAAAAAAAAAAATCAAGGAACAAAACACCCATTCAACAAAAACAAGACTAGATATTAGCTCCTTGAATTATAGTCTTCCCAAACTAGATACCTAAACCCCAGCATAAAACAAAATATAAAACAGCCAAGACAATAAGTCTTCACTAGAGGCCAGTAACCTCAGGAGCTGACCATTACACCATAGCTGAAGCATAAGACAAAGACCATAAAATAATCTTTTTATGAATAGGTTAGAGGTCTTTAAAGAGGAAATGAATAAATCACTTGAAGAAATCTGTGAAAATATAAACAAACAGATATAAAATGAATAAAATTGTTCAAGACCTGAAAGTGGAAACAATATCAATAAAGAAAATTCAAATTAAAGGGATTCTGGAAATGGGTCATATAGAATTTCTAATAGAAACCTCAGAGGCAGGCCTCACTAACAGAAGATGCTTATATATATAAGCAATGTCTACTTACAACTCTACCCCTGCAGTAGGAAGTAAAAGAAAAATTTCAGTCTAAAGAGGTAACCACACCCAAGAAAACATAATGTGGTTGTTTGAATAAAAATGGCTCCCATAGACTCATGTGTTTGAATGCTTGGTCCATAGGGAGTGGCACTATTAGGAGGTGTGGTCTTAATGGAGTTGATGTAGCCTTGATGGAGAAGTATGTCACTCTGGGGGCAGGCTTTGAGATCTCCTATGCTCAAGCTATGCCCAGGGTGGCACACAATCTCCTTATACTGCCTATATGGATCAAGATGTAGAACTCTCAGTTCTCTCTTCAACATGTCTGCCTGCATGTTGCCAATCTCCTTGTCCATTGTGATAATGCACTAAATGTTTGAAGCTGTAAGACACCCCTAATTAAATGTTTTTTAGTGAGAGTTGCCCTGGTCATGGTTTCTCTTCTCAGCAATAGAAACAATAACTGAGCCAGGTGGCGGTGGCACATACCTTTAATTCTAGTACTCAGGAGGCAGAGCCAGGTGGATCTCTGTGATTCAAGGCCAGTGTGATCTACAGAGTGAGATCCAGGACAAAGCCAGAACTACACAGAGAAAGCCTGTCTCAAAAAAACAAAATGAACAAACAAAAAACAACAACAAAAACCCAAACAAACAACAAAAAAAGAAACTCTAAGACAAAAGTGGGTACCACAGACTGGAGTATTGCTTTGATTGTCCTGATAGGTTTTTTTTTAATCTTTTTTATTATATTTATGTTTTAATATTACACATCAGCCATGGGTTCCCCTGTCCTCCTCCCTCCTGCTCCCACCCCCACCACCTTCTCCTCATCCCCTCTCCTCCATTCCCATCTCCTCCAGGGCCAAGACTCTCCTGGGGATTCATTTAAACCTTGTGGATTAAGTACAGGCAGGTCCAGTCCCCTCTTTCCAGGCTGAGCAAAGTAAGCTGTGTAAGCCCAAGGTTCCAAACAGCCAGCTCATGCACTAAGAATAGGTCCCAGTCCCACAGCCTGGATGCCTCCCAGACAGTTCAAGCTATTCAATTGTCTCACTTATCCAGAAGGCCTGATCCAGCTGGGGGCTCCACAGCCTTTGGTTCATAATTCATGTGCTTCCATTCATTTTGCTATTTGTCCCTATGCCTCTCCAATCTTGGTCTCAACAATTCACGCTCTTACAGTCCCTCCTCTTTCTCCACAATTGGACACCTGGAGCTCCACCTGGGGCCTGGCTGAGGATCTCTGCATCCACTTCCATCAGTTATTGGCTGAGAGATCCAGCACGACTGTTAGGGTGTTTGGCCATCTGAAAACCAGACTAGGTCAGATCAGGCTTTCTCTTGACCATTGCCAGCAATCTACAGAGGATGTATCATTGTGGATTTCTGGGGACCTCTCCAGCACTCTGCCTATTCCTGTTCTTATGTGCTCTTCATTTATCATGGTCTGTTATTCCCTGTTCTCCCTTTCTGTTCTTTTTTTTTTTTTTTTAATTAACTTTATTATGGTATTGCAATATAATGTACCCTTTTAAAATTTATAATGAGTTCAAGGCCAGCCTGGTCTACACAGTATGTTCCAGGACAGTCAGGGCCACACAGGGAAACCCTGTCTCAAAAAACAAACAAACAAACAAACTAAATTAGGTAACCAAATACAACCATCCAATAACCTCAAACATCTTTCATCCTAAATTCTCTCTTGTGTCCCACCTCAGGCAGTCCCATGCATATATCCTAGGCAACTATTGATTTTTTTTTAAGTTACAAATTAATTGTATGCCAAAAAGTCAATTTTCAATAAAAACCTAGTTTTTACCATCTTTAGAGTTTCACATAAATAGAATAAATACATTGTGTATAGTTCTGTGCCTAACTTCATCCAAGAAATTCTTCTAGATTATTGTCAATACCAGTAATTGATTATTTTCACTCTTGAGGTATACTGTACTGTAGGAAACACAGAGTATTATATAGGACCAAGGATGAATTTTCATCTGGTCGCCACGTTTTTAATGTTCCTTTGTCTCCACTATGGTTTAGTTGCCAGAGCTTGCCATGAATATTCAAGAATAAATTTTGTAGGTAAAATATTTACTTCTCTTAGAAAAATATAGGGGGATGGACTTTCTGAATTATGTGACTAAATGTCGCTTAATTACTTAAACAATTGCAAAGTATTTCCCCAGCTGCTCCATGTTCCACCACGACCATGCTGAGTTCTACGTCCTTGCCTGCCCCCACTGTGGTCAGTCTGTTTCCTCATAGCCACTATGTCACCATGTTACTCTGTAGCTCATCTCAATGCCATTCATTTGTAGTTCTTTGATGACTGCTGATATGGAACATGTCATGAATTGAAAAGCCATTTATATAATTTCTTTACGTTACCCATTTTGTTCCTATTTTTCACTGAATTCCTTCTCTTCTAATATCAGAAGTTGTAAATTTATTTATTTATTTATTTTTATTTTTTTCTTTATTATTATGTGTTTTAATTTTTATACGTCAGCCATGGGTTCCCCTGTCCTCCACCCTCCAGCCCCCACCCCCACCCTCCCCCAGCCCTTCCCCTCCATTCCCATGTCCTCCAGATTCAAGGCACCCCTGAGGATTAATTTAAACCTGGTGGATTCAGTACAGGCAGGTCCTGCCACCTCCTTCCAGACTGAGCAAAGTGTCCCTGTATAAGCCCAAGGTTCCAAACAGCCAGCTCATGCACTAAGGACTGATCCTGGTCCCACAGACTGGGTGCCTCCCATGCAGATCAAGCTATTCAATTGTCTCACTTATCCAAAGAGCCTGATCCAGCTGGAGGCTCCACAGCCTTTGGTTCATAATTCATGTGCTTCCATTCATTTGGTTATTTGTCCCTATGCTTTTTCCAATCTTGGATTCAACAATTCAAGCTCTTGCAGACCTTCCTCTTTTTCCACAATTGGACACCTGGAGCTCCACTTGGGGCCTGGCTGAGGATCTCTGCATCCACTTCCATCAGTTATTGGATGAGAGTTCCAGCACGACAGTTAGGGTGTTTAGCCATCTGATCACCAGTCTAGGTCAGATCAGGCTTTCTCTCGACCATCGCCAGCAGTCTACATAGGATGTATCATTGTGGATTTTTGGGGACCTCTCCAGCACTCTGCCTATTCCTGTTCTCATGTGGTCTTCATGTATCATGGTCAGTTATTACTCGTTCTCCATTTCTGTTCTTGATCCAGTTGGGATTTCCTGCTCCTCTAAGCTTTCTTTCCCTCAAACCTTGACCTTCATTACTCCCACTGTCATCCAGGTTGTTCATGTAGATCTCATCCATTTCTCTGTCATTGGGTGATCCCTGTGTCTTTTCAAGCATCCTGTTTTCTAGGTAGCCTCCCTGGAGTTGTGTAGCAGTCTAGTCATCTTTGTTTTACATCTAGTATCCTACTATGAGTAAGTACATACCATGTTTGTCCTTCTGAGTCTGGGTTACCTCACTCAGGATGATTTTTTTCTAGATCCATCCATTTGCCTGCAAACCTCATGATGTCATTGTTTTTCTCTGCTGAGTAGTACTCCATTGTGTATATATACCCTATTTTCTTTATCCATTCTTCAGTTGAAGGGCATCTGGTTGTTTCCAGGCTCTGGCTATTACAAACAATGCTGATATGAACATGTCTGAGCAAATGCCCTTGTGGTATGATTGAGCATTCCTTGGGTATATGCCCAAGAGTGCTACAGCTGGGTCTTGGGGGAGATGGATTCCCAATTTTCTAAGGAAGCACCATATTGATTTCCAAAGTGGCTGTACAAGCTTGCATTCCCTCCAGCAGTGGAGGAGAGTTCCCCTAACTCCACATCCTCTCCAGCATAAGCTGTCTTCTGTGTTTTCGATCTTGGCCACTCTGACAGCTGTAAGGTGGTATCTCAGAGGCATTTTGATTTGCTTTTCCTGGATAATTAGGGATGTTGAGCAATTCCTTAAATGTCTTTCGGCCATTTGAACTTCCTATTTGGAGATTCTCTGTTCAGTTCCATAGCCCACTTCTTAATTGGACTGTTGGGCATTTTGATGTCTATTTTCTTGAGTTCTTTATATATTCTGGATATAAGCCCTCTGTCAGATGTGGGATTGGTGAAGACCTTTTCCCATTCTGTAGGCTGTCGCTTTATCTTGTTGACCATGTCCTTTGCTCTACAGAAGCTTCTCAGTTTCAACAGGTCCCATTGATTGATTGTTTCTCTAAGTGTCTGTGCTACTGGTGTTATTTTTAGAAAGTGATCTCCTGTGCCAATGCGTTCAAGATTACTTCCTACTTTCTCTTGTATCAGGTTCAGAGTAACGGGATTTATGTTGAGGTCTTTGATCCACTTGGACTTAAGTTTTGTGCATGGTGACAGATATGGATCTATTTGCAGCCTACTACATATTGACATCCAGTTATGCCAGCACCATTTGTTGAAGATGCTTTCTTTTTTCCATTGTACATTTTTGGCTTCTTTGTCAAAAATTATATGTTCATAGGTGTGCATATTAATGTCAGAGTCTTCAATTTGATTCCATTGGTCCACATGTCAGTTTTTATGCCAGTACCAAGCTGTTTTTATTACTGTAGCTCTATAGTAGAGCTTGAGGTTGGAGATTGTGATGCCTCCAGATGTTGTTTTATTTTACAGCATTCTTTTGGCTATCCTGGGTTTTTTGTTTTTCTATATGAAGTTGAGTATTATTCTTTCTAGATCTGTGTAGAATTGTGTTGGTATTTTGATGGGGATTGTGTTGAATCTGTAGATTGCTTTTGGTAAGATCGCCATTTTTACTGATTGTGGTTTTGTTTGGAGGAAATTTGACTTTGGAAGTTTCAGTTAGGAAAGGAGTGGAGTGCTTTAAGCACAGCTGAATGTGCCATACTAGTGGGAGCATGGAAGAATGCTGTGGGATGTCTTTCTCTAGTGTGTGAATGTGTTGCTCTGATTGGTTGATAAATAAAGCTGCCTATTACAGGGCAGGATGGATCCTGGTGGGCAAATCCAAGGGAGGTAGTGAAAGGAGAAAGGAGAGGCAGGAGGAATGCCAGGTTGCCACCCAAGGTGCAGCATTACCAGTAGACTAGTAAGCCACAGAACACATGGCAAACCATCAATTAATATAAATGGGTTAATTTAAGATGTAAGAGCTAGCGAGCAACAGGCTTGGGCCATAGGCCATCCAGTTCATAATTGATATTAGCCTCTGTGTATTTACTCGGGTCTTAGTGGATGCAGGACCAGGAGGGATGCAGGAAAACTTCTGACTACATTTGGCACTCACCATTGGGCATTGATACATATAGACCTAAAAAAGATTTAAGATTCTGAATGCACAGAAACAGAGCCATACTAGGCTTCCTAGTCTCACAGTCTCATACTAGTAGCAGCATATAGACTCCTGTCCCAACAGCTGCCTGTGATAGGGAGCTAGCCACCAGCTGTTATAAGCTAACCAGCATGGCAGATTCCCACTGCAGTACACAGTGTCATCTTCAACCTGCACTGCACAGTGCATGGTGGATTACCTTTTGCTAATGCCTCCCCGGCAAAAAAAGAGGTTTTCTTGGCTATATGCTACTGGATGGAGGAAGGGACTGACTGCCTCCCAGAGTCAGCAGAGAGCATGGCTTCCAGTGGTGGTGGTGAATTATTTCCACCATGTTGAGAAGCTGAGATGCAAGGAGTCAACTGCCAAGGATGCTGCTTCTGTCCTAGCTACACTGCAGTTAATCTGGATTATATTGTGTTTGGGATTTTTAACTGCAGAAAGACATTTGATTGTAAAAGCTACAAAGTTAAACCAATATGTGTATTTTAAAGTACCTTCACTTCAAAATTTATGTCTAAGGATATATTTCTTTGGAACAGAGGTTCTGCTTTTGTTTCCACAGAAGATGAGAACCTATGGATTGCTTCCAAGCTCATATGGTTTGATCAGCCAAGACTCCCTGAAAGGTCTCCAATGACACCATGGCCCAGTGATCCAACATCCACAACAGCTTCAACGCAACTGGCTCAGAAAATATAGCCTCACAGAGTATTCCAGTCAGGCCTGGACATTACTGTAGTTGGAGAGCTTCTTTCCAGGTTCCACCAAGCCCCCGTGGTCCCACAAACCACGTATAAAATAATCATACAGACACTTATACTATTTAAACTGCTTGGCCATTATCTCAGGCCTACCTTTGTCTAGCTCTTACTCTTATATTTCGTCCATTTCTGTTAGTCTATATTTTGCAACATGGCTTGTGGCTTACGGGTGTCTTTACATGTTGCTTCTCATGGCAGTGGCTGGCAGTGTCTCCTCCCAGCCTTCCTGTTCCCAGCCTTCTTCTCTTTCTTGTCCTGCCTATCCTATCCTTCTTGCCTGGATACTGGTCAATCAGTACTTTATTTATACAGAGTGATATCCACAGCACATTTCTCTTAATTTACTCAGGACCCCCATTAGATTGTAAGCACTCCCATCCAACAGGAAGTAGTATGAGAAACTAAGCCCAAATTCCCAAAATATTATATATAAATGTTTATTTTTATTTTAAGGTTGTTGACTATAAATACAATCTCTTTCTAAAGAAGAAAAGGGATGATATTATAGATATTATAGTATGAAAGTGCAGATTATTGAATCTACTTTTAAAGAGCAATAATGTTTTGATTAATAATTAGTCATCCATGATAATCAAACTTATACTCATGTTAGTTAAGTTTTCTAGGTATACATAGATATATTTTCAGTAGGTTTTTTTTTATCTTCAAATACTTCAAAGACCTACAGAATATGGTATTTAAGATGTTTTAAAAACTTAGACTTTCTGGACAGTGAGAAATGTCTGCTTCTGGAAGCACGGATTTACTTAAAAAAGGAAGAAGTGCATTGAAGACACTCCATATGGAGTTTATATTCTTCTTTGCAAAAATAGCCATTTGGGCAAGAAGCTGCCCTTGCCTGGACTGCTGATAATGTGTTGTGTAAACTGGACATACAAGATTCATAGGAAAATGACCACTAAATTTGCTAAAACAAGGCAAAATGGTCTTTTAGGTTCCTGCTTTGCAGAGGAGACTGTTGGACATTCCATAGGACACAGAGAGAAGCTACTGAGAGACTCTAAGCATCTATGCTGAAAATGGAGGCCCCAATGATGCAGAGAAAGTTTGAGTTACTGTCATGGCAGGCAGCTCTCTCTGTCATTTCCAGAAATTTTGGAAGTTGCTACAATGCATTTCCTGTTTACTTAAGTAATATTATATCCTTCTGAGGTCTTTGATTTAATTAAAGACTAGATAGTTATAATTTTCCTTGGTTATGATAAAAGATAAATTAGATATGAAACTTCAGACTCACAAATATAGGATAGATGATAAAATATATTCTTTATTTTTCAAAATACAAATAGACTAAATACTGTAACCATAATTCTTGCTTGATAGCTCTGTATTATATATAATTTTACTATGTTAAAGTTAAAAACTTCCTTTTAATTAAACAAAAAATTAAAATTGCTATGGGATAATGCTTTTGTACACTGGTTTAATAAAACACTGATTGGCCAGGACTCAGGAAATAAGTATAGGTGGGGTGAGCAGACAGGAGAATGCTGGTAAGAGGAACAGCTGAGTCAAGAGTTACCAGCTAGATGCAGAGAAAGCAAGATCAGAATGCTTATCTGAGAAAAGGTACCAAGCCATATGGCTAAACATAGATAAGAACTATAGGTTAATTTAAATGTAAAGCCTAGTCAATAATAAGCCTGAGCTAATAGCCAAGCAGTTATGAAACAATATAAGCTTCTGAGTGATATAAGCAGGCCATGGGACTGTGGGGGCTTGGCGGGACTAGAGAAACCTTGGAACTGCAAAAGACAATGTGATGGTGATTGGAACTCTGGGATTCTGGCTCAAGAGGTTTCAAAGGAGAGGGGAAGAATTTTACTATGCTGCCTAGAGATTGCTCTTTTGATAATTTGATGAAGAATGTGGGGGTATTTTGCCTTTGTCCAGAGACTCTGCATGAGGCTAGAGAGTTTTAGATTAGTTCCATTTTCAGAGGAAATTTCAAAACAACCTAGTATAGACTCTGACCTGTGGTAACTAGTCTTCACTTTTATAAATATATGTAATGAACAGGAGGATGCTGAGCAAGGAAAAATACAGAATGGACAGATTAAAGTGGAAAGAGGTACTAGGAGGTGGAATGGAGCTAAGCCCTGTTTTCAAGAAGATACACATGTTAAATGAAATAAAGGGAGTGGTAACCTAAGGGCAAGATTCCACCCAGCTAAGCTTAGTTTGGAGTTTTCCCTGCTGGTTTTCAGTGTTGCTTTTGTCCAGTATTTCCTCCCTATGATCACTTTCTTCCCATTTGGAATGGTAATGCATATCCTGTTCCATTATATATAAGAAGTATGTGATCTGCTTTTCCATTTTGATTTTACAGGGGATTATAGTTAAGGGATTGCATGAATCTCAGAAAAGACTTTTAACTGTGTATTTTTAAGCAAGTTTAGGAATGTCTATAGATGTTGGTGACTTTTGAAGTTACACTGAATGCATTTCTGCATTATGGTATGGCTACAATCCTAGAGGTGCAAAAGAGTAGAATGTGGTGGTTTGAAAATGAATGGTCCCCATAGACTCATTAGTTTGAATGCTTGCCCCATAGGGAATGTCAATATTAGGAGGTGTGGCTGTGTTGAAGGAAGTGTTCTACTGTGGTGTTGGGCTTTGTGGAGAACAGGATAAATCTCTGAACTT
The DNA here is from genome assembly GCF_903995425.1 of Onychomys torridus. Classification (NCBI taxonomy): domain Eukaryota; kingdom Metazoa; phylum Chordata; class Mammalia; order Rodentia; family Cricetidae; genus Onychomys; species Onychomys torridus. The sequence continues at coordinate 24,714,640 of NC_050448.1, forward strand.
TTAAGCCAGCCCTAGTTAAATGTTTTCCTTTATAGGAGTTGCTGTAGTCATGGTTTCTCTTCACAGCAACAGAAACTCTAACTAATACTCATATGGAATAAATATTCCAGATCAGCAATTTAAAAGAGGGGAAACACACACACACACACACACACACACACACACACACACACCACCACCACCACCACCACCACCACAACAACAACAACAACAACAACAACAACAGCAACAACAACAATATCCATAAAGTAACAAGAAATATCAAATGCTGCTTACTAATATATCCCAACATCAATGGCTTCAATTTTCCAATAAACATCCACAAGCTAACAAAAAGGGTGCAGAAACAAGAACTTTCCTCCCACTCCAGACAAAAGCACACCTTAACATCAAGAATAGACATTATCACAGAATGAAAAGATAGGGAAAAGATAATCCAAATAAATGCATCTAAGATGCAAGTTGTCTCAGCCATTTTAATATTTGACAAATTAGACAATAATATAACAGCTTAGATCAGAAAAGACACTGTATACCCAACAAAGAAAAAATCCACCAAGAAGATATCCCAATTTTTAACAAAATTACACCAAACACATGGGCACCCCAGTTCATAGGAGAAACTAGCAAAGCTCAAAACGCATATTGACCTTCACACATTGATAGTGGGAGGATTCAATATCCCACTCTAGCAAATAGACAGGTCATTGTGGTGATATTTTAATTGTGCTGAAATGTGATTTTTTTTGTATGATAATAAATAAAGTTTGCCTGGAGATCACAGGTCATAGCAAGCCAGGGACAGCAATCAGGCAGTGGTAGCCCACACCATTAATCTGATCACATGCCAGACAGAGTCTCTGTGTGGTGAAGGATACAGTCAAGTGTTGTGAGAATCTTTAATCCCAGTACCAACCATAGAGACCAGGAGGTCTGTATAGACAGGCAGTGATGAGGAAGTCATGTGGCTGGGCTTCTAGCCAATGAGAGGACAGGAAAGGAAAGCAATAAAAACCCAAGTTACACAGGGAGAATCTCTCTCTAAGGGGAAGGATGGCAGCGAGAGTTAAGCTAAAGGTAGTTGTGGCTCTTGCGCTGATCTCTTAGGCTTTAACTCTGTATTTGTCTCTGTGTTTCTTATTTAATAGGACAGTTTAGAAATTTGTCTACAGATCATGCAGACAAAAACTGAACAGAGAAACTCTGGAGCTAATTGAGGCTTTAAACTAAATGCACCTAACATATATTTACAGAACATTTTTCCCAAACACAAAAGAATATACTTTCTTCTCAGCACCTCATAAAGTAACTCCAAAATTGACCCACAAACTCAGATACAAAGGAATACTCAACCAATAGAAGACAATGAAAATAACAACCCACATTGTATCTGTTTGCACTGGACTAAACTGGATATTGACTCATCTCCAGCTCTGCAACAGAACACTTGCTGCAGTCTTCTCTGCCCTCATCTAATGTACATCCCACAGATCATCATGCCTTGCTAACCTCCCTCCCTAAGCTTATTACTTTTCCCACTCCCCAACTCCAGTAGCTACCCTCTGCTAATCTAAGGACCACTTCTGCCGGGGAAGCAGATTTTCAAGCTGAAATTAGTTTCCATCTCTTCTTCTGATCCTCCAGTGCCAGTCTCCCCATTCTCAACCCCAAGTCTACTGAAGAACACCATCTGCAGTCTCCCTCTCTTCTCTGATCCTATGGGAACTCTTGAAACAGAAATGCTTTTGCAAGGTACAAGATACTATCCTTTGGACAACGTGGCAGCCTATAAAACACAAAAAGATTTTTACCAACTCCACAGTTGATACAGGCCTAATATGCCAAATATATAATCAACTCAAGAAACTAGACATCAACAAACCAAATAGTCCAATAAAAATGTTGTAGAGTTTGAAACATAATTCTCAGTAGAGGAACCACAAATGGCTGAGAAACACTAAGGACATGCTCAACATCCTTAGTCACCAGACAAAAACTCAAAACCACCATGAGATACTATCTTACATCTGCCAGAATGGCTAAAATCAGTAACTCAAGTGAGAGCTCATGCTGGCAAGAATGTGGATTAGCAGAAACAATCACTCATTATTGGTGGAATTGAGAACTTCTACAGTCACTATGGAAATCAATATCCTGATTCCTGAGGAAGATTTGAATTGATCTATGTTAAGATCTTGCTATACCACTCTTGGGGATATACCTAAAGGTTGCTGTATCCTACCACAAGGAAAGTTGCTCATTGATTCATTGCTGCTCTATTCATAGCAGCCTGAAATGGTAAACCATCTAGATGTCCCTCATCAGACTAGATAAAGAAAATGTGATACATCTGTATGACAGAGTAGTAATTAGCTGTTTAAAAAATCGAAGTTGCTGGGCGACAGTGGCTCACAACTTTAATGCCAGCCAGCACTAAGGAGGCAGCGCTAAGCAGATCTCTGCGAGTTTGAGGTCAGCCTGGTTTACAGAGTGAGATCCAGGAAATGAACTAAAACTACACGGAGAAACCCTGTCTCAAAAAAACCAAAAACCTTCAGATTATGAGACTGACTCGCTGCCTACTGCGCTAAGTAGGCAGGATTTTGGAAATCCTGTGCCTGTGATGTGATGCCTTGTGCATCCTTGGTAGAGTGGGAAGGGGCCTGGACCTGCCTAGGCTCAGTGTACTGGGCTCTGCTGACTCCCCAAGAGAGCCCTTGATTTGTGGGGTGTGGGGGTGTGGGGTGTCTTGGGAGAGAGGGCTAGGGGGTGGGAGGAGGGAGGAGGTGGGATCTGTGGGTGGTATGAAGACTGAGTAGAAAATTTCTTAATAAAGAAAAATGAAAAAAAACCTAAAAAAATGAAATCACAATATTCTCAGGATGGAAGTAGAAAATATCATCCTGAGTGAGGCATCTCAGACTGAGAAAGAGAAATATAATATTCATTTATGGGTGGATATTAATTGTTAAATCAATAATAACAAAGCTACAATGTGTAGAATCACAAAGGATAGCTCTTGTTAGGAATGGCTATTTAAATGGATATAAATTAATGGTGGGGATGGAACTGAAGCATCAAGTGGGGAATGGGAGGAAAGATAGAGACAAAACAGGAAATATGGGAAAGAGACAATATTGGGGACTGTTTGAGAGGTAGTATAAAAATTTAATACAGTAGAATAAATATACAAAAATATGAAGAGGATATATTTGAAACTGCCAAATAATGAGGGAGACAGAGCTTATTTGAACATCTCTTGTTATCAAATGAAGCCTCCAGTCCAGTCCAGTCCAGTCCAACAATCGATCTGGTTATATCTAATTGAGTTCTTAGCCAAACGCATCCCATGGGAAATCCCAAACAAGAAAGGCTGTTGCTAAAACTATTAGTTTCTTTCCACAAACTGATATCAAGGTCCCATTGCTGAATACAATTCCTATACAACTCATAGAACATGAAGGAGTTGAGCTGATGCCTACACAGAACCTTCACCTTTTATGTGCTAGTGCTTTAGCTACACAAATGTACTTTGCATACTAACTTCCAAGGGAGAAATGTAAACACCATCTCAGCCACAAAACCTTTTATTTACAATGATGTCCTGCCAACACATATGCTAGTATAGTGGTAGCACAAAGCTTGTAGAAGTAACCAGCCACTCTCTGATTTGAATTAAGTCCCACTCCAAAAGACATAAGCCATGCCATTACATTGCTTTGGTGACCAAGAAACTGAGAGTAGATAGCTAAATGATCTTGGAAAAAACAAATAATACTGTTCTAAAACAAGCAGATTAGCAAAAATGCAATAAAATGACTCTTAAAGACATTCTCCTATGCTCATAAATCATTGCCTTTCTCAGCCATTATCAGAAAAGCTTCCTCCTGCAGCAGATGAAAAAACAAAACAAAACAAAACAAACAAACAAACAAAAACCACAGAGATCCACAGACAGACATTATGAAGTGAGACAAACCTTCAGAACTCAGCTATAAAAGGAATGTTTCTATTAAGTCCCTCCCCTCAAAGCTCTGGGAACCCTAGAGAAGTGGAGTTATAAAGATCATAATATCCAGAGGACGTGTAGGGCAGCAGGAAAACCAGGATCTCTGAAAAAAACCTGATCAAAGCTTGTGAGCTCACAGAGACTGAGCCAGCATACATAGAGCCTATGTGGGTAAAAGCACCAAATATTTTGTGTGTGTGTGTGTGTGTGTGTGTGTGTGTGTGTGTGTGTGTGTGTGTATTGGCTTCCAATTTAGTGGTTTATTTTTATGGGATTCATGAGTGTAGGAATGAGAGGGTTCTCTGATTCTTGTATCTTCTCTTGGGCTCTTTTTCTTCTTTTTGTTAGTTTTGTCCAATCACAATGTGTTAAATTTTGATTTATCTTTTTATATTACATGCTGTTTCATTATTATACTTTAGAAGACTGCTTATTTTCTAATGAGAGACAGAAAGGGATTTTATCTGGTTGAGAGGGGAGGTAGGGAGCAACTGGGAGGAATAGAAGAATAAGAAACCATAATCAAAGTGTATTATGTGAAAAAAAATCTATTTGCCAAGAAAGGGAAAAGTACATCAAAAAGAAAGGGGCATAGGCTTTCTTACTTTTTGCTAAAATAGACAAAGTAAAATGAAGAATATTGACAGAATCAATAGTACTGATACACAGGCAATGGAAGATGTCAGGTATCAACTGCCAGTCATAAAAATACATTTCTGCTTCAACCCAAACACTGTAACATGGTTCAACTTTACTTCTTACAAGAGTGTAAGTGACTTTTAGGAACCTACAGAATGAGGAAGTTCATGAGTAGCTACATTACAGGAGCAGTCAACTGTAGTATACAGAATGCATGAGAATATTTATTTAAAAAAATTCCTACAGGAAAATCACAGATAGTAACATTTCACTTTTGTAGAGTCCCATCCTTGTAACTTCTCTGTGTGTGTTAGAAGGAGTTTGAAGAGGAGAACACAGGTGCTCTTCACAGGTTACTGTTACAGCAACTCCATTTCAGTCCCCATCAACCACATTACAACTACCGCTAACTCCAGTTTCAGGGGATGTGGCACACTTTTCTTGCCTCCCGAAGAACAGAACATATATGGTACACTTACATACATTAATGCAAATATTCATGCACATAACATAAAAAAAGTTGAAACTTCTGATCCATTACAGAGTTAAGTATCTCTGGCTAGTAGGTTATACTCTTTAGAAAAGTGTAAGGAAGAATGAACTATTGTTATTTAAAAATGTACGTAGTGTTAAACTAACTCACAATAACCTATTGTTATATCTATGGTAGTGAGTCTGTCATTCCTCATCAGATAAACATATCTTGAAGTATATGGTAATTCAAACATAGATCCTCAACTGATGAAGGGGCAGAACATAAGAGACTGTATAATATGCAAATGCATGTGAGCACCTATGTTATCCCCCACCAACTACTTCCAACACATACAGAGAAGTTACAAGGATGGGATGCTACAAAAGTGAAGTATTACTATCCATGATTTGCTTGTAAGGCTTTTTGTAATAAATATTCTCATGCATTGTGTTTACTACAGTTTACTGTTCCTATAATGTAGCTAGCTGCTCATGAACTTCCTCATTCTGTAGTTTCCTGAAAGTCATTTATACTCTCATAAGAAGTAGAGATATACAATATACTCATTGTTTCATCAAGTTGAACTAAGACAAAATGTATTTATTGAAATGTTTGTAGTCTATGTTTGGTTTGAATAGATGTATCTTTGTTTCCCCATCAAAGGAGTTATGAAACAGGTGCATTTGTCATATACATGTGTCAAATAATTGTTATTATATTTTCTTTTACTCTAGCCCCATGTTGGAATATAAAAATGTTGTTAGTTGTTTTTACCCTTTGGGCTCTTAGTCTTTTGGGGGCCCATAGCCCAGCTACAAAATAAATAACACATGGAGGCTCATTATTAATTATATATAAATGTTTTGTATCTGTTGAGATGTGCTTTGTGACTGAGTATGTAGTCAGTTTTAGAGAAGGAAGTTCAATGAGGTGCGAAGAGGAAGGTATATTCTTTTGTGTTTGGGTGAAATGTTTTGTAGATGTGTGTTAGGTCCAGTTAATCATAATATCTGTTAGTTGCTTTACTTCTCTTTAGTTTCTATCTGGCAGACCTGTCCATTGGTGAGATTGAGATGTTGAAGTTTCCCATTATTAATGTTTGGGGCTTGATGTGTGATTTAAGCTTTAGTAATGTTTCTTTTGTAAATATTGGTGCCCTTGTATTTGGGGCATAGAGGTTCAAAATAGAGATTTCATCTTGATGGATTTTTTCTTTGATAAATATGAAATATTCTTTTTCATCTCTTTTGATTAATTTTATGAAGTTGATTTTATTAGATATAGGGATAGCTTTACTGGCTTTCTTTTTAAGTCCATTTGATTGGAGAATCTTTTCCAAATCTTTTACTATGAGGTAATTTTTTTTTTGTTTTTTTGTTTTTTTTTTTTAAAGTTGAGGTGTATTTCTTGTATGCAGCAGAATGATGGATACTATTTTCATATCTATTCAGTTAGCCTATGCGCTTTTAATGTGGTGGTGGTGGTGGTGGTGGTGGTGGTGGTGGTGGTGGTGGTGGTGGTGGTGTGTGTAGGTGTCCATCTCTTTTTGTGTTTTTCTGGTGTGTGTCACATATTGCCTGTATGACATAGGTGCAGCTAACTTCCTTGGGTTGGCGTTTTCCTTCCAGTACTTTCTGTAGGGCTAGATTTGTAGACAGGTATTATTTAAATCTTGTTTGTCGTGAAATATCTCATTTTCTCCATCTATGGTAACTGAAAGTTTTGCTGGGCATAGTAGTCTGGGCTGGTATTAGTGGTCTCCTAGTGTCTGCAAAACATCTGTCCAGGACCTCCTGGCTTTTAGAATCTCCACTGAGAAGTCAGTTATATTCTAATAGTTCTATCTTTGATGTTTCTTGGTCTTTCTCCTTTGCAGGTCTTGAATCACTTTTTTAAAAATTCTGTATGTTTAGTGTTTGGATTATTATGTGGTTAGGGGACGTTTTTCTTCATTCAGTCTATTTGGTGTTCTATAAGTTTCTTGTACCTTTATAGGAATGTCCTTCTTTAGGTTGAAAAAGCTTTCTTCTATCATTTTGTTGAATATTTTTTCTGTGCCTTTCAGCTAGAATTATCTCCTTCTATATCTGTTATTCATAGGTTTTGTATTTTCATGGTGTCTCAGAGATCCAGAATATTTCGTGATAGCAATTTTTTGGAGTTAACATTTTCTTTGACTAACGAATCCATTTCCTCCATCATATCTTCAATGCCTGAGACTCTCTCTCTCTCTCTCTCTCTCTCTCTCTCTCTCTCTCTCTCTCTCTCTCTCTCTCTTTCTGTTGGTGATGTTTGCATTTGTAGTTCCTGTTGCTTACTCAGATTATTCATTTTAAAATTCCCTCAGTCTATATTTCTGTTATGGACTCTATTTTAATTTTCAAGTCTTAAACCTTCTCTTTTACTTGTTTGAATGTTTTATTGTTGACTTTCTTTAAGTGATTTATTGATTTCTTTCAATTTTTTGTTTGTCTTTTCTTTGATTTACTTAATCAAATTTTTCATTTCCCCATTTAAGTCCCTCTACCATCTTTACATGAAGTTATTTTTTAGTTAATTTCTTGTGCTTCATCTAAGTTGAAATGTTCAGGTCTTGCCTTTGTAGGATAACTGAATTCTGATGGTCCCATATTTCCCTTCTGTTGTGTATTCTCAAACTGATATGAATCTGTGGGTTTTTGTTGTTGTTATTTATTTATTTATTTATTTATTTATTTATTTATTTATTTATTTATTTGACACAGGATTTCTCTGTGCAGCTTTGCGCCTTTCCTGGAACTCACTTGGTATCACAGGCTGGTCTCAAACTCACAGAGATCCACCTGCCTGTGCCTCCCCTATGCTGGGATTAAAGGCATGCACCTCCACAGTCCTGCGAATCTGTGTTTTTGATGGTTATAGTTGTGGGTGTTGAATCTTGTCTTTGTTGGTTGGATTTTTTTTTTCTTTATTGTCTGTTTCCCTTATTGTTTTCTGGCCTGAATGGCCAAGGATTTTGGTGATCAGCAGGTCTTCAGGTTCATTAAGTTTGTTTCAGATGTTGTTTGTAGGAGTTTGGATGCCTAGAGGTAGCATAACATCCTGTTTTTCTGACTGCTGTGGGCTGTATTTGTACCTATAGAGTCTGTTATTCTAACTAGTATCAGTTGTGCCTGTGCCTAAGGAGTCTTCTGAAGTTGCGAGGGAGGGCTGCCCATGGGGAGGATGATGAAGAAGGTGGGGTTATATACCAGAGTGGGTCTTGAGTGATAGAATTCAGTGGGTGATGGCAGTGGTACAACCTACAGGCAGGTCTCTCAACTGCAAGCAAGCTGCTGTGTACTGCCTAAAGTAATATATATTTTTTATTTTCAATTTAAAAATACATTGGCCTACTTTATTATAATGATGTGCTTTAATAGTTGTGATATCTCACTATTTTTGGCATAATGGTAGGGTTTGATGTTCTAAGGGGCAGAAATATGTATTAGTACTACAGATAATACTCACATAACTGAGGTATTCTAAGACCAAATATTGTAATGATCCTCTTTTTCTTAGATATGTATATGAATTTCCTTATACTTTACTAAAAGTAATGTGCATTTAAATGAGGCAATTAAACTTAAAAAGTCTAATTTAATCCAAAATAAAGTATGGTATATATTTCCAGTAAGCATTAATTAATTAAAATATCAAAATCATTAAGAATGTGTTAGCTATAATGAAAAATATTATAATCTTTACTTGTTACTACTACACTTTAAATATACCATATTTTGTATAAATTAGAAGACATATGAATTGATTACTTTATAAATTTATTCTATTAAATGGGAGAAATTCTAGAATGGCTCAAATAACCTTGTAATTATTATTATAAATTAAGAGAGCTCTGGGATAGATGTATATCTGAATTATAATAATTTTATTTCCATGTATTAATGTGAACAGTGTAAGAATAAAGAACACTTTGCACTTAGATATATACACAATCATATATATATATATATAAGTATATATATATATATATGTACATACATATTTACAATGGAAACTAAATTTTTAATATTAAACTACTTAAGCTTATGATAATGAATTAATTATAAACATTGTTTGAAAATTGAAAACTTACTTAAATTCCTGAGTACAGTATGTATTACCTTTTACCATCCTCTGTATATGAAACTCACCACTACAAAACATATATAGAAACCAAGTTGCAAGTTCATTCAGCAGTAGATTTGGGGCCAAGCAAGTATAATGGAGTGGATTAAACACAAAGCAATAAATATATATGCAAGAGGAGAGAAAGAAAGCAAGATTTCTGTCTCTGTGTGCCTGCTTGTCTGTCTCTCTCTCTCTCTCTACAATATATATATATCACAATCAAGCTAATATATAAACAAAACACATTAACCTGCATGTAGTTATATGGAAATAATTTCATAAATGGGCATAGCACAGATTATATCATACTATTTGTAAATATATGATAATATAAATATTTTCATATATGTGTGAAATACATACACATTTATATAATAATAATTCATACTAAATGGCATGCAATCACATAAAATCTGCCCACATTTTCAACATAGATTTTGTACAAAAATAATATATATTATATGAATTTTCAAGTCATTTTCTTAAGATGTATTTTAATCTTCTTTAAGAATGTAAAAATCAATTTCTACTTAGTTTTATTTATTGTTGTTTTCTCTGTCCTTCTCTCCCTTCTTTCCTACATCCCTCCTTCCTTCTTTCTGTTTCTCTTTCTCTGTCTCTTTTTCCCTCTCGTAAAATACACATATATGTATTAATATATAATATACATATATATGTATATGATAGCTTGACAAATTGTTTTGCTAATTGATTTCAAAACTGATATTTAAGTTGTTTTAAATTTTGCATATTGATTAACATAAAGAAATATATAAATAAAAGAAAAGCTAAGACACGTGTAACAATAGTAATAGTAAAAGACTCTAATTATATACCTATACTCTAAATTACCAATATTTTGATGGAAGTACTTGAATATATAACTAAATGCAAGTTAATATATTTTAATATGTTTTACTTACATATTAGCTTGATTCTGATGGCCAGATACTTTCATTGACTGCTAAAATACAAGATGGCGTGCTGGCTGTGTGTGTGTGTGTGTGTGTGTCTGTGTGTGTGTGTGTGTGTGTGTGTGTAAAACAACAATTAATAAAACGTGGACACAAATTTGACAGTGAACCAGGAGGAGGGACATGGAATTTTTCAATGGGAGGAAAGGAAAAGAGGGAGTGATATGATAATATTATAACCTCAAAAATAGTTTTAAATGATGACTAGTTGATCTTAAGGCTGTGACATGAGGAGGTTCTTGTCATGTCACACTAGCAGAAAATGAATAGGATTATGCATGGGTGATGGAGGGTACAGTGGTCTTCATAAGCTCACAGCAGTTCCTGAGCCTTAGTTTACAGATTGAGAATCAGTTGATGATTTATAATAATCATGAAAGAATACACAAATTCACATATTTATTATACCAGGGACCTAATATGCGGAAAAATCCCTGATTTGGGGCTATTAGCACCTTACCTATTTAGTAGAAACACTAAGAATTGAATACTTATTTTTTTCTAATATCCATCAATAGCTGAAGATGCTCATAACATTAAATACTTTACTTCATTAATATTTTAAAATAATATTTTAGTTATTTAAATATTAGTACAATTGTCTATGTTGATTATTTAAAGCTATGATACCTGTTACCGAATTATCAAATATATGACCAATTGTCCTGTAGCAGCAACTTTAAACACATAAAAACCCCACCTCTCCACAGGAGTCCAGCAGTTGAAAGGATTAGTCACATTGTGTGTTTTACTATTACTGTTACAGATAGTGCTTCCATGTAAGATTTATTGTTTGCAAACTATATATTGACATTCCTTTATTGCCCAGCTGAGTTGTTTGTGGGAGTCTAGGTGAGAGATCAGCACCCACATTTTATGAGAGGGTGCTCTTGAGGAGAGATGGATGAGAGATTTAGATAGAAGGATAGAGGGGAGAGATACAGAAAGAAACACAGGACAGCCTCGCGAGGGCCTGGATCCTCATCCACTGGCCCCTTCTGTCTCTTATAAAGGACTATTTATAGGAATGCCAAGAGATAGAGCAACAGACATCACCCTATCACAACCAAGCGGAGGCCCTTTCAATTTCCTAGTAACCATGCACCTGGTCAAGCAATCATCTAATGCAGCCAGGCTGGGTGAAGCAAGACCAGATCTTACTAGGAAACCTTTGTGGGCCTCCACAGTTGTTGAGGTGCAGATTTTCATTTCACTATTACTAAGGTGAATGTGTTTCCAATGGTGTATCTTTGAGTAGGTGAGTTGCAAATTATTTCAGAAAACCAGATTTTTTATTGACAACCATTTACATGCACTTTAGTTGTTTTGAGAACAAGATAATTCTTGAATAATGAAGTTCAGACATTGACATTTATTGATCAAATGAACTTCAGAAATGATCAGTGTAATAAACAGTAACAATTAGATAGAAACCAAAGTCTGTGTACAGGATTCTGCAGTAATGAGTAGCAGAACACAGAACTCTAATCTCTGGTCTGCTCATTGTTCAATACTGTTATAGAACACAAAATAAATAAGTGTCTCTTATGTAAAAGGCTTATATTAGATGTCAAAATATCAAAATGGGAAATAAAGATGCATTAGCCATAGATATGAGCTGTTTGTAAGCCTACAGTCTCATAGATATGGAGGTTACATTTTTCTTGAAAATGTCCCTGAAATACTGTTCAGAACGTGGGCAGTAAATATTCCCCCAATTCTTCCAAAAGGGTATGTGGTCAATTCTGTGAGTAATTTACATAGTGTTAATTTGTGTGGTGACCTAATCTTTTTTCAGAATAATAGACTAGATTGTCTGCGTTGACATCAAAAGTGGTAGGGGATAAGAAATATATTTACCAACAGGAATGAAGCAAGTTAAGATGAGTGATAACTAGAGCAGTGATTGAAATCACATGTAGCCTATCAACAAAGCCTAGATGCCGTCAAGTATATGACATGTAGCAAAACAGTGCAATACTATTATCCACTGCTTTTTAGCAGCACTGTATTTTGTAGTACTAAATAAAATTATAGTTTTGTGGCATGTAGGGAAATAATAAAAAAAATTTAAATGTCTGTTTACATAGACCATAAAGCAGAATTTTATATAAAATTGAGGTTTCATTTTTATTTAAAAAGTAGTGTTATAAAACTACATGTCAATTGGGAGAAACTAAGAATTTAAAATTTTCTGTGTTCTAAGAAATGGAAAGGCAGAAGTTCCTAGATGATACCTAGAAAATGTTTAATGCCAAGACTCCACTGGGGATTCATTTAAACCTGGTGAATTCAGTACAGGCAGGTCCAGTCCACTCCTTCCAGGCTGAGCAAAATGTCCCTGTGTAAGCCCAAGGTTCCAAATAGCCAGCACATGCACTAAGGAGAAGTACTGGTCCCACAGCCTGGATGCCTCCCAAGCAGTTCAAGCTATTCAATTGTCTCATTTATCCAGAAGACCTGATCCAACTGGGGGCTCCACAGCCTTTGGTTCATAATTCATGTGCTTCCATTCATTTGGCTATTTGTCCCTGTGCATTTCCAATCTTGGTCTCAATAATTCATGCTCTTACAGTCCCTCCTCTTTCTCGACAATTAGATACCTGGAGCTCCACCTAGGGCCTGGCTGAGGATCTCTGCATCCACTTCCATCAGTTATTGGATGAGAGTTCAAGCTCGACTGTTACAGTGTTTGGCCATCTGATCATCAGACTAGGTCAAATCAGGCTTTCTCTCGACCATTGCCAGCAGTCTACAGAGGATCTTTCATTGAGGATTTCTGGGGAACTCTCCAGCACTCTGCCTGTTCCTGTTCTCATGTGGTCTTCATTTATCATGGTCTGTTATTCCTCATTCTCCCTTTCTGTTCTTGATCCAGCTGGGAACTCCTGCTCCCCTAAGCTTTCTTTCCCTCAAAACTTGCCCTTCATTACTCCCACTGTCATCCAGGTTGTTCATGTAGATCTCATCCATTTCTCTGTCATTGGGTGATCCCTGTGGCTTTCCTAGGGTCCCATTTTCTAGGTAGCCTCCATGGAGTTGTGTAGCAGTCTAGTCATCTTTGTTTTATAGCTAGTATCCTCCTATGAGTGAGTACATACCATGTCTGTCCTTCTGAGTCTGGGTTACCTCACTCAGGATGATTTTTTCTAGATCCATCCATTTGCCTACAAACCTCATGATGTCACTGTTTTTCTCTGCTGAGTAGTACTCCATTGTGTATATATACCATATTTTCTTTATCCATTCTTCAGTTGAAGGGCATCTAGGTTGTTTCCAGGCTCTGGCTATTACAAACAATGTTGATATGAACATGTCTGAGCAAATGCCCTTGTGGTATGATTGAGCATTCCTTGGGTATATGGCCAAGAGTGCTACAGCTGGGTCTTGGGGGAGATGGAGTCCCAATTTTCTAAGGAAGCGCCATTTCCAAAGTGGCTGTACAAGCTTGCATTCCCACCATCAGTGGAGGAGAGTTCCCCTTGCTCCACATCCTCTCCAGCATAAGCTGTCTTCTGTGCTTTTGATCTTAGCCATTCTGACAGGTGTAAGGTGGTATCTCAGAGTCATTTTGATTTGCATTTCCTGGATAATTACAGATGTTGAGCAATTCCTTAAATGTCTTTCAGATATTTGAACTTCCTCTGTGGAGAATTCTCTGTTTAGTTCTATAGCCCATTTCTTAATTGGACTGTTGGGCATTTTGATGTCTAAGTTCTTGAGTTCTTTATATATTCTGGACATCAGCACTCTCTCAGATGTGGCGTTGGTGAAGACTTTTTCCCATTCTGTAGGCTGTTGCTTTGTCTTGTTGACCATGTCCTTTGCACAACAAAAACTTCTCAGTTTCAACAGGTCCCATTGATTGATTCTTTCTCTCGGTGTCTGTGCTACTGGTGTTATAGTTAGAAAGTGATCTCTGGTGCCAATGCATTCAAGAGTACTTCCTACTTTCTCTTCTGTCAGGTTCAGAGTAACTGGATTTATGTTGAGGTCTTTGATCCACTTGGACTTAAGTTTTGTGCATGGTGACAGATATGGATCTATTTGCAGCCTTCCACATATTGACATCCAGTTATGCCAGAACCACTTGTTGAAGAAGCTTTCTTTTTTCCATTGTACATTTTTTCCTTCTTTGACAAAAAATTATGTTTTCATAGGTGTGTGGTTTACTGTCAGGGTCTTCAATTTGATTCCATTGGCCAACATGTCAGTTTTTATGCCAGTAGTACGTGGTTTTTTATTACTGTAGCTATATAGTAGAGCTTGAGGTTGGGGATTGTGATGTCTCCAGAGGTTCTTTTATTGAACAGGAATCTTTTGGCTATCCTGGGTTTTTTTTGTTTTTCCATATGTAGTTGAGTATTATTCTTTCCAGATCTGTGTAGAATTGTGTTGGTAATTTGATGGGGATTGCATTGAATCTGTAGATTGCTTTTTGTAAGAGTGCCATTTTTACTATGTTAATCCTGCCTATCCATGAGCATGGGAGATCTTTCCATTTTCTGACATCTTATTCAATTTCTTTTTTCAAGGACTTAAAGTTCTTGTCATATAGGTCCTTCACATACTTAGTTAGAGTAACCCCAAGGTATTTTATATCATTTGTGGCTATTGTAAAGGGTGATGTATCTCTGATTTCCTTCTCAGCCTGTTTGTCCATTGTATATAGGAGGGCTACTGATTTTTTTGAATTGATCTTGTATCCTGCTAGGTTGCTGAAGGCTTTTATTAGCTGTATCTGTTCCTTGGTTGAATTTTTGCGGTCACTCATGTATACGATCATGTCATCTGCAAATAGGGGAAGCTTGACTTCTTCCTTCCCAATTTGTATCCCCTTAATCTCCTTATATTGTCTTATAGCTCTGGCTAGAACTTCAAGTACTATATTGAATAAGCATGGGGAGAGGCGACAGACTTGCCTTGTTCCTGATTTTAGCGGCATTGCTTTGAGTTTCTCTCCATTTAATTTGATGTTGGCTGTTGGCTTGCTGTAGATTGCCTTTATTATGTTTAGTAATGTTCCCTGTATTCCTGATCGCTCCAAGACCTTTATCATGAAGGGGTTTTGGATTTTGTCAAATGTCTTTTCTGCATCTAGTGAGGTGATCATGTGATTTTTTTTCTTTGAGTTTGTTTATATGGTGTATTACATTGAGGGACTTTCATATGTTGAACCACCCTTGCATCCCTGCAATGAAGCCCACTTGATCATGGTGGATAATTGTTTTGATGTGTTCTTGGAGTCTGTTTGCCAGTATTTATTGAATATCTTTGCATGAATGTTCATGAGGGAGATCTGTCTGTAGTTTTCTTTCTTTGTTGCATCTTTGTTTGGTTTAGGAATCAGGGTAATTGTAGCCTTATAGAAGGAGTTTGGTAATATACCTTCTGCTTCTATTGTGTGGAACAATTTAAAGAGTATTGGTATTAAGTCTTCTTTGAAGATCTGGTAGAATTCTGCAGTGAAACCATCAGGTCCAGGCTTTTTTTGGTTGGGAGACTTTTAATGACTGATTCTATTTCCTTAGGGGTTATTGGACTATTTAAATGGGTTATCTGGTCTTGATTTAACTTAGGTATGTGGTACCTAACCAGAAAATTGTCCATTTCTTTTAGATTTTCCAGTTTTGTGGAGTAGAGGTTTTTGAAGTATGACCTGATGATTCTCTGGATTTTCTCATTGTCTGTTGTTATGTCCCCATTTTCTTTTCTGATTTTGTTAATTTGGATGCTCTCCCTTTGTCTTTTGGTTAGTTTGGATAAGGGCTTGTCTATGTTGTTGATCTTCTCAAAGAACCAACTCTTTGTTTCATTAATCCTTTGTATTGTTCTCTTTATTTCTATTTTATTGATTTCAGCTCTCAATTTGATAATTTCCTGGCATCTGTTCTTCCTGGGAGACTTTGCTCTTCCTGTTCAAGGGCTTTCAGGTGTGCTGTCAAGTCACTATTGTGAAATTTCTCCAGCTTCTTTATGTGGGCATTTAGTGCTATGAATTTCCCTCTCAGCACTGCTTTCATAGTGTCCCATAAGTTTGGGTATGTGGTGTATTCATTTTCATTGTTCTCTAGGAAGTCTTTCATTTCTTTCTTTCTTCCTTAACCCATTGGTGATTCAGTTGAGCATTATTCAGTTTCCATGAGATTGTAGGATTTCTGTAGTTCTTTTTGTTTTTGAAATCTAACTTTCAACCACAGTGGTCTGATAATACACAGGGGGTTATTCCAATTTTTTTGTATATGTTTAGATTTGCTTTGTGGCCAAGTATGTGGTCAATTTTAGAGAAGGTTCCATGGGTTGCTGAGAAGAAGATATATTCTTTTTTGTTCAAGTGGAATGTCCTGTTGATATTGATTAATTCCATTTGAGCCATAACATAAGTTAACACCATTATGTCTCTGTTAAGTTTCAATTTGGCCAATCTGTCCAGAAGTGAAAGTGGGGTGTTGAAGTCTTCCACTATTAATATGTGGGGTTTTATATGTGATTTAAGCTTTAGTAAAGTTTCTTTTACATATGTGGGTGCCCTTGTGTTTGGGGCATAAATGTTCAGAATGGAAACTTCATCTTGGTGGATCTTCCCTGTGATGAGTATGTAGTGTCATTCATCATCTCTTTTAATTGATTTTAGTTTGAAGTCTATTTTGCTGGATATTAGGATGGCTACACGAGCTTGCTTTTTAAGACCATTTGATTGGAAATCTTTTCCCAGCATTTTATTCTTAGGAGGTATCTGTTTTTGAATTTGATGTGTGTTTCTTGCATGTAGCAGAAAGATGGGTCCTGTTTTTACATCCATTCTGTTAGTCTGTATCTTTTTATAGGTGAATTAAGTCCATTGATATTAAGGGATATTAATTACCAGTGATTGTTCATTCCAGTTATTATTATTTTTTTTTTTGGTGGTAGTGTGTGTGTACTTCTCTTCTTTGGGTTTTCTGCTGTGGTGTTATCTATTGCCTGTGTTTTCATGAGTTTATATGTATTCCTTAGGTTGGGATTTTCCTTCTAGTGCTTTCTATAGGGCTGGGTTTGTGGATAAGTATTGTTTAAATCTGGTTTTGTCTTGGAAGGTCTTGTTCACTCCATCTATGATGATTGAAAGTTTTGCTGGGTATATTAGTCTAGGCTGGCATCCATGGTCTCTTAGTGTCTGCATTATATCTGTCCAGGTCCTTCTGGCTTCCATAGTCTCCATTGAGAAATCTGGTGTTATTCTGATGGGTTTGCCTTTATAAGTCACTTGGCCTTTTTCCTTTGCTGCCCTTAATATTCTTTCTTTATTCTGTATGTTTAGTTGTTTAGTTATTATGTTGTGAGGGGACTTTTTTGGGGGGTCTAGTCTGTTTGCTGTTCTATAGGCTTCTTGTATCTTCATAGGCATTTCGTTTTTTAATGTGGGAAAGTTTTCTTCTATGATCTTGTTAAATATATTTTCTGTGCCTTTGAGTTAGTATTCTTCTCCTTCCTATATCCCTATTATTTGTAGGTTTGGTCTTTTCATGGTGTCCCAAATTTCTTGGACATTTTGGGTCATGACTTTGTTTGTTTTAGTGTTTTATTTGACTGATGAATCTATTTCTTCTACTGTATCTTCAACACCAGAGATCCTCTCTTCCATCTCTTGCATTCTGTTGGTTATACTTGCCTATGAAGTTCCTGTTCATTTACTCAGATTTTATATTTCTAGTATTCCTTCTGCTAGTGTCTTCTCCATTTTTTCTATTTCTCTCTTCAGGTCTTGGACTATTTCCCTTGCTTTTTCATGTTTTTATTTCAGGGACTTATTGTTTTCTTCTGTTTTAATTGTCCTTTCTTCTAGATTTTTATAGAGTTCTTCCCATTTTTTGTTTGTCTGTTCTTCCACTTTAGTTTTGATTTCTTGTATATAAGTCTCTAGCCTCTTCATGATGTTATGTATAAGGTTGTTTTCTTCTTCTTTTTCCATTCCGTGATGTTCAGGTCTAGCTGTTGGAGAAGGGCTAGGTTCTGGTGATGCTGTATTGCTCTTTATAAAAATATGGAACGTTTCATGAATTTGAGTGTCATCCTTGCGCTGGGGTCATGCTAATCTTTTCTGTATCATTCCAATTTTAGAATACGTGCTGCCAAAGCAAGCACCGACACAATGCTTTCTAACCTTGCATAAGTATGGTTAAAGTTGAACGATTTGCTCTATGGAACTTTGTTAACAAGCAGTTGTTTCAAGAATAAACTACTGTGGTCGAGGCTAAATAGTATCTCTGCTCTGTGTCTCAATAAAAAATGAAGAATATGTAAGAGCCATTGTATGTGGACTAGTTTAGAATCTTGTTCAAAACTGTCAATATTTTTAAAATTATTTTAAACCCGTATTTTACATTAAATGTAAAATATTACAAATTGCCTTTCTAATTCTGATAGATAAAATATGAATATTTCCATGTTATCAGTCTTTATGTTAGACTACGTATTAGACTCTTAATTGGGTACATTTTGTAAGTTTTATTTTTCTGTTACTCCAAATATAATATTTCACATTGTAATAATATACCTTGGTCAGATCATGGAACAGTATGTTGATAATGTATTTTTTGTTCCAAGGATGACATTTACACTTAATGGACAAAAACTTTGTTATAGGACTAAACTATTTCCACTGTCCAATTCTACATTTCTAGATAATACTGAAATTCATATTTATTTCATCTCAGTTCTGTTTTCAAACCAAGTCAGGCACATTATCAATATACATTCATTAATCTTATTTTTTGATGAAAATCAATAAAAACTGGTTTATATCAGAAATATTTTATCTGGAGTGTCATGAGTTAACTGCATGAATCTTATTTTCATATAGGCATAACTATGACCTAGTTAAGTATATAATGTGTCCCTTGTTGTGGTTGAAATAGCTATATTATATTTAGGCATTATTATAACCTGGGCATTTTTTTCATTTGGAAATTATTCATGGCTTCAGGAAATATGGTGTGTGTCAAGTTGACAAGGGGTGGACTTGTGATGCCAATTCGTGGCTGTCAACTTGACTAACTCTGTAATGAAAAGTCCAAAGTGGAGGACACACATGTGAAGCATTTTTTTTTGTTGTTGCTTAATTTGTAGTATAAAGATCCACTTCAAATTGGGACTTCGAATTAGAAAGTCACACATGTGATTCAGATCATTCAAAAAGGGAAAATGTATTTCTTTGATCTAGATCTTGAGGCAAGAAGACACACCTCTACTCTGGACTATACATTCTGCTGGAAGCCTATATACATGGAAGAAATAAGCTTTTTCTCTTTGCCTGTTGCTCTCTCCTTGCTAAAGAGTCAGTTCCTTCACTGGCATTAAAGCCCAAGTCTTTGGGATCCCAGTGTATACCAAAGACTAGCTGACAAACCCTGCTTTCAAGACAGCAACTACTAGATTCTCAGACTTCCTGTTTATAGCCAATCACAGTTGGCCCCTTTTGATATGCATAGAGAGAGTCATTCTCTAAATTATGTTATGCTAAAGAACAGAACTCTTACTAATATCATAAACTACAAATTTACTCAACATTTAATCAAAACAACATGCAGTGTGCTACTTCCTATATCTCCCCTCTGCCTCCTCTCTAATCTTTAATTCAAGAATACTGTTCTAAGGCAAGCATGGTGATGCACACCTGTAATTCCAGCACTCAGGAAGCAGAGGCTGGTGGATCTCTGTGTTTAAGGCCAGACAGGTCTACTGTGCAAGTTGAAGGACATCCAGAGATGCATAGAAAAACTCTGTCTCAAAAACAAACACAAACAACACAAAAATGAATATTATTTTAGTTATAGTAAAGGTTTAAACTTTTCTGTTACATGTATAACAATTACATAATAGTACAAACTCAGTAATCACTGGTGTGCCCATTAGTTTTAGTCAACTTAACACAAGCTAGAATGGTCTGGGAAGAAGAAACCTCAACTGATAAAATGTTTCCATAATAATACGCTGTAGACAAGTCAGTAGGGCAGTTTCTTGATTGAAGATCCATGTAAGAACACATACCCCACTGTGTGTGGTGTCATACCTGTATAGCTGAGCTGGTCCTGGGTTGTAGAAGATATCACGCTGAACCAGCCCAGGAAAGCAAGCCTATGGTACAGTTGTTAACTATCATTGGGTGCTGGGGACTGAACTGATCATTGTAGAAGCATGAAGTACTTTTAACCACTGAACTGTCTCTCCAGTCAGTACATACCACATGAACACATGGGCAGCACTATTGTCCAAGTGTAAATATCAGCGTCTCAAGGCCCCACTTGAATTTTGGGTCTTTCTATATTCTCAGTTCATAAAATAGTAGTCTACACAATAACATTTATTATGAAACAATCCAAGAGTTAAATTCATTTTGCTGACTAGGTA
Organism: Onychomys torridus; assembly: GCF_903995425.1. Classification (NCBI taxonomy): domain Eukaryota; kingdom Metazoa; phylum Chordata; class Mammalia; order Rodentia; family Cricetidae; genus Onychomys; species Onychomys torridus. The sequence goes on from NC_050448.1 coordinate 24,735,275, forward strand.
TTATCCCAGGCTATTGTAAAAAAGAATGGTCCAAATAAGCATATGAAATATACCTTGTCCGCTTCAAAAATTACATAGTTTTACTTTCATTTTTCTTTGTTTCCAATAGTTTAGAATGAAGAGTTTCTTTTTCAAAACATTTTAGCAATATTATGGTTATAAGACATCTAGGGTCAGTAAATTTATCAGGACCCTCATCATTCTTCAGATTCACATCTATTCATTTTTCCATCCAATGCGGTGAAATGACAAGTTCATGGACAAAATAAATATTTTTTGACAACTAAATAAATCTTACCTAAGTGTCTCTGTGAAAGAATGAGTATCATAGAAGTATTCAATCATTGTTCTTAGATATGAAAGGGCATTTTAGTAAAGACTTTTGAAACTAGATTGCTTCATGACAATCAAGTATCAACTGAATATATATATATATATATATATATATATATATATATATATAATAGATAAAACCAGAACTTAATAATAATTTTTTTTTTCTTTTTAATGACTTGACTTTTATATTATTAACTATTTTGTTATCATTATATATTTTCTTAGTGGAAATTTTCTGATAGTACACTCCTATGAGTGGAATGTTTAATTTTCTTACTTTTTACAGAATTTCAACATTCTCATTTTGATGAATTCTAAACTCTTCTCATATTTACTAACTTCACACATTTTGAGAACTTGTTAAATATAGTTTATCATAACTAAGTGCTTTTGATTAGCACAACTGCATCTAATATTACATATACTATATTACATATACTTTTAATACAGATTTTATTCAATATGATGGTAAAAAATGTTACTAGTTGTTTTTATATTTGGCTTGATGTTCCTCTTAGTAAAAAGGTGACAGTGTACTTGTAAACCGCTCATCAATACACATAAGCATGTATAATTATATATACATGGTTAAATATAATGTCATCACATTTATGCAACACACACATATATCTATGTATGTATATCTATCTTTATCTACATATATATATATATATATATATATATATATATATAGAGAGAGAGAGAGAGAGAGAGAGAGAGAGAGAGACTTAGCCTTTAAAAACAAACAAATGGATGATGTAATGGATATTTAAATTCTCATGAAAATATTTGCATAAGTGGCTTTTCCTTTTCATTAAAGTTGATCTTCCTTAAAATATTTTTACCCCTCTCTCCATTGGTACTTTGAATTATTTTTCCTTGATTATCTTACTCAATTTCAGGGGACTTGCCCTCTCTATGTGTGAACAATCTGTCTACATTTGAAACTCAGACTTCTTATACTTCAAGTTAATTCCCATTTAGTTCTCCTTGGATTCACATCTAGTACTGAACCTCTATTTATAGATGTGTTCTTTCTATTCATTTATATTTAATGACCAGAAACCTTCATGCATATGCATGATCAAAGTTTCTGAAACAATTCCATGCATTTCATGAGCCTATCTGCTCACATCCCTAGTGTTTTCAGCACTGTTCATCTTCCAGAGTCTAATGATCTCTATAAAATGAACTTGACCACATTGAGGCTGCCATGTCTTTTCATTGTTCCACAGTTCTTCAAGGGAAGTAATAACCACGTCTGAAAGGACTCTCTTGCAGCATGGCTTAGCTGGCAAATATAATTTTCTGATTCTCTGTGTTGTTCCATACCCTCATCTATGACTATGACCCCTCTTATTTGTTACAGGATTCTGTGTATTCTCTCTCAACAGATTCAGACATAGAACCTGGCAAAATTGTCTGCATCCTTCAAGGCAAAATTCACTTTTTATTTTCTAAGAATTATAGTCTGAGGATCTGAGGAAAAAGTGTACAGTTCAGATTTCTCAGTTTTTTTTTTTTTGTAAATGTTTCAACACTCATCCATATTTTCTGTCAGATCTATTATTTCATAGTGATCCAAACTGTTTTACATGTTCCATTCTGCTATATTTATAAAAAAAATCACAATATATTTTTCAATGAATATTAAATTCTTGTATTAAAACTGAAATGTTATATTAGAATTACATAATTTTGAACAAGATTTATTTTATTTATGTTTATGCATATCCTCATTGTGTGTGTGTGTGTGTGTGTGTGCAAGCACATTTGTGAAGGTACACAGATAAGCATGGATAGGAAGTCAAATTCTCTTGAGCTGGAGGTACCAGAAGTTGTGTACAACTTGGCAATGTCCTCTGCAAAAAATAGTATGAGTCCTTAACCACTGAACTATCTCTAGCTCCTACATGCATTTTTTGACCCTTCCCCACTCAGATTCTTCATATATGGCATCCAAAATGCTCTCCCTTATTTGAAGTGCAGGGGACTTTAGAGCAAGCTTGAGATTATGGTGAAACTCTATTGAAGGAAAGCCATGCTGTTGGCAGAGAGCAACACTGTTACAATGCTCAGTCACTACATACCCTTTTTGTTCTTACTAGATCATGTTTAGAAAATTTGATATGACGGTTTCATTCATCGTTTTTCCACTCAAAACTTAAAATATGCCAAGAAATTATGAAGTGACAGGAATAGCTGACAACACACCAAGCTGAATTCTCCCGGTTTCAAATAAAGGGCATTTGCAAAGAGATTGCAAACAATTGCCACGTATTTTTGAAAATCCACCCCATGCTCCAATTCATAATATTCTTTAAGCTGTGCATTAATTTAATTTACACAAAACCATTTCCTCTAAGGTGTCCTTGTGGTAATGTGTTCCAAATGGCACTTAATCACAGATGTCAGGGATGAATCCATCCTGGGCTGTGTGTGCAGACAGTTAATCACTGACTAATGAGCTATCATGGTTCTAACTACTTAAATAGCTCTGTAAATAAGAACTTAACTAGAAAAAATAATGGGGATTTTCTTTAATTCAAGAGAACAGGTCAAAGATATGGGCATTAGGGAAATTAGTGAAATGTTTATTATGTTCATTTCAGAAACTGTTACACATCTGGTACTTTTAGAGAAAAATGCATTGTTTTTACATGTGCAATTTAAATATATACCCATAAGTTAGGGTCTTCCTTATTAAAAGATGTTTGTCTTCAGAATGCACTGAAAACAAACAAACAAATGAACATATATGCATTTCAGGAAATAGAAACAACAAACATATTTTACATTTACCCATTAATATTCTGCATATGAGATAGTATGTGTGTTACAGATATGAGGTATATATATATATATATATATATATATATATATATATATATATATATATATATATTCCACATATACATGTTCATGTGTGTCCACATTCATTTGTTTCATTAGGCTTTTTACATCACATATTACACTATTCTTGTAATTTCATTTTGCTTAGTAACATCATAGCTATTTAATTTTGTCTAGGTACAGTCCATAATGCCCACAGATAAAAGAAAATTCTCACAATTTATACCCTCATCAGTCTAGACTTGGCTGTTTGTATATGTGTGTGTGTGTTTGCTGTTGCATTTTACGTAAATATATGCATATATTCACAATACAAATGCTTCATGATTTATAATGGGGTTTCATTATCAAAAACACATTTAAAATTGTAAATATTATAAATAAAAATGTCATTTAGCAAGCTGATGGTGTAGCTTGGTTGATAAGAGTGCTTGCTTAACACACATGGTGTCCTAGTATTGATGTTATGGGGAGAATAAAACCAAGTTATTGGCATATGTCCTGTATGCCCAGGATTCAGCAGGTGGAGTTATGATGATTACAAGCTTCATGCCATCCTAGACTATATGCTTCATTCAATGCAAGTCTTGTGTAAATGAATCTTTGTTTAAAACATTTTCCTGCAAAGGCAAATACTCCTGCATTTATCAGTGATGGGATTACACATAGTCAAAGTCATCTACACCAAAGCCTATTCCTAATAACAACCTAAATATCCTATGTACTATACTGAAAATCTGTGCTTAAAGGGTATAAGCCACTCAGACATTGTTCTATTAAGAGTTCATGCTAGAACCATACAGAATTGTGAGATCGTGTAAATACTTAGACCAGAAAATGATCGATGTTAATATTTAAAATTCATATTTAATAGAATCATTTATAATCAACAAATGAAAGAACATTGATCAATTATAATTGGAAAATTTTTGTAAATCCATTCACATGGATTAGTGTGTGTGTGTGAGTGTGTGTGTGTGTGTGTGTGTGTGTGTGTGTGCATGTGTGTGTGTGTGTGCGTGTGTGTGTGTGTATGTGTATGTGTGTATACATCCCTACCTGAATTGCCTGAGTATTTAGATAAGTGGAAATTTCTGGCAAAGAATAGTAACTAAATTGTCAGACAATTTCATTTTGTTAAGCAAATGAAACAAAATTGCAACATAGTATTTATTTGATGTCATTAATAGATAAAATTTACATTTTGTATTATACTGATTATCATTAATTTTATATATAATTTAAGAAAATAGTTTGATTATCTAAATTTTAGAACCCTACAACTTATAAATTATACAAATCTATAATTGTGAATAAAATATCAGGAAAATTTTAAGTGTTGAATATGTGATTTATCATGACATGAAGTGAATTTTAAAGGATTTCTTTATCTTTGTAACTTTGGCTTCAAATTTAATCAAATTTAAAGTTAATCAACTGAAGTTGATCAACAGAATGAAACAATCATTTTCAAGTCCAAATATCATGGAAAATGACCAGGATATCAAGCTTTTGTTGATGAGAATCTTTTTTATGATAAACATAAAAAATGATCAAAGTAATTTTGATACGAATAGAAATAGAAAAATGGAAGTCATTTTTGCTTCTGATATATCTTATAGTTTTATATTTTGTTTAACAAACAGTATTGTACTCATTACATTTTTAAATACATGTATTTTTCATTTTGTGTATAAAAGTGTTTGGCATGAATGTGTGTTTTATAATCCCGTTTTTTCCGGTAAACACAGAGTAAGGAAGGTGCTTTGCATGCCTGGAACTGAAGTTATAAATTGACATGCGTGACCAAGCAAGTGCTGGGAACTGAATACAGGCCCTCTGAATGGAGGGAAAAAAAAAAGATCTTAACTGCTGTGCCATCTCTCCAGCACCACAAAACTCTGGTATTGCTTGTTTATTGTTTAAATTTTCTGTATATGCAAATATCCCTTAAATAAAATTATGAAAATTACCTCATAATATTTTAACAGTTTTCATAAACTTTTTTTTTAATTTGTGGAACTGTTTTAGTTGCAGTGCATATATAAAACAAAATAGGAATGAATAGTTTTTTAGTAATTGGAGGACTCAGGATATGCATGCAGCAAATTCACATATTCTAAATATCTGGCATCATGCTATTTTTAATGTAAAACATAACCCAGTCTTATATACACACATTATTGTCATAAACATCTTTTTAATCAAAAGCATTTTAATAGAAACAAATCTCTACGTATAATGAGTCCATTTTTTTTTTATTGTTTCTGCTTTCTCTAATTGACTTGGTTCCAAAATGACAGTGTAGTGTCACTGAATATTTGTGTTTCTATTAGCACCTTGTAAACTACTAAAGCAATGTTCCTCTTCATTAGAATGTGCTCAGTGTTGCTTGTTCACTCTCTTTGTATGTAAATTATAGTTACACATCTTCAAATTCTTCTCTTACCACATATAGAAGACAACACTTTGTTCTTATTGCCTGTGAATAAAATGAATCTTTGTGTCTGTGTCAGAAAAAGATAAAATGAAACTGTGGTTTTAGTTTTGCTGTCTTGAAACCATCCTGCCTGTAGGAAACAACAATAAAATTGCCAGCATTAACTGATAGCAAATATTTCAAACTCATGTAGTCTGTAAGTTCCAAGATTTTAAAATCAGCCAATGTTTGAATTATTTTGAAATTCAAAAATTGTATTAAATAGCTTCTTAAAATAACTGTGAATTTTCCTAAGAAATAAAATTACTATGAAAACTTATCCACTTACTAACCTTTCACTAATATTCATTTTAACATTTTATGCATTCATATGTAGGTCCTGTAAAATAGCTAAATATTTCTTTGCATAATTTCAAAATTAAATTACATGAGTAATAGAGTAACACCTTTGAACATATATATATATATATATATGTATATATATATATATATATATGACAGTACACAGGAGAAATATGAATATGTTTGTAGTGTACACATTCAGGTTCATGTAGTTTTCAAGTTTATTCCAATTGTCTAACTGTAACTTAAAGTTTGTAGCTACTAGTGATGTTATCTGTTAAATATTTAAAATTTTAAAAATTAATGATATTTTGCTGTCTTATGGGATAAAATAGGTATTTAAAACTTTAGTAAAACATGTACACATATAGTTATAAAAGGGCATATATGATGAACATAGATTAGAACTCAACAGAATAAAAGAAATAATTGATATATGTGTTTTAAAATGCTTTGAGTAGATCCTCCACTATAGGGAAATTAATACAAATTAGGCATATCTGATGATTCCTGATTTTTATTTACATTTTGTACAGATGTTTCTTGAACTTGGAGGCATATGATACATTTGTGGGGCACAATCAAAACCACCGGATGCCATAGTCTGAACTTAGAGGCTCTAGATATGAAGTTTATTGGTCTAGGGCACAATATAGGTAACGAGAATTTAAAACTTTCCCTGATATGAAAATCAGTGATCAATATCTCCTGAGAATGGAGGACTCTAAAGTTTAGTCCAAATAGAGTTCATAGAAACAGTGTATCTGGGTGATGTCAAAGTCTAGAATAGTTTCTTTATAAAGCTCCCTTCTCATATATAATTTATTAAGTGAAAGACACTATATAGTACTTACATTCTTCATATCACATCATTGTTCTTATTTCTGGTTCGAACTGTTAAGTGTAGTTGAAGCCAAATGCCTAAACTATTCTTTTAAATACATTTCAAGATTTAAATATTCACTTTTATTATAAACCTAAACTTGACTTTTTTCAAAAGGTTACAGAAATCAGTGTAGTATTTTGTTTCCTGCATACTTATATACACAGGAAATCTGCTCTGTATCCACTGCACCAGGACACATTTTAAGTTTCTCTTTTATCATCAGCTTAGTATGGAAGCTTTTATACACAGACTCATTAGACTGAATGGCAGTTATGCACATACGTGTTGAAAGACACAGGAAATGTATATTCACTATGAAATGCATATTTGTAAGCAGTTTGTTTTATAAGTAAAATAGCAACCTAGTAATAGTGTTCCATTAAGGAGACTTATCTCTACATGATTCTTATGTAGCTCTAAGGAGAATGATTTCATTAACATTAAGAAGAGAAATAAAATCACCAAGTGTTACCTTTTAACAGTACTGCACCATATCCACACTGACTCTGAACTTAAATTCTTAAATTGTTCTTAAATATCTAAATTCAGATAAGCAAAATGTGCACAGATGTATCTTTGAGTTCAAAAGACTTTATTTCCCTCAAAAACACATAGTGCGAGATGATCTTAAACATCATAAAGAATATTAATAATTTCTTATTTGGTGGCATATGTTTGGCAAAGAACAATAGCAGTGCTTTGAAGTGGCAGCACCTGTTTTCAGGAGGAAACTTCACAGGTGTTGAAGCTATATGGGCCTCAGATGTTCTTAAGGATCTAAGACAACAGAATCTCTCTCCAAAGCATTAATGTTTGAAGAACAACTAAACAGATGTTCATTCTTTCATTAAATATTTCAGACAGCTGCATAATGGCACTGTGTTGTTTTTTTCAATTTTTAAAAATAACATTTAAAAACTAAACTCGCTTTAAGGTCACTTCTGATGACAGTCTGAACTGGTCTGACAGCTGTTTAAATGTTTTTGACATCTGCCTAAGAAGATGGAATTCTTGTCTTCCTTTAGCCTGAACTGATGCTACATGGATTTAAAAATAATTTTGGTTCTTTTAACAAAACTCAGGAGAAAAGGCACATGCACAGTATAATGCATTTTGAGGTGGTATAGCTAGACATAGGTGCCTGCATATCTGCTTTTGTCTCTACTTTTCACTCCCCAAAGACGTATAAAGGTATTTCTCTCAGAACTGTCATAATTTGAATGTCTCATACGTAATTAAAATTAAAAGGATTTACTTCATTCCTATTTTATGAACCATAAAACATTATTGCTTATGAAAAAAGTATTCCCAAATGTTCAGTGCCTCTTCCCCCAGAGGCAGAGCAGATGGCTGGCACAGGTATATTAAAAGCAATCTGCATAAGAACCTTAAATATACTGGCAATTATTAGAGATTACTCAGGGTATTTGCCGGAAAGAACCATGGGATGCCAAGAGCAGGCCCAGCTGCAGTTAGCTTCGTCCTGTTGCTTTTGGGTTTTATCTCAGAAAAGTTAACGACTTGCTGGGGTGTTGTCTGTTCAGTAGAGCCGCATTGGAAACTGCCTGTGAGACACATTTGTTACCATCTGACAAACAGTAAACGAAAATAAAAAAATTCTTATTTTCTGACATTGCTTTGAGTCTCTTTGCCCAGGTATGACTTTCATACTTCTCTGTTTAATTCATTTTATATGATGCTTCCTAATTAATCCTTCCATTTAGTATATATATATATATATATATATATATATATATATATATATATATATATGAAATATATATGAAAATAGTTTCTTCTCTCATACACTACACCCCGACAACAGTTTTCCCTCCCACACTCCTCCCAGCATCCCTCAAATCTTTGTTCCCTAGAACTACTCCTCCTCCTTTTCATCTTCAGAAAATGACAGTCAAACAGGACAAAACAAGATAGAGTAACACAAGGCAAAAGCCCTCTTATAGAGACTGGACAAGGCAACCCAATAAGAGTAAGACACGCAGCACTCACATGGGCTCTCAGAGACTGATATATCAAGCATGGGCCTTGCATGGTCCTACATGGTTTTTTCTTCATTTGCTTGCTTTTGTTTATGTTTTTATTTTAAATAAAATATAAGCATTTTAACCTAAAAGGAAAGTTTTAATTTTGTGATATTAGCAACCTGTTTTAAAAAGTGGGTGGAATGACTCCCTTCAGAGGTGACAGATGGAAAGCAACTCTCCCTGACATCAGTTATGAGGGAAACAAGCATAGAAGCATCCATTCCTATCCCATTACATACCTGTAAGATGGCTGGAGAGAAAACTAATAATAATACACAAAATAGGCACTCTCTCCTTGCTGATGGGACCAGAACACCGATTCTGCTTTGAGAAAAATGTAGAAAGACATTGATCCCTCTGCACAAATGCATGGGAGCTCCTTATAAAATTAAAAGCGAAATTATATGGAAAATAAATTTCTTCCAGGAGTTCATACAAATTGAACTAAAATTCATGTTTTATAGACAAATCATGAATATTCATGAATCCCCATTATAAGATTATAAGGTTATCATTATAAGTGTAATAGGATGGGGAGAACTGAAATGCTTCTTAAATGGTAAATTAATAATAATAATAATAATAATAATAATAACCTGTTATGCATCAAGTAAAGAGTAACAAAGCCACAGCATGAAAGGGTATCAAGTACATAGGCCAAAGGAAAGCGCAGACTGCCAATAGCATTGGTTTACACATGAATACTTTAGAAGGTTGAATTGTCTCATCAGCTATGTGCTTCATGGTTTTCAGACTATACAGAAGTACAAACAGAACTAACCATAGACAAACATGGTAATTTGAATATTCAAATGGAAACAGTAATATCAATCTATAAGTACTCTATAATACATAATTAAAGTTTATACACTAACATTACAAGCATTATATTAATAACTATATTTATCTGTGCTTGCCTCCTTTACACAATAACATTGTAATGTCACTAGTAACATACATAGTGTGCTTTAAGAGTGTTCTGTCAGCCTATATTGATAACCAGTCTTTATTTCATGATTTTAATCTCTTTAGTTGTAGACTAAGCATTTATTCCTTGCACAATTTTATCTGAAATTCTTTGTCTCATTAAATGACTCTTTAAAGAGTGAAATCATTTCGTCATCCAAATTGTAGAAAATATTTCAAAGCCTCATCGTAATGGAAGAGACAGTGGATAATAGAAGTCTTCTTCATCTAATAGTGGCCAAATCAATATCAGTTGAGGTCACCACAGCCAATAATAAGAGATGATTCAGAAAGACAGCAACTTACTACCACAGATGGAATTCTGAGCGTGGTGTCAAAATTCTAAAGAAAGCTAAGCCATGTGTAGCACTTATATTTGCACCTTTAAATGAGAAGAATGACCCTGCAACCTAAGATTTCAGGCATTATAGAGAGAGAATTTAGAGTTTTAACTCTTGATTTAAAAGAAAAAACTGGAGTAAATATTTTAAATATATTGTTGCAACTTCTCTAAAATGATTAATAAGATTTTCAAATTTTCATATTTATTTTCTGTATTTGAATATATGCATACATACTCTATATCTTTCAAAACAGCTAATTTAAGTTTGGTTACAAATAAATAAGAATTGAGCAATTTCTTCTTAAATTTCATAATTTGTAGACCAAGGGTAGTAAATTATTTAAATAAATTCTAGATTGAAAAGCAACACAAATCATTATTTATTTTCTTAACTTGGTGTCCTTTGAAGACTTCATTACTTTTATAGCACTAGTATTATCGGTGCTATTTGAATAACACCTTTATTTCACCAAACTATGGGAAAATATTCTTTTTTAATTAAGAAATTTTTTATTTATTTTATATACTAATGACAGATCCCCCTCTTTCTTCCTCCCACTCCTCCCGCCTTACTTCCAACCCATGCACTCCCATTCCCTCCTACAAGAAGATATGGTCTCCCATGGGGTACATTCAGTAGAGGCAGGTCCAAGCCCCTCTTCCTGCCTCAAGGCTGTGCCAATTGTTCCACCATAGATAGTGGGCTCCAAAAAATCACCTCATGCATCAGGGATGGGTCCTGATCTTACTTCCAGGGGGCCCCATAAGCAGATCAAGTTACACAACTGTCACACTATTTGGAGGGACTAGTCCAGTCCTGTGGAGGCTCCATAGGTGTTGGTCTAAATTCATTAGTTCCCACAAGTTTGGTTTGGTTGTCTCTGTAGGTTTCTCCATCATGATCTTGATGACCCTTGCTCATAGGATCCCTCTTCTCTCTCTTCAACTGGACTCCTGGAGCGCAGTCTGTGGTTTGGCTGTGGATCTCTACATCTTCTTCCATCAATTACTGGAGAAAGGCTCTATGATGACAGTTAGGGTATTCACCAATCTGATTACTAGGGTAAGCCAGTTCAGGAACTCTCTCCACTATTGTTAGTAGTCTAAGCTGGGGCCATCATTGTGGATTTCTTGGGAACTTCCTACCACCCAATTTCTCGCTATCCCCATTAGGTCTCCCTCTATCATGGTACCTCCTTCATTTCTCTTCCACTGCATCCCTGTTCCAATTTGTCCATCCTGTTCCTTAGGTTCTCATCTCACATTCCCTATACTCCATTGCCCCCACATCCCCAGTTTACTCATGGAGATCTCACCAAACCCACATCTGGTAGAATGCTCCAAAATATATAAAGGAGTCAAGAAACTAGCCATCAAAATACTGAACAACCCAATTTTAAAAATTGGTTACTGATCTAAACAGAGAATTATCAACAGAAGAATCTCACATAGCTGAAAGACATTTAAGCAATTGCTCAAGGTCCTTAGTCATCAGGAAAATGCAAATCAAAATGACTCTGAGATACCATATTACACCTATCAGAATGGCTAAGATCAAAAAACACTGATAAAAGCTTATGTTGGAGAGGATGTGGAGCAAGGGAAACACTCCCCCATTGTTGGTGGGAGTGCAAACTTGTATAGCCACTTTGGAAATCAATATGGTGACTTCTCAGAAAATTGGGAATCAATCTATTTCAGGACCCAATGATACCACTCTTGGGCATATGCCCAAGGAATGCTCAATCACTTCAAGGACACATGTTCATCTATGCACATAGCAGCATTATTCATAATAGCCAGAATCTGGAAACAACCTAGATGCCCCTCAACCAAAGAATGGATTAAGAAAATGTAGTACATATACACAATGGAGTACTACTCAGAAGTAAAAAAAAAAAAAAAATGACATCATGAAATTTGAAGGCAAATGGATAGAATTAGAAAATACCATCCTAAGTGAGGTAACCCAGACTCAGAAAGACTAACATTGTATGTACTCATTCATAAGTAGATACTAGATGTAAAGTAAGGGATAACCACAATACAACCCACAGCACTAGAGAAGCTAGCTAACAAGGAGGATCCAAAGAGGTAAGCATGGATCAGGAAATATGTGAGAAATATTCTTAAGAAACATGTCCTCAGCTCCTTCTTCCCTCTAATTTCCATGAGCAACTCAAAAAATTGAGAAGATGTAAACATGATTCATGTGGTAGCTGTGTAGTACCTTAATATATCAACAGAGTAGTGGGAAATTATGTTTATAAATGCCATATTATAGAAAAACTTTGATGAAAGTTATCAGTCTCAGATATTACTTGATGATAATAGTCTCTAGATGCCACTATCAGAGTACCTTAAAAAAAAAAAAACAACGATTAATCATATCACAAATATGATGTTCAATATCAAATAACTGGAGAAATAGAGATCTCTCATTTATAAATTTCATAAAAATATATAACTTGCTCTACATTTGCATTTATATTGAATTTCTGGTAACATATGGGATAAGCCATACAATATGTCACTAATTCTAATGGTTTCTGACAAAGGATATTTTTGGCTGTATCTGGACATTTATATTCCATTAGATTTTTGTGACTTTGATTTTAAGCAATAAGCTACTTCTATGTTTTCATAAATATCTCTTCTGCTTCTATTTCAAAATCAAGCATACTATCCTAAAGACTATATAGTATTCTACTCCAGTAACCCCACATTAAAAGTCTCACCATTATTTTGTATTTTCAAGGGATAAATTGGTACTTACAGTTACAATACCATTCTCATCTTCATAAAATCTAAGCATCTGCAATCCATGAGGGGAATTTAGTAGCAAACAGCATCTTAAATATTTAAATATGCATGTGGACTTTATTTGATATTCTCTTAAATGTAAAGTAGCATAAGGGCTCTGTGGCAGAGTTGGGTGCAGGGCTAGCTGATGAATAACACCAGACTGTGCCTCGGCTCCACAGCTGGTGCCTGCTGAGAGAACTGTCTTGGCTTACACACACTCCTTAACTGAACTTTCGAAATGATCACAGTACTGCTCATGCAGGGAGCTGTGTTGATGCTTACAGACATCTAATCATCGTTTATCTGCCTCAGGAAATAAATGACTCCTTTTGTTAAAACTTCCATCACACAATACATTAGACCCATAGCTAAAATAAGCTGTATATAGTTTCAATATATGTAAAATGAAATACCACAGTCTGCTTTAAAAGCTCTAAATAATAAACAATTAAAAAATTAAAGAGAAAGGTACGATTAAAAAATGTGGAGGCTAAGAAACTGTCTCAGTATTTAACAACACTGAATGCTCTTGCAGAGGGCATGAGCTCAGTTCCTAGCATCTATTTGTTTTCATCCATGTCAGTGGACAATATGATTAAAAGAATTATGACCCATCAAGGTTTTATTTTTATTGCATAAGTTATTTTGAACAATTTAACCCCAAAAGAAATAATAGTGATGACTACTTTGGACTATCATTTTTTTCAGGGATTTTATGAAAATGTGAATCCCTTATAGAACAAAGATCCACAGAGCTGCTTTGAGTGACAGTGTTCCACACTCTGATCTTTGCATGTTTCAGAGCATCCACTTGGCTCAGCACACAAAGTAAAATGATCATGTTAGGACTCCAGTCACACATTGTGGTGAGCAGAAACCTGAACACAGCACTATGGAAGTCAAAAAGTGATGCACTGAAAATGCACTGAATCATCTTTAATATTTTAGAAAGAACATACAAAAATTATCTTCTTTGTTAATTTTACTCTCTAAAGTTTTTAAGGACATGGAAATTGAGGCTAAGGAGAAATAAATTGTAATTTAGTCACAATCTTCAAAGTAGTTTCACATACTTTGTAAGCTCAACTGATTTCATTCACACTTTTTCTATGTCTTTGGGCTTCTATAAGAGATTTGATAAAGTATGTAGTCACAAAATTGAATGATATTTCAACCTAAAAGGTAAAGTTGCCTAATATAAACCACACCCACACAAGCAATAGCTTTCATTGAAATAATATGATTTAATGAAATAAAAACAAGCATAATGAAAATCTTATTTTAGAGATGTTTGTTTAATCCAGACACTTCCATTCCTGTCTTTTGTTTAGAGAAGTTTAAACTTATCAGAAGACTGACAGGTTATGAAGTTATGGATTCATGAAGAAGGAATGAGAGCCAATGTGAAAACAGTTGCTGTGTTTTATAGAATGTAACAGTTGGTCTATGTACGGAAAACTCCTGTGATTTCCTTCTTGGAATCTGTTAGGTAAGGAAAGAAGTTATTCACACTAAATATGGGATTTCTTGGACAAAAAACTAAAAAGGATTGCTTGGATCTCCTAAGAGTGTTCTTAGCAGAGATGAGCAGAAGCAATGGCTCCAAGTTAACAGTGTTTGTTTCTCTTCCCCTGGACTTGATATCAGTGCTAAGGTGAAAGTTCACAAACCAACTGCAACTCCATCTTCAGGGAATTCAACATCTTCTGGCATCTACAGGCACTTGTACTTGTCTGCACACACTCACATTGATGTATATACATGCATATTAATATTTTTTAATATTTAAAAATGAGTATTCTTAGCATAGAATATATACAACATTTTATTTGGAGGTGTCTGGGAAAGTAACTGAAGTATCCTATGAAATAACAGTTTAAATTTCCTAGTGTAAAGCAATTAGTATTGTAGTGGGGGCAGACATATTCTCAGTTTTTTACAGGTCAGTTGATGTTGCACTGCTTCTCATTTTTAACAGTGTCATAATTACTTAATGAACATGTTTAGAGACCTAAGAAGTAAAGCTCATTTGCAGTAGTCTTCTTCACCAAAGCCATTATCTGCTCTGCTCAGGAAGGTCATGTTTTTAAGTAACTTCAAAACATACTGAGGCTCAGTGACATGAACTAGAATTCGTCATCCTTCTAGTTCATGGAAGGTATATCCATTACTTCTCTGTTGCTGTGACTAAGACATGAAGACCAAAGCAAATTGTGTAAGGAGGTTTTTATTTGGCTCATAGTTCCCAAGAAATTGGAGTCCACCATAGTGGGGAAATTGGCAGCAAGTGACAGGCTTGGAGGCAAAAACAGGGAGCTAAGACTTTGCATCTTTAAATGCAAATGCTAGGAAGGGTGAGCAAACCAGAACTGGAGTGGGCCTGTGAAGTCTCAGACCGAGCAGGGGGAGTGATCTACTCCCTCTAGAAAGAATGAACCACCACCCCAAATAGTATACCCAACTTGGGATTGAGTGTTTAAAAGCTTTAGTCCATGGGGTATTTTTCATACATACTACTGAGGGAAAAACTAACAACTTCATAGATCCTTCTCAGAAAAGACTTAAAAAAAAAGATAAAATACATTTTAAAAAATGTTTTTCTTTCTTTTGTAAGAACTTCTGATCTTTAAAATACACAGAAAATATGTTTATCACATATATAATATAAAATATATACTTATAACAATATTCTAAGTATATGTAGAATATTTATAGAACATGTAAGTATATATAGCATATATACTGTTCTAAGAATATTTATATATATTATATATATGCATAATTAGTGTTCTAAGTATTTTATATTCTCATATTCATTTTATTTTCTTATGTTATTTATTTATTTGTATTTCAAGACAGGATTACTATGTATTGCTATGGATGTCCTTCAACTTGCTCTGTTATCCAGGCTGGCCTCAAACTCATAGATTCGTTTGGATCTGCCTCCTGAGTGTTAGGAATATAGGTATGCACTGACACCATCTGGCATATTCTTATATTCTTACATGCCTATGTAATAGATTCTTTCTAAATGGTTTACAAATGTTAATTAGAAACAAAAGAAAATAATACAAGTGCATTCTTCATTTTCTACACTTCCATTATTAAACTTAGTATTTTATTAATTTCAATTAAATATGTAATTATGAGCTTGTACAGTCATTAGTAAATAAGCACATACAAAAACAGAGAGAAAATCAGTGGAGAACTACCTAAGAGGGATAAAATAATGTGAAATGATTATAAATATGCTAACTTCAAATTACCAATCAGAAATAATGAAAATTTATTAAATTAACTTAATGTCAGCCTTAAATTCTCTATTTAACATCAAAATAGCATGCAATTTTAGGATTATGTAATGACACTCAACATGGGGCAAAAATTTCCACCCAAAACCTGAGTGAGCTTTTAAAAAAAAGTTTCTGAAATGGAGCCATAGCAGCTTCCTTGTTGTGTCTCTCAGGAAAGCTGTGATACAGAAATGCCAGCAAGCCACCTAAGGAACAAGATGTAATGGGATGCAGGTAAAGCCACAGAACTTGTGGCCATACATAGATTAATAGATGTGGACTAATGTAAGATATAAGAGCTAGCTAGCAAAAATCTTGAGCCACAGCCATGCAGTTATAATTAATATAAGCCTCTGTGTGTTTACTTGCGGAACATGAGTGGAAGAGATTTGATTTGAAATCAAATACATCATCTTTTTATTCATAATTTCCAATAATAAATACAATCTTGTTTTCATTTGCCCACCTCACTAACGTCCATGTTCATTATTTTCCTTTAGAAGAGTATAGCATGCAGGAACTATCACCACTCAACTTATTTCATAATTAATGATACAATAAATTGGTCCACATGATGATAATGAACAACAGTAAAGCAGTGACATAAAATTGAATGTCTGGTAAAAAGTCTGATATATCCTTGCAATTTTTTTGTGTTCTGAAATACTCATGTGCATTAATTTTAGTAATAATATTATCATGTATATTGAACATCATAATATTTCTCACAGTCATAAAAATACACTTAGAATATTAACATAATGATTAAGGGAGGTAGAGATGACTCGATGGGTAAGGTTATTGCTATTCAAGTATGAGGGCCTGAGTTCTAACTCACAGATACTACATGAATCCACATGGCAGTATATGTCTGGAATTCCAGACCTCACAAGGCTAAGAAATGCATGTCACTTGAGCTTATTCACCAGTTGGTCTTGCTGAATCCATGAACAGGTTTCATAGGAGTCCCAGTTATGAGGTGGAGAGTAAACATCAAAGATTATCTCTGGACTCCATACCACCATGCACACATATGGATTCCTATCTCCACAAACACTTGCACATATAGTGAGATATATACACACAAAAACATTGCACAACCACACAGAAAATAAAAAGGTTTAAGGTAAGTAAACACTAAAAGTAGCAGCCATTATGTATGAGTAAGAAGATTATCTTGTTAGTAATGATGGATTTTATATACTGAGTAGAACATAAGTTTTATTTATTCTTGAATTATCATTTAAATTACATCTGCTACTTGCTTTACTGTTTAGTTTTTCCTTTCTTTGGAGTTATTAAATGCTATTTAAAGGTATTACTCAGGGAAGTGTAATATAGTTATTTGATGAAATGGTAATTCAGTCAGATAAAAATAGTTTCATCTAAGCCAATAATTGTCTGTATGTTCTCAATATTTTACTGCCCCAGAATGTATGAACTGGACAAATATAATACACATATTGAAAGCTATATTGATGTTGATAAACAAGCATTTTTATTTTATCAACAACAATTCATAAAATAGATGGAACAATTTGCATTTCAAAGACAGTATCATGATAACCCCAAATCTATCACTATGGGAATTTATTCTGAGATTCAACATTTTGGGTCTAAATTTGATTTATGTGTATTTCAAAGAATGAAGTTGATGTTAGATATCTCACTTTTGTAAAATCTTTATATATATATATATATATATATATATATATATAGATAGATAGATAGATATATAGATATATAGATATATAGATATAGATATATACATATATAGATATAGATAGATAGATATAGATATAGATAGATAGATATAGATATCATATATCTTATAGTTGGGATTTGTAGTTAATCATCCCATCTCACTAAAGAACATATATTTTAAAAGTTCAATATATATATTTTTAAAGTCTAGCTTGAGTAAAATCGATCACTCCAATAAATGAATTTATACTGGAAAATACTGCTATTTATTTCTGCCTTGTAATTCTCTCATAAATAAAAGTATATTTGATATGCACACTTACTAAGATAGGGTATAAGTTACTTTGACTGTGATAATATAAAATGTTTAGTTTTCATTATTAAAACTTCAGTGTTGAATAGAAAAGAAGTGACATAATTATATTCTATTATGTGATTACATACACTATTACAAAGTTAATACTTTTTTTAAATTCACCTAGACAAAAGTAAAGAGTGCATACCAGGGGCAAAACTATTATATGCAAAAAAACAAAGCAAATTGAGTCTATATGTTATGCTGAACATTATTAATATGATAATACAATACTATACTTATGCATTTATTTCAATTTCATCTATTGACAGTGTAATATATTTTATGTACTATCCTATATATTTACACAAATATATTTTAAAGGTAAGATAGATAGATGATATATTTGACAATATTGACATATATTAAATTGATTTACCTATAATACTCTGTATTTCTGTATCTGCAAGCTAAATAAGGTTTAGAGTCATGTACCTGGCTTCAATTCTCAGGGGTTAGGGACCACTAACAATTACCTCTTGAAATGTGCAACATGGTAATCTTCAGGCCTACTTACTATAAAGTATAGATTCAGAGTATGAGGATGTTTATGTTATCTATGATTATATGGAAAGCATCTGAATTGTATTAAATCATTTTAATGTTATACACTATACTTTATCTTGAACATATTTATGTCATTTTGATGGTGCATCATTTGTAGATTCACTTCAAAAAATGATTTAAGAGTTGCTAATGCATTATGTAATGTTAATCGAAAGGCAGGAGCTTTCTTTCACTATACTCATTTTTCTTTTAATAAAACCTTTTACTTTATAGTACATTAATTTTTATTTTGTATTTTTGCACTTAGTCATTAACACATTTTCATTATTTCCATAAATAAAACTAAACAAATTGTCAGCTCCAGTGTTTTCACCAAACAGATGGAAGACAAACAGATTATTCCCATAAACTATTGTTTTAATTATATTTGTTGATCATAGTCTCTTTATATTCCTATTATTTTTAAACAATAGTATATTGAGGTCTATAACTTGATTAATGAGTTATAATCTTAATCATGAAATACTAGAAATCACAGCTGCCTAAGTAGTGTGTACAAATTACTTAAATTGCAGATGTCAAAAATATTACTGTCTCTGCTAAACAGAAGCAGTAGCTTGCCAAGGAGTCTTTTATCATCAGAGAACCTTGACACTAGTGCAGCTGTTGTATATGTAGCTTCCATTTCAAATGAATCATATGGCATGATGCAAGTGCAGATTATGTAACATGTCTACAATATTATTATTGATTTGAAGCTAAATACAATTTCAAATATTCTTACACTAGTAATAGTAGAATGCCTTAATACTTAAGCATGCATGTACTTTATTCTACTCATAATTTTATGATACTAAAATCATTTATTTTTTCATTGTGAAGATATACTTTGTAAATATTATTATCTTGTTAAATTTTTATGTTTCTGTTTTGATAAAATAACTCTAATTAATAAATCAATCTAGATTTATTATGTCACTTTTATTTTAAAAACACACTTTTTCATTAGCAGTTATATATATATTAGTGTATTTTCAATTTTCTTCTTTCATGTGCACATTATATATGTATATAAATATATGCATATACATAATTTGAATCTTAATAATGGAGAAATTTTGAAAAATCCACTTACAATTTTAGCAGAATTTCTAATGATTTATCAGAATTTAGAGTGTAGTTTTTGACAGTGACTTTCCTCATATAGTATACATTATATAGTTACATTTTGTGTTGAAAATACTCACAGAAAATGGACCACAGTTAAATCATGGTTCTTTTATTAACAATTATTTTCAATGTAATAAGTGTTTAATGTCATCCAAAATTTTATAAACAGACACTCAAAATTTAGTGTGTCACCTATAAATAGGAGTTAATATCCAAATATGACATTTCTAATTTACCATTATGTTACTTTCAAGGACAAGAGTTTTAATTATGTTGTGATTGTAGGTCTCCTGGTGTAGTGGATTGAGTGAGAAGTATCCCATCAACTCATGCATAAAATACTTGGTTCCCAGCTAGTGGGGCTTTTTAGGGTGGATTTGGAATTTGTTGGTCACGTAGCAATGTTGGGGGAGGTAAGTCACTGGGAGTTGGCTTTGGGTGTCTGTAACCTTGCTCACCTCCTTTGATACCTGTGTGTGAATGGAAATGTCATCATCCATCTTCCTATCTCTAGGGTTATTTTGACTCTTGTTCTACTCTTCTTGCCATGATGAACTGTATCCTTCTGGAACCATAAGCCAAAATAAAGACCTTTCACCTCTAAGTTCTTTTGGACATGTTATTTTATCACAGAATATAAAAGGGAAAAATGCATCATGAAAGGGGAGGTGTCTGCAGAATATGGTCATCTATGAGCTCTATAACAAGTCACAACTATATCAGTAGTCATGAACATGTTATTGACAACTCTCAACTGAAATTGCATTACCATGTGACTCAATGTAATATACTCCATGGCACTTTCAAATTAGTATTTGAACAGGGATTAAATTATAAACCAGTTTTTATTTCAATTTTGATTTTTTTGTATAACTCAGTTTCTGTTTCAATTTTTAACCATTAATACTTTAATACCTTAAAAATACATTATTTTATGTAGATGTAAGAATTATAAAATTTACTAAAAAATTAAAAATAACATTTCTTCTATTATGATAGTATTTGTCTTCTCTTTTTTAATTATGCTTCTCAGCTTTATTCTGTTTACACTTCATTTCCTGCACAAACACACACACACACACACACACACACACACACACACACACACACACACATCTTTTGTATTCAATGTCAAAATACTTTGTTTTGCACAGTTATGTCAATGTTGTAAAATGACAAATTGGAATACCAATGGTCTCTTCTCTTAAAAGAAGTTGAATAATTTGAAAAAAGATTTAAATTAGATAGGTTATTATTAATTTCCCAGGGTTCTGGATTGCATGACATCAGGTTGAAGTAACAAAATCCTTTGTTAATTTTTAGGTAGACAAACAAAATTACAGATATGCAGAGTATTTTCTGAAAAGTATTTTTTGCTTTTCAACTTTTAATGTCATTATAGATAGAATAATTATTCTGTGAACACAAAAAAATTGAAGGTGACTACAGCAAACACACTGGTTTTTTTTCAAATTTGGATGCTAAAGCTGAAAAGTTGGTAACATAGAATACAGTTAATATAATAGTGTCAAATATCAGTTAATCAAATTATATGTGGGGTATGGTAGCTATTAACATGGCTGTGTAAGATGACAAAGAGATATTTCATGTTAAATATCCAACTCATATTTCACACACAGAATGACATTTACCCTTTCACTGCCTCTCTCTGTCCTGAATAATTTTTTTTCCACTTTTTACTGCCTTCCTAGGGTACTATGAACTAGATTTGGCCATTGAACAATAAGTGGACATGAGCTCAAATCTCAAATGATATTTATATTTTCAAATTCCATTTTTTATATGAACTAGTATATTCACAGGCTCCAGGAATGAGGAAAAGGTTATTCACTCTGCAGCACAGAAAATTTAGAATAACCAGAATGTTGCAATTTTCAATTTACTTTCTAAAGTCTTACTTTTACACTGCATGAGTTTCACCCACTGTTTTTTCCAAGAACTGTGAACATTTTCTCAAGACTTCTAGTTCATTATAATCCAAAATCTTCATCATTTACAGTGAGTAAATATATGTGGGAGACATGAGAATACCTTCTCGTGTGCTGTACCTTAATGTGTGCCTTGACTCTGCTCATCTGTAAACAACTAATGTCTGGAGGGGAAAGTTCAGGAAACCACTATAACAACATGAAAAATAAAGGAATTAAAAGTATTTCAGTGTGATATTGTTAAAATATAAAGAATGAATGTTCTTCTGACTCAAAATTAAATAAAGGAGGAGGTAGGAGGTCCAATGATGGATAGAACTGAGTTTACATTTCTATTAGCAATTTCATATTTAATCCAAAAATATGTGACAAGTATTATATCTATTAACTTGCTCCTTCTGTCAAAATGGATAGTGTTATATGCAGGTACTGTATTCAAAATGTCTTATTACAAAAAAAGAAAGCAAAGTTTAAACACAGAAATGCTTCAACATAGAGAATTAAAATCATTAGAAGCACAGTTGCCTCATTTTCTTTCTGCTGCACAATATAAAACACAAGGTGTCACTCAAAGTGATATTCAGAGTGAAGTAAATTGAATCTAATTGAATAGCAACAATACTAGCAAAAGCCTTTTATAGCTACAGACCTTGGGCTTCTTCCCAAGGCACATTTCTTATTTGTTCTGAGATTTTAAAAAGCCCTACAACAGGTTTAGAAAAGTTATTATCCTCATTAGTTTAAGAGCAAGCCTCTTCTTAACTTTACAGTATCATATCTGTGAAAAGAAGCATAATGTGTTTAACAATTTGTTTCCATAAACTTTTCTTAGTCTCTGATATGAAAATGAAATTATTTTTATCGTTTGTGTAAAAACACTTGTGTGATATTGTGTTTGTGATCTGACAAATAAAGCATGCCTGGTCATCAGAGGGTAGAGTTAGCCAGTAGTTAACCATAGAAGCCAGGCAGTGGTGGTACACACCTTTAATTCCAGCACTTGGGAGAAGGAAGCAGGAAGATAAGGAGTTCAAGGTCACCTGGGTTACAGGAGATTGAGTCAGTCTAAAAGAGAAACAGAGCCAGGGGTAGTGGTGCACACCTGTAGTCCCAGCACCTGGGATTTCAGGCCTTTGATTCCAGCACTTAGGTGGCACACATATTTAATCCCCGTACTCAGGAGGTGGAGACTTGAATATAAAGTGGGTGGAAACAGGATCTGCCACCCATTCAGTCTAAGTATTCATAGAGATGGGTTCCCTACCCTTTAGGTCCAAGATTTAGTAGAGGCAAGATATGACTGTGGCTGCTCTGTTTCTCTGATCACCAGGCAAGCTTTATTTGTCAGAACACAAACAAAATATTATACAACACAGTTGACAACTTCTTTTCCCTTATATAAAACCAAGGCTTCTACTAAGAATAATAAGAATATACTAATGAGTATTCTTACTCATAATCTTTACTATGATTGATCAAATAAATATTATGTTCATACAATTGAACTTTTGACAGAATACCAGTGGATTAACCTTAGAAAATGAGATGTATTAAGTAGATCTAAACCCATTATCTATTAAGTCACTAAGACATAACTCAGGCTGCATCCCATTCTAATTTTTTGAACTCTAGGCATAAAAAATTACTTGATATGTAAGGAAATTTTACAATTTAAATCTTTTATCTTTATATTTATTCTTACTTATGATATTTCTAATAGTTTCCTGTGCTAAAATATATTAAACTATACAATCTTAATGATACTAATCTACTCTAATTCATAAAATTATGGCATATTATAAGAATGTTTTGTGTTCCTAAATTTTAATGTGAACTTGGTTGTAAAGTTATCTTGCTCATCTTTAGTTCTATGATAGTCTGAAATACTGTTCAACAAACACTCTAGAAACTTTTTCTTTTTATCTATAAAAATTACATTCAGGGCAAACAGGCAAATTGACATGGGAACCGACATGATATGTTTTATGTATTAAATAATAAGATGATATATAATAGAGCCAACCATATAAACATATAGGCTGAGGGAAGAGGCAAGGATGATATTTCTGATGACTATATGACATAGAAAGAGAGGAGCATGTTTGAGCAGACAAACATTATTCAATGATAAAGAGATGAGGAAATGGAGGGACACAAATATTCCAAGCAAGAATTTATATATGGAAAGCAATATGAGCTTGTTTTGTTTATATGCAGCTACATGTTTGTGTGGGTGTGTGCATCATTCAGTGTGCACATTGATATAAGTGACTGCATGTTCACATGCACAAAAAGATAAGATGACTTACGTCTTACTCAATTGATTTCCAATTTACTTATTGAATCAGGGTCTCTTTAAGTAACCATGGAGCTCACTGATTCACCAGAATGACAATGCTTCATAGAGTGCTCTCTGCCTCCATTTCCCCACACATGGATTGCATATATGTCCAAAGTTCCCATCTTTTTCACATGGGCCCAGATTCCAAATTCAAGTCCCCATTCTTAAGCTGCAAGAACGTTACAATCTGAGCCTTCTCCACTGCATTCATATCCCCATCTCCTTATTTTACTTTTACCTGAATTTGTATTTATTATAGTTTTTCTCATGTTTTCACATTTGTCTCTTTTATACTGTTTATCCTGGAATAAATGTTCCAAATTCAGTATCTTTTTATTGATTGGAATTATTTTTACATGATTTGCTAAATGAAAAAGAACCACCAATATTCCATACATACAAAATATTGCTTTTCCAAACACTTGAACACTATTTGTGTTTAATCTTCCTGATATTACTTATAACAAATGTCCATATATAATTTATAATTGCAGTTTTAAAGTATTTTCTCTGCTGTGTGTATGTTGATTTGAAAATTTTTTATAAAATATATATTTATCATATTATATCATCTCCCCATACTTCTAGATCTTCTACACTTCTATGCCCATCCAAATTCATATTCTACTGTCTCTTAAAGCAAAGAATAAAACAAGAATAAAAATAAAAATGACACACCCAAAAAACACAGAAAAAGATAAAGAAGAGAGTAAAAGAAACACACAGAGAAAGAGAGAGAAATATAAAATCCTTTTATTTTGTTTATTTTTTTTCCTTTATGGCCAAATACTCCTGTGTATGGGTTAGTCCTCAATTGTGGTAACAAACATAGTGTCAGAGCCACTATACTTGATAAAATTGACTTTTTCCTCCCTTCAAATAGCTTCTTAAATAGATAAGGAAAATATTGCCTACCTTCTTTCTTCCATGCTGGGATTTTTGACTTGCTTGAACCTGCATAGGTCTTATCCACACTGTCCCTGTCTTACACCTTATATTCATCTTCCCTGATGTGTCTGGAGCCACGATTTCTTTGAAGCCATCCACTATCTCTGTATCTTACAATCTTCCACTCACTCTTCTGCATAGATCCCTGAGCACTGAAGGATTTGAAAAAGAGGTCCCATTTCAGGATGAATACTCTAAAATTTCGTACTCTATACACATTGTCTAAATGCATTAATTGCCATCTAAAGCAAGACTCTTCTTTGATGAGTGTTGAGCAATGTGCTGATTAATGGGCATAGCAGAATGTCACTAGAAGTCACATTATTATTATGTTGACTTGGCAGGATAATAATAGTAGGTTTCCCCTAGGCACATGACCTATATAGTCTTAGGTTCTTGGCTTCATGAACATTTTCAGGTGTCACAGGTGTGTCAGGTGAGATGGTGTGACCCTTAAATTAAAAAAATAAAATCAAAAAGTAAAAGTGGTTGGTTACTCACATAACATCTTTATCACTTACACAACTATAACTTGTAGGTAATTCATTACTGTAGATGAAGGGTTTGTTAGGTTTGTTGTTGTAGATGCTGGGTTATTCTAACATTTAATTTTCCTGTCAAGTATTCTACATAGTATATTCCAGCACTTTAAATCCTACACATTGTGGATAAAACTTCAAGTTAGGTAGCAACTCTATTTTGCTACTTAAAATAGGCAAAAGTCAGTGTCTTTAGCAGAAGGGTCTATCCTTCAGGTTTTGGAGACTAATCAATAATGTCAAAAGTCTGTTATAGTTCAAGGTTCCATGGGACCACTTTGGACAATTATTTAAAAGAAATAACCAATTGCGGTTACCAGGGATAGTAACTCCATTAAAATTTCTATCTTATATTTATGTATTTCAGGAAACTTCTACACTGGATTTCTATATGTCTGTTCAAAATATCATTAAAGTTATTAGTCCTCCCCCAGCACATGTAGGAACATTATTGATTTCTATGTGTTAATTTTATATTCTTCTACTTTGCTGAAAGTGTTTATCAGCTATAGAAATTTACTAGTGGACTTTTTAGGACATTTATGTATACTAACTCATCATCGGCAAATGATACTTTAACTCTAATTTCCTAAGTATATTATCTTAATCTCCTTCAGATGTCATATTTCATTAGCTAAGACTTCAAGTATTATGTTGAATAGGTATGGAGAGAGTGGGCAAAATTTTGCTTTCTCCTGATGTTAGTGGAAATGCTTTGAGTTTATTTCTGTTTAGGTTTGTTTAGTTTATGAGATTGCTGTAAATTGTCTTTATCCTATATGTATATCCTTTTATCAATAGTTTCCCCATGAATTTTATAATGAAGCAGTGTTATATTTTGTTAAAGGCCTTTCTTTTATGAATCTAATGAGGGAATTATGTGTTTTTTGTGCTTTGTTCTGTTTACACAGTGGATTAAATTTATAGATTCATGTATGTTGAAGTATCCTACATCAAACTTACTTGATTATGGTGGATGTTCAAGTTTTTAAAAATAATTATCAAAATTTAATATTTAAAAATGAAAAAAATTATCTTCATAAAATATTCAAAATATTTGGAAACCATTTCAAAATGATTCATTATAGCAAGAACAGAAAGGTATTTTCTTAACAATAAAAGTTATAGCAAGATAAAACAAAAACTATTACATCAAAGTGGGATAAGGCAAATCAACAAAAGAAAAAAAGTCCCAAGAGATGGCACAAGATTCATAGAAACATTCCTTCACAAACTCATAGTCTCATAAAAATCTTAAACTAAAAGCTATATATGTACTCAGAGGACCTGGTATAGAATGAAGTCAGCCCTGTGCTTGCTGCCCAAGTCTCTGTGAGTTTGTTCATACTAGCTTTGTTCCTCTGATTCACACTCTAAATTTCAGAGTTCCCTGTTTTGAGTCCTTTATCCCTCTGGCTCTAGCACTCTTTCTGCTTCCTATTCTGCAATGCTTCCTGATGTGTGCTCCAAGCTCTTTCTCTCTCTCTCTCTCTCTCTCTCTCTCTCTCTCTCTCTCTCTCTCTCTCTCTCTCTTTCTCTTTCTCTCTCTTTCTCTCCTTTCTCTTTGTAATGTCTTTCTATGGGTATCTGTTTTTGTGCCCATCTACTGCAGGAGGAAGCTTTTTATGAGTCATTTTTGTTGCTTCTTTTTTTTTTCAGACCGGTAGTATTTGGTTTGCCCTAGACTACTGGATTATAAACACTCTGGATCTTGCTCACTGAAGCAATATTGGGTATATGTTCCATCTCATGGAGTAAATGTTAAGTTAACTCAGACATTGGTTGGTATACTCCCACAAACTTTGTGCCATCATTACCCTATCAAATTTTGAAAGCAAGACAGATTGTACATCAAAGGTTTTGTGGCTCGATTGGTGTTGGTATTTCTCTTTCACTAGACTGCAGAGTACCTTCCTTTACCTATACCTTCACTAGAACATAAGAACAAAGTTTCATTGTAGGCACCAGCTCAATCTTTCCATATCAATGAGTTCTGTGAGTGACATCTTCTGCAATGGGGTCTTGTCAGATTGCAGGGGACAGTTATTATCTTGGCAGTAACCTGGGTGATTTGAGGATTTCCATATGACCTCTTTGGCCAAAATCACAATTGGCTATAACCCAATTCCAGTGACAGAAGCTTCATTTGAGGATAAGACATGAACTGTTGGGATTCTGTAGTTGGAGAGCTTCTCTCCAGCCCCTGCCAAGCCCTGTTAGTCCAACAACCCATTTATAAAATAAACACACAGACATTCATATTATTTAAACTGCTTGGTCATTAACCCAGGCCCACCATTGTCTAGCTCTTACTCTTATATTTAGCCCATTTCTATTAATCTATACTTTGCCTCATGGCTTGTGGCTTATCCGTGTCTTTACATGTTGCTTGTCATGGCAGCGGGCTGGCAGTGTCTCCTCAGCCTTCCTGTTCCCAGCCTCCTCCTCTTCCTTGTCCCGCCTACCCTATCTTTCCTGCCTGGCTACTAGCCAATCAGCACTTTATTTATACAGAGTGATATCCACAGCACTTCCCCTTTTCTTTTCTTTTTTTTAAGGAAGGTTTTAACTTTTACATAGCAAAATTACAGATAAAACAATTATCAAGCAAGAATTATAGTTACAATATTAAAGAAGATATCCTATCTATCTTATATTTGTGAGTCTAAAGTTATATATCTAACTTATCTTGTATCATAACTGAGGAAATTATAACTATCTAGTCTTCAACTACATCAAAGACCTCAGAAGGATATAATATGATCTGAGAACTGGGAGAAGGATATAAGCAACTTTCGGGAGTCTTGCAAGAGTAGACAGAGACAGCTGGCAGCCTGGACAGTCACCTAATGTTCCTTTGTAATGTTGGGGCATTTGTCTTCAGCCCACAGGGCTAGAGTCTCTCAGTCACTTCTCTCAGTGTCCCATAGAATGTCTGGCAGTTTCCTCTGCGAAGCAGGAACCTGAAGGACCATTTCTGTCAAGCAAAGTTTAGTGGTTACCCTTTTATGGGTCCTGCACGTCCAGTTGATCACGCAGTCCAGGCAAACATAATTTCTTGCCCAAATGGCTATTTTTGCCAAGGTGAAGATAAACTCCATATGAAATGTCCTTAATGCCCATCCTCCTCTCTGAGGTAAATTGGTACTGCCAGGAGCAGACATGTCTCACTGTCCAGAAAGTCTAAATTTTAAAAATATTTTAAATGCCATATTCTCTAGACCTTTGAAGTGTTTGAAGATTACCTGTCTATCTGAAATATCCCTGTGTATACCTAGAAGATTTAACTAACATGGCTATGAGTATGATTATAATAGATGACCAGTTATTAATCTATTTTTAATTATCCATTACAATCTAAAATGAGCTATATAAACATAATACCTTAAACAAGAGTAGAAATATATACACAGTATAACAAAATTAACTTTAAGTTTGTATCAATAGACTAAAATCTATACCAATGTAAAACATTTTAAATGAGTTGTTGCTCTTTAGAAGTAAGTTCAATAATCTACCCTTTCATCCTATCATATCTATATCATATCCCCTTTTTATCTTTAGAAAGAGATTGTATTTATAATCAACATGTTTTAAACAAAATATTGTTTTTTCTCTATCCCACACCAGAGGGCTCTTCTGATTTGGGACACAAGAATCTCTTAACCTTTTCTTATAACAATGTGCTTGGGTTTAGAGAAGGAGTGAGCCAATTCTGTCTCCAAAGCCAGCTGGGAATTTGAGCGTAGTTTTTCTTACTACTTCCTGCTGGAGGGGGGGCGCTGTATCTTATGGTGACATAAAGAAAATTTTAGGATTATGGAATAGTCCATGAGGGTAAACCTCTGAGTCAGTTACCTTGAAACCATTTTGCATGTTGGATCATCTGGGTCATTGTGTCATCATCGGAGACCTTTCAGGTGGTCTTGGCTGATCAAACCTGATGTATCTTAATCTGGAACAAATCCATAGCCTCTGGCTTTCTGTAGAAACAAAAGCAGAGACTCTTTTCCAAAGCAACATATCCTTATATCCGAATTTTGAAGTCAAGGTACCTTTAAAATTTACATATTTGTTTCACTCAACAGCTTTTATGATCAAATCTTTTTCTGTAGTTAAAAATCTCAAAGATAACATAAACCAGATTCTCTGTGTAATATCCATCTTTGTAAGACTGAAGCGCTGCTGTGGCTGTAGGCTCCACCCACCTCAGCATTCCAACATGGCGGTGGTACAGTTTACCGCCAGCTCTGGGTCTGGAGCCATGTGTACCATCAACTCTCAGAAGCAGTTCTATCAAAACAGTGCATAGCCCAGAAACTTTTTTTTTTTTTTAACTAGCAAAGGCTAAATCTACCATGTAGCAGAGTAAAGTGCTGCTTGTAGACTGCTCATTCCCGCTACACTGCAGGTCAGATGCACATGCCAGGAACCTGCCATAGTAGCTCAAAGCAGCAGGCTGCTGCTAACTTGAGACAGACAGTTAGGAAGCTATTTTTAGCTCCGTTTTAGAATCTTTTTTCTCAGGTTTTAGGTGGAAACTCTTGCCAATATGTTGGGTGCCATTTGTAGTTGGAATTTTCCTTCCTGGCCCACAGTCAGGACAAATCTCTGTCACCTGCCAGGCCCATAGACACTCAGACCCAACCAAGTAAACACACAGAAACTTATATTGCTTAGACACTGTATGGCCATGGCAGGCTTCTTGTTATCTACTTCTTCTATCTTAAATTAACCCATTTCAAGAGGAAGTGCTGTGGATATCACTCTGTATAAATAAAGTGCTGATTGGCCAGTAGCCAGGCAGGAGGGATAAGGTAGGCAGAACAAGGAAGAGGAGAAGGCTGGGAACAGGAGGGCAGAGGGAGAGACTGCCAGCCGCTGCCATGACAAGCAATAATAAAGACACTGGTAAGCCACAAGCCGCGTGGCAAAGTGTAAATTTATAGAAATGGTCTAAATATAAGAGTAAGAGCTAGACAATGATAGGTCTGAGCTAATGGCCAAGCAGTTTAAATAATATAAATGTCTGTGTTTATTTTACAAATGGGTTGTTGGACTAACAGGGCATAGCAGGGGCTGGAGAGAAGCTCTCCAACTACAGGATTCCACCTCCCTCATTATTTTAAGAGTTCATTAGTATTGTCTTTTTATATTTTAGAAATTTTCACTACATTAGGTTCCCATACCACTCCTCAAATGCCACTCATTTCTAGATATTTCTCCCTGCATTCCCTCCCTAAAGCCCATGCTCCCCCTCCTCCTATCTTATCCTCCTGTACCATCCTTTTAGACACAGTTCTACCCATAAAAATCTATTCTATCCCATCCAAGGAGATGCATGTGTTCCCCCCTAGTTCCTTCCTCTATACCAAATCTCTGAGTCTATGTTATATAGCTTAGTTATCATTTATTTGATAGCTAATATCCACATATATGTGAAAACATACCATATTTATATTTTTGGGCAATATTTACCTAACTCAGGGTTTATTTTTATTCTAATTTTATCCATTTGCCTGCAAATTTTATGGTGCAATTTTTAACAGCTAAGTTATACTTCTATTATGTAAATGTATCACATTTTCTTTATCTATTATTCATCTTAGGGACATTTAGTTTGTTTTTATTTTCTGTCTATTATGAATAGAGCATCAGTGAACATGGTTGAGCAAGTGACCTTGAGGTAGGATGAAATATCTTTTGGGTATATGCCTAAGAGTGGTATAGTTGAATCTTGAGATAAATCAATTCAATTCCCAGCTTTATGAGGAACTATAATGGCTATACATGATGGTACTTCAAACAAGCAATAGATACATGTTCTTTTTACTTCACATCCTCATCAACTTAAGCTTGTATTGATCTTAGCAATTCTGATAGGTGTAAGATGAAATCTCAAAATTCACAATTCCCCAACGTTGAGGACATTGAAAATCTCTTTAAGTGTTTGTTAGCCATTTGAATTTCCTTCCTTTATCTAGAATTCCATTTTTAGAATTCTACTACATTTTTAAAGTGAGTTATTTGCTTTTTTGGAAATTTAGTCCCTTGAGTTCTTTATATGTTTTAAATCTCAGTCTTCTATCAGATATTGAATTGATAAAAATCTTTTCAAATTTAGTTGGCTGTCATTTTGCTCAAAAGACAGTGCCCTTTACTTACAGAAGCTTTTCATTTTCATGATATCCCATTTAATTTTTGATCTTAGTGATTTTGCTAACAGTGTTCTGTTCCAAATATCTTCTCCTGTGCCAATGATTTCACAGCTATTTCCCCCATAATCTTCTATCACATTTAGGATATTTGGTTTCAGGTTAAATTCTATGATCAATTTAGAGTTGAGTTTTATGCAGAGTAGTAAGTGTGGATCTATTTCATTTTTGTGTTCTTCTATTTAGGTTGCAATTACTTTTTGAAACTACTTCAAGAGAAGTTTTGATCTGCCCCAGAACCCCCATCTGGACAAGAGGTGAGTGCCTGGGCTTATAGTCAGAGAGGCAACTGCCCCTGGTTCCCACTCTTGGGCACCATCCTGGGAGGACCTGCCCAATTTGGCCCCAGTTTCTGGCCAATTGTAGGGCCCTGTGGGAAGGTTCCCCTTTTCCAAGACTGCAATCAGACCCTGCAGTCTCCACACCCAGCCCCCACACCCATTTGTCCAAGAACCCAGCCACTTCCTGAGACTCAGAAACCAGCCCCCAGCTCCCATTTACCTCTGAACTCCCATCTGGACCAGAGAGACCCTCCAGTGGACACTATAACCTGAATGCCTTTCCCCCACACCCATCTGCTGGAGTCCCCAGCCACTTCCGAAGACTTGGAGACCAGTGTCCAGCATTCCATCATGCCCTGGAACTCCCATCTGGACCACAGAGCCCCCAGCTCCCATCCACCCCACAACTCCCATCTGGACCAGAGCTTCCATCCTGTCCTGGAACTGCCATCTGGACAAGAGGAGCTCCCATCTGGACAGGATAAGGAAACCCCAGGAACTTCCTGAGACTCAGAGTGTAGCCCTCCAGCTCCTATCTGGCCAGCACTCTCATCTGGACCAGAGCTCACATACGGCTCAGAGCTTCCATCTGGACATGAGAGAGGCTCCCTAAATATGTCAGCTCTATCTGGACTAAGTATACTGATAAGACCAAGAATGAATCTACCAGAAGATGGGCAGACATCAAGGCAGAAGTAAATACAACAAAATAAAGAGCAATACAGCATCAACAGAACCTGGCCCTTCTCCAACAGCTGGACCTGAACATCACGGAATGGAAGAAGAAGAAGAAAACAACCTTGTAAGTAACAACATGAAGAAGCTAGAGCCTTATATAGAAGAAATCAAAAATAAAGTGGAGGAACAAACAAACAAAAAATGTGAAGAACGCTATAAAAAAATTAGAGGAAAGGACAATTAAAGCAGAAGAAAACAATAAGTCCCTGAAAGAAAATCATGAAAAAGAAAGGGAAATAGTCCAAGACCTGAAGAGAGAAATAGAAAAAATGAAGAAGACACTAGCAGAAGGAATGCTGGAAATAGAAAATCTGAGTAAACAAACAGGAACTTCAGATGCAAGTATAACCAACAGAATGCAAGAGATGGAAGAGAGGATCTCTGGTGCTGAAGATATGTTAGAAGAAATAGATTCATCAGTCAAAGAAAACACGAAAACCAACAAAGTCATGACCCAAAATGTCCAAGGAATTTGGGACACTATGAAAAGACCAAACCTATGAATAATAGGGATATAGGAAGGAGAAGAATACTAACTCAAAGGCACAGAAAATATATTTAACAAGATCATAGAAGAAAACTTTCCCACATTAAAAAATGAAATGCCTATGAAGATACAAGAAGCCTATAGAACACCAAACAGACTAGACCACCCAAAAAAGTCCACTCACAACATAATAATTAAACAAATAAATGTACAGAACAAAGAAAGAATATTAAGGGCAGCAAAGGAAAAAGGCCAAGTGACTTATAAAGGCAAACCCATCAGAATAACACCAGATTTCTCAGTGGAGACTTTGAAATCCAGAAGGACCTGGACAGATATAATGCAGACACTAAGAGACCATGGATGCCAGCCTAGACTAATATACCCAGCAAAACTTTCAATCATCATAGATGGAGTGACAAGACCTTCCAAGACAAAACCAGATTTAAACAATACTTATCCACAAACCCAGCCCTTCAGAAAGCACTACAAGGAAAATTCTAACCTAATGAAGGCAGATATGCCCATGAAACCAGAGGCAATAGATAGCACCAGAGCAGTAAACCCCAAAGAAGAGAAGTACACACACACTACCACCAAAAAATAAAAATAATAACAGGAATGAACAATCACTGGTCATTAATATCCCTTAATATCAATGGACTTAATTCACCTATAAAAAGACACTGACTAACAGAATGGATACAAAAACACGACCCATCTTTCTGCTGCATACAAGAAACACACCTCAAATTCAAAGACAGACACCTCTTAAGAATAAAAGGCTGGGGAAAGACTTTCAATCAAATGGTCTTAAGAAGCAAGCTGGTGTAGCCATCCTAATATCCAGCAAAATAGACTTTAAACCAAAATCAATCAAAAGAGATGATGAAGGACATCACATACTCACTGCAGGAAAGATCCACCAAGATGAAGTCTCAATTCTGAACATTTATGCACCAAACACAAGGGCACCCATATATGTAAAAGAAACATTACTAAAGCTTAATTCACATATAAAACCCCACATATTAATAGTGGGAGACTTCAACACCCCACTTTCACCTCTGGACAGATCAGCCAAATTGAAACTTAACAGAGACATAATGGTCTTAACTGATGTTATGGCTCAAATGGACTTAATTGATATCTACAGAACAAAAAAAGAATATAACTTCTTCTCAGCACCCCATGGAACCTTCTCTAAAATTGACCACATACTTGGCCACAAATCAAATCTCAACAGATACAAAACAATTGGAATAATCTCCTGTGTTCTATCAGACCACCATGGTTTAAAGTTAGATTTCAACAACAACAACGACAACAAAAAAACCCTACAGAAATCCTACATTCTCATGGAAACTGAATAATGCTCAACTGAATCACCAATGGGTTAAGGAAGAAATAAAGAAAGAAATTAAAGACTTCCTAGAGAGCAATGAAAATGAATACACCACATACTCAAACTTATGGGACACTATGAAAGCAGTGCTAAGAGGGAAATTCATAGCAGTGAATGCCCACATAAAGAAGCAGGAGAAATCTCACACTAGTGACTTGACAGCACACCTGAAAGTCCTTGAAAGGAAGAAGCAAAGTCTCCCAGGAGGAACAGATGCAAGGAAATTATCAAATTTAGAGCCGAAATCAATAAAATAGAAATAAAGAGAACAATACAAAGGATTAATGAAACAAAGAGTAGATTCTTTGAGAATATCAACAAGATAGACAAGCCCTTATCCAAACTAACCAAAAGACAGAGAGAGAGAGCATCCAAATTAACAAAATCAGAAATGAAAAGGGGACATAACAATAGAAAATGAGGAAATCCAGAGAATCATCAGGTCATACTTCAAAAACCTCTACTTCACAAAGCTGGAAAATTTAAAAGAAATGGATAATTTTCTGGACAGGTACCACATACCTAAGTTAAACCACAACCAGATAAACCATTTAAATTGTCCAATATCCCCTAAGAAAATAGAATCAGTCATTAAAAGTCTCCCAACCAAAAAAAGCCCAGAATCAGATGATTTCACTGCAGAAATCTACCAGATCTTCAAAGATGACTTATTACCAATACTCTTTAAATTGTTCCACATGATAGAAGCAGAAGGAATATTACCAAACTCCTTCTATGAGGCTACAATTATCCTTATTCCTAAACCAAACAAAGATGCAAAAAAGAAAAAGAACTACAGACGGATCTCCCTCATGAACATTGATGCAAAAATACTCAATAAAATTCTGGCAAACAGACTCCAAGAACACATCAAAACAATTATCCACCATGATCAAGTAGGCTTCATCCCAGGGATGCAAGGGTTTTTCAACGTATGAATGTTCATCAATGTAATATACCATATAAAGAGACTCAGAGAAAAAAACCACATGATCATCTCATTAGATGCAGAAAAGGCATTTGACAAAATCCAACACCCCTTCATGATAAAGGTCTTGGAGCGATCAGGAATACAGGGAACATTACTAAACATAATAAAGGCAATCAACAACAAGCCAACAGCCAACAGCCAACATCAAATTAAATGGAGAGAAACTCAAAGCAATAGCACTAAAATCAGGAACAAGGCAAGTCTGTCCCCTCTCCCTATATGTATTCAATATAGTACTTGAAGTTCTAGCCAGAGCTATAAGACAACATAAGAAGTAGGGGATACA
Organism: Onychomys torridus; assembly: GCF_903995425.1. Lineage (NCBI taxonomy): Eukaryota > Metazoa > Chordata > Mammalia > Rodentia > Cricetidae > Onychomys > Onychomys torridus. The sequence continues at coordinate 24,771,500 of NC_050448.1, forward strand.
AATTGGAAAGGAAGAAGTCAAGCTTTCCCTATTTGCAGATGACATGATAGTGTACATGAGTGACCCCAAAAATTCAACCAAGGAACTGATACAGCTAATAAAAACCTTCAGCAACATAGCAGGATACAAGATCAACTCAGAAAAAATCAGTAGCCCTCCCATATATAATAGACAATCAGGCTGAGAAGGAAATCAGACATACATCACCCTTTTCAATAGCCACAAATGATACAAAATACCTTCAGGTTATTCTAACTAAGCATGTGAAGGAATTATATGACATTAACTTTAAGTCCCTGAAAAAAGAAATTGAAGAAGATATCAGAAAATGGAAAGATCTCCCATGCTCATGGATAGGCAGGATTAATATAGTAAAAATGGCGATCTTACCAAAACCAATCTACAGATTCAATGCAATCCCCATCAAATTGCCAACACAATTCTTCATAGATCTAGAAAGAATAATACTCAACTTTATATGGAAAAAGAAAACACCAAGGATAGCCAAAAGAATCCTGTACAATAAAACTACCTCTTGAGGCTTCAAGATCCCTGACCTCAAGCTTTACAATAGAGTTACAGTAATACAAACAGCTTGGTACTGGCAAAAAAAACAGACATGTGGAACAATGGAATTGAATTGAAAACCCTGACATTAACCCACACAGCTACGAACCTATAATTTTTGACAAAAAAGCTAAAAATATACAATGGAAAAAAGAAAGCATCTTCAACAAATGGTGCTGGCATAACTAGATGTCAATATGTAGAAGGCTGCGAATAGATCCATATTAGTCACCATGCACAAATCTTAAGTCCAAGTGGATCAAAGACCTCAACATAAATCCAGTTACTCTGAACCTGATACAAGAGGAAGTAGGAAGTAGTGTTGAACTCATTGGCACCGGAGATCACTTTCTAAATAGAACACCAGTAGCACAGACACTGAGAGAAACAATCAATAAATCAGACCTGTTGAAACTGAGAAGCTTTTGTAGAGCAAAGGACACAGTCAACACGACAAAGCAACAGCCTACAGAATGGGAAAAGGTCTTCACCAACGCCACATCTGACAGAGTGCTGAAGTCCAGAATATGTAAAGAACTCCAGAAATTAGACATCAAAATGCCCAACAGTCCAATTAAGAAATGGGCTATAGAACTAAACAGAAAATTCTCAACAGAAGAAGTTCAAATGGCTGAAAGACATTTAAGGAACTGCTCAACATCTCTAATTATCTGGGAAATGAAAATCAAAATGACTCTGAGATAGCACCTTACACCTGTCAGAATGGCTAAGATCAAAAACACAGAAGACAGCTTATGCTGGAGAGGATGTGGAACAAGGGGAACTCTCCTCCACTGCTGGTAGAAATGCAAGCTTGTACAGCCACTTTGGGAATCCATATGGCTCTTCCTTAGAAAATTGGGAATCCATTTTCCCCAAGACCCAGCTGTAGCACTCTTGGCCATATACCCAAGGAATGCTCAATCATACCACAAGGGCATTTGCTCAGCTATGTTCATATCAGTATTGTTGGAAATAGCCAGAACCTGGAAACAACCTAGATGCCCTTCAACTGAAGAATGGATAAAGTAAATGTGGTACATATACCCAATGGAGTACTACTTAGCAGAGAAAAACACCATTATTAAGTTTGCAGGCAAATGGACAGATCTAGAAAAAAATCATCCTGAGTGAGGTAACCCAGACTCAGAAGGACAAACATGGTATGTACTCCCTCATAGGAGGATACTAGATGTAAAACAAAGATGACTAGACTGTTACACAACTCCACGGAGGCTACCTAGAAAACGAGACCCAAGAAAGACCCAAGGATCACCCAATGACAGAGAAATGGATGAGATCTACATGAACAACCTGGACGACAGTGGGAGTAATGAAGGGCAAGATTTGAGGGAAAGAAATCTTAGGGGACCAGGAGATCCCAGCTGGATCAAGAACAGAAAGGGAGAACAAGGAATAACAGACCATGATAAATGAAAACCACATGAGAACAGGAATAGGCAGAGTGCTGGAGAGGTCCCCTGAAATCCACAATGATACACCCTCTGTAGACTGTAACATGAATCTTAAAGCGTTCTTATTAATAAGAACAAACCCGAGGCAGGTTATTGGGGTGAATGCTGGAAGATCAGAGAAGCAGAACAAGCCACAGCTATCTCACCTTGCTAGTTCCTCAGGTGATCCTGTTTCCTCAGGCTGGAAGCTTCTGAGTCCTCCTCCACATGAATCTCAGCTGAACTGTGTTGCTCCAAAGCCCGAATACTTCTCCAGCCAAATGCTTAACTAACTAAATGCTTAACTCCTTAGTTCCTGGCCCTCACGCCTTATATACCTTTCTCTTTCTGCCCCCCACTCCCTGGGGTTAAAGGTTGGGTTTCTGGGATTAAAGGCGTGGGTCACCTTGTTTAGCCTCCCAAGTGCTGGGATTAAAGGCGTGTGCTACCACCGCCCAACTTCTGTTACGGCTTACTCTTCCTATTTTCTAGCCACCATTTTTGGCTTTGTTCTAGTGGCTGTCTGTTCTCTGACCCCAGATATGTTTATTTCAGGGAACACACAATATTCCAGGGAACACAATACCCACCACAGTAGACTGCTGGCAATGGTCGAGAGAAAGCCTGATCTGACCTAGTCTGGTGATCAGATGGCCAAACACCCTAACAGTCGTGGTGGAACCCATCCAATAACTGATGGAAGTGAATGCAGAGATCCTCAGCCAGGCCCCAGGTGGAGCTCCAGGTGTCCAGTTGTCGAGAAAGAGGAGGGACTGTAAGAGCGTGAATTGTTGAGACCAAGATTGGAAAAAGCACAGGGACAAATAGCCAAATGAATGGAAGCACAGGAATTATGAACCAATGGCTGTGAGCCCCCAGCTAGATCAAGCCCTCTGGATAAGTGAGACCATTGAATAGCTTGATCTGTTTGTGAGGCATCCAGGCTGTGGGACCAGGACCTGTCCTTAGTGCATGAGCTGGCTGTTTGGAAGCTTGGTATTACACAGGAACACTTTGCTCAGCCTGGAAGTAGGGGACTGGATCTGCCTGTACTGAATCCACAAGGTTTACATGAATCCCCAGGGGAGTCTTGGCCCTTGAGGAGATGGGAATGGAGGGGAAGTGATGGGGGGAAGATAGGGGTGGGTGCGGGAGGGGGGAGGACAGGGGATCCCATGGCTGATCTGTAAAATTAAAACACAAATATAATAATAATAATAAAAATAAAAAATATAAAAAATAACAAATGGAAAAGAAAAAAAACAAGTTTTAATTCTCTTCATTTTTTATTAACATTTCAAAATTTATTTTACATACCAACCACAATATCCCCTCTCTACTCTCCTCCCATTGCCTTTCCCAATATCATTTTTAGCACCTCCCCACATCCACTCCTCAGAAACAGTAAGGTCTGTCATCAGAGTCAACAAATAATGAAGTATCAAGTTGAGCAAGGATCAAACCCCTTCCCCCTGGATCAAGGCATCTGAGGAATAGGCTCCAAATGGCCATCTCCTGTGTCAGGGACAGAACCTGGTTCTACTTCTAGAGTCCCCACAAACAGACCAAGCTACACAACTGTCACCAACATGCAGAGGGCCTAGATTGGCTCCCTAGCTGTCATTCTATAGTCGGTGGGCTCTCATAAGCTTAGATGAGCTGTCTCTGTGTGTTACACCTTCATTATCTTGACCTACTGGCTCATACAGTTCCTCCTCCCTTTCTTCAAATGGACTCCCAGAGCTTGGCCCAGTTCTTGGCTGTGGATCTCTGCAACTGCTTCCATCAGTTACTGAATGAAAGTCCGATGAGGACAATTTGGGTAGTCACCAATCTGATTGCAGGAGAAGGCCAGTTCAGACACCCTCCCCACTATTGCTAAGAGTCTTAGCTGGGGTCATCCTTGTGGATTTCTGGGATTTTTCCTCTGTTACCAAGTTTCTCCCTAACCCCATAATGGCCACCTCTACAAAGATATCTCTTTTGTTGCTCTCCCTCTCTGTCCCTCCCCCAACTCCACCATGCTGATCCTTCAGGTTTCTATCCCCCATCTGTTCCCCTCTACCTCACCCCCCTGCCCAATCTTTACCCAGGAGATATCATCTATCCCCCTTCTTAGGGCAATCCATGCATCCCTCTTAGGGTTACCTAGTTTTTCTAGGACTGTAGATTGTAGCCTGGTCATCCTTTGTTTTACATCTATTAGCAATTTGTGCATAAGTACATACCATGTTTGTCTTTCTGGGTCTGGGTTACTTCATTCAGGGTTTTTTTTTTTCTAATTCCATCCATCTGCCTGCAAATTACCTGATGTCATTTTTTTTTCAACCACTAAGTAATACTCTGTTGTGTAAATGTACCACATTTATGTGATTTGGGTATTAGGGGAATAATGGCCAATTAAAACAAATTGGGCAACATTCTTTATATTTCTGATTGATGTTAATTCTTCTTTGTAAATCTCGTAGAATTCTTTGACCTGGCCTTCTTTTGGGGAGAGGTACTTTTAATTTTGTTTCGTTTTCACTAAGTGTTTTATAAGTATGTTAAAATTGCTTATTTGAACTTGATTTAAATTTGGTATGTGGTCTATATATTAAAGGACTTGTCAATTTCTGTTGGATTTTCTTATTCCATAGACTAGATTTTTAAAGAATATTCTCTGGATTTCCTCAGTGTCAGTTTTCATGTCCCACCATTCAACTCTAAATTTGTTTCTTTAAATCTCTTCTCCCTCTGCTCTTTAGTTAATTTGGAAAAAAAGTTTGTCAATCATTGATTTTCTTCAATTACCTACTCTTTATTTCATTGATTCTTTGCATTTTGTTACTTTTTGTTTGTTTCTATTTCATTGATTTCCACCCTGAGTTTTATTATTTTTTGTCATCTACTCCTTTGGGGCATCAGTTATTCTTTCTGTATGAGAACTTACAGGTGTTCCCTTAAGCTACTAGTAAGAATTATTTATAATTTTTATGTGGGCACTTAATGCTGTGAATTTGCCTCTTAGAACTGCCTTCATTGTGCCCCATAATTTTGACTATATTGTGTTTCATTTTCATTCAATTCAAAAATTTATCACTTCTATATTGATTTCTGTCTTGACCTATTTTATTGAATGGTGAATTATTCAGTTTCCATGAGCTTGTAAGGTTTATGGTTTTTTCTATTGTTGTTGATATCCAGCTTTAATCTGTGGTGGACAGATAGGATGCAGGGAGTTACTTCAGAAATTAATGACCAGCAATTATGCAAAACTCTGAAATGAACAGGATAAGCACCCTTTTTTTCTCAGAAGCATTGTGCAGTATATAAATTTAAAGAAGATAATAATTCCATTATTTATGTTCAACAAAGTGTTTGTGATGATTTAATTATAGAGTTAATTTTTTTTTTGTTATTCTGGAAGACATTCTGATAACTCAGAAGAGGTTAGTATATACAGTTGTAAATTCTTATCTATGTTCATCATGCATATGTATTTATTTTATTTTGTGGTTCCCTGGAGCCTCTAACACAGCATAAGTGACTTGTTTTGATACACTTTAATGCACTGCATAATTTCCATATGCATTATGTACTTAAAAAGAATAAGCCACTTAACATTTAACGAACTATTTGTTGTAACTAATATCCATCCTATTGTAGCCCCTGCACATTGAATAGTGATTAGAAGAAAGATTTAAGTGGAAATGGACAGTGGAGAATAAAAGGTAAGATTTGATCAATAAAAAGTAATGTGTAATATGATATCAAAGACTCCCATTAATACATAAAACATGGTAATTAAAAATAAAAAGTTAAGTTAGATGAATATCAGATGGAAATATATATATATTTCCACTGTCATTACACTAGTGTTTAATATAATTTGTTGATTTTACTGAGAAATTTCCCAACACTAAGTTCCCCAAGTTTGTGATGCTATGTAGGAGGATGTGAAACCTTTAATCAAAAGAGCCTTGCTAGAATTACAACACTCATTAGGTTAGGGGTATTCTTTGCAAGTTCATAACCTAGATCCATTTCTAATTCAGTTTACAGATATCTCACTCTGTAAACCAGGCTGTCCTCAAACTCACAGAGATCTGCCTGGCTCTGCCTCTGCCTCTGCCTCCCAAGTTCTGGGATTAAAGGCATGAGCCACCACAACTTGGCTTGTTCTGATTGCCTTTTGCCATGATTTTGCAGCTATTGTGGGCCTTTCCTTTGGAACTCATAACCAAAATAAACACACTCTTCCATAAGATGATTTCAACTATGGCATATTATTATACAAGAGAAAAGTAAATAACATATATAATAACAACATTCATGTTAAAGTAGGCCTCTCTTGCATCTAAGAGTTTATTGAAGCAGCTCAACTCTCTAGTGCAGTGTTAGAATACTCACTTAAGTATCTGAAATCCAATCACTTGGGACATAGAGATACAAAGATGAGGAGTTCATAGCCAGACTTGGGTTGTAGCTAGTTCAAGGCTAGCCTAGAAAGCACAAGACCTGGTTCTAAGAAAAGCAAATACATGAATAAAATATAAAACCAAGTTTACTTTCAGAATTCTTATTATAGAGTAAATAATTTTTTAACACTTATAACTCCCTGTGACTAACTTAATACTGCTCCTGATGGCATTGCTTTTTGTTACCACTTTATTATTTTAAATATGTATGAAATTCCAAATGCTGTGGAATCCCCTTTGGTATTGCATACATTGCTTAGATTCAGGAAATGTGGCTCCTTTTTCTTCTATCTTTCTTATTTTAGTAAATTTGTTGGACTTAGGTTTCTTTATGTCTACTTTCTAACATAACTATTGGCTGTGTCCTGGTAAGTCTGGGTTTCTGCATCCAAGAAAGACGTTTGCTATTAGCAAAAACAGCTTTAAAAACACATCTAAATGTTTCCATATGTAATTTTTTTTTGCATAAATGATTTTAGTCCTTTTCTTATAAGTAGTGAAATTGGTTCTTTCCTTTATCTCTGTTTTTAAAGAATATTTTCATTATCCATTCTTAAAATTTACAATTCAGTAGATGTTTAGATTGGTCCCCCAGGGAATGCTTTTCTCTGCAATTACCCTTGTTTATCATTCCTTTGATTTTATTTAACACATTATCTGACAACAAGAAAAGATCCATGATCTTAATCTTGCTTATCCTCCTGTAACCATTAGGCAAATGCCTAATTTAACAAATGAGTCTTCTGCTTTGCCCTAAAACCAGAAAACTCATTTTTCCTCAAACTAATCAATGAAACTCATTTAGAGAATTGTTTTCTTTTTTTTTTCCTTTGAAGAAGGGCAACATAAAAAAAGATGGGGAAAAGATTTCTAAAAATTATAAAAAATCAGATTATGTAATATGTGCACCCCTGTAAATACCCTTGAAATTCCAAGCATCCTTTCACAACCACATTCACCTGAAGCTTGTCACAGTAGTATATGTGATAATTCTGTCATTGTCAGAGGACAGTCCATTAAATAATCAGTATGTTTATAAGGATATCTTAGATGTTATATATTTCCATAACAGTGCATTAAACAAACATGTATTAATAGATCCTTCATATATAATTACAACATACACATGAGAAAAAGTTTTGTTTATATTTCAACAATTTTAAAATACAGAGAAAACTTAAGAATCACATCTGAATTTATTTCTATACTTCTTAAGTAAATAATTAGCTGACTAGTTTAGAAGCAAGATTAAAGTATCCACAACAACAAAAATCTTAGTGAAATCACAAGACCAAAACCTCACTTTGGAGGACATCATTCCATCCTTGAAATTGATAAAAGGAGTCTCACTTGTCATGAAATTCATAGAACTGTTACAGATTGTGAAAACACAAAAGTTCTGTTTTTAAACAAGCAATAGTATAAACCCAATGAAGAATTATTGTCTTATGATACACAAGAAATAATATACTGTACATTCGAGTATTTATATGTAGTTTATTATTTTGTGAATGTCCTTTTAATATTGAACATTCTTACAATAAATGGCTGCTGAGTAGAATGTATATTTTTTGTCATTTGGTATAATGCCGTATTGACACATGATGCCTATTTGATAAATGATGTATTTGAATTATAATCCTGTGCGTTTAGGTTTTATACCGATGACTGGTATTTTAGAGGATGTGTGCAAAGGGAGTCACCTACAATTGGTGACATGGAGATAATATATTTCTTTAATTCCTATAGTGTGGTTTCTGTGAAATTTGGTGTGTCAGGACTTAGTGCACATTTATTTAGGATTGCAAAGTTGGCCTGAATTCCTGAGTGAATTGAACCTTATTCATAAAAATTTTTCCTGAAGCTAAACCTTGTAGGCTCCTGCCCTTGTGGTCTTGTAGCAGTTGAAACATTCGGGGGTTAACATTGAGGTCTTTGATCTAATTGGTTTTGACTTCTATGAAGTGTTACTGATGTGTGTCTAATTTCATTCTTCTGCATGAGAATGTGGTGTTTTTCCCAGCAACACTTGTTAAAGATTCTGACTTTTCTCCAAAGTATATTTTTGGTATGTTTGTCAAATATCAGATGGCTGTAATTACATATACATAGTCCTCTAATTGGATCCATTGATATACAAATACATTTTTAGTGACAGTTTAGAGAATGAAATGAAATTTATATTTTAAGGCAAAAATATTTCCATTGAATTTGTACAGAAACAAGTATTGAATGGACTTACTTTTTAATTAAATTATAAGTACATTATTTTTTGCCTCCTCTCTCCATTCACTCTCATATACTTTCCATGCCCACTTGCAAAATAGTGGCTTTTTTCTTCAATTATGGTTGTTGTTGTTAACCATGGTATTGGTGGTGGTAGGGTGTGTGTGTGCCTAAGAAATGACAAGTCCTCACTAGGGATGAGTAACTGGTTACCTGAAACCAAGTGGTCAACCCTAACTCACCTATAAGTAACATGAGAGATACTGAATAGTGCATATTTCTATATTCAGGTCTATGTGTTTGTGTGTGTGTGTGTGTGTGTGTGTGTGTGTGTGTGTGAGAGAGAGAGAGAGAGAGAGAGAGAGAGAGAGACAGAGACACAGAGACACAGAGACAGAGACAGAGAGACAGAGAGACAGAGAGAGAGAGAGAGAGAGAGAGAGAGAGAGACCTTTGTTTCTAAGTCTTTGGACATTTTAGGATGAACCTAATTTAAATATTTTTCCTTTTAGCTTTCTGGTTTTAGAGCAAATGTGACTCTTAGTACAGAAAAAAATTGAGTAAACAAAATTTAATTCAACATATACATGGTAATATTTAAACCATGAAAAGATCCATATTCTTTAAAAAGCAGAGAAATATCTTAATATAAATATATACATGAAATGGGATATTTGTTGTAGAAGTTGGATTGCTCATTTGCATCCATAAATGTATGTGTTATGATATGATATATTTATGATTCCAAAAATTATAGAAAAATTGAAGCATACAGCATCCTTTATAATCTAGACCCTCTTAGAGTTGCTAACAGAGTGACTTCCAAATAATACTGTCATCTGTCCACAAGCTGTCATGCAGTTTATACTATTCAGTTAGCCTAAGAATATCTTGTCTGCTACCCTGATGGTCTGTATAAAAACCAATAAATAATGCAGGAGAAATACTGAAGAACTGCAATCTTTCTCGAGACTATGAAGAAGGGTTTCTATCTTCCACCCAGTACCTTCATGAAATATTTACTGTGCAGGTTCCGTAGGAGTGACTTCAGTTAAATACTTGGGCACAATCATAGCAATGTGGAATATCCATCAGCCCTTCAATGTATATTGTGAAAATATGACATTTTCTTTTAACAAGAAATATAAACCTTACCAATCATTTGAAATTCCACGGGAAATTCATCACTGATGAAAGTGTCTGGAAAGATTATTTTCATATTGATCTTCAACTTTACTGAATTAATAAATGCTGTAGGCATTAGCAAGACTTACTTTTGGGGGGGGGGTCTTAGAGGGTATTTCTGGGAAGGACAAACTGAGAAAGACATGCTCCAAATGTAGGGGGGGTCAATTCCATGTACTGGGATCCTGGACTAATTACCCAGGAGAAAATAAAAAAGCCCACTAAGCTTGGGTGTTCTCCTGATTCTGGAAATTCTCATGATCCACTGACATGCCAATAAGATGCTGTGGGACAGACAATCTTGTCACCAGAGTTGCACCTAGTGCTGTACTTTCCCTGTCAGGGTAGACTGCAGCTCTTCAAACTGTGAAAATGCAGCTCTCTTCCTTAATATTCATTAGCAGTACAAATTATTTTATTCTCATTTCCTTGTACTCTACATCTGTTTTATCGTGACTTTCAAATTTGGGATCTGCCCCATGAGTTTTATAAATTTTTATGCCTTTTGCTTCATTATTCCATCTTTCTTATTTTGTTTGTCTTTGTTGTTTTGATATTCTTGTGTTAATATTTGTACAACTTGTGAAAAAGTTACTCACTCTTTGTATAGAACTTTTCATTGTCATCATTACTCTATTGGAAGTGGGCAGAGAGGTCTTGGGATGTTAGTGGGATGATACTTGGTCCTAAGTTGATCTGTTCAGCTGCAATCAACATACCTGATTAATTTCATGGCTTGAATGGGCTATATTTGGGGTTTATTGGCCTGGTCTACAACCTGTAAGATAGTGTTCCTAATCTTGACATGGATTGTTTGCAGCATACCTGTCATTTACAAAACAGCATATTGAAGGCTAAAAACATAATTATTTCATTAGAAGCAGAAAAGGCCATTGATAAAATAGAACATTCATTTGTAGTATAAATACTGAAAAGGCCAAGGATGCAAGATGTACCTCAGCACAATAAATAAAGTTTACATCAAGCCTACATACAAAAATATCCTAGCTAGTGAGAAACTAAAAGAATTTCCACTAATATCACGAACAAGGCAAGGTTGTCCAGTCTCTCCATACTTATTCAATATAACATGAAACCTTAGTGAAATAATACAACTAAACCAGATTAAGATAATACATTTAGGAAGTTAGAAGTTAAAGTATCATGTTCAGATGATATGATAGCAAACATAAATTACTGAAAAGTCCACCAGGTAACTTCTACAGCTGATAAACACTTTCAGGAAAGTAACAGGATACAAAAATAACACATAAAAATAAATATGTTCCTATATACAATTCACAAACTGAAAAAGAAATCACACTAGCCTCAAGAGATGCAAAATATGTCTGAGTAATTCTAACCAATCAAGGGAAAATTTAGTATGATAAAAACTTTATGATACCGATTAAGGAAGATATCAGATGATGGGAAGATCTCCCATGGTCATGAATCAATCAATAGGGTTAATATTTTTAAAATGACCATCCTACTAAAAGAAATCTACAAATTCAATGCAAACTCCATCAAAACACTGACACAATTCTTCACAGAATGTGAAATTACAATTTCAGCTAGAGATGAAAACATTTTAAAAAATGCAGGATTGGTTAAAAAAAAAACAAACAAAAAACCCTGTATAATAAAAGAACTGCTGGAGGTACCACCATCCCTCATCTCAAACTGTACTACTATGCTAGAGTAATAAAAACAGCATGGCACTGGCATAAAAAAAGACACAGAGATCAATGGAATCAAATTGAAGACCCAGACGTAAATCTATATACCTAGATTTTTATAAAGATGTTAAAAGTGGCCAAGCAGTGATGGTGCATGCCTTTAATCCCAGCACTCAGGAGGCAGAGCCAGGAGGGTCTCTGTGAGTTCAAGGCCAGCCTGGGCTACTATGTGAGTTCCAGGAAAGGCACAAAGCTACACAGTGAAACCCTGTCTCAAAAAATAAAAAAAAATAAAAAAGATGCTAAGAGTGTACACTGGATGAATATTGGTAGACAAGTATTTGATCTAATATTTGTAAAAGAGTAACATGTACCTAAATGTCCTACCATGTACCTCAAAACACCTAAACATATAAATGATATGCATTAACAAAGAGAAATAAAAACAAAACTTAGCAATAAAATCTGAATAAGTAACATTCACTGTAGAAAATGCTTACTGAAAGTATTTAAAGAAAATAAGATTGATATATATTAAGAAACAAGGAGTCATTCTGTTATTAAGTTAGATTCTGATGACATATTTGTCTACCAGTTTCAACTGGGGATTCTATTAAAAAAAAAAAAAAAAAAAAAAAAAAAAGCACTGCCACATCTACCACACTCAGGCAGGGAAAAATGGTCAGCAGGCAGCAAACTGTATTTATAAACTATGTATGTTAGATTCTTATGACTTAAGTATCACATGCAGATAAGGAAGTAGACACAAAGTCCCATCCAAGTCAAGAAGCTGTTCACAACTGATAGCTCCTGGGAAAAGGAAAATTAATTTCCATCTATGGAGTGACTCTGGATATAACAACAACACTCTAAATCAGCTCCCATGCTCAGAAGTTGATCAACACCAATCAAAGTTGTGTATTTGGTTGGAGGGGAATATGTGAGGAGTTGGGTAAAGAGAAAGAAAAAAATGTATTGTTTGAAATTCTAGAAGAATAAATTATAATTTTAAAAACAACAGAAAATGAACATTGAAAACTAATAAACTTCAGTTTAATTTCAAATTATTATCTATTTTTGAAAATGCATATAGAAATTAAAATGTGTGATCAATTGAAGTATGTTATCTGTACAGTTTACTACCATTGGGATCATATTATTTACTAAGAAATATGTTAGGCATATCATCTGAGTTTTCTCAGTTAAGCATAAAGATATTCATGTTATATATTAATTTCTTTTCCAGAAGAAATAGATCACTAGTGATGTATGGAATTGTAACTGGCAAAATTAAGGGACTTGGGCTTCTTTACTTTACAGCTACATAGAAGTGCTCTGAAACTGCAAGATGATATCTTCCATCAGATATATCTACAGATGAAAGCAAAGAAAGCAGTGTTTTTAAAACTATGTGGTTATATAACTTAGTTTATTTTAATGATGCTTCATTTTGGTTATATGTGGAATCAGAAATGTGAGAGAGAACTATTTGATTTTTATGAGTTTAAGCGCTAAATACATTATGGTTACAGGAAGCAAAAACTCAAGGGTAATCTGTTTCAATATTTATGTAGACATAAAAGGATTGTTTTATTCTTGTCATTTCATTGAGTAGATATTAATAAAATTGACCCAATGAAAACACAATTCCTTGAGAAAATACTTAATTCGCATAGGATGAAAATACTTAGATGATGTGCTTCATGAACTCCAATGACAAAACAATCTTTTCTTAGGAAACAGAAGTCAATTAAGGGAAATGTATTGGCAATGTGTAAAATGAATATTTTAAATTTTGCTATATTTAAAAATAAGAGGAATTATAAATTTTAAAGAGAAAGAAAAACTGAATTGAACATATAATTGAAGAGCATGGTTTTTACCAGTTGATCATCAGAGTAAATTCTAGGTAACTCTGTAACAGGACCATGTGTGTTTGCTTTTGAATTACTATCTGATCAACTTGGTATTTTTTGATGCTAATGAGATTGCTCCAACATTTACCCTATCTTGCCCTAAACAAAACAGAATGCTCTTGAGGATGAAGCCCAAATTTTGCAAATGTTAATGGAATAAAGCATCTGTGAGATATTTTACATAGCCATCCTAGAACATATCCCAGAAGGCATTGTTGGAAACCACAGAAAGGTTTGTTATTCACATTAGACTAAGTAACACACAGTACATTTGGAAGAGCCAAAAATCTCACAATTCCATTGTCTCATATGCCCTAGATTCTCATCCAAAAGGAACTATAGCTTTCATAGGTCAACTGTTATTTTGGACCTCTACATGGTGTTTCTATTCTTCACCTAATACATTTACTTCCTGGATCGAGGAAGTTAATTTTCTTGTTAAAGTAACCATAATATTATTATTAAGATGACTGGTTAGGGAAAAATACTAAAACAAAAATCTCTTTTATTAAATTATACATCCTGCTTTGCAAATAAATGCTGGTACATATGGTTTCAGTATAAATGATATCTTCTTGGAGCCATTGTCAACTATTCCAACTTGAAATCTGTGACACCAGATATTTATGAGTGAAGAAATTCTGGGTATTATCAGTGGAACTTCAGTGACTGTTACTGCAACAATAAAAATACAAAGTTAGTCTTTTATTATTCAGAAACAAAATATTGTTTTTACACGTGTGTATTAACATTACACAGTATTCTTATGAGATTTTAAATCTTATATGCAATGAAAAGTAATCTTTAAACTCCATCACTTAAGGGCCACATTCTGTAATATGGTATAGCAAGTACACTGGCATACAATTTAAAAGCACCATGTTTTCCTTCAAAACAGATTACTATTTTATAAAAGAAAGCAGTGAATTGTATTGTTTACATAAAATTAAAAAATTTGGCAAACACTGAAATCTTAAAATCTGGAAAAAAGAAAAGTATGTGTTGTAAAGTATGTAACTGATTTAAGTTAAAACATTACAAATGAGGTGTTTATCATCCAGGGTATATAGAAGACAGCATCTTAAAAAAGGCTATTAGCCAGGCAGTGGTGGCACATGCCTTTAATCTCAGCCCTTGGGAGGCAGAGCCAGGTGGATGTCTGTGAGTATGAGGCAAGCCTGGACTACAGAGTGAGATCCAGGACAGGCACCAAAACTACACATAGAAACCCTGTCTTGAAAAACAAACAGAGTACAGAAAGCAATTCACACTCTGCTAGTCACATGCAGATACTTTAAATAAATTTCCAAATATTGAATAAAATGATATATTCACAGAAGGATCATAGAATAATTTTATTTACAGCAATATTTTAGCTATAGTTCCTGGAGCAGAACTGTCCCCTAATATCTTGGTCCAGAACTCTGTTTTGTCCTCATATATTCAAGTATAGTTGTGGTGTGTGCAAGAGAGGTTTTTTGCTTGTTTTATCAAGAAATGGGATATATACTTCTTTTTCTTCTATCCTTTTTTATTATTATATATCCTAAACTTTCAATTTAATTAATTTTAGGATTCTCAGTTGTTCCATTGCACCCACTACCTAGAAAGGAAATAGTGGAAGAATGTGTTTTCAATGCCCACCCTATCTTTATTATTGATGAAGGACTTCTATCATTTTTTAGCTGATAATTGATGAAATCAAAAGTTATTTTATGGAAGTTTACAGAAGAAACAAAAAAGAATGGAGAATTTATAGTGAAATTATGGAAAGTCTAAGAAACTGAGTTTATTCAGACTTAGTTGAATAGTTGAGGATGTAAGATTGAATCTCAGAGAAAGGACACCAATATTAAATAGACCATTACATAGGACTCTTCATTCTTGGAAATTAAGAATAAGAATAACATGTTTGTAGGAACAGTATCAGTAATATATCTTAGATATCTTACTTATTATGAACTCTCAGAAAGAATAAATGCATACACATATTTATATTTACATATATTCATGTCCATGAGTATATATGTTTAGTTGTGTATATATACTTATATATAAATC
This sequence comes from Onychomys torridus, assembly GCF_903995425.1. Taxonomy (NCBI): domain Eukaryota; kingdom Metazoa; phylum Chordata; class Mammalia; order Rodentia; family Cricetidae; genus Onychomys; species Onychomys torridus. The sequence continues at coordinate 24,787,048 of NC_050448.1, forward strand.
CATATATATGTATTTTTTATTTGACTCATGTAGGCTTTATATTATGAAAGACAAAGTGTAGTCTGTAGAACAATGGTCTGTAACTGCTAACAATCCAGTGATATCCCAGGGCATAACTCAGAAAGACTAAATGCTATTTTTTGCTATGCATGAAGGAACAGGGTCATAGATGGTTCTGTTTTTTAGATATTAGCAAAGAGGTGTAAAACCTATACATGTACAAAACTGTCTGTACAAATAGAGTAAAGCCTTCAAAATTATGTTCTAATGAGAAATTTAAGGAATTTGCAACAGCCCTTTCAAGCTTATGCAAGTATTTTGTTTTTTTCTGGTGGTCTGTATAACATAACCTTGTAAATAATTTTTAATTTTATTATTGGGGCAATAGAATTTGATTTATGTGTATCACTAAATCCTATTGAAATAGATGACTTTCATATATGTCTTTGCAATATATATCCTCTAGATTGAAGGGTTTGTTCAGCCATCTGGTCCATGTGCTCACTTCCTTTGGATATTCATATCTTCCCCATAGGGTAGTCATACAGTCTCATGAACTTTGTATTCCTTTGGCTCCAGAGCCTATATACAATCTACATGTGGATGGCTAAATCCTTTAGGTATATAGGTCTTATAGACCTCATGAATTGATTATACATTTGTTTAATACATATATAATTTTGTGTTAAATAAATAAATCTGGAAAATTAAAATAGGGATGTTCTCCATTCAAAATATGTTTTTTTAAATTACTACTTAAAATTTTTAAGCAATACTATTCAATCACCAACTTCAGGCATATGTTTGTTGTGAAAAACAATTCCCACAAAAATATCTAATTATTTTTAAATAAAGAATATATGAAACAGTCAACATTTATGTTTGCCTTATTCCTCTTGTGTGTCTCATGTCCTGAGAAAATCATTTTAAATTCATTAAATTGCTATCAGATCAGTCTGAGGGGCATTTTTGTAGATTCATTGTGATTTCATTTATGTTTTTCTCTTTTTAACAGATCTTGCCTCAAGTTTATTTGTTAAAAACAGTATAGGGTCCTGATCATCTGCAAACAGTGTGTAGGTGTGTCACACCATCCGTCTGTCTTCACATTGGCAGACAGAAACCTTTTCTGTAGGGCCTTCCAAAGGGCCTGGGCACCTATGGGAGCCTGAGAGGCCTCTGCCTTGGTTTGAGCCTTGGGCTTTGGTTGGCAAAGCTTATGACCCTTGGCCATGTTGCTTCTAATCTGCTTCCCAATCTTGGGATAAATAATGAAAGCAAGACGTCTTGAGTTTGATATTGAGGTCCATTGGCATTTTTGGCTTCTCAGGGGCTTTGATGGCCGCTGCACATGTACTCACTGCCTTTGCTTTGTTTGCCTGCAACTTCTTCAAGTCTTTCTTGTTGTGCTTCTTGGCAAAGAGACTGATTCTCAGGAACTTGGGGTCAGCCCCCTTAAGAGATTCATATCTTTGTGACAAGAGCTTCGTGACGCCATTTCTATGCCATTTTCAGGATTGGATGTGTGTTCTATAGTTCTTGGACTTGGCCATGTCAGAATGGTAAACTGCGGATCCCACAGTACCTGGGACTGGAAGAGAAAGAGCCCCTTTATATTTTTCTAATGTTTGTTTCAGAAAATCAAATTACTTAACTTCTTCCTTTTCACAATCACAAAAGTCAGGGATGAGGGAGGATCTGTGTTTAGTATGAGGAATGAATAAAAATTTTCTTAATAATATTTTTTAAAAAGTCAAGTTGCTTCTGCACGGCATCTTTATGTGATTTTAAAATACTTATATTTAACATCACATTGTGTATGTGTGCATCTGCTGGTGCTTATTTGAACTCTCAATATTGATATTACCTGACTATATATTATTTATGATACATATTAGTGCAGTAATCATAATGTGACTTTATACTTTATACATTTTTGTTTCAAGAAATCATCCTTGTTGTTGTTAACCACAGGAATCTAATTGTTAGTAACTGGAAATCTCAAATCCGTTCATGTAATAGTTTAACAATAATGATATCAAAAGTAAGAGTGATTCAGTTGAGGCAGGTCCAGTCCCCTCCTCTCTGCACCAAGGCTGAGCAAAGTGTTTCAGCATAGGCCCTAGGTTCCAGAGAGCCAGTTCATGCACCAAGGACAGGTCCTGGTCCCACTTCCTGGGGGCCTCCTAAACAGGCTGGGTTGAATCCCCAGTGGAGACCTTGCCTTGAAGGAGTTGGGAATGGGGAGTGCATTTGGGGAGAAGGCTGGGGGGTGGGAGGAGGGAGGACAGGGGAATCCATGGCTGATATGTAAAATTAAATTAATTATAAAATAAAAATATTTATTTTAAAAAAAAGTAAGAGTGAATGCGATAAATGAAAATTAAGATTCATTTCCTGGCTTCTATTTTTAAAATATATTAATTACAGTCAAAATAATCAAAGACTGTGCTTCCTGCTTATGTGAAATAAAAGTTCCTGTTTTGATTGGCATGCTAAGCATAGTGACAGTATGACAAAGATACCTAAAATCTAAAACTAAGCTCTTCTTAATGTATTTCCTCATTTTTTAACAGATGAGGAGTTGCATATAAAATTTTTAACTCTTAACCACCCTCCAAGAGTCTTTTAGCTACTGGTGTAATCTTAACAAAGGGTGGGCGACTGGGGACAAGAGTGTGATGTGAGAAGCACCCAACATACAAATAATAAACAAACAAACTTTAAACAATAAGAGGGGAAACTTCAATTGTGGTATGAAATTTCTACTGTTTATGTATTGCTGTTGTTATCTGTTTGAGTCAGGGTCACATAGAATTCAGACTGGACTTAAATTACCTATACAGTTGAGGGTTATTTTGAATCCCTCATCCTCCTGCATCCACCTCCAAGTTCTGGGATTCCAGGTCAGTGTAACATGCCCAACTATTTTTTCTCTAGAACAATTACATTAGGTTCTATCAATACACATTTAAAGCCATATAACCATTTGCTTAAAATTTATTCACAGTATCACAACACAACCTATCAGTTATTGCCTGTAAACTAATTCCCATTGCTTGGAAGGCATCTTGGGAAAAGCACCACCCTTGTATCTTCCTCAGTGATTCAAGAGAATGTTTTCTGAAGTGCAGGTTTGTTCATGTACAAGAGAGGCAATATTTTCAGGAGAAGGGTGCATGGTCTTGGTTAAACATTAAGGTAATTACCATTTCTTCATTCTCCTAAAATGAGTACTCCATCATCTTCAAACTCCTTGTTAGCTTGTGATTGTAGTTATTGTCCAGCCCACAGTAATCCATACATTGGAGAAAGCCCTGAGTGCCTAGACGACAGCACAGTGCCTTTAACATGGTGCAGTCCATGCTCTGCTCCCAGAAAACTGTCTTCAAATTCTGATAATTGTGTTATTGTCTTGTCTGTTGTAAGAAGTCATTTTTCTTTATGCCTGGTATAAGTAAGAGTATAAAAAATATATGTATGAAATACTAGTTAAGTAGAATTAATGTTTATTCCACACTGTAGCATTTATAAATCATCAAGGAGTTATCATTAAAAGTATGTTTTCAGTGTGCGCATGTGTGTGTATACATATATTATAGGGTACTATTTCAAATTAGACTATCACTTAGGAAATAGTAAATATGACTAATGCTTTTGTTCTTTTTGAGGACAAAAAGTTATATTGAATATAATTCTTATCAGTACAATAATATTCACAAAGGAAGACAAAATATTAGATGAAATTCAATGTTATAGACTATAAAACATAAATTTAAAATGCTTGTTTTATATTCTACTTCAAAGAAGGAGTTTATATCCTATTTTCCAGTGATTAGATACATCATAATTTTTGAAAATAATTATCTAAAATATTTTGAGATTTTGGACCATGGTAAATATTATATGAGTCCATAGTGGGAAGTTCAATTTATTGTGTTGGCCATCTTGAAGCATACTAACTTTTCTGATAAATATAAACTAACCTAAAGTAAAACAAAATAATAGTTAAAGGCACAGTAAAAGCACATGTACCATGGCCATGACATCCTTTTCCTTATTTGAACTCAACCTATGTAGGATCTGGGACTGATAAGGGTTGCTCTAAAATTCTGAAAATACCTATGTGTAGTTGTTTCCAGACTTTACTGGTCATGGTGAAGACAGTTCTTAATGACGTTAATAGATACATTCTACACATAATATACTATAGCACAAATGTCAGACACCAGGATGAGAACTGTGAGGACATTATTTGTATCTCATGAAAGGTTAAATTATAAAGCATTGATTTAGAAATATGACTATTTTCAGGAAGGTTTGTCAAATCATCAGTTTGAATAGCCTTATTCTCCATCTAATTTTGTCCTTAAGAATCACCGTTTGTTGAAATACTATCTCCATAACATGAAAATATCTGATTAAGTAACCATTAATTAATATCTAAAACTAATTAATAAAGGAAGTACACAAATAAAGAAGTATTCAAATACTATTGAAATATTTTTAAATGTGTTTGTTGTTTATTTTAGAAGTGTTTTCAAGAAACTAATGAAGTCATGAGCAATGAATTCCTTTAACAACCTTCAAGTATTGAATTATTAGAACCTTCCCTGGATACATAGATCATGTACTGTGACTTTGAATCAATTATCTTCCCATCTCAGGTTTAAACCTTATAAATTTGTAAAGAAAATGGATGTCCCCACATTAACTTGTTTACATGTATTTTATTCCTTAAGTCAAAAGGTTGAGCCAATTGATGCTCACATGCACATTTATTATGAAGAAGAGAATGCAAAATTAGAGTTGGCCATAAATCAAATGTCTATATAGAATATTTAAACAAAAATAGGTTGAAGGTTGTATCATATTTACTTTCTTCATATGAGATCCTTTCATAGTTCATGTTCACATGGAAATGAGCAGCTCAGAACATATTTTTCTTCTTGATATCAATCTACTCCTAGGTGGAAAGAAGAAAATAATGTAAAATACAAGTAAAATTTATAGAAATAACTGACAATTATTTCTTAGATCACAGTAAAATTATAGATAAAGTATCAATCCATGTGTTAGTTTGAATGAAAATGGCTCCCATCGGCCCACAGTGAGTGGCACTATCTAGGAAGTATGGCCTTGTTTTAGTAGGTGTGGCCTCGTTGGAGGAAGTGTGTCACTGGAGGTGGGCTTTGATGTCTCAGATGCTCAAGCCAGGCCAAGTGTTTGACTTTCTTCCTTCTACCTGTGATATGGATGAAGAATTTTCAGCTACCTCTCCAGCATCATGTCTGCCTGGGTGCCAAAAATCTTCTCTCTATGATGAAAATGAACTAAACCTCCTAACTGTATGTCAGTCTCAATTAAATATTTTCCTTTTTAAGAGTTGCCTTGTTCATGGTGTCTGTTCATAGCAATAGGAACCATAACTATGACAACCCGGAAATATAACTATAGAATATGAACTGAACAAGAAATAAACCATTAAACATGTAAATGTACATGCAGGAAAGTTCAAGAGCTCTCAAGTGTACATAAAGCACTGCAGGCAACTAATGAACACTGAAAATGGGTAATTGGCTTATCTGGGGAACATCACACACACACTAGTCATCCAATACCAAATGGTCAGCCCTAAGAACATATATTATGTTCATATATATTTTATTCATATGTGTTGAAGATGTATATTCAACAATTAATGAAAAATCCATTAATTTAAAAGAGAACATGGGGGTGTTTATGGGAGCATTCAGAGGAAGAAAAGGGTCCCTGATTGCCCCCTCAGACTCTTTGAGACCCTTTAGCCTTCCTTAGTTGATTCTGTGGGCTGTGTCCTTGTGGCATCCTCAAGCTTACTGGTTCCTGCAATCCTTCCTCCACCTCTTTTGTGGAGTTCTTCAAGTTCCGACTAATGTTTGGTTGTATGTCTCTACATTTGTTCCCATCAGTTGGTGGATGAAGTCTCTGGTGACAATTGGTCTAGCACTTAGTCTATGAACATAGCAGAGTATCATTAGGAATTACTTCATTTACTTTTTTTTTCCTTTGACCAGACATGTTTGGTTCTACCCTAGGTCTCTGGGCTATCCAGAATCTGGTTTCTAGCCTTCCAGACAATGACAGGTATGGACTCCCTAAATGTTTTGGGTGTCTAGTTGGAGCAGTCTTTTGTCTTTTCTGAAAGGAAATGAGGACAAGGAGTGAATCTGATGGAGAGAAGAGGTGGGGGCATGAGGTCCTGGAAAATGTAGAGGTAGGGGAAAGTGTGGTCACGGTATATATGAGAGAAGGCTAATTACATAAATAAAAAAAAGGGAGAAAAGTGAAGGGAAAATAATTATAATCTCAAAATTAAAAGAACAATTATTCTAGAAAAAGTAAAAGAATATGAGCTGATGGAATAGACAGAATTACCTCTGGTAACCTCTGGAAATATTGGGTGTAAATACATGCTACAAAGAAGTACCATGTGATCTACAAATCGGAAAGCATGGCAATCTCACAATTAATAATAATAATAATAATAATAATAATAATAATAACTCCTCTCATTTGTAGGAATAGGGCATTTTGTGAGATTACCCAAGGGCTTTATAGACAAAAAAATAAAAAATGCAGGTATATGCAGAAAGAGAATTTATATTTCAGTTAATAAACAAGCAAGGAAGGCCATATTGTATTAGAAATCTCTTCAAAAAGTGAGAATTAAGGTAATTAATTTGAAGATAACCTTACACAAAGGTAAAATCTAAATTAAGGTAGAATACAATATTTTTAAAAATACCTGATTAAAAATGTTACTAACAATTATTATCACTGTTATAGTGATAATATACCTGTAGAAATCCTACAAAAATATTCATAAAACTAAACTTTAAAAGTCATCCCTGAATGCACTGAGTCTTCTTATAAGAGGCAATGTTTTGAAATACATAGTTTGAAATATATTAATAGATCACATATAACAAAATATTAAATTATACTTGTAAAAAATAAGGAATTTTATATATTAGAAATTTCATTATGCAGTATATATCCAATAATAAAGATTAATATGAAATAAAGAAATCAGTGTCATGACGCAGGATTACATGCTTATATAGGCAGAAGAAAACTTAATTTTGGAAATCTCCATCATGTCCTTCTACTTAGAGCTCAGGAAACCCAGAGGAATTGGAGAGAAAGATTGTATGAGCCAGAGGGGTCAAGGGCACCAGGAGAACATGGTCCATAGAATCAATTAAGCAGGACTGATAAGGGATCAAAAGACTAAAGAAGCAACCATTGAGCTTGCATGGGTCTGAGCTAGGGTCTCTACATACGTGTTATGACTGTAAGCTTGGTGTCTTTGTGGGATTCTAAGCAGTAGGGGTCAGGCTGTCTCTGACATTTTTGATAACTCTTAGGACCCCTTTCCTCCTATTGGGTGGCCTCTCCCAGACATGATATAAGGCTTTGTGTCTTGTCTTTATTGAATCTTGATATGCTGTGCTTGGATGGTATCCCTGAAAGGCCTGCTATTTTTTAAAGGAAATGGAGGAGGAGCGGATCCGGGGAAGGAGGAGGGCTAGAAGGATGGGAGAGAGGGGAAACTACAGTTGGCATGTATTATAAGATAAAAGATTAAAAAGGAAAATCTAATAGCCTTACAAATCCCCTTAAAATACTGTGAATTACCTTTCAAAACTTTCAAAATAAAGAACAAAAATTAATTCAAGTATATCAAAGCAAATAAGAGAAGATTCATAAGTATTACAAAGAAAATACTTGATATTCAAATAATTTTCTAAGTACCAAAATAGTCTTTATTTCCAAGAACACCAATATCCCTTCCAATTACCCATCTTTCATTGGGTCTTATGTTTAGAGACAATTGCCATTTACATTGGTTTCAATCTCTTGAAATCAATGAGATATGTCTTAATTCAGAAACATTTGATTTCTAAAAATTTGGTTTGTTTTAGTTAATCATGTCTTTTACAATGGTGTCTGAAAAAATTTTAAATATACCTTGCACTACTCCAACCTGGCCTTTCATTATACTCATTATGCAAAGTATATATTTCAGAAACAAATACTTCTAAGAAAAATAATTTCTTAAAAAACTATGAAGTTTTTATAAATCAGCCTTGTTTTCATTATATACTTTGTATTTTAATGGAAAAGTTCAGCAAATATTTTTTTACATCTTTAAAGTTTGGTTATTGTTTTTGAAATTTTAAAATCAAGTAAGTTTAATTGGTTATAAAACATAAAAGAATTTAAAATGATGACATAAATTTAATTTAAAATTTCATATGTTGTGGGGAAAACAGTGCTCAAAGGTTTCTATTTCTTAGCTTGTATTTAGTCTGGTTATTATTGATAACTCTAATAAGTTAATTTAAAAGTGCTTCAATAAGGTTGCATAATTAACAGCTTACTACTTTATAGATAATAGAATTAAAGAATAGAACATTGAAGGCCACTTCAAGTTAATGTTATGTTCTAATTATTATTCCAGTCTTCTTAACTCAGTAATCTAATGCTGAGTAACAAATCTGCTATGTTTCATGCATATTGATCAAATATTTCATAAGAGAAACATACATGGGACACACACACATAAAATGAGACTCTATCCTAAGTACAGTAGCAATTAAATGACAAACAAAATGAGCTTTATTGTCTTTATCAAAATGTTTCCAATAGTATTTGAAAACTTCACTATATAATACCATGGATTATTTGTCTTCATTATGTTTAGTCAATGATGGATAGAAGATTGTTAGAGTTACAGAAGTAGTTACTGATCCCTGTATTTTTCAGAACAAAAAAAAAACTATTTTAAACATCTTTGGGATACTGGAAATATGCAGTCATTTAAAATTTAACATTTCATTCAAGTTGCCTTGAGATATCAAAAGCCAAAAATGAAAAGACACAAATGTATGGGTTTTCTTACATGCACTTACACACACATACAGAAACATCCACACCATACACAAGCACACACACAAACATCATTTACTTTCTGACTCAATATATTTTGTTTTGATACAAATGTTTAAGCTTACTATTACCACTTCAAATATGATTATTAATAAAACAATTCTACATCATCTAAGTGTAGAACTTTATATTGGGTAAAACAATATACTATACAATATGGAACTCACAGTATATGGTCATGAGGATTGTAAGTCTGGAGAACAGAATGGGCAATTGTAGAAGCAAATAAAATGGATTACATCACAAAGGAAGAAGGAAACAATAGAAACACAAGTCTGCAATATTCAACATATTAAAAAAATTAACACATTTGACAAAGGACTTGACATACTTTAAAATTTGAAAATGGAATATAATGAAGGAAAATAATTAAACACAAATATAATAATCATATTTACACTAATATAATATATATCCTCTGAATTCTCTTAATAACAGACATGTATAGATAATCAAACATTTTTCTCTGGCCTACTGCATGTCTTCTCATTATTTTAATAGACTAGTTGTCTTGCACATGTATAGTGTTTTAATTCAATGAAGCCTGTTTAGTTTTTAGATTGGGATATAAAATGTCTTCAAACCATTTTTTTCAGGGTATCTTTTTAACATTAAATAATTTGGGAATTTAAAAATGGATCATGCATGTGGTGATAAAACACATATGTTAGATCTGAGAAGATTCAAAGAAACAATAGTCTCATATGGCTCCACTCATCTTTCAGAAGCAGATGCTAAACTCATGGTCAACTTGTACTAGAATTATCTCTCAAGACTAGAGAGATTTGGTTACAGCAGTTTTAGAGGCTGGTCCCCTATGATAATGGAGGATCTGCTGGAAAGATGAGGCTAAGACCATTGTACAATGAAGTAGGGCTAGAGGTAGTGAAATCTCTGAAGATCAACTCCTTGGAGAAGGCAATTATGCTAATAAACAAAGACAATCTTTATATGATAACCACACTCTAGCTTTATGCCAAATGGCAGCCTTAAGTGCTTGGGACAGAATTGAAGAAGTAGGAAAGAAAATTGTGTCATTTACTAAAGTTATACAGGGTCCAAAAGGAGCCATCACTGATTTACAAAGACTGACTTGAGCAGTAAATAGAATGATACACAATTCAGAAGATAAAAAAGTAATAATTGAAACTTTGGCTTTTGAAAATGCTAATTACAATGCAAAATGATAATTAGGCCAATAAAGGCAAGATCAGCATCCTTGGAAGAATGGATCTGAGATACAATAAATATTGAGTTTCATGATCGTGATGATACTTAGATAGAAGAGGTGATTTCCAGAGGTTTGAAGAATAATAGTAATGCCAAATGTTTTAATTGCAGTAAACAAGGTAACCTAGGAAGGGACTGTAAACAGGGCATTTCTAGAAACAGTGTTTTTTCAATGAATAATTGCAACAGAATACCCTTCCCTTCTGGATTATGCAGAAGGTATGGTGAAGGCAGACATTGCACTAAGGAATGTTGATCAACAAAGCACATACAAGGTAATCTGTAGCCTTTTCCTTGGAGAAACGGCCTGTGGGACCTTTCACAGGCCCCCATGTCAAATTCTGTTCTGTCCTTTCCTGTCATTGTGGAAAAAAATCCTTCTCAGAGAAATTTAAATAACCTTGTGACTATTGAAAGAAATCATACTGCTCTGGGTGATAGAAAAGCTTTAGAAAATATAACAAAAATTTAAGGAGATCTTATAAATCAAAATTAAATAAAATAGATTTAGAACATCCCCAAAGTTAGGGTTGAGGAAGGGTTTTGTTTTTGTCTTTCAGGAGAATATAGCTAAGGAATCTGAAGAACACTGGACAAATGAGACATCTGAACTAAAAGGACAAATAATCCCAGAAAATTTGCCCTAAGGAAAAGATATTTGCAGTGAACCATGGCCATGCCTAATAGCAATCTTCAAAGTCTTTGAAAAGAAGATGTGATCTCACAATGATGATTCAACATGGACTGTGAAAACACCAGTAAGATAGCAAACGCCACCTAAAGATCAGTTTTGGACTACAAACTGCTCAGGACAAATATTGAGATGGCTAGCTGAGATAATAAAGCCTCACAGACTGCTCCAATCAGGACTTGTTCATAATCCTAAATTTTCTTTGTGTTCTCATTAGACTACCAGCAGCCCCACTCAGCAGGAAGTAGCCTAGAAAACTACATCCACATTCACAAAATATGGATTATGGATGTTTGTCTTTGTTTAGGGGTTGGTTAAAATTTGCTATTGGTCATAGTCAACTCTTTCTAAAAGAATAAAAAGGGGAATATGATATAGAAATGATAAGATAAAAGGGTAGATTATTGAATTTACTCCAAAAAAGAAATATAGCAATAATAAGATAAAAAGGTATATTATTGAATCTACATTGAAAAGAAAAATGGAGAATATGGATGTGATAATATAAAAAGTAGATTATTGAATCTACTCTGAAAAAATAGGATATGGATATGATAAGATAAAATGGCAGATGAATGAATCTACTTTTAAGAAGCAACTACTAGTTTTAAATATTTACATTGGATTGGATTTTTGTATATGGTATACAAATTTTGTATAATGGTAAAAAGTTGAGATTAATTTTGTTAGAAAATACTTTACATAAATTTCTAATCTTGTTAAACATAGTGTATCTATACAACTCACTTAACAATGTAAACACACTGAAAAAACTCTGTATGGCATTTACTTTCATTCACAAAAAGAACCTCTGCCTCAACTGCTGGTGGTAGGTTGTCTAATTGGACAAGCAGGATATAAAAGAAAGGACTGCTTAATCTTGCCACAACAAGGTGGGACAGCCTTTCAGAATATTCTGCTTCAAAGAAAAGTCTGTCAGGTATGCTAAGCTGATAGGCCAAAAATGGATGTCCCAATATTGCAGCAGAACCTTGGTTTACTTTCCAGGCAGCCAGCTGTTTCTGTCATTTCTCATATTTTTTTTGAAGTTGCTTGTTTGCAGTTTCTGTTTACTTAGTTAATAATAGTTCCTTCTTGGGTCTCTGATGGAGTTGAAGACAGGATAGTTATAATTTTCCTGTTAATAAATTTATAAAAGAAACTCACTCAAGATGTGCAAAGTGTGTATTTGAAAGACATCAAAAGATAGTGTTTGGTTGGTAATATAAGTTAAGGTAGACAGGTACAATTAGGTACAACATTTTGGACTCACCAAAATAGGATAGATAATGGAGTATTTTCTCTAAATTTGTCAAATGTTTATGGCCTGGACATTGTTAATATAATTCTTGACTGTATATATTGTATATACTTATAGTACTTATTGTTTATAATTTTCTTATATTAGTTATAACCTTCTCTTATTATCTTAGACAAAAAAGGGGAAATCTAGTGATGTTGTATACCCTAATAAACTTTGGCTGAAATTCAGAGGACAGAACAAGCCACTAGATTAAACATAGCAGCCACAGAGGGGTGACACACACCTTTAATCCTAGCACTAAGGATGCAGGGATCCATCTAGATCTCTGTGAGTTCAAAACCACCTTAGAGGTCAGGAGATTGACTCAGTCTAGGAGAGATACAGAGCCAGGCAGTGGTGGCACACACCTTTAATCCAAGTACTTGGAACCACACACCTTTAATCCCAGCACTTGTGATCTCCTGCCTTTGCTTGGGAAGCACATAGGCCTTTAATTCCAGGAAGTGATTGCTGAGGCATGAGGAGATGGGAACTGGAGGCTTTTTCAGGCTGAGGAGTTTGTGAGGTAAGAGGTGGTGACTATAGCTTGTTCTTTTGTCTCTCTCATTTTTAAGCATTTATCCCAATATCTGGTATTGGGTTTTTTATTATAAGATCGATTTAAGATTTGAGTAACACATGTATATGTGCATTCATAGTCACATTATCTTTATTTACATTCATTATGGCTTGTTTAAAGTTGAAGCTCTGTCCAGCTGTTAATGTCAGGTTGGGAAAACAACAAATACATTTTGTTTCAAAATTGCATGGGTCATCAGTGCCCTTTTCGGTTCTATAAATTTTTGACTTTACTGGTTCCTATGCATTACCCCAAAATGAAAATAAAAATGTAAAATCAAAAAAGAGAACATGCTGATAATCTTAGTGTTATCATGCTAAACATATGAATTAATTGAGAGAAAATAACATTGATTATTTAGATCTATATGTGTCAGATGCAATTGAAATTTGCTACTATACTCCTTATGATTTTCTGAACTTTGTGAATCTTTTGTTTGACTTTTACAATAAATATTTCAATTCTCAAATTTTTGATTCATATTGATTTTACTCTTCTACATTTGAGAAATATTCTATTTTTCTTATTTTTAACTCTTTGCAATATTTTTTTTAAATCAGAAGAAAATAAATTATTTTATGTTATTAAATTACAATGTAATTATATTATTACTTACTTCCCCTTACATATTTCAAGCCCTCACATATGTCCCTCTTTGTTCTTTCCAATTCATGGCCTTTTTTCATGTTAACTGATTTTACATGTAGTCTTTTTTCCATTATTGGCTTTGGATTTTTTGTTACAGTCCATTTTTATTCTAAAATTATGAATCGAGACTATATATTGCACATTCTTTCATGATACTATTCCTTACTTATTTATATTTAAATTCTGTTTCTGATGGTTCCAACATCTAGATACATCAGAATATAATGTATGAATAATTTTTTTCAATCAAAAAATCTTTATCTATATGCTATATTTACTAAAATATTCTTTATATAGAAATATAATAACAGCAATTTTCATAAGGCAAGTCACAAATTAATTGCGTGACTAGCCATTGAATATATTCTTCATTAAGTGATTTTATCAAAACACACAGAATATAACTTTTTAATATCTCTCAAAAGTGTTTTCTCATAAGTAACTGTTAATTCAAAAATTGTGTGTATATATGTAAAAATTCTCTATCATGTCTGTTATAGAGATGATCATTTATCATTAATTTTAATAGTGAATGACAGGTATTGAAATATTTTATATTTACTGAAATAACAATTTTAATAAAATATAATTCTATTAATAAATCAAAATTACATTTGTTAAATTAACTGTAGGGCAGAAGAGACTTGAGAATACATTTCCACTAAAATTTTCCAATAGTATTTCTAATGGAAGCATGGGAAACCATTGCACATACAAGTGAAGATTGCCTAGATGTTACGTATGTACATTCAAAATTAGTCAGTTCGCTTTATAAACTCAAAATACAAAATTAAAGTCAATGTAAAATCACCTGAATAATGAGTTCATTTGTATGCAACTTTTGTTACATAAAAAATTTTGTTTTTGTTTTTTCCATCAGTGTGTCTTTTATTTAAATAGGAAGTTATTTCTCTATTCAAAATACTGTAAAGAAACCATTAGAAAAAAAGGAGAAAAGGAAAGAAAGAAAGAGGGAGAAAGGGAGAGAGGGAGGGAGGAATGAGAGAAAGGAAGAAAGGAGACAGAAATTACCCAACCCAGTCAACACACTTTCCTATAGAAAGTATGTCTACCCTATTTTGCATAAGTATTCTACTTCAGTAGCTGTTCAAACACTAGAAATGATGGTTTGTGTTTGAGACAAGGAAGCTAATCTCTAAGTATTTAAAGTTTGAGGTTTTCTTTAAAGCTGAGTGGGTTTTAGCACCTTAAGGGAATTAAATGGCTTTTGAGAATGATTTTTATATCAACATGCTCCAAAGCTTTCATAGGTTTCAGGCAACCATTTTCAAGATATTTTGTTTAAATAATGGATTTGTTTTATTCTCAGATAAGTCATTCAGTAATCCCTTGCATTTGAGCTTATTGCTGCTGTAGCCAAAGTTAATTAATTAGAAATATTAAAGCTTGGATTAACACTTGGACCTGATTCACAAATCATTTACTTGAAAGTATCTAAGTTGCCCAGTAAATTTACTTTTAAATGTAATGCTACACTAGAGAAATATAGGTTTAAAAAGAAACTTTTAAAGACCATGTAGTCATACCAAGTAAGAGTTTTATAGTGTCTGTCAGGGTCCTTCTAGGAAAATTGACTCAAGTTTTTTGGTACTTATATTTATTCTGGGAGTTGTTATCATTTGCTTTTTCTGATATATGCTTTATTTTCAGGAATAAAATAATTATCTGAAAGGGAAGAATTTTCATTCAACAGTGTGACATGTTAGGTTAAAAAGGAGCCTGATGAATTCCTCAATATTTACAAAGGTTTGGAGTCTAAGACAATAATTGGAGGAATGCTGAGGATATTTCTGGAAAAACTTTTATTTTTCTGTAAACACAATCTAGATATGGTTCAGAAAACTAGGGGTAGATAGGGTGCCTTGTCAATGCATAACCAAAGGAAAGCTAAAGATCTTGATGCTTCTGGTTTTTCCACAGAAACAAATCCAAATATAAAGCGCTCCTACATCAGGGCTTGCATACCAGCCTCTCTGTCTGCTAAGCAAACTCAATGAAATGTCAACTGGAAATGACAATACTCTGAACAAAAATCCAGAATCAACTAGTCAAGGAAGAGGAAGGTAGGGGGTTCTAGAGCTTTCTGTAAGGATCAACAAGGTAACTATTTTAAAATTGCAGAGACAAATATTTCTGTAAAATTACTCAAATTTGCTATCATAGTATAATTTTTTAAAAAATAGGGAAAAAAACAGCCATGTAGGCATAGGATATGGAAAGAAATGAATTGGGGCATGGTCAAATAAAGCTTTAAGACATTACAATTTGAATCACACTTAATTTTCACATGCTAAGATGATGTTGTGGCTGAAGAGATGGCTCTGGTTTTGCAGTGGACCCAAGTTTGATTCCTAGCATCCATGTTTGGATGCCACAAAACCTTTTGTAACTTCAGCTACAGGGAATCCAGCATCCTCTTTGACCTCCACTGGTACCTGTATTCAGGTGCACATAGCACAACACCCACCCCAGCACACACACATATACACTTAATATTTTTCAAATATAATTCATCCTTTTCACTTGTTTTCAATGACTTAGACATGTTAAAAACAACTCTTTGCCAGACAGTGGTGGCACACGCCTTTAATCCCAGCACTCAGGAGGCAGAGGCAGGTGGATCTTTGTGAGCTTGAGGCCAGCCTGGTCTACAAAACGAGATCCAGGAAAGGCATAAAGCCATACAGAGAAACCCTGTCTCAAAAAACAAAAACAACAACAAAAAACATCTTTGTTCCCACACAACAGAAAACATCTTGCAAAATTATTGTCTCACTCTACATGTCCTACACTACAGAGTGAATTCCTGGACATCCAGGCCTACGTAGAGAAGCCATGCCTCTAAAAACAAAACAAACTGAGGCCTTTCCCCATGAAAGGCCTTTTTTTTTTTTTTTTCTAGTTTCCTGGATTCCACTTGTCTTCAAGCTAAGCATGCAAAATAAAAGACTTAAAGCAATTATCTGAATATAAGATGGAATATATAGTATTTCTATTTATTTACCTTAGCGCTTAGTAGTTAGTGTGTATCAAGAAAGTGGCTTCCTACTATATTAAGGAGTAATGTGTGCCAGGATATAATGCAGGTTCTTTTCCATGTCAATCAAGTGATCTACTACTGACTACCCAGTTAGATTCTAGACTCTTTTACCAGTCAGAAATTTTTCAGGGAAATAATGCAAACATTCAAGCTGTGAGTCCATTGCAGATATGGCCATCAACTCCAATGGTTTTACTCTGAGGAGGAATATACAATATTTAATTACATTTAAAAAGTATACTTTAGACAATGGGCTTTCCTTTCCTTCACAGCTACAGGATATAGATACGCTTATTGTTTTTTTTGCATTGCAAAATATCTGTTATAAGGCATGTGAAAACAAATAAAGAAAACAGAATCAGAAAGCCACTCTGAAAGTATTCACCTATATTTAAAATTGGATTTGGCAGGATACAGACTTCATTGCCAAAACTGTCACATTTACTCCTTTAGATGCCATGGGAAAATACAGTTTTAATGAAAAATACAGAGGAATTTTAAAATTCAGATTTTCACTCATTATAGATGATTCCAATGAACAGAATAATCTCAGAAACACTCTTGTATTACCCAATAGAAAAGGACAATTGTCTTGTTTTTCTGGTGGCAGGTCACAGAGAAAAAAATCACTCAGGTAACCAATATTTTACACATATTTATTGTGAAAAAAATTTAAAGGCACGATAAGAAAAAATACAATAACAAAACAACAGATCCCCTCTCCCTCCTGTTCTTTTACCCACTTGAGGCTGTTCATAGAAGGCACTGTTAATTCCAGATTGCCTTTTTCAATTTCTGTTTTCATCAAAAGGACATAAGGTTATATTCTCTCATAAAGCAATTTACATAATGATTCAAATGATCATTTCCAGGCTAAATTTTTGGTCACCAAGATAATCAGAAAAATGTTCTAAAGAGATTAAGTAGGTGCTTGAATAGCTATTTGCTGATGACATCAGGAAATTAGAAGTTATTATAAGGAAAGAAACTTCTTACCCTGCCAAGCCTCACACTTCCATTCAACTTTTAAAACCCATACTTACTCACAGAGATAAATTGACTTTTTAAAGCTGCATGATTTTAAAGAGACTTAACATTTTAAAAGTCATTTCTCTAAATTACTTATTATAAGAGAGGAATATTTCTTCTTTGTTGTTAGTGAATTTTTCTTGATATTTGTATTACTATATCTATTCTTCATTATTTTGGAAACTATTCTTGAGACAGTGTGTGAAAAATTGTAGTAGAATTTGAGGAATGTGGGCTTTCTTCTTTTCTATTTTTCACCTTTACTTGAGTGGTCTCTGTAATAACTTCAGAAAGTGCCCATAGGAAGAAAATCCCATATAATTATAATATATTCATGCCATTTGATATAATTTAATACCCATACAATTGAATAATTTTTTCTTGAACGTGGGTTGTGAATGTCAAACTCAAAATTATGTAGTTTGCCTATGACAGGTTTTATTAAATATTTACTTAATCATGAACTTCTTTCTGTGTATATCAAAGACTGTAGGTCTGGCTTACATTCCTGAGAATTTCTCTACTTTCTCTTTCTAAGCAATGAGTTTGTGTGATTGTAACCCCTTCTAGTTTTTTGTTTTGTTTTATTTTAAGACAGAGTTTCTCTATATAGTTTTGGTGTCTGTCCTAGATCTCACTCTGTAGATCAGGCTGCCCTCAAACTCACAGAAATCCACCTGCTTCTGCCTCCCAAGTGCTGGGATTAAAGGCATGCGCCACCACCGCCCAGTACCCTTCTGTTTTGATTAGAGGGTAAATGAGCATTCTTTGCTTGAGAAGTATATCATGAATATAATCAGAAGGTAGGAAACAAATACAGTAGCAGCACCATGCAACAGACAATATACAGGCATCTGTTAAATCACAAATAAAGGCAGACAAAAAAATTAAAGGAATGAAGGAAAAAGAGGTAAAAATGATAAAATTTATCTCCAAAGTTATATATGGAAATGCAGTAAATGGGAGTAAAACAGCAGCCACAATAAGGAAAAAGGACTCTGAAATACTTACACAAGGAAAATACACTGATACAAATCAAACAAAATAATCAAAGAAAAAGTAAATGAAAAACTAGAAAACAAATATTTGCCAAGGAGATGGAGACATTGTTTGGGGAACGAAATTCTTTCTGTTGTTTACCAACTGAGTTGAAAAGTCTCTCAAGATAATGTAGGCTATTCACCTTATTGATGAATGCTACCTAAAACGTGAAGGTAAGTCCCTGTTTCTGAATACAACACAGTTTGGATGCAGGACTTGGAATATTTGAGCTGGAACTGACCTGGAAGCTTTCTCCCTGAAGATTAGCACTCATAATATCTGATGGTGCCATGAAGTCTGACAAGGGAGAAAGCAATCCATTGTCCAACCCAGAAGGAAAGTCTTTGAACTATAACAATGACCAGAATGACAAGATACCCAATAGAGGTAACAACGGCAATATACTGTGAGGGTAATCAATAGCCATCTCATTGGACTTACAGCCAGCTTGATACAATGAAATCCTTGCCTGATTCTACCTGTGGTTTGTGAGGTCACAGACCCTAGATGAGAAGTTACCACTACTATTTTCCTGAACCACTACAAATTCTGAGTCTATGTACTTTGTTATACACAGATAAGCACCTTTCACCCTTATCAAAGAAGCTCCTTTTTACAGGAGATGGACAGACCATTACATTAATTCACAACAATTGCAAGGACCAATAGGCTGTGCAGTGCAAATCATCAGTTAATACCTCAACAGCACAGTGCCTTAACCAAGGCTAGGAAACAGAAGGGATAGTTGAAAGATGGCAAGAGATGAGGGCTGGAATGTCTTCTACAAATGACAGAAAAGATGCACACCTGAAATCTTAGGAGGATTGTCACCTAAATTATAGTACACAATGACAATTCCAGTTGACATGCCAGAGCAGATGAGAGAAATTTCACAAGTCCCTACTCTCTCTCTCTCTCTCTCTCTCTCTCTCTCTCTCTCTCTCTCTCTCCAGAATGATGAGAGAAAGAAGAGGGTAGGGTGGGTATATCTGATAGTCAGTCAGCCATAGCAAATATTGAGTCACACCAGAAATATTTTCATAATTAAAACCTGTGTTTGAGATATTGGAATACTGAGAAAATGAAGTCTACTCACAAGCCACTCTTGACTGCCTACAGCCAACCACTGAGGTATGTGAATACTTGAACTTGATCCTCTCTGTGAATGAGCCTGTGAGTATGGTGACTATTCATGGAGTGACAGGCAGCATTTCAATATTTCTGAGTATCTGTTTAGAGAAAGTTACCAAACCAATATAGAGGAATGGGGACATTCTAAAGATTTACACAAATACAGTCTTCCTCACAACCACTGTGAACATCCCTGTGCAGTTGTGCCCACTTGCTTTTCTGTGGAAGCACCCTCTACATTTGTCTGTAATGCATGTCCTGTTTCCCATCACACCAACAAGTAGACTTTTGCTTAGGAATTTGGCTATCACCAAAGCAAAAATCAGTTTTCAAATTTATACTGACATTATGACGTGGCCTATTGACTCCATGAAGAACATATTGCACTGAGATTTTGAAATTCAGTTGTTTATTGTCTTAGCTCATCCTGGTAGTGAGAGCAAATGGTATGGTCATTCTTAAATAGACCCCTATTATAGCACCTATAACTAAGCTAGAAAGTAAAGGTAGTCATTCTCCAGCACTAGCTTGCTAGACAGTTTTCAAATATCACACTTCATACTGCATATATTTTAAAATTTTAATATTTTTATGTGTACTGAAGGGCTATGTGTAAATATAGGTGAGTGTGTGTGTGTGTGTGTGTGTGTGTGTGTGTGTGTTTGTGTTTGAGTGTGTGTGTGCATGCACACAATACATGTGATAGTGCTCACAGAGGCCAGAAAAGGAAGGATATCAGATCCACTAAAGATGGACTTGGGTTTGGTAAGTGAACTCTGGAAGAACAGCAAGTAGTCTTGATCATGGAACTTTCACACAGTTTTTTGTTTGTTTGTTTGTTTTAACTAAGTAGAAAGTTCTGTATTTTGAGACATTTGAGGGATGTTCATCTTTTCTCTTTTTTATTAATTTCTTTTAGATACCAACTCCTCTCCTCCCTTTTCCTCTCCCACCTCCCTTCTACCCCTCCTCCATCTACTACTCCTTTTTTGTCTCCATTTAGAAAGGGTAAGGCCTCCCTTGGGAGTGAACAAAGCTTGGCAAATCAAGTTGAGGCAGGACCAAGCTCCTCCCCCTGCATCAAGGCTAGGTTATGCATCCCACCATAGGGAACATGTTACAAACAGACAGCTCTTGCACCAGGGACAGGTCCCATTCCCACTGCTAGGAACCCTACAAACAGACTAAGTTGCACATCTCTCACCCACATTCAGAGATCCTAGGTTAATTGCATGCAGGTACCCTATCTGTCAGCCAAGAGTACATGAGATCCCAGGAGCTTGTGTTAGCTGTGGGTTCCCCTGTTATGACCTTGATGTCCCTTGCTCACATAATCCCTCACTCTGTCTTCAGCTGGATTTTCAAGAGCTTGGCCCAGTGCTTGGCTGTGGATCTCTGCATCTGCATCCATCAGTTACTAGATGAAGGTTCTATGGTGACAATTAGGGTAGTGACCAATCTGATTACTGAGGTAGCCCAGTTCAGGCACCCTTTCACTATTGCTAGAAATCTTAGTCAGGGTCATATTTACAGTATTATTAGGAAATTTCTCCCCATTCCTCTTTGTCAAAAGGCGTTCATTGTTAGGACTCTGTTTCTCATACACTTCCAGGCTCTGATATTTCTGGTTCCCATCTGATCACAGACTCCTTTTGTACCTGTGTTTCTACAATTCCTCACCTGTCTCTGAAGCCATGCACCTATTATTTTGCTTCAGTTTCTTAGAAACATGAATCTGGAAAGTGTTTTTAAAAATAGCTCTATATTTCCAAGAGTAAGTGACAGCTTTCCACATTAGGAAGAGATGGTTCTTTGTAGATGTATCCGGCTTGTTAAATAAGAAACACAGAACCGATTGCAGAGTTAAAAACCACGAGGTCGGAGCAAAAGCAGAAAACCTTACTCTTCACTGCTTCTGCGGTTCTTCCTCTCTGCAAGAGACCTACTTCTCTGTGTCCTGTCTATTTAAAAACTTTCTGTTCTCCTCTCTCATTGGTTGAAAACCCAGCCACATGACCTCCTCGTCACTGCCTGTTTGTACAAACCTCTAGGTCTTCTATGGTTGGTATTGAGATTAAAGGTATGTGTCTGCCATGCTGGCTGTGTCCTTGAACACACAGAGATCCGCCTAGCTCTGCCTCCCAAGTGCTGGGATTAAAGGCGTGCCCCACTACTGCTCGGCTTCTGCTCTGGCTTGCTCTGACCTCAAGGCAACTTTATTGACATACAAATAAAATCACATTTCAATACAAATAAAATATCACTATAGTTCTTTGGAGGAACTATAGTTCTACAGTGTAAGTGAGAAATTCACTAGAATTGCCAATAGTAACTTAGAATAACAGACAGGAAACAAATAAGAAATTTGGTCCAAAAAATAAAAATAAAAGAGCCAAATAGGAATAGATGAAGTGGAAAGACAACCAACTTAAAGAACCTCCAGTATCCCAAATTGATATAATTTGTAAAGAAAAATAAAAAATATTGCATTATATATACTCCCAGTACAATGTATCCTTTAATACATATTTAATAAAACAATGGTTGAATAAAACGAAAATGAGGTAGAAATGGTCTACTTCCTGTAAGAAATTTCAAAGGAATTATGAAAATATTCATCTGAAATCAATAAAAGCATGACATTCTATTCTTTTAATGACACATGTTAGTAGTAACTGCTTTTCAAAGATCATGAAATAGAAATAGGAAAAATAATCTATACTTACCTGGAAATCCATAGTTGCTCCGCTTGGATATAGTTTTAATTGAAATGAGTATTTTAGCAAGACTAGAGTTTTTACTTGGAATTATACGCAGTTCATCAGTGAAAGGATAGCATGGTCTTCCTACAGTGTCTGTCTTATCAACAGTACCAAAATTCACTCTGTATTGCTAAGACTGAATATTTGAGATACAGTATTTTATAAAGAATCAGAACAATAACAGACTTACACTTAGAAACTTAGAATGTTGAATATCAATTTATACATCTGAGTAGATAAATGCTATTTCAAAACTGATACCCTGAGTGTGCTATGGAAATAGGAAATGTCCCCTGTACTCACACATTTCTTTAGAGAATAAAAAAGAATGACACCACATGCTACATGAAGGAAGAATAAAGAGACAGAATGAAGTCAAATCTGTCCATTTGTAATGACAAAAACCCTATATTCACCCAGATCATAAATTCTGCTACAAGGAGTCATATTTTAATATTGTTCTTTTGTCAGTTAAATTCTAATACCCACTTAAGAGGCATTAAAGCAATGACATATGGTAATTAGTATAATATTTAGTTAATTTTCTTAAATTACTTTAATTTATCAAATAGTATTAATATACATCAGAAAAAGTACCTATTCCCAAAATACATAAACAAACTAAAATATAAGAAATTTATAAAACACTGCAACCATCAGAATAATGAAACTTATGGCTTTAAAGTGATATTTAAAAATGTCAGCATGTCTTTAATTGGCTGAAATATTTTCTTTTAAATTAAAGTGGGGGCTTTCAAAATAAGGATGACCAGTGGCAAGGATATTCTATGCTCAACTAATGAAATAGTAAAAGGTATAAATACAACTTGAATAAATAAATGCATAACACAAAATTATGGAATAAGCAATATATCACTTGTCTTTTATTGTTGCTGCTGTTGGATATACACATGCAACATTTTATCATATGTACTGCATAGTACAGATTAAGGATTTAGTTCAATGGAATAAAACATGTATCTTTTGTAATCACAGAATTGGAAGTAAAAGCAAATTTATATGAAACTTAAAATCATTAAGTTTGGAAAATGAATCTACATTAAGTAATTCAGTAAATAGATAAACAAAAAAGTAATAACTCTTTTAGAATGCTACTTTGACAAGATAGACATAGATGCAAACTAAAATAAGCAAAGTAAAACAACCTAGTGTCAAGAATGTGTTACCTCTTTAAGAGTTTTTGGCCAGTTAGATTTCCATAGATACCAAAAAATTACAGGCTATAACCAGTGTTCTTGGTTATTCTCGATTAGTTAGCCCCTATTGCTGAAGATACCACAAACTTGAGTTATACATCATAGAGATATTGGGTCGGTAACTACATGGAAGTTTCACTCTTACTAGATAGCCTCTGTGATGTCAGGAGGTGCCTCTAGAGAAGAAACATGATCACCTATATTATCTTCCTGTGAACATTGAGAGCAATAGTAATGACTCGTCTGTCAAGACATGCTCACTGGTGGTGAATAGTGGCGTGAACATCATGGGAGCAACCAACTACTTTATGAATGGATTTAAGTCTCATTCAGCAAGATGAAATACATACCTGGAAGTATTGTCAGGCCAATCATAGTCCATACAAAAGAAACTATCATTACTGTTTTGCTTAACGGACATAGTATTAAATTTAGTCCTAATGACTTTTCATTATACCTGGAGATTAATGCATCCCTCAATGCTCTTCATGTAAGCTTCTGTTTGTAGTAGATAATAATTAAAACAGACATGAAACTGCACAGGGGGCAGAGAACAAGGAGATTGTAGTATGATTGGTCCTAGAGGGAAGTTATATGCCTCACAGGGTCTTATATATAAGTAATGGGAGAAAGATATAATCAAGGACAACAATGATAGCTTGTAATGTTTGAGAATCAATGAAAGTAATTGACTAACAATAGTAGCCAATTTCTAGCATTGTTTTAATTCTTCTTATTATTATGGCAAAGTGTTGAAATAATATCTGCTCTTAAATTTTCAACAATTATGATTAATAATAAGTAGTAGGATAAGTATCTGGTAGAGTTGTTTGTTAGAAATATTTTACTATAGCTGTTTTAACACTAAAGGTAAATAGTGGTAGTCACTAAAAATAAACTATATTCTACTTCCATAAAATCATTCCCTAAGAATGAAAAATTTATTGCTGCGCTGTCAGGAATCCTACGTCTCTTGCAATCAATGCTCTATTCACTTCCATTTTTTTAGTTTAGAATAAGAGTACCTTTAGGGATAAACATAACCTTAATACGTTTTAAATTAAATACATTTACAAAGCACAGAAACTATTAGAAATGAAGTAAGTAACATTATGCAGACTGAACAGGTTGTATTTATCAATACACACACACACACACACACACATATATATATATATATATATATATATATATATAT
Source organism: Onychomys torridus (assembly GCF_903995425.1). Classification (NCBI taxonomy): domain Eukaryota; kingdom Metazoa; phylum Chordata; class Mammalia; order Rodentia; family Cricetidae; genus Onychomys; species Onychomys torridus. Next base: position 24,811,933 of record NC_050448.1, read on the forward strand.
ATATATATATATATACATATACATATACATGTAACAACTACTAATGAATAAAGAGGTCAAGAATTTCAAAGAGAGTATGGAAATGAATATAAGTGGGCTTGAAGAAAGTATGGGCAAGGAAGAATTAATGTAATGATATTATAATCTCAAAATAAAAGAAGCAATAAAATGTCTCTGATTTTTTTTTCTTCTCTATATACCAGCACTGCACATTTCACATTTATAAATTCAATAATCACTAATGTATTAGAAATTTGATCAATGAAAAATGTAAGAGAAGTCTTTTCATACTAATTTGTAGTTTGTGAAATTCCTATGGAAAAAATCTTTAAGAGGAAGAATTGGGGTAGAAAAAGTTAAATGGAGCAGAGTCACTGACCTCAATGTTAAAGGAACAAATGTACCTTGTGGAGAGTCAGGATGATAGGTAGAGATAACATCTCTATCCCAAGAGCCAGATGTGCAACCACAGTCACATGACTTAATAAGTGAGATTTAGATCTCACTTGTTTTCATAAGGGAGATTTAACATCATACAAATTTAATTTAAAATCAGGACCTTGTTACTTTTTCTGAGCAAGAGGAACTTGTTTACTCATCTTTAACAATTCCTTGAAAGGAAGCCAAGCATTTGTAGCTAATAAGACCCTGTTTTTTCATTTGTGATCACTCAGCAAAGTCCCTGTGGTCTGAGGCATCACGTTAATAGCCACTCAATGAGCTGCACTGGTTTTCTTAGAAGAGGCCTATTGAACAATGGCCAGTCTGCAATTGTCTCTCGAAACTGTGAAAGTCGCATAGCCAAGTCAAGAACTGAAGCAGCTAATCACACAGCAGGCACAATCTGACATAGAGGATGAATGGATGACGGCTTGTTTGTTATCTGCTACTTACCTTTCATATTCACGCATGCTCCAGCATCCCTAGGAAATGGTGCCACACGCAGTAGGCTGGACCCTCCGATATCACTTAAGAAGCCAACAATGCCCTCCATCATACCCACAGGCCTATTGATCCAGGCAATTCCACACTGAGGCTTACTTCTCAGCTAAGTCTAAGACATGTCAATTTGACTGTATAAATTGAATCTATTCAAATGGAAACTTTTGTTACAAAAGTTGAATGGTATCAAAGCAATTAAAACAATACCTAAAGATCACGAGTGTCTCTGAATGGCTGATTGGCAGAACAGTTCAGTTTTTGTATATCTGAGTGATTATTTAGCAGCTAAGTTATGCAAGGGAAAAATAATCATGTCTTAAGAAGCATTATTGTGATTATGAGTCACAAAGTATAACACTGTATATTATACCTTCACCTTCTTTTACTACAGTAGACATCATTCAAATTTAAAGCTAGCTAATTTTCAATATCACAATATGTTTAAATATAAAATCCAGTAAAGCTTAGAGAATTATTTCAGGCTACTATTCGTACTTCCAAGGCAAGATTCAAGCTCAAGACTTAGAGAGTGATGTAATTTCCATCCCATTGTTATCATTCATATTCAGAAGTTACCAATAATTTCCTTTTTATTTTAACAAATGCTAGCAAATATGGAGCTCTTAGTATGTACCAAGTTGACTTTCATGTGCTTTCTACATACTATATATGAATATAAAGGAAATAAAAAACAGTTTCTGAATTTTTGTTAGTTTTTCATAATTTATACTATTAGTAGCAGAAAGGTGTAAGATCTGTACTGAATAAAATCATAAAGTCCTCTTTTATAAATAATAAACTAAACTGCTCACCAAATTAGGTGATTATCAATTAATTTGAAACAATATTTTTACAAATAAACATGCTAGACTATGTATTTATCTTTAATTATAAATAAGTAAATCAGTTACTATAAATACATTGCTTTGTAATTTTGAAAATATTTGTTTCATTTTTAATCTTTAGATTTGTTTATTATATATTTCTGTGTATTAGTGTTTGCCTGTATGTACACATTCCATTTATGGGACTGGTCCTAATGAGTCATAAGAAAGTACCATATCCCCTGGAACTGGAGTCATAAACGGTTGTAAATTGTCATGTGTGTGCTGGATGTACTAACATAAAATCTGTGGTTGTTTTGTGCTACAAAAACAGCATTTGCACTTATTCACTAAATCCAGCCCCAAATCCTTTGTAATTTTTAAAATTAATTTTTCAAAGCAGATATTGTATGCTATGGTTTCAAATAAGATGAAGATACTATCTGTGAAAAACAATGCTTTGGAGTGAACTATTGGGAACAGAAGTACATATAATTAGTAAAATAACACAAAGACTGTCTAAAACTAAATTAATAGAACTTTGAAATTCCACATATTCGGATATATGACATATGAGATTTAGAGCTATGTGCCTCTGCTGAAGGAGAGCATGTAAAATTTCTCTTTCTGTGTTTAGGTTACCTCATTCTATATGATCTTTAACAGTTCAAATCATTTATGTGCAAATTTCATTTATCTTCACAGCTGAAGAGCATTCCATAGTGCATGTTTTAGACATATTTGCTATACATTATTCAGGTTAATAACTTGTAGGTTGTTTCCATTGTCTAGCTATTGTAAATATTGCAAAAATAAACATGGCTGAGCAAGTATACATAGAGGAGAATGATAGTGCCATTGGACAGATGCTAAGAAGTGGTATAGCTAGATTATATGGTAGATACACTTACTGATTTGGAAGATTCTCCACACCTAATTCCACAGGGAATTAACCTGTTTTCCTACACACTAAAAGTCAAAGGGAGTTTTCTTTTTCCTACATTGTCTCCAACATTTGATGATGATTGTTTTACATGTCTGCTGGGAACAGGTCCTCACATTTACTTGAGAAGAGTTCTTTCCTTAGCTACATTCAACATTTTTGAAGTATCATGACTGCAGGAGGAAAATTGAGATATCCTCAAATAAGTGTTTGCATATATAGATAAATACTTCTTAAGAAAGAACACAAAGAAATTATATGAAAAATCCACAAGTTTTACAAGAGAAATTGTTGAAAAACCAAAAATCTAGATTTTAAATAATGAATTCCAGATTTCTTTCTTTCTTTTTTTTTTTTTAAATCTTTTTTGTTTTTTAGAGACAGGGTTTCTTTATGTAGCTTTGTGCCTTTCCTGGAACTCACTTTGGACACCAGGCTAGCCTAAAACTCACAGAGATCCGCCTGCCTCTACCTCCCGAGTTCTGGGATTAAAGGCATGTGCCACCATTGCCCGGCAAAATTTCAGCTTTCTAATACATGGCACAATACATAGGAAACATCTGCACAGTAATGGGCATCATCATTTGGACAAAGCAGCAGTCTACCAAACAGGAAAATATTTTGCCAACAACACAACCAGTTAAAAGCTAATATATAAAATATATAAATAAACCTTAAGAAGCTAGATAACAAGAAAACAACTCAATTAAGAATTAGGTATAGATCTAAATATAGAATTGTCAAGAGAAAATTAAAAGAACTTAAAGAAATGTTCAACAATCTTAGCCATCAGGAAAATGAAAATCAAAACTACTTTGGAATGTCATTTAGTCAGAATGGCTAAAATCAACAGAACATGTGACAGCACTTCAGGCAAGTATGTGGAGTAAGGGGAACACTCATCTGTTGTTGGTGGGAAATCAGTGGGACATTTCCTCTAATGATGGGGATCAATCTATCTCAAGATCCAGCAATTCCACTCTTAAGCATTGTCTTAGTTTGCGTTTCTATTGCTGTGAAGAGACACTATGACCACAGACACTCTTATAAAGGAGCAACATTTAAATCATGGTAGCTTGTATTTTCAGAGGTTTAGTCCATTATCATCATAGAGCAAACATGGTGCTGGAGCTGAGAGTCTACATCTGGATAGGCAGGCAACAGGAAGTGGTCTGTGTTTCTGGGCACAGCTTGAGCATATATGAGACCTCAAAGCCCACTTAGGCTATAACAAACTTCCTCTAAAAATACCTCATATCCTAATAGTGTCAGTACTTTGGGGGGCCATTATTTTCAAACCATCACAGACAAATACCCAAATAAAGTTTCATCATACCACGGAGATTTTTGCTCTACTTTGTTCATTGTTGCTCCATTCATAATATTCAGAAATTGGAAATAACAAAAATGTCCCTCATCACAAGCATGTAGATAGAAAATGTGGTACATTTACTCAGCTCCCCCCACTCCAACAAAACCAAAAACCAAAACAAACAAACAAACAAACAGACAAACAAACAAAAAAACATGGTATCTGAAATTTGCCAGCAAATTCTTGAAACTAGAATAATCATCCTGAATGAGGTATCACAGACCCAGAAAGACACATATGATATGTCTTTGCTTATATATACTAATAGCTCTCAAGTCAATGATAATCAAACACCAACCCATAGAACCAAAGAAGGTAAGTATAGAGTAAGGAACTAGAGTGAACAGATAGATTTCCATTGGAAAGGGAATATGATAGATAGATAGATAGATAGATAGATAGATAGATAGATAGATAGAAAGATAGATAGAAGATAGTTGTGTATGGGAAGGGGTCTGGAATATAAACTATTGTGTAGACAAGGGAAGGAGAATAGGGATAATAGGAGGAAACGTGGTAGGAAACAACTAAAATTAAGGGCTGGTTGAGAGGTAGTATGAATATCTAATATGATAAATTTTTTTCAGAATATACACATATATGAAAGTGATCTAAATGAAATTGTCAAATAATAGGGTGACAAAATCCCAACTCACCATCTCTTTTCAGCCACTTGGGCTTTCAGTATCAGGATCAGGTTACATATAATTGAGCTGTTGGCCCAAGAGACCATCAAGGGAATCCCCAAACAAACAACCCAGGCTGTTGAAAAGATTATAGGTTGCCCTCTACAAAATGACAGCAAGACACCATTGCTTAAGACAAAACCTATATTGAGTATGAAGCAGATAACTACATAGAGTCTTCAACCCTACATTCCAGCATCTTTGGTACAGGAAGTTATTCTGAGTGCTACCAAAAGAGGATCATAAAAACCTACTTACAAGAGATGCTAGGGTAATGATGGCACAAAACTTGTGGAAGTAACCAACCAATAACTGGTTTAACATAAGTCCCATTCTAGAGATGTAATCTATACTAGATACTGCTTGGGTAACCAAGAACCTTTGAACAGGTAACCAAGGGACCCAGAGGAACAACAAATAATACAGGTTTTCTTTAAAAAAGGAAAAAAAATGTAAGGTTAAAAATGACTGTTAATAACATTCTCCTGTACTCATAGATAGTGTCTTGCTTAGCCATCTTCAGAGAAGCTTCCTCCAGCAGCAGATGGGAAGAAATATAGACACATACTGTTCTTGTTTTTTTTTTTTTTTTTTTATTATTATTCTTTGGGGGCCTGCCACCCAGCTCCCAAGCAAATCATACACTTGGCTTGTTTCTTGTCAGCTTTTCTTAACTTTAATTATCCCATCTACCTTTTGCCTTTATGTTTTTTCTTTTTCTTCTATATATTTTACTTTTACTCTTACTATGTCTGCTGGGTAGCTGAGTGGCTGAACCCTAGGATTCTCCTCTCCTTGTTCTCTTGGTCTTTTCTTCTTCCTCCAAGACTTCTTCTTCTATATATTCTCTCTGCCTACCTGCCCCACCTATCCTTTCTCTTGCCTTACTATTGGCCATTCGGGTTCTTATTAGAACATCAGGTGTTTTAGACAGGCAAAGTAACACAGCTTCACAGAGTTAAACAAATGAAATATTAACAAAAGTAACACACCTTAAAAAAATATCCTACAACAACCGACAGCCAGTCATTACACAGAGAAAGAAAAACCTTGGAAAGTTCAGCCCTCAATGTGGTGACTCCATCAAATTCTGCTACTCAGAGCTCAGAAGTCCACAGAAGAGGTGGCAGAAAAATAAAGATCCAGAACGAAAGAACATCATGATAAAAAGGCTTGCTAAATCCCCTGAGCAGAGCTCATGTGGATTCAAAGAGACTGACAGAACCTGGTACAGACTGTCCCAGGTTCTGTTTACATACACTCACACACACACACACACACACACACACACACACACACACACACACACACATATGAGAAATGACTCCCAGTTTAGGGTTTTTGTGGGATTCCTGAGTGTGGAAACCCATGTGTCTCTGATTCTTATGGCTTCTCTTAGGCCCTTTTCCTTCTGTTGGTTTGCCTTTTCAAATTGTACAGTGATAGGTTTTTAGCTTATTTATTTTATTATATTTTGGTATATATATATTTTTAAAATGAACAAAAAAATGAAAACCAAGCCATTGGGGTAAATGTCAATAATTAAACTGTCACTTATATCTGCCATGAGAAGGAAATCAGTTTTCCTCCCCAGAGTGACACTGGGTATATCAGTAATTGCACAGCAGACCTCATCCTCAGGTTCAGGAGAAGTTTACATATATATATATAGTACTAGAGCTTGCTAAGTAGACACACCTTACCTTGAACCCTCAGAGATTTGCCAGCTTTTGCCTCCTGAGTTCTGGGATTAAAGGCGTGTTCTATCATGCCTGGCTTAATGCATAACTTTTTAAAGAATACTTTAAAATACAACTAAATAACAAAGAAGTATAGGATAATGTTCTTGTCATATAGGTCCTTCACATGCTTAGTTAAAGTAACCCCAAGATATTTTATATCATTTATGGCTATTATAAAGGGTGATGTATCTCTGATTTCCTTCTCACCCAGTTTGTCTATTATATATAGGAGGGCTACTGATTTTTTTGAGTTGATCTTGTGTCCTGCAATGTTGCTGAAGGTTTTTATTAGCTGTACCAGTTCCTTGGTTTAATTTTTGGGTTCACTCATGTACACTATCATGTCATCTGCAAATAGGGAAAGCTTGACTTCTTCCTTTCCAATTTTTATCCCCTTAAGCTCTTTATGTTGTCTTATATCTCTGGCTAGGACTTCAAGTACTATATTGAATAAGTATTGGGAGAGGGGACAGCATTGCCTTGTTCCTGATTTTAGTTGTATTGCTTTGAGTTTCTCTCCATTTAATTTGATGTTGGCTGTTGGCTTGCTGTAGATTGCCTTTATTATGTTTTGGTATGTTCCCTGTATTCCTGATCGCTCCAAGACCTTTATCATGAAGGGGTGTTGGATTTTGTCAAATGCCTTTTCTGCATCTAGTGAGATGATCATGTGGTTTTTTTTCTTTGAGTCTGTTTATATGGTGTATTACATTGATGGACTTTCATACGTTGAACAACCCTTGCATCCCTGGGATGAAGCCTACTTGATCATGGTGGATAATTGTTTTGATGTGTTGTTGGAGTCTGTTTGCAGGAATTTTATTGAGTATTTTTGCATCAATGTTCATGAGGGAGATCAGTCTGTAGTTCTCTTTCTTTGTTGCATTTTTGTTTGGTTTAGGAATCAGGGTAATTGTAACCTCATAGAAGGAGTTTGGTAATATACCTTCTGCTTCTATTGTGTGGAACAATTTAAAAAGTATTGGTATTAAGTCTTCTTTGAAGATCTGGTAGAATTCTGCAGTGAAACCATCCGGTCCAGGGCTTTTTTTTTTTTTTTTTTTTTGGTTGGGAGACTTTTAATGACTGATTCTATTTCCCTACGGGTTGGTTATTGGACTATTTAAATGATTTATCTGGTCTTGATTTAACTTAGGTATGTGGTACCTACCCAGAAAATTATCCAATTCTTGTAGATTTTCCAGTTTTGTGAGGTAACTCAGAAGGACAAACATGGTATGTACTCACTCATAGGAGGATACTAGATGTAAAACAAAGATGACTAGACTGCTACACTACTCCAAGGAGGCTACCTAGAAAACGGGACCCTAGGAAAGACCCAGTGATCACTCAATGACAGAGAAATGGATGAGATCTACATGAACAACCTGGAAGACAGTGGGAGTATTGAAGGGCAAGATTTGAGGGAAAGAAAGCTTAGGGGAGCAGGAGATCCCAGCTGGATCAAGAACAGAAAGGGAGAACAAGGAATAATAGACCATGATAAATGAAGACCACATGAGACCAGGAATAGGCAGAGTACTGGAGAGGTCCCCAGAAATCCACAATTGTAGTTAGTGTTTTCCTGCCTGGCCCAGTCAGGACAAATCTCTCTTACCCGCCAGTCCCACAGTCGCTCAGTCCCAACCAAGAAAGCACACAGAAACTTACATTGTTTAGAAACTGTATGGCCAAGGCAGGCTTCTTGTTATCTACTTCTTCTATCTTAAATTAACCCATTTCTGTTAGTCTATACTTTGTCACATGGCTTGTGGCTTACCAGTGTCTTTACATGTTGCTTTTCATGGCGGTGGCTGGTGGTGTCTCTCCCTAGCCTTCTACTTCCCAGAATCCTCTTCTCTCTTGTCCAGCCTATACTTCCTGCCTAGCCACTGGCCAAACAGCATTTTATTTGTACAGAGCGATATCCACAGCACTTCCCCTTTTCTTTTTTTTTTTAAGGAAGGTTTTAACTTTTACATAGTAAAATTACATATAACAAAACAATTATCAAGCAAGAATTATAGTTACATTATTAAAGAAGATATCCTATCTTATATTGGTGAGTCTAAGGTTTTATATCTAACTTATCTTGTATCATAACTGAGCAAAATTATAACTATCTAGTCTTCAACCACATCAAAGACCTCAGAAGGATATAATATTACCTGAGAACTGGAAGAAGGATGCAAGCATTTTTCGGGAGTCTTGCAGGGTAGACAGAGACAGCTGGCAGCCTGGACAGACAGGACATTAAACCAAGGACTACCAATTCTTGCCAAAATAAGTGTGGTTGTGGCTTTAACAAAAGGCATCTTCTAAAGCCAGGACAATATGGCACCATCCCTGAAGTGAGTGACCTTTGCAATCTGTAAAAGGTACCATGCCCTTTTCTTCAAAGGCAGCTGAACAGGGAGTGGGCCAATGGCTTCTGATGTGCAATGGAACAGCAGATGAAACAGTTATTCTTGAAGAATAACTAAGCTTACCTCTATCAATAGTAGACTGGTGTTTAATAGAGAGATGTGGAGAAGAACAGGATGCCAAGATGAAGCCACATATACACAGCCAAGAAAAATGGACAGCTGAATTGAAAAGACATCAATAATTTCCAGAATTTAAAATCCTGAATCATGACATGACACTAATGGAATTCAGGTGCTTCTGGTACATGGACTGCTCTCACCAAATGTGAGGTCAAACTGTTGACCTTGTATACAACCTAGTTCACAAAAGAGTCTGTCAGATACGCTAAGCCTGTAGGCTGAAGATGATGCCCCAACACTGCGGAGAAACCTCAGGTGACTGTCCAGGCAGCTGGTTGTTTCTGTCAACTCACATTTTTTTTTTGGAAGCTGCTTGCATGCACTTCTTGTTTTTATTTTTTATTAGGTAGTATTATTTCCTTCTTGGGTCTCTGAGGGAGTTGAAGATCAGTTAGTTATAGTTATAATTATCTTTGTTAAGGATTTCAGAAAAACTCACTAAGAGCTATAAGTGTATAAATTTGAAAGACGTTATAAGACAGTTCTGATAGCTATATAAGTTAGGATAAAAGGTGAATCAGGTATATTCTGGACTTACCAAAATAGGATAGATAATGGAATTATTTTCTCTGAATTTGTCAAATACAAATGGACTAGACATTGTTTAGGTATTTATTGTTTGTATATATGGTATATATAGTTATTATACTTTTGTATATAGTTTTTCTTATATTAGTTATAACTTTTTCCTTTTTTTTCTTTTTATTAAAATAGAAAATGGGAAATATAGTAATATTTTATTTGTATTGAAATGTGATTTTATTTGTATGTCAATAAAGTTGCCTTGAGGTCAGAGCAAGCCAGAGCAGAAGCCGAGCAGTAGTGGGGCACGCCTTTAATCCCAGCACTTGGGAGGCAGAGCTAGGTGGATCTCTGTGTGTTCAAGGACACAGCCAGCATGGCAGACACACGCCTTTAATCTCAATACCAACCATAGAAGACCTGGAGGTCTGTACAAACAGGCAGTGACGAGGAGGTCATGTGGCTGGGTTTTCAACCAATGAGAGAGGAGAACAGAAAGTTTTTAAATAGACAAGACCCAGAGAAGTAGGTCTCTTGAGGAGAGGAGGAACCGCAGAAGCAGTGAAGAGTAAGGTTTTCCGCTTTTGCTCAGACCTCGTGGTTTTTAACTCTGCAATCGGTTCTGTGTTTCTTATTTAACAAGCTGGTTACATCTACACACAATGATATATCCTCTGTAGACTGCTGGCAGTGATCGAGGGAGGGCCTGATCTGACCTAGTCTGGTGATCAGATGACTAAACACCCTAGCAGTGGTCTTGGAACTCTCATCCAGTAACTGATGTAAGTGGATGCAGAGATCCTCAGCCAGGCCCCAGGTGGAGCTCCAGGTGTCCAACTGTTGAGAAGGAGGAGGGACTACAAGAGTGTGAATTGTTGAATTCAAGATTGGAAAAACCACAGGGACAAATAGCCAAATGAATGGAAGCACATGAATTATGAACCAACGGATGTGGAGCCCCCAGCTGGATCAGGGCCTCTGGATAAGTCAGACAATTGAATAGCTTGATCTGTTTGGGAGGCTCCCAGGCTGTGGGACCAAGACCTGTCCTTGGTGTATGAGCTGGCTGTTTGGAAACTTGGGCTTACACAGAGACACATGCTCAGCCTGGAAGGAGGGGATGGGACCTGCCTGTACTGAATCCATCAGGTTTAAATGAGTCCCCAGGGGTGTCTTGGTCCTGGAGAACATGGGAATGGAGGGGAAGGGCTGGGGGGAACGTGGGGATGGGGGTGGGATGGAGGAGGACAGGGGAACCCATGTCTGATGTATAAAATTACAACACATGATAATAATAAGAAGAAGAAGAAGAAGAAGAAGAAGAAGAAGAAGAAATCTACTTCAGGCCAGGCATTAAAAAAATAAAAAATAAATAAATAAATAAATAAATAAAAAACACATCATAAAACCCTCAAAAAAAAAGTATAGAATAATGAGGATATCATTGATTTTAACATATGATACAAAATAAAAGAAATAACCTGAACTTAGCAGAGTAAAAAAAAAAAAGGGGGGGGGGGGAGATGATGCAAAGATAATCATAGAAAAACATAAAGTATTTGCAGATGATAAAATTGATAAAGGATAAATTTCCAACATGTATAAAGACTGTATACAAAATGAAAAGAAAAATAAAGTCAAATTACTTAATTTAGACATTTTCAGAGAGAAATTTGAAATCCATTTCTTCAAACAAGTTTTAAAAAAATCAAATAATCACATGAGAGATTCAATAATAGTCTTCATTTAGGAAATTCAAGAAAAAAATAGTGATAAACCTGTCCATAGGCCTTAGGACAGAGAAGGAAAAGGGGCGGAATTGAGAGAGAAGGAGAAAGAAAGTTGAAAGGAAAGATAAAGACAGAGAGAGCGAGAAAGAGAAAACAGAGGAAGAGAAAAATGAAGGGAAGGGAGAGAGATTGGCAAAGGATGAAAGGGAGGAGTGAGAATAAAGAGAGAGCAAAGAGAGAAAGCAAAGGAGAAAGGATACTAATAAGGCATGGCAAGAATGTGGAGACCCTGGATGTCTTGTTTTTTGCTACTTATAAAATGGTATCACTAATGTGGGGAACTGATGAAAATTAGTTTAAAATTAAAAATAGAAGTACTACATGACCCATGAATTTCAGCATTCCTGTGTTGACAATTGTTCATGCTAGTGGTATGTCAAAAATCCAAATGTGGAAACATCCCACGTGTCCATCAAAGGGAAGAATAAAGCTGTTTTTACCACATAAACTATAATAACCACTTAAAGTAAATAATATTCTGACACACTCTACAGCTTGGTTGAACACTGGTAATTAAGAGTTCTGCATTATTGTAGACAGTTTAGTAAAAATATGTATTTTGTCATCTTATCATCTCCAAAATCTGTCAATTTATGTAGTATAGATAGTAAAATATCCATTTCACTGTAGGATAGTCAAAAAGAAAACCTTTATTATTTTTTTAAATCAACATTCCTTCTTAATTTTCCAAACTGCCTACTGGAACTTGGACGGTTAAGTGTATTTAAACATATAAAGTGTTTTCCTAGATCAAACCTCTGCTCCCCAAACAACCCACCTTCATTGCTTATTTTGTTTTCATGTTCAGTATTATCTGGCCATGGTACCTGACTCAGACACTTACAAATTCCCTGAAACTACACTTAGTTTGACTCTTAAGTACCAATATATTTTCCCATGTTTTTAATTCTGGAGTTATTATAAACACAGTTTAATAAAGCTGATACAGAGTGGCATTCCACACACCACTTCAACCAATATGGAGCAGCACTCTGTGCCTCAGAAATAACTGTGAGGAGTGATTTATCCTGTGATAAGTGCATCTTCTCTTCTATCTTACTTTTAATTAAATTAATTAATTATGTTCTGTTTACCCAAGTGGACTTGAATGTGCTGTCTGTAATTACAAACTGGAGAAATGGAAACAAACAGTATTATGTTGCTTACTGATACAAAAGTCATGATACATACTCTTCCAGAAAAGCACTTTTAATTATATAAGTGGATACATATATGTACTTTTTTCTTTGTTCCAAAAGGTGTAAATATTCATGAAAATGGTCAAATAAATCTACTAAATAGAGAAATTATATTTAGATGGTTAGATAGATAGATCATAAATAGATAGATAGATAGACATACAGTACATGTACTAATAATGCTTGAAGCAAATGAAGGTACTAGGAAATAGAGAACTGACATATATTATTAATATTATATGTTAATAATATACATTTATTTTATTGATGAGCAACGTATCTTGCCAATCAAGAACACCATTCTGGATCTGTATATTCTAGGTTAAGGTTCAGATCTGCTACCTAGAAAGATGATCAATGATCTTCAGAGGTCTTTATCACCCTACATATATAATTACAACCTGCTGAGTATATATAAAATTACATATATGTACATGATTTCAGGGCTAACTGATTGTTACTGGATAATCAATCTGGAGACTTTTCCTTAGAAAATAATATTTCTCCTCACCTCAGCATTCCTCGGTGGTTGGTCACAGTTCTTTGTTTAGGGCTGAGGCCCTGTATGTGCCACCCTCCATTTTAGGATGCTACTTGCTGTTGTCATTATTCAGTTATTATATAGGCATTCATGTTGATGAGATTCCAAGGGTGTTGCATCTCTGACATTTCTAGGAAAGAAAATCTTACAGCAAACATTCCACACATCTGGCTTTTAAAATCTTCCTACCCCCTTTCCCATTATGATCTTGAAGCCTTAGCTGCAAGAATTATGTTATGGATATATCATTTGGGGCTGTGCACCAAATTAATCTCCACCTTTTGTCACTTGTGGTTTCCTGTAATGGTCTTTGTCTTTTCCAAGGAGACATCTCTTAGATGAGAAGTGAAACTTATAATTATCTGTAGGTATAAATATGAATATTTAAAATGTCATTAGGAATTATTCTGACACACCAAAGTGGCAGTTGTAAGTTCTCCTTCAAAATCCATGATGATGCTAATCCCTGGGAGTCAACTAGATTTTCTGTATCAGATATAATTTCCATATTGTTGAAGTGGCTGAAATCAAATTATAGAGTTACTGGTTACCACCAAGATATACATGTCACTATTGCACACTGGGCCAGAATGCTAGTTCTTTTACTTCATAGGCATCATAGCTAGGCAGCACTATTAATTACTTTCCCCCATTATAGGCTTACATGCCTCAGGGGAGAAGCTTTCACATAAGATCGAATTCTAATCATCTAAGCCCTGTGTCCAAAGTACACAGATTAGAAAAAAAAAAATTCCCCTTTTGATGCTTGCTTAAGAGTTTAGAGTTACAGGCTTTGAAAATGGATCAGAGGCTAAAAAGCTATTACTCCTCTATAGCACCAGAGCAAGATTCCCAGCACCCATGTGGGGCAAACACAACCTTCTGTAATCCAGTTCCTCCAGTGGATATCTTCTTTCTTTCCTTCATGGACATCGCTGTTACATGCACAATATTCAAAAATACACAATCACTTATGTGCTTAAAAACTAAGTATGCTATTTTAAAATTTTAAAGTCATATTTTTTGGCATTTAATACAATATAGTACTAGTCTTTCATATTTTGATTTTTAATGTTTGAAGTAGAATTTTTAAAGTAGTAAATATCATTTTCTGCATTGGTGATGTTGATGGGGTATTACTTATTTTATTCTTGGAAGAAATATAATTGCAATACAAATCTGGTGGTTTGAATCACTTATTATGGTCATCTTAACCAGATTTATTCTGGCATTTGACCATTACATCTGAATCTTCATCATTGCCTTTGACAATTCTAATTGCCCAAGAGTTTACTCATTTGACAAGAAAACTGTCTGCTTTGTAGGAAATTCCATCACAGCTACCCCTATTGTCAAGTTTGTTGTTGTTGTTGTTGCCTTTCTATAGTAAAAGTCACCTTTCATAATCTCAGGTAGTGTATTAGTAAAATATAGGATGATAGATTGGAATATGTTAATATAGGATCATAATTATATGATACTTCTATGTTAGCTTCTTACACATGTGTTTATTTATTTGTTTGTTTTGAGGCCTCATATATTCTTAACTGGTCTCAAACACTCTGTATATTTAAGGATAATTTTAACTCTTGATCTTCCTGCCTCTACCTTCCATGTTGTGAGATTAAATCTGTACACCACCATGGGATAGAACCTATGGTTGAAAACATACTTGGTAGAAACTCTACCAATTGAGTCAGGCTGCCAGCTTTTCAAAGGTACTACTATATGCACTGTACAAGATAGACAGTTGGTGAAATAGGAAAGAAATAAATTGTGTAGTTAAAATCCTAAATAGAATATAGGATTTTACAATTTGTATACTCTCTATCACCTCAAAAACATAGTAGTATTTTTCTTTCAGAGAATTAATAGATATATACCACTTTCTATAATCAAGAAATGAGTTTCAAGCAAGCACATTTTTTCTAATCAACAACTTGAAAACATTAATTTTAAATCCTTTAACTTAAAATTTTATATTCTATAATTAATCATTATAGGATTTCTTCATATGTTTTCACTCTCACCTACCTGAGAGATTTATGCTTAGCATTATGTACCCCCATTAACTTAAGATTGCCAAATGTCAGCAAAATTCTATTATAACTATCAACCATGAGTGTGGAAATTTATTCTAATTAGGATGTAGATACTACAATTCTTAAAAAAATCAAAAGCCTCACCAACCTTTCTTTTCATAATTTATGCAAAGTTTTATATAATTTTTAAAGTATTTCAAGATAGCTATAAAAATATTCCATTATTTTCTGTGATATTAATTTTTCTTTAAATAGTATTTGTTTTCATGAACAATTACTTTAAAATACTTGTAATGTGTATTACTCTGTATATGTATTACATAAAAAATTCTTAAGGAATGTGTAGATAGGTGTTCCTTAAAGGAAGAATAATGAAAATTAACATTTCACTTTATCCCATGTATGAATATTCACATACAACACACTTAAAAATGTTACCAATGTAGACATCAAGTTCAAAGATAAGAAGCTTGCTGGCTGATGGAGGTGTGCATACGAATAAAAATATGTCTTACATCTCAAGGATGTTGGAACACATACAGAGGGTTAATGATTGCTCCAGAAATCTTTGCATTTTTTGTTGTATTTTCTTTAGAATTTGGCTATAGTTTTCAGTGTTGACTGACTACAGATGACTTAGAGTGTTCAGACTCTCCAAGATGAGCATATTGTGTGTCCTCTTCTGTAGCCAATTTCTCTCATTAGCAATATGTCTCATGGCTATTTAGAATACTTTCTAGATGTTTTATCCTTTACATTGGCTGAAAAGAATGCTGTTATCTGAGGGAGCACTAGCCATTTAACATATCTAATAATATTTTCAAATAGCACTGTGTCAAGTCATCCATGAATGAAAACAGATGTTTTAATTACCAAATTTGTGATTTTCTTATTTCTGGCTCATGAGCAATTGATGTCAGAGATATAGAAAAACACATACTTTTATTTACATAATGTCAAAATTTATTATATAATAATTAACCCACAAGGCAGGGTGGTTTTAATGCCAATGATTTGCTAACTATTCACTGTTTTTTATGATAGACTTGCTTAAGAAAAACACATGATTTTTTAAAATTATAGTCTCAAGTATTAATATTACATTTCAGATCACTTTCAGAATAAATGCATCAATATGTGTGTATATGAGTAATTTACAGAATGGCTACAAGGAGTTAAAAGGATTCAAGAGAGTTCATGGATTTTGAAAGAAGCAGAGGAGATAACTGGTAGAGATGTGAAAAGAGTCTTTGTAAATCAAATAACTAACATTGCAGAGTTCTTTTAGCAATACTGCTATAGAGACAGATTTGTGCATAACCTCAGAAACCAACTTCAGAAGTAAGGTTGAAGATGACAGATCGTGATGGACAAACCAGCTGATAAAGAGATGCCTATTGACTATCTTGAATTCACAAAGATAGAGCACAGTTGAAGTCAATAGGGCAGTTGAGCGATCTCTGCCTGTTTGTTCCTTGTCACACATACTCATGGCCATAGGTTGATGGGTCTGTTGTGAGCACGATGTGAGATAATCTCCTATTTATGAGTGCACTTAAGAGAATGGTTTATTAATAGGTATTGAAGTCCTATATCCCTAGTGATTTTAATATACCTATGTGCTAATAAAGTAAATTGGCATTGATAAGTTGAGAGGTTGGTAGTGTTCTACTTTTAGAAATAAGTCTAAATGTATCAGTCTGTGGTATGTGAGTGATACTGGGTAATTGACGGTGTTTATGCACCTACCAACTCACAGAATCATTCAACATCCTATAACTAAAAGTGAAATGCTGCTTTACATCTCAACATTCAGCATACATGTAAGGAGATTTGTAGAAACATCCTCCACAATATGTATTATTTTTTTAAAAAAATAATATGTTATTTTTAAAAAACCTTTAAAATAACTTAAAAGGTTAGTAAAAGTTATTTATCTATTATGGTATTGGAAAGAATGTGTTTTGTGTTAAAGTTCAACTTACCAATAAAAATACATAATATTTATAAGAGTGTGTTCTTTTCCAAGGTGAGACGTATCAGCCAGTGATGCAGATATAAAATTATTTCCTGTGGAAGTTGATTCTTGTCATTTCCAGAACAGATTTTGAGTTTGTAGCTTTAAAGTCTACTGAACTTCCTCTAATAGTTTATTCTTCCTTCATCCAATTTTATCTCAGTGTGTGTTCTACAGCTCTGTCTATGCCCACCTCCACACCAATGTTTGCTCTGTTCAGTATACCCAGAATTTTGTCTAAAACTCCCATGTTTTATCTCAAATGGTATAAAAACTGACAACATGGTTATCTATTCCATATATAGATTACATGTCTTTATGTTTGATACTATATTCATTTTATTATTATTTTCTGTGCAGAGAATTGAACTTAGGCCCTCATTGTGTTAGGAAATTGTTGTATCTTTGAGGTATGTAACCAGTAATTTATAAATGTTATAAAGTTCCTACTGAAGTGATTTCTCACTTTGTTTAAAAAAAATCTGCCTATTTGCAGAACAAATTAATCTACCCAGGCACAAAAACATTGAAAGGATTTCATTTATTTATTGTTAATAACCAGGTTGCTAACTCCATGTCATGTTTGGAATGCTTTCTAAAATTTCAGCAATTATCTTTCATCTGAGACAGGAGATGAAAATAATCAAGTCTCTACCTCCTTAATGTGTATTAATGCTAAGGGTTGGTTCTGCTGCAGAAATTCTACAACCCATTCCAATATCTGTGAGTAATTATTGTTTGAATAGATTTTTTTGTGTATTCTATTTGTTATTATCCAATGTTTCTAACATTTTGGGTTTTCCCATGTGAAATAAACAATGGATCACCACGCAAGCTGTTTCATTTTTTAGTTCACATTTGTTATGAACTTCTAACATCTTTTCTAATATGTTTGAAGGGCTGTCATTTTAATGAGGCTGTGAACTGTCAAGATTCTGCAAGTGTTGTTTAATGGGAGGGTATGTCAATAGCCACTTTGAACTCCAAAAGTATTTTCTGAAACTACTGACCAAGTTTCTTACCTAAACAACATAGCCAGAGTAAAATTCTATGGCAACTTAGAGAAAAAATGATTAATTGATCAATTAGGCAGCACATTATTGCTTCCCCTGAAATGGAAGTCTGAGCCATTAGAGAAAAAAAAAAAAAAAGAAAAGAAAAAGAAAAAGAAAAAAAAAAAAAAAACTAGACTGCTGTCACCTTTCCTTGATCCAAATGATCCTGAAACCTGATATACATGAGCACACACCTTTTAAAGCATCAAACCCAGAAGGTTAACTAATTTTTATGCTCAAAGTCATTCTTGATATCAAGAGAACCTATTGCCTAAATTGGAAAGGGCACATCATCTTGGTTTAGCTGCTGTTGTCTCATTAATGGGCAATAAAGAGAGATTTGGTTGTTTTTTCTGTTACTTTTAACCATTTATGGGTTATAATTTTACATTTTGTTTAGTCAGAGGAGCATCTGTATTCATTTTGTCCATACAAATTTAATACCTAAATAAAAGTATTAATAAAATCATAAGAATGCATAATGTCACATAAAAGCATTTAAAGTGTTATGGATTTATGTGGCATAAAATTACAAAAGCCTTTATATATTTTATATTGCCTACTTTAGGATGGAAGGAGAAGATATATTAGCCATCTTTGTATTTAGATGATATTGT
Source organism: Onychomys torridus (assembly GCF_903995425.1). NCBI lineage: Eukaryota > Metazoa > Chordata > Mammalia > Rodentia > Cricetidae > Onychomys > Onychomys torridus. The sequence continues at coordinate 24,830,771 of NC_050448.1, forward strand.
TATAGAGGAGGACATATAAAGGTTTGTGACTGTTTATTTATGGGTTCTTCATTTGTGAACTTGGAAGCTGGAGAGATCAACACATTCCAGTCAAACTCTCTACATTCAGAGCATTTGATCTTCTAAACCAGAACGCCAAGTCACTGCATTTTACTGAGTTACAGTGAGAAAAAAACTGTTTAAATTCAAGGGAGAGATTGATGAGTACTAACTTCAGTATCTGGTGCTCCTGTAATCCTCAGATAATTTGCAAAGAATATGTTCTCTTTTCTTCTTACCTACCACTTTCATATCTGCATGTGCCAAGATTTTTAGTCAGCCCCTCTTCTGAATTTACCATACCTTCCTGAATATGTGAATAATATTTCTGGAAAGAGCCACACTAAATGCTGAATGTTCTGCAAGACTGACTGACAAACTTTAATGACTATGGGAAGTTTGGAATGATGTAGGCCAGAACCACTTTTTTCAGGTAATCTTTGACCACCTTATGAAGTATTTATTATCAACAATTGCATGTGACATAACATCTCTGTGACAATTAAGAAAATCCTTTGTAATGTAGGAAGAGGACCCCACTTTCAACCAACAAAGACTAAGAGTATCATCAAATATCATCAGAGGCTTATTGCAGAGATTTCCTCTCTATGCTTTGATCATACCTACCTGTTATTCCTATCAATGTATTTTTATGCCTATTAATTTATATTTTCTATTATTCTGTCACTATTAAATATTCAGACTGTTAACATGTTGGAACAAAGCATTTGTGATAACTTATCTGTGCTTCTAGGCTTCATGGTTACTTATACTTGGCTCTAGAATAAAGCATCTCTTGTCCCCTTTGAGGTGAAAACTGTTTTTTATTTTTTTGTGATAAAAATAAGTGGCAAAACAAAATAACAGGATACATTCACTTTTTTTCAATGAAAATGTGTGACAGTTTCTAATCATTTTAACTTGCTTCATGTCTTTCTTTCATTTTCCCGCCTCTTTCATTGAAACCTCCCTTCACTAACTTCCTTCCCCTTCCTTCATACTCTCTTGTCTTGATGTGAGCTTATGAGAAAGAGACAGAGAGACAGGCATAGAAAGAGACAGACAAAGAAAGAGAAACATAGACAGGCAGAGACAGACAGACAGACATAGAAAGAGGCAGACAGAGACAGGCAGAGACAAACAGACAGACAGAAAGACAGACATAGAAAGAGACAGACAGACAAACACACACACACACACACACACACACACACACACACACACACACACACACACACACACTGAGGTTCACTCAGTTTAACTAGAGTTGTTTGTAGTAGCATGAGTTGGAGGTTGTATATTGAAGACTGGGCCACTTACCAAGGCTGCAATACAATAATGAATGACATCACTCTCCTTAAGAAGCATGAACTGCAAATAGGCACTCAGCTCAGGGAAAGGTCAGACATTATGGATGCCTCCCCCCAAAATGGTCTTTCCAGGACCCCCTCATGGGAACTGTTTAATCCTCCCAAGTTTAGGGATGGAGAGCAAAGGCCTTAGCTAATCCCTAGCTACATTTTAGAAATGAAGATCTTTTCATTGATGAATGAAACTGACTTAGGTGTGGAAGCTAATTGCTGTGAAGTTCATTAGATTGGATGCTTAGGAAGGGTTAGCTGCTATTTCCCTCTATGGTGAAGCAGATCTTACATTAAATCAAGGCCATTCTGGGTCTTAATTGGAATAACTGGAGAAAAATACCCTGTGTCACAGGATTTATTGGGATGATTCAGTCCCTTGTGGGTGTGCAATTTGTGATTTGTTTCGACCATAGTCTACCTTTCTTTCTGAAGTCTTCATAAGACCATGACACAGGCTTCCTCTGTCATAAATCATCATCCAAATGCAAGAATTCCTGCTAACTCCACTCTTCTTCTTTAACATGAGAATACATTACTACCTCAGTTATTACTTTCATCTAGAAAAATACTAAAATTTAAATTTAAGATGGATAAAAGATTCAATACTCTAGTATCAAATTTTAAGGTGTGTTACTTTTGTTTATGTTGTATTTGTTTAACTCTGTGAAGCTATGTTACTGTGCCTGTGTAAAATACCTGATGGTTTATAAAGAATTGACCGATAGCAAGGCATGAGAAAGGATAAGTGGGGCTGGCAAGCAGAGAGTATATATAGAAGGAGAAAACTAAGAGGAGGGATCTAAGCTCGAGGACTCCAAAAGCCAGCCACCCAGCTACACAGCGAGCCATGGAGTAAGAATAACATTTGCAGAGGAAAGAGAATGGAAAAATCCCAGAGGTGAAAGTTAGTCAGGATAATTTAAGTTAAGGAAAGCTGTCTAGAAACTAAGCAAAGGCTAGGGATTCATAATTAAGAATAAACCTTAATGTGTGATTTATATGGGAGCTGTGTGGTAGGTCCCCCCAAAGGGCAAAAGCCCCCAAGAACATAATACAACTTAGTCAACCTAAACTTGATACAAAGAAATAAATGCATGAAAAGTGTCAGTTGTTCACTTACTGTGTGAATGAGAAATAATAAAGAAAAATCCATACTGTTGTGCTCTTCAGATTGCTATATTTCATGATTAAATACCAAGTAATTTTTTCATGTTAATGGCTATATAAATCTATTATTTCCTTAGCTGGGTGCCAGGAATTTGATGATGAGTGTTTACTAAGTGTCTTTGGAACATGCACTCTTATCCACAGAGATACTCCAATATGAAAGCACTGTGTATGTGTGTCTTTCTCACAGGAAACATTTTTATGTCTTAGACCCTTGGCTGACCCACGACTAGTTTGTTCCTACAAAATTAAGCAGTCTCTATGAGAACTGTGACCAAGAACAGTATGAGGAATAAGTTTGTCATCTAGGTGAGAGAAAGAGTAGGTAACAAAAACAAACAAACACAACAACAGAAACACCTAAATTTACAGTTTCTTACAGATGCCCAGAGAGAAGAACTCTAGCTGATGGGCCAAAGGGAAGTGGTAAGTGACCTGAAACTGCACACTCAACCAGCAGTTAAGGAGCAGGATAGCAACAGTATGGGAACAAATACTGAGAGCTTCATTGGAGTCCAGGACGTTTCTCGTGTCTCCTGGGTGAGTCTGAGTGGTGACTTTCTAGCCAGTAGCCACAATTTCCATAGATTTTTCACTCTGAATGACAAGTTGGTATTGCAATAGATATCCACAGGTTTTGAGGGTGTGGGACTCAATGGGCTGAGTCAAGTGCAATGTATCTATCTTGTCCTTAGAGATGTGATGCCAGGTGACTGATGCATTGACAGATACCTAATTATTGAGGAAGAAGAGGATACAGAACTGGAATTCTGTAGAAAGTTTATCAAAGTTCTGTTCCAGGTGATAGGATATTCATTATATTCTAAGTGGATTCTGAGGTAATACAAATTATTCACTCCAAAGGCATAGAAATAATAAAGATAGATTTTATATAAAATACCTCAGAATAAATATCTGGATGACTTCTTGGATAAAATTTCAGAAAAATACATTTATAACAGACAGCCAATCTTGGCAAATTACTCAAAGGTTAAATTTTGATGGAAATTCACCTAAAAACTTACAGGTTTTCCTCTCAATCTTATGCTGTTATATATGTGTGATTATTGTATAACATAATTAAATTAAGCATATATTTAAATGTAGGAAAATAATTTAATAATGAAAAGAACCCCAGTTTTAAATTTAATTTTAATTATTTCTATGTTATTTAACATTAGTGCAGCTATGCTTTAAATAGCAATAATTTTCAAACAACTTTAGAACAATGCTATATGACCTTTCCCCCATTTTTATATCAAGGATTAAATAATATTCTACACCTAACAATTATTTGTGGCAGATATTTACTCACTTTCTGGTCATTCCAATTTCACAAAAGTGATTTTTTTAACACTTTCTCAAAATTATTTGGAATACTCAAAATTATTTAGAATTCACACCAACTTCCCTTTGGCTTTATTTTCCTATTCAGTTTTAAACAATTCTATTCATTTAATACCATGCAGCTGACATTTCCTTAAATTATATTTGAAGAGTGATGTCTGACTCGACATTTCCTAACAGGAGTAGAGATGGCTTCATTTCAGGAGCTTCATGCATATCATAATTTCTCCAGCTGAGCTATCTATTACCTTGCAGGCTCCTAAGTTATTTCTATATTATGTAAAATACAGCATGAATCTAAGGTGACATGTGCCATTTGGGGCTTTTTTATCGTTTGCCTAGTCAATTGTAAGGACAGTGAGGTAGAAATGAGATTTCAGAGTAGCAACAGAACACAGGCTTCTGACACACTGCCTAGCCATTCTATTACATGCTTGTCTTGTCCCGTAGGGAGCCTCTTCAGAGGCAAGTGTAAAATACTTCAGTCAGTTTTCTTCTCATTAAATAATATCTGTTGCATTTGTGATTTTTGAATCTTAGTAGAGTGTCTTTTGCAAATTGAGCCATATCTTATAAGGACCAACAATATTTCTTGTTAGAAAAATAGCAAGCATTAGTTTTTAATCTATGGCTAAACATATTCTCATGCATTTTGTTAAAATAGACATTTCCTAGCCAGGAGGTGGAATCTTCTGTTATGGTTTGAACAAAATGTTGAGAAGGAAAGAAGTTTCTCCATAGCAAGGTAAAACATTACATTTGAAATGGTGCCTTTTTATGTATTCTTCTTTCATATATATCCTGACCACAGTTTCCCCCCACTTCTCTCCAAACCCCCCTACCTGTCCTCCAGATCCACTCCTCCTTTCCTTTCAGAAAAGGGCAGGACTCCCAGGGATATCAACCAAACAAGGCATATCGAGTTGTAGTGAGACTAGGCACATGCTCTCTTATTAAGACTGGATAATACTGTCAGAAGAAAAGTGCCCCAGAGTAGATAAAGGAGTCAGAGAAAACGTCACTCCTATGGTTAGGAGTCCCATAAGAATGCCAAGCTAAATAACCATAACATATATGCAGAGGACATTGCTGTGTAACGCCTTTCTGTATTTTGTGAATATGTGTTGCTCTGATTGGTTAATAAATAAAACCGCATTGGCCTATGGAAAGGCAGGATAAGGTTAGGCGGTACAATAGAATTGAAGATGAAATGAAGAAGGGTGGAGTCGCGGCAGAGGTCAGCCTGCCACCCAAGGAGCATTAAGATGCCCAAGTCTGGTAATGCCCAGGCCATGTGCCAACATATAGATGAATAGAAATGGGTTAAGTTATAAGAGCTAGCTAACAAGAAGCCTGAACCATAGGCCACAGAGTTTGTAAATAATATAAGCCTCTGTGTGTTTACTTGGGACCAAGCAGCTATGGGACATGGGAAGGAGAGATTCATCCCTATTATGGAGGAGGGCAGGATTGGAGAAACTTCTGGCTACAGAGCTAACTGGTGTGGTACAGAAGGAAACCAATAAACTAGGGATCATTGTTGTCAAGATTCTATTCCTTTTCTTGCTTACTCCTGATTTCTGGGGATCTTTCCTTGCATATCATGTTATCCTAAAATCCAAAATTTCCATTTTTATATTAATAATGTTCAAGTTTTTCACAGTGAAATATGTCTTTCAAATAGCAATCTCTGAAGTTTCCAGAATGAAGATGGGGGACCAACAACAACTCTATCAGTCCTGAAAGATGCCATTATACCTAAGAACATTACTCAGTGATCAGCCATGGACTGATAATTCATCAGGGCAGTTCCAAGATGAGATGGTCCATAATACTACATTTCTATCCAAAATCTCAGACAGTCTTACCCATTACTCTGAAACTGGCTGCAGACTGTACACCTAGTCCTTTTGAGAACCATCTAAGCTTATGGGACCCCACAGAGATACCATTGCCCCGTAAACAGCAGGAAGCAATTCTAAGAAAACAACATCCTTCTCCCAAGGTTTCATTTTTCTCAAGGTTATAGATGGGTGATTATAGGGTTGGGAGTGGAACAATAAAATTTAGACTCTGTGTTCTCCTTTAGAAAAGAAAAAGAGAAATCGATAAGTATAGTATATTAAGGTAGATTATTATACCTCCTAGTAAACTGATTTTGCAAACTCTCAGTCTTAAATAATATGTACTGATGTGGATTCTTGTATATGTATATTTGGTACAAATGTAAACTATTCTTATATTCCTATTTAAGATAATTTGTATATTGATACAAATACAAAACAATTACATATATATGTGTGTATATATATATATATTTCTACTCCTGTTTAAAATATTTTGTATATTGATATATTGATACAAATGTAAAATTATATTTGTCATACTATATGTATGTTGTACCTCTCTTTAGGATATGTTGCATATTGATATATATTAAGGATATTGTTTCATATTACATATTGTACTATACATTTCTACCTCTGTTTAAGATATTTTGTGTACTGTCACAATTTTGAGGTCATTATCCTTATATAGTACATCTATTTATAGACTTTACCTTTTTAATGTGAATCCTTTGTCCTTAGATTATTTGGGTAGCTGAGACTTACAGAACTATAGTCATTTTTATAGTTACATTAGTTAGTCTGTCCAGATTTACAGAAACATATGTCAGATGGATAGGTAGTCTTCAAATACATCATAGACCTAGAGAATATGGCATTTCAATGGTTTGATAACTTAGAATTCTGTTGAGGTGAGACATGATTGCTCCTGTAGCACCAATCTGATCCTGGGAGAATGTTGGGCTTCTAAGACATTTACATTTGCAAGTTTGTCTTCTCCTTGGCTTAAAATGGCCTGCTGGGCAAAGAACTGCCCTTGCCTCAACTGCTGACAGTATGAACTCTGTACTTTCCGAACTAGCAGGACACAAGGAAAAGCGACTACTGATCCTTGCCAAGATGGTCTTTCAAAATTCCTGCTTCTGAACAAGGTTTGTCTGGCATTCTAAGCCTGTAACCAAATTGGATGCCCCTACAATGAGAAACTTTAGGTGACTATCCAGGCTGCCAGCTGTCTCTGTCTATTCTTGAAAGGTATTTGGAAATTGCTTGCTTGCATTTTCTGTTTTCTCAAGTATTATTTTCCTTCTCAGGTCTTTGATGGAGTTGAAGACTAGATAGTTAAAGTTACAATCTTCTCATATCTTAGCTATAACATATTAAGTACTAGAGTTAGAATCTTCAACATAGGACAGCTATTGGAGTAATGTCGGTAATTTACCATTTACCTATGTTCTGGACATTTAGCATGTCTTTTTTGTTTGATGCTATTCTTATTGGTTGTAGTTCCATTTTTGTTATGTCATTACCATTTGTTTTTCCTGGAAAATACTTGATAATCATTCTTATTATATATAGTTTGCATTAAGTTTAGAGCCTTCTTATTTAGACAAAAAGGGGAAATGTAGTAATATTTGCTCCGCTCATGACCTTGGGTTACAGGGCCCCAAAGAGGCAATGCTTCCTGCCATTGTATATGGCCTCCTAAAAGGAGAGGGAGAATGGTCACAAGCCCCTTCTCCCTGCTGCCTGCTTCTTGATCTGTTAGAACTGCCAGGTGGATTGGTTCCCAGTCATATCAGAGAATGACTTCGGCTGTCTACTCTATTCTGTATTTGTGAGTGTATTTTCTCAATTTATATCTTAGTAAATCCCTATTATTCATTAAATAGACTCACATGGAATGATCTTAATAGGGCTTAGCTCAGACCCATGCAAACTCCCTGATTATCAGTTCAATATCTGTGAATCCAATCCCTATGAGCCCTGGTTAGTTCTTTCTTTCTTCCTTTCTTTTTTTTTTTTTTTTTTCTTTAGAATGTGGAAATGCCTCAAATTCCAGCCTACAGCACAATGAAGGGACCCCAGAGGGCAGAAGTTCACCACTGAATGTTCTACATTCTTGCATCCAAGCTGCCCACACCAAATGCAGGACACACAAACAAAGAACCTCTGGTGAGCATTCAGGAGGGTGGATACTGGCAGGGAATTGACATAGGGAGGACATCTATCTGGTCAAGGTCGGCAAATAGGGCAGCAATTACCCAATTTGGGAGTTCCAGGGCACCACAGGTTCCCCCTTTTTGACTGCCAGGTGGATTGGTTCCCAGTCAGATCAGGGAATGACTTTGGCTGTCTACTCTATTCTGTATGTGTGAGTGTATTTTCTCAATTTATATCTTAATAAATCCCTATTATTCATTAAATAGACTCACATGAAATGATCTTAATAGGGCTTAGCTCAGACCCATGCAGACTCCCTGATTATCAGTTCAATCTCTGTGAATCCCTATGAGGCCCGGTTAGTTCTTTCTGTAGTGTCCTTACAAGAGCCCTTTGGCTGCTACAATTCTTCTTTGCCCTTTTCTGTAGATATGAAATGTGATTTAATTTTCCTTGTAATGACACATAGTTTAAAAATCAAGTCATCAGAGCTGGGAGGAGAAGCAAATGTAAGTTTGTTTTAATAAACAAACTGATGCTTTGTTAGGAAAACAATGAGAATAAATACTAAGTTAACTAAAACTATTTATTTAAAATATTTGATAAAATTTAATATGTAACAATTGTTCTTATATTTCCTAGAAACTATGGAATAAATATTAGTTAAAAGAAGACATTTCCAGGCCAGGCAGTGGTGGCACACGACTTTAATTCTAGCACTTGGGAGGCAGAGCCAGGCGGATCTCTGTGAGTTTGAGGCCAGCCTGGGCTACCAAGTGAGTTCCAGAGAAGGCGCAAAGCTACACTGAGAAATGCTGTCTTGGGGAAAAACAAACAAACAAACAAACAAACAAACAACAACAACAAAAAAGACATTTCCATGTGAATACTTTTTACTTACTTATTTGAATATTTGTGTCCATCTACCTTTATATTTTATGTGATTATGGATATTCAAAAATGTATTGGAATTATTAAATATAACAGTAAGAATATTATTTATATTTAAATATTTGGATAAATTCAATATAATTTACAAATTATTTTCATCTATTCCGTGTAATATATAATAATTAGCAATAAAAGAAAATAGAACCCGGAGCCTCATGATCTCTTTCCAGTGACCTTATAGTTTTTTAAGGAAATTAAACAGGAACTGTCATTATAACTCTGTATTATTTTACTTACGTATTTATTTATTTAATTTTATGTGCTGACAGCAGTTTCCCCTCCCTTCTCTCCTCCTAGTTCCCCTACCTCCACTTCCCATCTGCCTTCTCTCACCCATCTACTCTTCCTTTTCTATTCAGAAAAGGGCAAGTCTCCCATTGATATCAACTAAACATGACATATTAAGTTGTAGTGAGACGAAGCACCTCACCTTTTGTAAGGCTGGGAAAAGCAACCCAGTATGAAAAATGGGTCACTAAAGTCAACAAAAGAGTCAGAGACAGCCCTTGCTCCCACTGTTAAGACTCCCACAAGAAGACAAAGCTATACAACTGTCACATATGTGCAAAGAACCTAGATCAGTCCCATGTCCGCTCTCTGGTTATCAGTTCAGTCTCTGAGTGCTCTTATGATTAGTTAGTTGATTCTGTGGAGTTTTTTTTGTGATGTCATTGACAGCTGTGGCTCTTACAATCCCTCCCTCTCTTCAGCAGTATTTCCCCTGCTCAGCCTAATATTTGACTGTGGGTCTCTCTGGTCTAGGCATCAATCTATGACTGTAGCAGAATATCATTAGGCATCATTATACAGAAATTTTCGTTCCAGTCATGTTTGCCTTTATTCTTGGTTTCTGGACCATCCAGCCTCTGAGTCCTGGTACTTCAGACAGTGTCAGTGGTAGACTCAGTCTCATAGCATGGGTCTCAGGTTGGACCAGTTATTGGGTAGCCAATCCCATAATCTCTGTGTCACACTTACCTCAGCATATCCCATAGTCAGGACAAACTGTAGGCCAAAGGATATGTGGCTGGGTTGGTATCCCAAATCCTCCACTGGTAGTCTTGCCTGATAACAAGAGGTGGCCAGTTCAGACTTCCTTTTTGCTAGAAGTTTTAACTTGGGTAATCCTTGTAGACTTCCTGGGAGTTTCCCTTGTACCAGTTTTCTGACTCTGAAATGACCCCTTTCCTGTCTGATCTTTGAGTATCTCTCTCAACCATCATATGATTCCTCATGTTCCCATCCCTATCCACACCTAGTCCACCCACAAAATCTCTTCTATTTCCCCTTCCCAAGAAGATTCCAGTGTCCCCCTTGAGCATCTCTTGTTACCTAGCCTCTCTGGGTCTGTGGATTGCAGCATGTCTGTTCTTTCCTTTGTAGCTAATATCTACTTTTAAGGGAGTACATACCATGGTGGGTTTTTTTTTTGGGGGGGGGGGGGCGTCTAGGTTACCTCACTTGGGATGATTTATTTTCTAGTTCCATTTGCCTTTGAATTTCATGATGTCATTTTTTTTTTTGAAAGCTGAGTAAAACTCCATTTTGTAAATGTACCACATTTTCTTTATCCTTGCTTCAGGTGAAGGACATCTAGGTTGTTTCTGGGTTCTGGCTATTACCAAATAAAGCTGTCATGAACATAGTAGAACAAGTATCCTTGTGGTACGATTGAGCCTCTTGTGTGTATGCCCAAGAGTTATATAGCTGGGTCCTGACATAAATTTATTCCAAATTTTCTAAGAAACAACCATATTGATTTTGAAGTGGCTGTACACATTTGCACTCCCACAAGCAATGGAATAGCATCCCCTTGCTCCACATCCACTCCTGTATGAGCTGCCATTTTTGTTTTCAATCATACCCATTCTGATAGGTGTAGAGGGAACCTCTGAGTCATTCAGATTTGCATTTCCTTGATGGCTAATTTCCATGACATTTCTTTTAAGTGTTTCTTGGCCACTTGAAATTCTTCTGTTGAATACTCTGTTTAGATCTGTGCTTCATTTTTAATTGGCTTATTATTTTTTGTAGCTATTGTTATTGTTTTTATTTGCAGTCTAGTTTTTTATCTTCTTTATATATTATGAAATCAGCCCTCTGTTGGATGTGGGTTGGTGAAGATCTTTTCCCATTGTATAGGCTGACGTTTGTCCTAACTGATGCTGTCTTTTGCCTTAAAGAAGCTTTCCAGTTTCATGAGATTGTATTTATTAATAGTCAATCTTAGCGTCTATCCTATTTGTGTTCTGTTCAGGAAATTACCCCCTTTGCCAGTGGGTTCAAGGTTATTTCCCAATTTTTTTTCTATCTGATACAGTGTAACTGGATTTATGTTGAGGTCTCTGAAACATTTTGACTTGAATTTTCTGTGAGGTGACAGATATGAATCTGCATACATTCTTCTACATGCTGACATCCAGTTAGACCAGCAACATTTGTTGAAGATGCTTTCTTAAAAAAAAAAAAAAAAAATGGCTTCTTTGTAGAAATTCATGTGTCCATATGTATGTGGATTTATCTCTAGATCGTCAATTCAATTCCATTCATCTACCTGTCTGCTTCTATTTCAATTTCATGGGTTTTGTTGTTGTTGTTGTTGTTATTGTTAGTTTGTTTTTTGATTTTTGCTTTTCTACTCTATCCTTGTAATAGAACTTGAAAACTGGGATGGCGTTACCTCCAGCAGTTCTTTTATTGTAGAGGATTGTTTTAGCTATTCTAGGTTTGTTGTTGTTGTTGTTTATTCATTTGAAGTTGATTATTGCTCTTAAAAAATCTGTCAAGAATTTTGTTCCAACATTAAAATCCCATTTTAATAGGTATTGCATTGAATCTGTGGATTGCTTTTGTTAAAATGGGCATTTTTACTATGTTAATCCTACTGACCCATGAGCATGGGAAATCTGTCCGTTTTCTGATATCTTCTTTATTTTCTTTCTTTGAAGATTTGAAGTTCTTGTCATACAGGTCTTTCACTTGCCTAGTTAGAGTTACATCAAGATATTTTATATAAGTTTTTGCTATTGAGAAGGGTGTTGTTTCCCTGATTTCACCTCAGCCCATTTATCATTTGTATATAGAAAGGTTACTGATTGTTTTTTTTTTTAGTTAATATTGAATCCAACCACTTTACTAAAGGGGTTTATCAGATGTAGGAGTACTATGGCAGAATTTTTGGGGTCACTTATTTATATTATCATATCATCTGCAGTATATTACTTCTATCTCTGATCTCTCCAAGACATTTACCATGAAGGGGTGTTACATTTTGTCAAAGTATTTTTCAGCATTTAATGAGATGATCACAATTTTTCTTTCAGCTTGTTTATATCTTGGATCACATTGATAAATTTTCTGTGTTGGGCCATTTCTGAATCTCTGGAATGAAGCCCACTTGATCTTGATTCATGACATTTTAGATGTGTTCTTTGATTCAGTTTGCAAGTATTTATTGAGAATTTTTCCATCTATATTCATAAGGGAGATTGATCTGTAATTTGCTTTTTTTGTTGTGCCTTTGTGTGGTGTGGGTATCAAGGTTACTGGGACCTCATAAACAAATTTGGCAAAGTTCCTTCTGTTTCTACTTTGTGGGGAAAAACAAATGAGGGATATTAGACTTAGCTCTCCTTTGAAGATCTGGCAGAATTTTGTCCTGAAAATTTCTGGCATGGACTTTTGTTTTGTTTTGTTTAGGAGACTATTAATTACTGTTTCTAATTTTGGAACGGGATATAGGTCTATGTAAATTGTTTACCTGATCTTCATTTAACTTTGTTAAGTGGTATGTATTGAGAAAATTGTTCATTTCTCTTAGATCTTCCAATTTTGTGGACTACAGGTTTTGGAAGTATGTCTAATGATACTTTGAATTTCCTCATTGTCTTTTGCTATGTCCCTATTTTCATTTAATTTGGTTAATTTGGATATTCTCTCTCTGCCTTTAGTAATGTATAATGGCTTGTCGATTTTGTTGATTTTCTCAAACTCTCAACTCTTTGTTTCCTTGATTCTTTGTACTGTTCCCTTTGTTTCTATTTGTTGAACTCAGTCCTGAGTTTGTCTATTTACTTCTGTCTACTCCTTTTGGGTATCTCTGCTTCTTTTTGTTTTACATCTTCCAGGTATGACTTAAGTCTCTGACTTGAGAATTTTCTAATTTCTTTATGTAGGCACTTAGTGCTATGAACTTTCCTCTTAGTGTTACTTTCATTGTGTTCCACAAGTTGGTGTCTATTGTGCATTCATTTTCATTGAATTCTAGGATATATTTAATTTCTTTCTTTATTTCTTCCTTGACCCATTGAGAACTCAATAGACAGTTGTTCAGTTTCCATGAGTTTGAAGGCTTTCTGTTTTTGTTTGTTTGCTTGTTTGTCTGTTTTCCTGTAGTTGTTGAAATTTAATTTTAATCCATTGTGATCTGAATGGATATAAGGAGTACTTTGAAATTCTTGTCTCTGTTGAGTCTTGCTTTGTGACTGATTATGTGGTCAATTTTGGAGAAGGTTCCATAAGGTTCCAAGAAGAAGGTACATTCCTCTGTGTTCAGGTGAAATGTTCTGTAAATATCAGTTAGGTCCATTTGAGTCATAATGTCTGTTAGTTACTTTGGTCAGAAGTTTCTCCAGTCCCACCTGGCCCTGTACAATCACAGCCACCTATAAAATAATCATTCAGGGGGTTAATATTAATTACAAACTGTATGGCCTATGGCTCAGGCCTCTTACGAGATAGCTCTTGTAACTTCATATAACCCATTACTATTAATCTATGTATCACCACGTGTTCTGTGGCTTTACCTGTGTCCTATTTCATGTTGCTCCTTAGATGGTGTGTTGGCATCTCCCCTATCTCTGCCCTTCTTCTCTCTGTAGCTCTGCTTGGATTTCCCTCCTGATTCTAAGCTGTCTCACCATAGACCAAAGCTGCTTTATTTATTAGCCAATAGGAGCAACACATATATTCACAGTGTACAAAAAGACATCCCACAGCAAGTTTCATTGTTATTTCTCTGTTTAATTTCTGTCTGGATGAACTATTCATTGGTGAGATTGGGGTGTTGAAGTCTCCCACTATTAATGTGTGAGGTTCAATATATGATTTAAGCTTCTTTCATAAATGTAGGTCCCCTTGCATTTGAGGCAGAGATGTTCAGAATTAAAACATCTTGGTGGATTTTTCCTTTAATGATTATGAAGTGTCCTTCTCCATCTATTTTGATTAATTTTAGTTAAAAGTCAATTTTTAGATATTACGATAGCTACACATACTTGCTTGTTAGGTACATTTGATTGGAAAACTTTTCTCCATCCCTTTACTCTCAGATAATATCTATCTTTGATATTGAGATATATTTCTTGTATTCAGCAGAGGGATAGTACTTCTTTATCCATTGCCTGTGTCTTTTCTTTGAGAATTAAGTCTATTGATATTGGGAGATATTAATGACCACTAATAGTTTGTTCCTGATATTGTTTTTGGTGGTGATTGTAGTGTGTGTGTGTGTGTGTGTGTGTGTGTGTGTGTGTGTGTGTGTATGAGAGAGAAAGAGAGAGAGAGAGAGAGAGAGAGAGAGAGAGAGAGAGAGAGAGAGAATTCAGTCTCTGGTTTTGTTGGTGTGAGATTATCTATTGCCTGTGCTTATGTTGGTGTTTTTAACTTCCTTGTGTTGGGAGTTTTCCCTCTAGTGATTTCTTTATGACTGGAATTGTGGATAGATACTGTTTAAGTTTGCCTTTGTCTTGAAATATCTTTTTTTCTCTATCTATGGTGATTGAATGGTTTGCTGGGTATAATAGTCTGGGCTGACATACATGGTTTCTCAGAGTTTGAAGTATTCTTCTGGTTTTTAGGGTCTCCGTTGAGAAGTTGGGTGTAATTTTTATAGTTCTGACTTTATATGTTACTTGACCTTCTCCCATGCACCTTTTAATATTCTTTCTTTGTTCTTTATGTTTAGTATTTTGATTATTATATGACACAAGAACATATTTTCAGGTCCAATCTGTTTGATGCTCTGTCAGCTTCACGTACCTTTAGAGGCATGTCCTTCTTTAGGTCAGGGAAATATTCTTGTATGATTTTTTTTAAAGTATATTTTCTGGAGTTTTGAGCTGGGATTCTTTCATTCTTCTATTATTGTCAGATTGGTATTTTCATGGTGTCTGAGATTCCTGGTTGTTTTGTTTTAGGGGATTATTAGATCTAACATTTGCTTTGACTAACAAATCTATATCTTCTATGGTGTCTTCAATGCTTGAGATTCTCTTTTACATCTCTTGAATTCTTTGACAATGTTTACATCTGTATCTCCTATTTGCTTACCCATAATTTTCATTTTCTAAATTCTCTCAATTTGTAATTTCTGTATTTCCTCTATTTTGATTTTTATATCTTAGTTTTCTTTGCGTGTTTGTTTTTCTTGGCTTTCTTTAAGACATTTGTGGTTTTACTCCAGTTTTTTTTTTTTTTTTTTTGGTTGTCTTTTCCTCACTTTATTCAAGGGAGCTTTTCATCTTCTCTTTAATGACCTCTATCATCATCATAAAATTGGTTTAATTTTCTTGTACTTCTCCCTTTTTGTTATATTTGTGGCTGCTGCAGTGGAATAGCTCTACACTGGTGGTGTCTTATTGCCCTACCATTGTTTGTGTTTTTACACTGGCATTTAGGCATCTGAATTTGGAGTGATTATAGGTCTAGGTGCCAATTTTTGGATAATTCTTGTTGGGATGGTGTTTTTCTTCCCTGGTTTCTATTTCTTCTCTGGTCTTCTATATACCATGGCTGTGGTTGAGTAGACGGTCTCAACTGGCCTCCTGATGACCTGATGGCCTCTAGGGCTTGGAGTTCTGGCTATGTATGTGCATGCTTTCTCATCTGGAAGGAGTCCTCTGAAGTTAAGATTTTATAGAGATACATAGTTTGTTCACACAATGTAAACATATGAGACTTTATGGGTGTATCTTCTGATAAAAATAAGAGTCACAATCTTGCAGCAAACTCTCTGTACCCATGGCTCTTACAGTCTTTCTAGCCATCTTCCACAATGACCCTTTTCTTTGGTGGCTCTTAGGTCCAACTGGAAAGTTGTTTTTTGACAAGGTTTATGTGCCACTATTGTACTCTTAGGTCTGTCATGTCACGCTGGGCTGCCAAAACATGATTTGAATAAGAATAACATCAATAGACATGCTTATATCATTGGGAAAAGCTAATAATGTCTCAACACTACCCAAACATATACAGGCAACTAAGGAATGCTGCGAGCTAGAGACCTTCTTCCTCGGCCCTAAAGACATATGAGTAATAACTTACTGACTGAGAAGAGTATATTTATTAATACAATATTATGTGATTATGTAATATAAATCTATGTGTATAACTTCAATTAATGAAAAAGAGTATAAGATTTGAAAGAGAGCAGGGAAAATATATGGGAGGGTTAGGAACCCGGAAAGGAGAAGAGAAATGATGTAATTATAATCTAAACAAAGAATTTTGAAAAATGTGAACATATGTACACATTCTATCTTGACATTTCAAAATCTGGCCCTAAAACCTGTAACCTTATAATTACCCTGAAATAAATGATTACATGATAAATCACATTAATTTACTCAGCAAAATATGATTAAATGTGAGAACCATTTAATAATCATTCATAAAATATATTGTACTATATCCCCATTGCATAACAATGAAAACAAGTAAGGTGTTGTTACATTTAGTACTTATGGACATTCTCTTTTTTTTGTTTTTGTATTTGTCTTTTAAGACAGGGTTTCTCTGTGTAGTTTTGGTGCCCATTCTGGATCTTGCACTGTAGACCAGGCTGACCTCGAACTCACAGAGATCCACCTGGCTCTGCCTCCTGAGTGCTGGGATTAAAGGCATGTGCCACTGCTGCCCAGCTGAACATTCTTAACAGAATGAATGAAGTCTTGTTGCTATAAAACACATTGCATGGTTCATTTACATTAATTCAAAACAAGAAAGTAATTGTCAAACATCAGTATACTATCTTCTTAGCATGTCAGCAAATCTGCCAAGGACTCCTAAAACTCACAGAAAGCTGCTGTGATGATGGATGTACCCACTATTATCAATGTTAATTTCTTTACCAGTGCCAGGGTCACAGAAGCATGCTCAAAATTCCATAAGATGATGTATGGATGATTTGTGTAGATGACTTGTATGTTGTGTATTTTTTGGAAAAGTATTCATATATAAACATGATACTTTAGAAAATTTTCTACATGTTCATCTCCATCCAAAAT
The DNA here is from genome assembly GCF_903995425.1 of Onychomys torridus. Taxonomy (NCBI): domain Eukaryota; kingdom Metazoa; phylum Chordata; class Mammalia; order Rodentia; family Cricetidae; genus Onychomys; species Onychomys torridus. The sequence goes on from NC_050448.1 coordinate 24,847,934, forward strand.
AAAAACCCTTCATTTTTACAAAATCATACATGGTGTCTGATTCATGTATATTTCAGTGACACCAGAAAACCATCAATACAAGTTAACTGTGGATGTAATGGTGGAGTATTGATTTTATTGAAATGATCCATAGAGTAGACACAGAAAGAAACAGAATGTGAGCCACCATGAGGCTCTATGCTGAGCATACTGTATAAATTGCACTCTCTCTATGATAAATATGTATTCAGTAAAATCATTTTACTTAAATAAATCACAATTTCTAAAACCCTTGTCATGTGGACTAGTAAAGAGAAATTGATTCTTTACCACACAATGAGGACACTATGAACTACTTAGTTTATTCAAAAGGCTCTCTCAGTTTACTGGATTTTCAGTAAAATTGTTTATCAACAAATTTCATAGACAGAAATTAGATGTCAAACAAATTAATCAAGTCTTGGTTGACAATCTTTGTTTATCAAAACTTTATCCTATAAAAGTAAAGACACATCTGAGGAGCATGAGTAGAGTCTTTCTTTTTCAGACACTGATAAATAAATGTCTAAGATATTTATTTCACCTTCAAGAATATTATACACTTTGGCTTGGATTATACCAAATATGAACCAGATTGCTTGTTTTTTATAGCAAAACACTGGATAAAATTATCTTATAGATAATGAATTTAACAGTGCATATGTCATTGATATTTAATAAATAACTGACAAAACACCATGGGAGTATATATTTGTAATACAACAGATGTTCACCTTATTCAAAAGGGAAATGAAACTAATATTTGGTGTTTGAGCTATCTATCAATTTTAAGTAATTTTAGTTGCAGATGGCAGTCTACACACAGTCTTAGGAAATGAGAAATAAGTCTGTCTTCATACTGTAATTTACCAGGGTGTCCACAACTATGTACACAGGAATTAACACACTTGAAACCTGCTTTTTGGAGAACCCAGACAGAATCCCAGATAGGATTATAAGAAAATGATGAGGCATGCCTCTCCAATCCTGAAATGGAAAAGTCAACATAAATCTTACTTCAGCTAAACTAGGATTAATAGGGCGGGACTTAGTCAAAAGTGATTACGATAATCTTACCTTTGCTAACAAGAGATATTTGTCATAAAGCATGTTGCCAATGTTTAAGCATCTGTATAAGTACAGGTGTGATGTCACATTGTATATTTATTTTATTACAATATTGATAGACTGCAGAAACCATAGATTCCAACTAGAAAATCTTGTTTGTTAGCTCATAATTCAAATATATTTGTGGTACTATTGAAAGAATAGTATACAAAATCTGCATTGGAAATAGTTTTTTATATATATATCATTCACTTCATTTTCCCATGAGCAAAAGATTATTTTTTAATTATAAGAAAAATCACAGAATGGTGTTTTCTTATGTTGTCCTCACTGAGGAGATTAATTTATTTCCATTTGTTTTTTTTTTTTTTTATATTGTCAAAGCTACATAATGAAATGTTGCATTTCAGTAAAGAAATGAAGATTATGGTTTACACAATTGTGTGTTTGCCCCCCTGGGAATAATGTCATTTCTTTAGGTTGTAACACTAAGGATGTGACAACTAATAGGACAGCTTTTATGTGAACTCAGTGCAATAGAGTTTGAATGCCACTGTCTTATGTTAATAAGCAATAGCTATCTCATCCTTAGAATTTATATGTATAATCTTGCCACATTGTGTTTATTGTATTACTATTTACCCATCTAGTAAAGAAAACATAAAGGTACTAACACATAGCATTCCCCTGGACCATTCTTCATTACTTGAGGTTACTTCACAATGTGATTACAATATAATGTCACATCTGCATGTTATGTTTTGTATCTAGATATATTATGACTCAGAGATACTGGGTCATAGTAACAACAGAAGAAGACATGAATATTCAGAAAGGAGCATGCTTAGCCCTGAGATGCCTCTCAACTGGAAAGCCATCCTCCTGGGTATTATATGTTTCGTCTTGACTTCTTCATGTGTTTAACTGGTATATGGAAAAAGCCTGAGATAGGAGGCATGAAATGGCTATTTAATTTCCTGTATTTCCCTTGTACTTAGTTTATGAAGTATTGTAGTTGGTATGTAAAATGAATACAACTAACTTTTTAAAAAAGTTCCAGGGAGCAGTAAATGTCTACAGTCACTCCAAAATAACAAACAGTACAAATAACAAGGAGAGATAGCTATGTACAGGGCTAGATACAGGGAAGAACTTCCTCACTTATTACTAGCATTTGCCAAACACTTGCTCAACTTTTTTCCTAATAAATCTTCATTTACTAATAGTGAATCCACATAGAGACAGTCATTTATCACAAGTCTCAAATATGCCTTTTTCTTTCAGAATTATCCTACCTAAACATAAAAATGAAACTAGACTGAAATAAATACCGGCATTAGAGGGGAAAAGTTTGGAATACCATGTCTACTGTTGGATTTTGGATAAGATACACTCTATAGCATTATAAGTAAACATTCTAGAAGCCATGAAAACATGTAGTATTTTTTAATGAAGATTTCTCCCTAAGTGTGCAGCACAAAATCCACCTAATAGAATCCCATTACTTCCTCAGAAAAAGAAGTTTTCTGTCCCTTCTAAGAAACCAGGGAGACAATGGTAATAAAGGAGTCATTGTAGATAATGAAATTTCTACCAATTTTGTTAAATATGGCAAAATATTCTAATGAATAATTTTCATCTTTCTGTGGTAATAAAAAGAAATCACTGTACTATTTTCTGAACTTACTAATGTTTAACCATAAACCTTAGTTGATTCCAGCACTTTTTGTTACAAGAATCAAGTTCTTCAGCTTTATAATTATATTAGTCAACTTTGATGTTATATCTGATGTTGTATATTACAGGAATTTAATTTTTAAAATTTTCATTTTCAGCTTATAAATATCAAATGTTTCATTTTAGTTGTTGAAATGGTTTTCACACACACATGCATGTGTGTATGAATGAATTTTCCACTTGATAAATATTATATTTTTAAAAATAAAAATAATGATTTGTAATCTTTAAATATTCAGGATGCAGTTTCTACCTGAATTATCATCAAAAGATTCACCTTATCAAAAGTCAATCATTGGTAGTGTCAGTCACTTGCTATCTTCTCTGAAAATAATATGTCTATTTTTATCAGTTCATACCATCTTATTTATATTTTTATAAATGTAGCAGAGTTGTCAATTTTTACTTTGCCTTGTTTGATCTTTAGAAGTAACAACACAGGAACAACACCAAATGACAAGCTATTATTATTATCATCTAAACATACATATTTTTCATATATTATATAAAATTTTCATAAGCCTTTGTTTAAGTTCATGAGTTTAATAATACACATTGAGTACCTTGAACAAGCCTAAGACAGCAGAATATTTTACTGATTTTATTTTTCAGTTTCACATACAGTGAATTCCTCTCTTTCATCCATGTAACATGGACAGACATTCTATAACACAAAACTAAATTCACCTGAGCAACTAACTCCTGCAAGTTAATTTTATTGTTTTATTTGGCTGCAGTTCTATCCAAAGTCATCTCCTTAAACTACATGGAATCAGATAAGAGAATAAATAGCTTCGATTTATTGCAAGTGGAATAAGTCAGACCTCATGATGTAATTTTTCAAAGAGAAATGGCTAAGTCAATCATTCAGAGGTGTTTGTATAAGTTCTCACTTAACAAATGATAAGACAGGTGAAATTTCTATCAGATAAAAAGTAAATGACAATGATTACATTTTTTTCTTAGTGGTTTTCTAACAATAAACTTTAAGTCAGTGCATTAAAACTCATTATAAGAAGATGAAAAATAGGAGCTAAACTTGAAATTTGGGTTAGCAAATTCATCAGACAATGCACATCATATCACAAGCATCTCTATGCAGGAGGCATCAGCACACAGTACCTTTGGGCACAGGTACTACAGAACAGCAAAGACAGACTCAGAGAAATGATGCTAGACATGAGCAGCAATGTAAAGTATAAGAAACTTAGAATTTATCTTCCAATTATCCTAATTTAAATCATACTATAGTACTTCTTTGTCTCACACTAGTGTCTTTATCAATACCCCAATAGGCAGTTATCAAATGCTAAGACTTACCATTGAGATCCTTGTTGTTTCATTCTTCATTTTAGTATGTCCTACTATTTGCAGTCAGAAATCCCTTATTAATAGTGTTTTATTCTGTTTGCATACTTTCCTCATGTATAAAATTGACACTAAGAACTCAATACACAATCACCAAATATTACTTAACTCACTTTTCAAATAAATTTAAAACTTTGTAATATTAATGGCACAGTTAATTATTACTTTCTTTTTAATAATGGAGAATTGGACAGCCTAATTAAATTTCTCAATGCATAAAATTAGACATAATTCATATACCAGGAAGCCCATGGTTCAATATGAGGACAACTTATATTTACAATTAAAACAAAACTGCTTACATACACTTGTCACTATCCCAGAAACACTGAATACCAAAAGGAAAACCACAATTTCGAAAAAACAGTTCTTAAAACTATCATTGATTGAATCACAGTTTCATTCCTTTATATCTGGAGCAGTCTTCCATCTTCTTCATGTGATTTCTTTTAAGCAATTATTATTATTATTGTTATTAGTTTCTCAGAAACACTGATTTCTTTGCAAAGACAGCAAGTGTTAATTAGCAGGAAACTTATGTGTTGGTGTTTAATTTAGAAACTAAGTGATATGGAGGCTATCTCTATGCAAAGATGGATGAAGATATATGTTTTTCAAGGGGAAAGCTAATGTTTTTCACATTATATGAAATTATACTTTGGTATAGAAACATTATGTCACTAATTTAAATTTTAAGTATACTTAAAGTGAATATCAAGGAATACCAAATAGACTTAAAATATTGTGTGAATTAACCTATGTTTAAAAGATGTACATATGATTGACACATTTTGGGGGAGTACAGTATGCTGTCACTTCCATTACCTGAGAATGAAGCTTCATAGAATATGCTTTCTAAGCAGTTTCATAGTGAGCAAAGCTTCAGATGTAAGATTTGGAGATAAAGTCATTTAGATATAGTATAGACACAACAGACCGTACAGATGTCTTATATGCAACCGGAAAACATATGTGCATCAATTAAGTAAAATATTTGTATAAATAAAAGGGAAATTTCAATTATATGAAGACATTGCTGAACATTGAAAGAAGACACATGATGTGAGAAATAAAGAATGTGTAGATTATTCAACACACTGGTCACAACAAAACAAAATGAACAATCATAAAAGAAAAGAAAACACCATCCAGCCAAACAGTTAAATGCAAATTTCCAAATCAAAATAATTCTCTGTATACTATTCTAGAAATCTTGCAGAAAATAGTGCCACTTATTTTTAAAAGCAAATCATAAAACTCTCATCCACAAACAAAAGTTCCCCAATTGACAAGTCCTCTAAAAATCTATTTTTTATTGTTTGTTTGTTGTCTCTTTTATAAAATTATATTTTTGATTAAAGTATAATTATATCATTTCCCTGGCATTGGAGGTAGCACTGAATTCCAGCCCCATCTTCTATTGCAAATAGTAGCACTAATGCTTGTTGGGCTAACAGCATCAAGCCTTGGATGATGAAGGGCATTTCTGGGCCAGCCTCACTGAAGTATGTGATTACTTCTGGGCAGACACTGAGGACCTTAGTCCAATGACCACTCAGATTCCAGAGTGTCCGTTGTGCAGTACAGTGGGTTATGGTGGGCATATCTGCAGACTCTACAAGGTTAGAATGTCTTCTGACTGGTCTTTCTCTTCCTCCAGTGCAGTTGTTTACCTCTCTAATCCTCCTGTGCACAACTAAGAAATCTCTCAGCAAAGACGCTCTGGATGCCCAGAGTGTGCACAGACTGGAGGCACAGGTCTGTGGAGCAAGTGAGAACTAGTCTGGACCTGGGCAGCAAAGTATGTTACACTAGCTGCCAGTCCAGACATGCAAAAAGGAAAGCCACTTCCACAGAGTGAATGTAGCCCCCTCCAACCACAATTTATAATCAGTTCAGCCCTCCCTTACGCATAAACCAACTATATGAAGCAACCAAAGTGCATCATATTTTCCCCGTGAGTCACTGCCCTCTCTAGTCCTGACAAAGCTATGATTGGGGCACAAAAAAAAAAAAAAAAAAAAAAAAAAAAATGGATGCTCCATATCAATAACATTTGATTGATTTATTAATAGGATTTTATGAAAATCATTATTTTATTTTGAATTTTTTTAGTTTTATTCTTCTTGTTTTATTATTTTAATTTTTATCCCATCTACTAGTCTAGCTACTTTGCATTAATTATTTTGTAAATGAATATTCTAAATGTTTTGCACTCTAGCCTCTCTTTTACATTGCTTTCTCTTTATTTTTTTCCTTAGCTTACCACTGTTTATTAATTATTTCATTATATTATTCACTTATTTAACTTTATATTTAAGCTAAATAATTTTTTGGCAGTTTGAAATTAGTGTCCGAACATTTAAAAGCAACACATTCTTATTGTTACAAATTAACTAGTTTGCTATCAGGAAGATCAAATAAGTAGGATGTTAAATTAAGATTAAAAACATATGTAATAGTTTTCTAGCACCAAGAAATGCCAGATATAATAATTCAATAACAAGACATTCATGCCTTAAAATGTGATATTTACAATCAGAGGGTGTGAAAAATGGTTTTGAAATGGTGTTTGGCCAGTTGGAGAATAGCTACCCTACTGAAAGCAAGCTTTGTTTGAGTAAATGCCTATAATAAGCACAAGCTTAATGCCGTTTTAAAGAGCTAGGAGATACATTTACTGAGAGATCTTAAAATAAATTTAAGAAGTTTATCATCTACTCAAAAAGAGTTTAGAAGAAGTTAAAGATAAGTGTCAATAGTAGGATCTAATTAAATGCCAGGGAGTTACATCTTATGATCACCTCTTTCTCACAAAAAGAAGGAATTTATTTCATCTTTATGTTGTTTTAATAAAAGATAATAAGGTTTTGCCATGAAGAAGTTATTTGTGAACACTCAGCTAGATTACAGTAGATGAATGCAGATCTCATATCCACTATGGTGGCATTTCATCCCTGCTATTGCTATGTATGGATAAATGACCAACAACTATTCACTGTCACCCCTCCCTTACAGTATACCCTGTACTTATTCAAAGACTCTTTCATATGTTTTTTTTATAAAGTTGGAAGCATTCAGCAGAGATATTTAATTGCCCTGTTAAAATAACTTACCTAATCACTGGCAGCTACATACAAATGCAGTTGACTTCACAGTTTGAAAGGTAGCAATTTTTCTATATTGGTTTTCTCTTATTAAAACACAGGCTCCCCAGAGAAATTTTTAATGAGTGAATAATTTTACTTTTGATATTTAATTCTTGCATATTACCAAGCACTGGAAGTATCTACAGAAATTATGAAGCTGACAAAATAAGTTCTGTTGCAAAGTAGGTTTTATTATTGAAAAGTAGTCCAGGTTAATTATTCCTCACACTGCATCTGAATGTATAACATCACAGGAATAAATTCTATACAATTAATATTATTATCATCTATGCAATCTTATAATCAGACTTCAAGGGACCATTGGATACTCGTGTCTGCATTAAAATACTAACGTAGTTTTCACCTAACAAAACCAAATGGTTTTGCAAACACAAAATTTTGAAGACAATTTTGAAAAATACAGGTTTAGAAAAGAAGCATTGTGACAAGAATGGTCTCCTCTCATTTCTATTTCTTATAGGAATATTATTTTCCTAGTAGTGGGTAGCCACTCCAGCTTTGATCTGGAAGTTCCAACCCCCATTGAGGCTTCAGTAATAGTCATGCCACAAGGTGGGGCTGAGAGAAGACTTCTGGATGCTGGAGCTCTCTTGGTTCCAGGACCCTGGATGTTGGAGGTAGACTGAGCAGAGTTCTCCAGGAAATACCACCGGACTGCGCCATACCTTTCCCAGACCCTGCAACTTACCCATCCCTTCATTTGTAAGTTACGCCACTAAATAAACTTCCCTTTAACTAAGTGGAGTGGCCTTAATAATTTATGTTCTATCTAATATTATATACATGTGTATATATATATATATATATATATATATATATATATATATATATGTATATGTATATGTATATATATATGTATATGTATATATAAGTTGTGACTATAACTGCTAGTCTTCAATCTCTTCAAAGACCTGAGAAATGGGAGAAAGATGCAAACAACTTTTGGGAGCCTTGCGAGAGTAGATAGAGACAGCTGGCAGCCTGGACAGTCACCTAATGTTTCTCAGCATCATTGGTGCATTCAAATTGGCTACAGGCCTAGAGTATCTGACAGACAACTTTCAGAAGCAGGAATTCTGAAAGACCATCTTACCCTGTCTTGACAGAGTACAGTGGTCACTTTCCTTGTGTCCTGCTTGTCCAGAAAGGACAGCATTTGTACTGTCAGCAGTTGAGGCTAGGGCAGTTATTTGCCCAATAGGCCATTTTGTTACAAGAAAACAAACTTCCAAATGGAAATGTCTTAGAAGTCCAACATTCTCTCAGGATCAAATTGATACTGCCAGGAGCAATTGTACCTCACGTCAACAGAATTCTAAGTTATTTAAATGCCATATTCTCTAGGTCCATGAAGTGTTTTAAGATTACCTGTCCATCCAACCTATGTATGGATAAATATGCATAACTTAACTAACTTAATTATAGAGATGACAAGCATAGGTGACTATAGATCTATATAAGTCTTATCTACTAAGGCTTCATGTAAAGTAGGCAAACAGTCTGTAAGCAAATGTACAGTAAAAGGACAATGACTTTAAAATTATGACAATACACAAAATACCTTTTACAGAGGTAGAAATGTATAGTGCAATATGCAATATGATAATAATACTAAATATATATCAGTATAGAGAATATCTTAAACAGGTGTAGAACATACACATAGTATAACTGATATAAATTTACATTTGTATCAATATACAAATATTTCAAATAAGAGTAAAAATATGTGCACATTATAGTAAATGTAGTTCTGTATTTGTATCAATATACAAATTATCTTAAACAGAAATATAAAAATAATTCATATTTGTATCAACATATAATAATTCATAATAGTGCAATTATCTAAGGCTGCTATTTTACTAAATTTGTTTCCTAGTATATACAATAATCCACCATAATATCTTATACCTATCTATTCCATTTCTTCTTTTCTCTCTTTTTTTTTTGAGACATTTTTCTTTCCTTAAGGAGTATACTGAGTTTAATAGTTTCTTCCATCCCCAACCCTATAACCATCATCCATAACCCTGATTAATATGAAACCTTAGGGAGAAGGGGCATCATTTTCTTAGAATTACTTCCAGTTGTTTAGGGGACGATGGTATCTCTGCTGAGTAGTGTGAGAAATTTTAGATAGTTAAATCTCAGTTAGACTAACTGTAGATTCTGCAGCAAGTCTCAGAGTAATGGGTAAGATTGTCTGAAATTCTGGCAAGAAGTGCAGTATGATGGTGATTTCCATGGCATCATTCTAGATTGGGTAGAGTTGTTGTTGTTGGGGTCCTATCTTTCTTCTGGAGACTTTGAAGATTGCTATTGGAAAAACTTTTTTTTTTTTTTATCAAAATGGAAAGTTTGGATTTAAAGATAACATGACAAGTAAGAAAGGATTCCGAGAAATCAAGAGTAAGCATAGAGAGAATTAGGATCTTGAAGAAAATGGTCCCGTATTATTGGTTTCCTTCTGTCTCACACCAGAGGGCTCTTCTGATATGGAACCGAAGAATCTCTCAATCTTTTCTTTTATCAATACGCTTGGGTTTAGAGGAGGAGTGAGCCAATTCCATCTCCAAAGCCAGATTGGTTTATAATTGGATTGTAACCACAACTACTCTAGGTTGATAGAGATATAGATGTTAGACAGTGATATTTTACTCTGTGTAGATTGGTACCAATAGATTCTTTCCTTCTGCTGTAAACATCCAGATATCCAAGGCCTTATGATTTCTGGAAGATGGGTATTTCCATTATCCTCAAAAGACAAAAACAGAACCCTACCCCAACCTTTGATTGTTAAATTTTTCTTACAACTTGTAGAGTTGACACATTGGTGGATGAGTTTTTACTTCTCCTCATCAGGGGGTTTCTCATGTTCGAATCAAATTTTTATTAATTTTGTTGTTATCCAGAGCTTTTCTTCTCCTGTGGAAACAAAAGCAAAACCCCTTCCCCAGCGTAGGACATATCCAGGTTTCCATTCTGAGGTCAACACCTATTTGACATGAACCGGTTGGTTTAGTTCTGGAGTTTTGTGTGTCATCCAATGTCTCTCCACAGCCGTTGTTCCTTTCTCTTCAGCACTGAGAAAATTCAAGGTTAATAAAGCACTATGCAATATATTTCCAGGAGTCATTGTTACCTGTTGCTGTTTATTTAGTATATCCTTTAAAGTTCGATTTGATCTTTCTATGACTGCTTAGCCTGTGGGATTGTGTGGTATACCTGTAACATGCTTCATATTGTAATAAGCAAAGACGTGTCTCATTTTATTGGAGGCATATGCTGGGGCATTGTCTGTCTTAATTTGTACAGGTATTCCCATGATGGCCATAACTTCTAAGAGGTGTGTAATCACAGAATCAGCCTTTTCAGAACTCATAGGAGTTGCCCATTGAAATCCTAAATAGGTGTCAGTGGTATGGTGTACATACTTTAATCTTCCAAATTCTTCAAAATGAAACACATCCATCTGCCAAATTTCATTTCTTTGTATACATTTTTTGTATACATTGTTCCCTGCAGGTAATGGAGTTTGGTTATAGAAGGAACAACTAGGACATTTTTTCACAATATCCTTAGCGTGTTGCTAAGTGATGGAGATATCCTTCTTCAACCCTTTGCTATTTACATGGTGTTTCTTATGAAATTCTGAGGCTTCTGGCACATTACCTATTAGGAACTGTTCAATCTCATCATTACCTTGTGCTAGAGGTCCTGGTAGACCTGTATGGGATCTGATATGTGTTATATAAATATAGGATGTTCCCTTTTTCTGATGATTTCCTGCAGTTGTATGAATGATGAAGTTAATTTTGTATTGACAGGAATAATTTCAGCAGTTTCAATATGTAAAACAACTATCTCTGCATATTGAGAGTCAGTGAGTATATTGAGGGGTTCTTTGAAGACCATCAGTACCATAGGAATGGCACACAGTTCTGCCTTTTATACAGAGTTGTATGGACTTTGTACAACTTTACTTAAGTATCCTGATTTGTATCCTACTTTCCCTGATTTATTTGCATCAGTATAGAATGTGAGGACTCCAGAAATTGGCTTTTGTCATACAATATGAGGAAGGACCCACTCAGTCTTTTTTATGAATTCTATTCTCTTAGTTTTAGGATAATGGTTATTAATCTCTCCCCCCAAAAAATTACTGCAGGCTCTCTGCCAGTATTCATTAACTTTCCATAGTGATGAAATTTCCTCATTAGTTAAAGGTACTAAAATTTCTGCTGGGTCCATTCCTGTCAATTGGTGAAGTCTCAATTTACATTTTTGAATCAAATCAGAGATCTTTTCTCCATAAGTCTTTAATTTTTTATTTGGTTTACATGGTAGGAATATCCATTCCAATATAATATTTTCCCTCTGCATCAAAATACCTGTGGGGGAATTTCTGGAGGGGAATATGACAAGAATACATTTAAGTTCTGGATCCACACGATCCATATGTGCTTCTTGACTTGTCTTTTCTACTAGAGCCAATTCCTTCTCAGCTTCGGCTGATAATTACCTTGGACTGTTTAATTCTTAGTCCCCTTTTAGAGTATTAGCCAAATTTTGTAGTCCATCTTTGGGTATTCCCATGATACCCAGTAAGTTGGAAATGCTTCCTAACAACTTGCAAATAATTAAGAGTCTTCAATCTATCTCTCCTTAGTTGTAACTCTTGGGTTCTAAATTTTTTGTAGCTCTATCTTCTATCCTAAGTAATTAATACAATCTCCTCTTTGTGTTTTCTCAGGAGCAATTTGTTGTTCCCAGTGAGGCAAAACATTTTTTTTTTTTACTTCTTCAAACATGCTTTCTAATGTATCTAACTTTAGATCAGCTAATAGTGATAAGTTATGGATTGTAGAAACTTTACACGAATTATCTCCAATGGTTTTTGCACAAAGTATTGGCACAAGGAAGGGCTGTTTAACATTTCCTGTGGGAGGACCTTCCATTGATATCTCTTGACTGGCTGAGAATTGTTATAATTAGGTACTGTTAAGGCAAATTTTTCTCTATCATTTTCTTGTAAGGGTATGATAAAGAAACAGTCTTTTAAGTCAATAACTATTATAGGCCATTCTTTGGGTAGCAGAGAGGGCAAGGACATCCCAGTCTGTAGGGAGCCCATCAGCTGAATTACTTTATTAATAGCTCTCAGATCTGTCAGCATTCTCCAATTACCAGACTTTTTTTTTTTTTTAATAACAAATACAGGAGAATTCCAAGGGCTGGTAGATTCTTCAACATGTTGAGCATGTGACTGCTGTTTAACCGGCTGTTCTAAAGCTTGTATCTTCTCTTTTGTCAAAGGCCATTGTCCAATCCAGACAGGTTTATTAGTTAGTTATTTTAAAGGTAAGGCAGTTAGTACTTCTGAGAGTTCAACAGCAATTGTGCTCTGTGTACAGCCTGAATGGTTGGTGACTGTTTTTTAATAGCATGTTATGATATTATTCCTAGAAATATGCATTGGTCTGTATTCCTTTTCTGAGAGTGTAGGAATTTTAATCTGGGTATTCCACTGTTCTTGGCCCCAAAGATTTACTGCTACATTTGCTACATATGGCTTCAGCTTTCCTCTCTGTCTTTCTGGCCCTATGCATTCAACCTATCTCAAACTCTGTTTTATCTGAGATAGAGTGCCAATTCCCAAAAGTTGGATATCTACCTCTTAAAGAGGCCAATTCGGATGCCATGATTTTGGTGTAATTATAATCATATCCACACCTGTGTCTACCAGACTCTCCAGATCCAGTCAATTAATTCTAATTCTAAGCTGTGGTCATTGTTCATTTATGGAAGTCTGTCAAAATATTTGTTTTATTGTATTCTTTGTAAACTGTGATTCATCTATCAGAGATGTTTTATCATCCATTGCAGTATCAGTTTTTACATTAGGCATTGGTTTATTCAGTTGTCCTGGAGAGGAATTTCTTCCACAGTGGCTGGGAATGTTCTTACTACATTTGATTTGGGGCCTGCAAGAGGCCCCCTTAGGCATTTCCCACCAGTAAAGGGTCACCTTGTATATCTATTTTTGATCTGTACTCACTGGTCCAATGTTGACCTATGCTACATCTTCTACATATTCCAGGAGGTGGTTGGGGTGTCTTGTTTAGGCTATTCCTAGAAGAAGTATTACTTCTAGGAGTACTGTATGTACAGTTTTTACTTATATGACCTGGTGTACCACATTTAAAACTTTTGGTACCATGAGGCCTTCTTTCACCTCTGGAATTTGTCTCTCCTGTCCAAGCCTCATTACTGTACTTAAGAGACTCAACACCGTTAGTATACTGAATCCATTCTTCTTTAATGGGGTAAGTATTCTTTTGCATTCTGCATTAGCATTGTCAAACACCAAGGATTTAGTTAATACTTTTCTTAATTCTTTATCTGATACAGCTTTTGTTATTGCTATGTTCAGCCTTTGTAAAAAATCAGTGAAGGGTTTGTGCAGTCCCTGAAATATCTTTGTGTATACCTCAGTTGGTTTTCCAGGTTCTGGAATTTTTTCCCAAGCATTTAGAGCTGCTGTACAGCTCTAGGGATATTGTATATTCATCATAAGTGGCTTGTACATTCCTTTCAGCGAAACATCCCTCACCAAGTATTTGATCTTGGGAGATCACAAAACCTCTGAGTTTACTTTGTTATTCAAAATTTCTTGCCTCTTCTCTCAACCAGCTTTTCCACTGTAACTGCTGGCTATTTTCTAGAAAAGCTGAAATTAACTGATACCAGTCATCTGGAATGATTCTATGTGAGGTAGATCACAAATGTAACATCTGTTTTATGTATGTGTAGTGTATCCCATATGTAACTACTGCTTCCTTTTTATTTTTAAAGTCCCTTGTTGAAATTGGTTGTAATGTATATGTCATATATGGCTCAGGGTGTGTGTCATCTGCTAGCTTCTCATGGATGATAACAGGATAAGCCATTGTATGAAAGCCATTTGGAGATGTTACAACCTGTATGGTCTTGGCCTTCGGCTTATTAGGTCCCTTGTCATGTTTATTGAGTTTCCTCCAGGGCTTGCAAACGAGCACCTAGGGTCTATTCCAGGGAGTAAACCTCCTCTCTTGTAAGGGATTCCAAATTTCTCATGGAATCATGGAAGCTTTTATGTTCTTCTGAAACACATGATTCCATAGACCTTATTTCATCAATTAACATTAATTTTTCTTCCTTATATAGTGTCTGAGTAGCCACAACTTCACTCTGGAGAGTTATTGTTCTATCCATCAAATATTCATATTTATTAGCAATAAAATCAATTTTGGGTACAAGCCTGTTTTGTAAATTCTGGTTAGCAGATTCCAAAGAGAGAATATGTTTATGTAAGTCCTGGTTAACAGATTCCAGAGAAAGCATCTTTTTTTTCTGTAAGCCTTCATTGCTATCTTTTAAAGACTGTAAATCCTGGTTAGCAGATTCCAGAGAGAGAATCTTTTTGTGTAAGCCTCCATTGCTATCTTTTAACGCCTGTAAATCCTCTTTGTTTTAAAGCCTGTATCAGTCCCAATAATGACTCATCTTTGTTCTTATTATTAAACCAGTGTTTGAACATTGTGTTAATTATTACAATGAATGCCAAAATGGTACAGGCCAGATATGCCTTAGGAAGGTCATATATTTCCAGGAAAATGTAATTCATCATACAGGCAAAAGGTATTTAAATTCTTGTGAGGTAATGTTGTCAGCCATATTACAAGAATTACTCAAAATTTGTTAGTCAGTTTTAAGGTGTAAAATTATCAAGTACTTACACTTGAAATAAGACGCTTGTTTGCCTACCTTACATTTCTATGCTTTTGGAGGATGCAGTAGAACTTTTCAGCCAGCAGGAGGCATTGGTATAGCTGAAGGCAGGAGCCAAGATGGTGGGGAGCCCGCACTCAGTGAGGAGGGGGAATGCCTCAGTCACATCGTTTTTCGCTGGAATGGAACCGTGTAGGCGTTCTCTGGTTATATGAAACTTTGCAGGTGGGTTTAGGTGCCAGCCAGCAGGGGAGGAGGCTGAGGGTGGGAGCCACCCAGGCCTTTGCCAGATAATGGTGAAATTATTAAGGTCACTCTACATAGTTAAAAGGGAGGTTTATTTAGTGGCATAACTTACAAATGAAGGGATAGATAGGATGCAGGGTCTGGGAAAGGTATGGTATAGTCCTATTACATCTGTCTCAATTCCCGAATCTATTGCCACTTTCACATTTTGTTTTTAATCACACTTTTTCACCTCTTTTAACCTAATCAAATTCATAATCTGAAATTAGCATAAGTAGTATTTTAAAGTACCAAGTCTGCTTGGGTGATGCTCAAAGAAAATCCATCTTCTGTATGGCCTTCTTCTCAGGACTCTAAAGACAGAATTTCAAGTGGTCTTAGGCACTTTCCAAAACCATAGATCATCACAGTTTCCTCCTTAAATTCCTTCAATTCATAATCTTTTTATAATGCTGCAGAGCTGTTTTTATGTCATTAAAAACAATGCTGATTTTATCTATCTAAATATTAACACATATCTATATTATTTCAATCTGTGTTCCAATGCTCTGAAGAGACACCATGGCAAGGGCACATCTTGTAAAGGAAAGCATTTTAATGAAGGTTGCTTACAGTTTCAGAGGTTTACTCCATTGTCAGCGTAGCTGAGAGCATGAAGGCATACAGTCACACATGTTGCTGGAGAAGTAGCTGAGAGTTTTACATCCACATCTCCAGGCAGCTGGAAGAGAGAGACACTGAGCTTGGCATGGGCTTTTGAAACCACAAAACCCTCTGCCAGTGACAAACTTCCTCCAACAAGGCCACACATTCTAATCTCAAACAGTACCACTCCCTTGTGATAAGCATGAAAACCTATGAGCCTATAGAGAACATTCCTATTCAAACAACCACATTCTACTCCCTGGTTTCTATAGGTTTAGAGCCTTAACATAATGCAAAAAAAAAAAAAAATACATCCAGTCCAACTTCAAAAATTTCCAAAGTCTATAAGGGTTTCAGTACTCTTTATAAGTCTCTTCTGAGACTCAAGACAATTTCTTTATTTTAACCCCTTAAAATCAAATTAAAAAGCAGATAACATACTCATAAGATATAATGGCAAGATATACATAACCATTCCAAACAGGAGGAAATGGAACATAGTGAAGAAATGTTGGACCAAAGCAAGACCAAAATCCAATTGGGCAAATCACAAACTTGGAATCTCTTGTTTGATGTCAAAGGGCTCTTCAGATGTACAAATTCTTTCAGTTTTGTTGACTGCATCACATTTTTTCCCTCTGGGGCTGTTTCCACACCCTCTTAGCAGCTCTACTTGATAGGTATCCTATGACTCTTACATATCCAACACTTTGGAGTCTCCAGTGAAATCTAGGCTTCATCTTCACAACTTCATGTCATGGTACTCTGGTCCTCCATGTAGGATTGCCCTGATAGAAATCTGACCTCAGTGGGTTTCCTTAGACAAAGAGGGAGATTCTACAATCACTTTCTTGTATCCTTGATTCTAAAGCCAGAAGCACATGTCTGAAGCTATAAAGTTTTACTGCTTGCTAGGTCTGGAACGCAGCCCCCTTGTACAATTATATCTGCATTAGCTTTCTGCTTTTGATGGTTTCCTCCACTGCATAGACTTATCTTTAGTTCTTTTTAGCAAGCTGGAAGTTTGGCTGGGTGGGTCTTGCCCTGAAATTATCATTCTGTTTATTTAATTTAGCATCAGACTTTTCTTAAAAGATTTTACTTCCTTGAGCACTGGACTTAGCTTCATTACACTACCTAGTGCTCCTGTACAGTTTGTATTTTTCCTTGACCAACTTGCTCCTTTTCACTATAGATCTGTATAACACCAGCCACTAATAATAACATAACACAGTTAATACTAGGCTGTCCTGAAATCTCTGCTGCCAATACCATTAATACCACAGTCTTTAATTTCGCCCTAGATAAATATTTTGGACAAGAGCAAAGCAGGACATTGTTGGCCAAAACAATAAAAGAATTATCTCTAGGCCACTTATTAAAATTCTTCTCTGAAAAAAAAAAAATTCTTCTCCGAAACGTCTTCATTGGGGCCATGGTAATCTACAATGTTCTCAGTACCACTGTCTTCCATTCACTAGTATGGCCCAGTAAGTCCCACATAAAGCTTTCAACTGATTCCCTAGTCCACAGTAACAAAGTCTACATTTCACCAACAATTCAGGCTGTTCACAACAATACCTCACTCGCAAGGACCAACATTTTGTCTTAGTGTCCTACTGCTGACCACAATGACCATAGCATCTCTTTTAAAGCAAATCATTTCAATGGAGCTTGTGTACAGCTTCAGAGGTGTGGCCCATAATTAGCATTGCAGGAAGCATGATGGCACCCAGACAGGTATGGTGCTGCAGAAGTAACAGAGTTCTACATCTGGGTCCTCAGGCAACAAGAAGAGAGATTTGTTGGATTTAGCATGGGGTTCTGAACATCAAAGCCCATCTCAGTGGCATACTTCCTTCAGCAAGACCATATTTCCTCACCCTTTTAAATAGTGCTACTCCCAAGTGAACAAGCATTCACTATATGAACCTATAGGGGCCATTTTTCAAACTACCAAAAATATCATTTATATAAGTGGAATTTTCACTGGGCCACCAGCTCAGAAAAAAAGGACATGGAGACTTATTATTAATTATAAAAGCCCAACCTATAGCTTAGGTTTGCCCTACTAGGTCTTATAACTTAAATTAACCCTCTTCTATTAATCTGTGTTGCCATATGACTCATAGCTTTTACCTCTCCTCTTGCATGTCTTGCTCCCTATGTGTCTGGCTGGTGACTCTGCCTTTCTTCTTCCCAGAACTTACTCTGTCCAGAAGTCCCAGCTATACCTATTGCCTAGATATTTGCCATTTAGCTTTTTATTAGACCAATCACAGTGACATATCTTTATACAGTGTAATCAAATATCTTGCAACACATTTTAGGTTACATATATATATGAGAGAGATACTTAAATTTACTGTAAAAATCTATAGCAAAAGCTTCATTTTATTTAAAATATTCAATTTAATATCTTGAGTATATTTCTTTGTGTATCTGTATGGAGGTATGTGCATATGCATTGGGTGTCTATTGAAATTAGCATAGTGTGTAAGATTGTGGAGTTACAACTGTGTAAGCTCCTGTGGGTACTGGAACCAAGCATGTGTAATCTGGAAAAGTAGCAACTGTTCTTACTCTCTAGCCATCTGTCTACTCCAAAGGTGTGAGAACTTGAGTGATTATCATTCATAGTTAAAGTGGAAGAAAACACAAAATGATTTTTCCATAATTTGATTTTTATAAAAGAAAATTCATTTCTTTTTTGTAGTAATTTTCTGTTTTAATTTTTGGGTCAATTGTCTTGTACATTTAAAATATAATAAGATTATCTTTTCTTAGTTTCTACCTTTGGTTAATAGCGTATATCAACATAAAGACAAATTAGACTTGAAGTTCTAGGTTAAAATAATATTTTACTTCCCACCCATGTGTATTCTTTATAGTCTTATATATTTTTATTATTAAGAAATTTTCTATTCACTTTACATACCAACCACAGATTCCCCTCTCCCATGGGGAGTCATCAGAGCCTGATATACTCAGTTGAGTCAGGTCCAAGCACCTACCCCTGCACTAAGGCTGTGTAAAGTGTCCCATCATAGGTAGTGGACTCCCAAAAGCCAGCTACTGCACCAGGAATGGATCCTGATTCCACTGTCGGGGCCCTTAAGCAGATCAAACTACACAACTGTCTTGCCTATGCAGAGGGCCTATTCCAATCCTATGGAGGCTCCACAGTTATTGGTCTACGGTTCATGAGTTCCCACTAGTTTAGTTTCATTGTCTCTGTATATTACTCTATCATGAACTTGAGTTCCCTTGCTCATAGAATCCCTCTTCACTCTCTTCAACTGGGCTCTTGGAGCTTGGCCTGGTGCTTGGCTGTGGATCTCTGTATCTGCTTCCATCAGTTACTGGATGACTAATATATGCATATGCATGTATTCATTGAACATATACCAAATACATATATTTTATGTATCTGGTATTAACATGTTTATTGACTATTGTTTTCTCAATCAAATCTCACAAGCCTCATCATATACCATTCCTATTTCCATTACTATTCATTATAAGACACATTTCTTAGTTTATGATGTCATTTCTTTTTTTTTTTAACTTTGCTGCTTTCATTTTCTATTTTTTGTTTTTGTTTTTTTTCATTATTATTATATTTGTGTTTTAATTTTACACATCAGCCATGGGTTCCCCTGTCCTCCCCCCCCCCGTCCCCTCCCCTCCATTCCCATTTCCTCCAGGGCCAAGACTCCCCTGGGGACTCATTTAAACCTGGTGGATTCAGTACAGGCAGGTCCAATCCCCTCCTTCCAGGCTGAGCAAAGTGTCCCTGTGTAAGCCCAAGGTTCCAAACAGCCAGCTCATGCACTAAGGACAGGTCCCGGTCCCACAGTCTGGGTGCCTCCCAAACAGTTCAAACTATTCAATTGTCTCACTTATCCAGAGAGCCTGATCTAGTTGGGGGCTCCACAGCCTTTGGTTCATAATTCATGTGTTTCCATTCGATTGGCTATTCGTCCCTGTGTTTTTTCCAATCTTGGGCTCAACAATTCACCCTCTTACAGTCCCTCTTCTTTCTCAACAATTGGACACCTGGAGCTCCACCTGGATCAATAACAGAAAAAGAGAACAAGGAATAACAGACCGTGATAAATGAAGACCACATGAGAACAGGAATAGGCAGAGTGCTGGACAGGTCCCCTGAAATCCATAATGCTACTTCCTCTGTAGACTACTGGCAATGGTCAAGAGAAAGCCTGATCTGACCTAGTCTGGTGATCAGTTGGCCAAACACCCTAACAGTCAAGCTGGAACTCTCATCCAATAACTGATGGAAGTGGATGCAGTGATGTCATTTCTTGATTAACATTGTTCTGTTTTATTTCATTACATCATAAATTTCTTTCTAACCTTGATTTTTAAGTCTGTCTATGCTATCTTCTTTATTCTCAGTGCTTACCAAATTATTTGAGACTATTTGGATGAATAGATTATTTAATGTCCACGTAAGTAATACAATTTCCATTAGATTAAAAATATAAGCCGGGCAGTTTAAATTAAAAATTTAATCCTAGCACTCAGGAGGAAGAGGTAGGAAGATCTTTGTGAGTTCAAGGCCAGCCTGGTCTACAGAGTGAGATCCAGGAAAGGCAAAGGTACACAGAGAAATCCTGTCTTGAAAAAGCAAAAAAAAAAAAAAAAAAAATGTGTGTGTGTGTGTGTGTGTGTGTGTATGTATTTGTTAGATGACATGAAATAATTGCTAAATAAATAATTGGAAAATAAATAACTTAAAATATTATAAATTCATGACTTATACATTAGTATCAATGAAATTAACCACAGTAGAATTTTTTTTTTTTTTTTTTTGAGATAGGGTTTCTCTGTAGCTTTGGAGCCTGTCCTGGACTAGCTCTGTAGACCAGGCTGGCCTCGAACTCACAGAGATCCACCTGCCTCTGCCTCCCAAGTGCTGGGATTACAGGCATGCGCCACCACCGCCAGGCGCCATTTTTTCTTGGAGTAATTTTGTATATGACATAGTCTGCTAATTGTAAACACACACACACACACACACACACACACACACACACACACACGTGAGCTTAATACTTATTTTATCTCATTCTACATAGTGCTATATATCAGAGCAATAGAAAAGTTGTTGTGTTAAGCAAACATGATATGAATAATATTTTCAGTAAATAATATTCTTTTTAAATTGTTTTAAGAATTCCTAATGAAAAGGTTACATACAAAATCTTTTGGGATAGTTGGATCAGTAATTATGAGTGTACTCATCCCCAAGAAGACCTGAGTTGTGTTTCCAGCACCCATATAGATGAACACAACCTATTTGTACATCCTATGCAAGGCGAATGCCAGACTTCTAACCTCCTGTCTCACTTGTACATAAACACCAACATATGATTAAGAGCAAAATAATCTTTAAAACTTTGACATAAATTTAACAGCATTAACTTTAATTTGTGTTTATAACATTATTTACAACAGCTTTTCTTACTAACAGACAATTTTTCATGTAATTAAAAAAAATCTTCACAGATTTGTGTTTTTAAAGCACAAATCTTTTGCACTTTCAAGTTAATAGTATTTATATTGGTGATCTATGTTGATTCGATCTATTTCATTGGCTCCAATTATTGGATCTAATAAAAACTGCATTGATTTATTTCACTTACACTTCAAGTGTAACATCTCTTTTGTTACTAGTGTGAACTGTTTTCTCAGATAAACTATTATTTTTAAATTATGTTAAAGTGTATATTTTTCAGAGTTCTCCAATCTCCAAATTACTGCATGGCTGTATTCTAAAACATCACCGTCTAAGTTGAAAATATTTAAAATTAAACTGTAGTTAATGCACTTGCCCCATTGAATAGTATAGTATAGCATGTTAGTACACTATCAGCAGTGTTAGAGTGTCAGTAACTCCATGTCTTAATGTTTTGGCCTGAGGGCTTCAGATTGCTTCTCCTGGCTACTATCATGAATAAGATTCATACTTCAAACATCCAATTATTCTCAAACACTATTAAATTAAAGCTGATTTATATAGACATATACAGAAATATGTTTTTCCTGTTAGTTCTAGTTTCTGTTCCATTAATATTGAAAAGACCATGAACAAAGCAAGACAGACAAGTCTGATAGTGATTTATCTCAATTGAGGCTTAGTCATCCTAGATGACTCTACCATGTGGCAAATTGACAGAACTAAGCAATAAGCACTACAAAGACATTTGTGTTTCCTTAACAAGTGAATCTGTATTTTAAATTAACTGAAATGCTTGTAAAGATTTAGACACCTATGTTTTTTTAATTAATGGATTATTTTAGGCAACTTTTGTGAACAGAACATGAAAATCTAGCTGGCATAAAGCCAAAAGAATTCCATTTTCCTCCAACCAGACACTTCTTAAATTGTGAATATTACATAAATAATAAGAATATCAAAATAAACAAATTCCTTATTATCATATTTCCATTTACTTTGGAATGTTTTTCTTAGTTTATGAAGAAAATAATTGTCTCCTATCAGAATTATTAATAATTTAAAATAAGTTAGACATAACTATTTAAAATTAGTAAAGTTATTCAGGTTTTAAAGATTACTTATTTGTTCTCCTTACTATCACATATACATAGAAAGAAATTTAATTAATAAATAATTTTTAAAACCTAGGAATATAGGTGACGATGTTCACTTGAAACCTTGTCTTAGCAGAAGTTCTTCCAGAATGATTATACTATTATGAAAATATTTAATAAAATATATTGTCTACATAGCTGTGCCTGTAGATATGTACGCTAAACAATCAGGATTGCAACTGAAAATAATTTTTATAACATCAGTCAAAAATCCTGAGCAATACATTTAACATACACATTTACTGTTGAAGAAAAATACAGGCATGCATGTTTTTGTTTTCCATTCCAATGAACTCCAATTCAAAACTGAAAGACCCATTTGCATTCCTCTACTGGATGCTAAATGTGTTTTATGAAAGATTCTTTTATTCTAAACATATGGCACTATTTGATATTTTTAAATCCCCTTATGCTTTTAGACAGACATACTAAAGAAAATCGAGTTTTAAAATAGCCAGTATTATAAGGAATAGGTACAAATTGAGTGTCTAAAATGTTTCATTTTTATTTTTGCCGAGAATAGAATCAGCTTTATAAACTCAGCCAATTTCTTTTAGGCAATTATCATGAATACTCACAATTGTGCTCATTTTCCACTTATGCTACAAATAGTCAATACCAGAGCTGCAATATAACAACTTCATCAAAGCACCTCAATGCTCTTCACTTCCTTATGTCTGCATGCTTTGTCAAAAATTGAAACTCAGGGAGGTTTTCTTTCACTGTATGTATCACACTAAATATTTGACTCTTCTGACAAACAGGTCATGTTCAAAACAGCTATTTTAAAGCCAAGAGAGGGGAAATATGAATGCATTTTCCTACAAAATAGCAGCTAAGCATCATAGCTAATTTGGGGGAAAATAAAGCAAGTAAAATTTCTTGTACACTTGGAATCACGAATAAAGATTTACTCTGTCTAGGTTGAAGCTGCAAGTATCTGTCCTACATTGCTGTTCTACTCATACACATCTTTTTGTTCCTGATCGTCAGTCTTTGGGCATAATTGAGAAATGAGAAAAGTTAAAACCAAACCTTTTCCATGAACTTGATTGATTGGGAAGGAAGATTACATCAGTGATTTCTGCTGGATTCCCAGCTCACATTGGTCCAGCCAACAACAGACACTGTATTCTCTTAGAGCTAGATTCTTTCTAACAAAACTGACAACAAATAAATACAAACACCACAGATAAGAAAATTGTAGTAAAAGCAGAACAGGAAGATACAACACAGAAAGATCAGTCAAAATCTATAAATTTGATCACCTTTCACTGGTAGTGTTGACTTGGACCAAGAGGAAAGGATGGAGTCAGATCAGTATGAGTCTGAAATAAATGCCAGGGATCTGATGCTGACTGTGGATGGGTAGCACTGCATAATAGAACAATATGCTCCACATCCACCTGTTTGTGTCTAAGGATGTGATATTTTAATTTTTTGAGTGCTCTGAGAGTGAAAATTTTAATAAAGCAAGTGTCATTACCAAATAATGTTGAAATAAATCTCATTTTCATGAAATAGCCCAGACTAAAGGGGCATCATCCTTTCTTTTTCTTCCTTTCATCTCTCTCTCATCCTTCCTTCCCTCACCCTCCTTCTCTTTATTTCTTCTTCTTTGTATTTCATTTTAGCATATAAAAAGGAAGGATTTTGCGGTTTTTTGTTTGTGTGTTTTTGTTGTTGTTTGTTTTGGTTTGGTTTACAAAATCTTAATCATTTGATTTTACCAAGAAAGATTTGGGAGCCAGATTCAAAGATGAAAGCCTGCTAGCTCAGAGACACAGAGAAAGCACCCAACTGACCTTAAGCCTCCTAAGCCAGCATCCCAGAAGCTACACCCTTCTCCTATGCTGTCTCCAATAAGACCCTCAAATAGAAGACCCTCACTTTGTCTTCCTGACTCCCTCATACTCTCTATGTTTTTTTTTTCTCTCAATTATCCTATATTCACTTACTGTCAACTGGTTGGGTGCTCTGACTCTTGATCTATAGTTGACTGTATTTAATCCTGTTTACAATATTTAAGCAGATTAAAAGTATGTGTTAGGGCTGAGTCACACAACAAGTAGAAACAGGTTTTTCCAGTAAATGAAATAATCTTGGGTTTCACAGTATGATCAAATATCCTGCAACAGGAACTTCAAATAACTGTGATAATACAAATAATGAGCAATCCGTGGTACTGTCTCAAGCATAAGCACTCCCCAACGCATGAACCAATGTAATTCTTTATAAGCAGGTAGCCCTTGTGTTGTTTCCATGAATATGAGGACTTAGTGATAACATATATAGTAACAAAAATAATATACTATCAATTAATTAATTAGAAATTAATTAATGACTTAGACATTTAAGGGGAAAAGTGGAATAATTTATAGGGCTCTTTTAGAAAGATTTCAGTTTTCCACAGAGTTGTCACAACAAAGCCTTCAATGAAATGTTTAATAAATTGATAAGTTGAAACCTGCAAGTCTCAAGCATAAGAAAAGTAATAAACATATGTTTTGAGCTAAACAATTGCAAATTCCAAGTAGAGATAGCACAGGAACAAAGTCTTAGAGAACATTGTAAACCTATTGCTGCTTTTCAGAAATGGGAAACTTTAAGAGGTGCTTTACATATACCTTACCAGATGACAGGAAGGTAACGGGAGACAAAGAAAGAAAAGCCCATTGAGAGATACTAGTTACTTGAATAACGTTTGACTTCATAGAGACAGTAAGATATGCTAAGAATATTGTAGAACATGCAGGGAAATAATAAAGAATGGAAAGGGAAGAAATTTCATTGATTAACCCAGCTTTTCTTTACGTTCTTCCTTCTTGGCATATTAGAAACAGTGCTAACTGCCGTATTTAGTATAACTTTGGCCACATTTTATTGTTGTCTTTGGTAACTAAGTAAGACTTATTCCATGTTTTCTTGGACGGCTACCATTAGTGTCCAAAATGTAGCAGGTATAAATGTTTTGCAGTAAGTGCAATGACCCTCAGAAAAATCCAATGTACCTGCTATATACAACCATCCTAAACTACATGGTAATGTCATTTTGATGCTCTCCTGTTTCTATGTCCATGTAATTATGAATCATCTCTGTGGATTATACTGCAGTATTCAGCTCTTCATCTTCATCACAGGTGGTTAAAACCAGGAACTTCAGAGTAACTTGTAACATGAATTAATTTAGCATTTTCCTGCTCATAGCATCTGTGCTGCTTCTTTCTTATCCTCTGTATTTAAAAAATACGACGGCTCTCAGAGAGACACAGAAACGATAATAATGCTAAGTAATACATTAAGGAACATAACTGTCATCTGCCTTTTAACACTAAAATACAGCATCCAGTAACTCAAAGGAATGATCACTTAATCTCAAAAAGTAATACAAGTCAAAATTATTGTAAATTGTCTAAAGAATTTTTAAAAATCCAATCTATAAATAACTATATTAATTTTTAGAACATTTCAATTTTGCTAATTGGAAAATTTTCTACTTAAGAATCAGAAGCAATAGAGGACCTCATTTTTATACACATGCTAATTAGTGTATTATAGACAATTAGCAACTTCACTGAGTGGCACAGCTAATAACATTAGGGCATCTAACTCAACATATGAAAGAGGTAAACAGTCCCCAAAGTAAAAATGTGATTGATTCTGAAACAGTCTGATTAGGCTTATCAAATACTGGAATCTTGACCTACTCCTGAACTTACTAGCCAGTCAACAAATCCTTAATTATCAGTATAAATCCTTTCAGAACTATGTAGAGTTAATTACTGTCTAATATGTGTCTTCATACTAACAGGTTGTCTCATCCACCCACTCAGGGAAATTAGTTTAAGAAAATACCACCTTTGAGAATAACAACACTGTAATTTTTAAGTGGATAAATATGTGTTATTTAGAAGCTCAATGAAAACTAAACCATGTTAAAAAATATGAGCATAAAGAAAATGTAGGTACTATTTCAATATTACCTATTTCCTGTCAAAATATAGATTCTGGTGTTGGTCCTTTGGTAATCTGAGTGCATCCTGGTTTACTGTTCTCTGCTCAACATATTATTTTTAGAAAAGACTTCAGAAAAAAATGAATCATCAAATTTCTACATTTATTGTTCATTTATGTTCTCTGATACTTCCAAAATCATTGGTTAATCAGCTGTATTATCAATAAACAACTTTCAAAACTATGTATTATTCCACTCAGGTAGACAGAATAAATAGTTCAGGGTAGAAGCTGCTTCTCATATCTTTACATTGTTAAGAACTAATATCAAAAACAGGTGCCAGGCAGTGGTGGCTCACACCTTTCTTTAATACCAGCACTTGGGAGGCTGAGCCAAGAGGATCTCTGAGAGTCCCAGGGGTAAAAGCTGCTTCTCATGTCTTTACATTGTTAAGAACTAATATCAAAAACAGGTGCCAGGCAATGGTGGCTCACACCTTTCTTTAATAGCAGCAATTGGAAAGCTGAGCCAGGAGGATCTCTGAGAGTCCCAGGCCAGCCTGGTCTACAGAGTGAGATCCAGGACAAGCACCAAAACTACACAGAGAAACCCGGTCATGAAAAACCAACCAAACAACCAAATAACCAACCAAACAACAACAAAAAAGGCATATTTCAGCCAATCTAATTGGTTTTTCTTCTTGTCAGATTTATTTTGAGTAAGTAAGATAATAAGATTTTTCTTAAATCGTTATTTAAATAAATTTATCTTTTCATCATTTTGCAGACCTGAAGGCTGAGGTCAGCATGTGGGCAAGGCTGTGTTTTCTATGAGAGCTGAGGGGCTATCCTCCCCTCCTGCCCTATCATCTGATGGAAGGCCACATTCCTTAATATTCTTCATTTGTAGAAATAATTCTTCAGGTCCCGTGTCCTTTTCACATTACCTGGCCTCTAGTCTCTGCCTTAGGTAGGCTTTTTCTCTTTATAGAATATCAGCTGTGTGGCATTAAGTACACCCCTCCCCATGCCCCCATCCCATGTCTCATGTTAACTAGTCATAACTAAATTAAATACATACAACCATCTGTATATATATATTTGTATGTATTACAACTTGTTCACATTCTGAGTTCCTAAGATTAGAATATAACCATTTGGGTTTTTTGGGGTTTTTTGTTTGTTTGTTTTTTGTCACGGAAAGGTACACAATTTTAACTATTGACTAAAAGGTAATTTCTTTTTTAAATTGCAAGTTTTCTAATGTGGTGAACTGCTGAAAATTTACAGAATGAAATATATTTTGATGAGGTAAATGGCTTAGAAATTTTGACTCATGATTGTGGTTTTTCATTTTGATCTTATACAGACTTCTATTTGTGATAGAGGAACATGTTTTCATTTCAAAAATATTAAATACAATATCATGACTGCTGTGTGTCAGTTCTGTTACTATTGATTCTTGACTCTGTCTGCCTGAAGTCCTTGCTCTTTTATCAGTGAGCCCTTTAGGTGTTAAGCAAAAAACACCCACTTAGTCCTCTGCTTTGCTAGATGTCAAAGATGATCATGAATCTATTCTTTTTGTTGTTGGTTTTATAAGCCAAATATCATTTAGAAAGACTTCACAGTAATCTAAAAATGTACACCTAGATAAAACTGCTAGGAGATTTGGAAGAGGTATTTTTACTGATTTCTATTATATTTATTCTGTTCTAGAATTATCAATGCCTGGAAATTATATTTCAATGGTATTTTTGATATTTAAAAAGTCACAGGGATGTGTAATAGTCTTTTTGTCCACTGAATTATATTTAGATATGCCTAGGATTAACAAAGGACACACCAAGGGATTCTTCAAACCTGACTCCAGAGAACCAATCTGCCAGAGTAATAGGAGGAAAGACCAGTCTGAATGTGGCTGGCAGCATCCAAAAACAATGTAACAAAAAGAGTGGGAGTGGA
Source organism: Onychomys torridus (assembly GCF_903995425.1). Classification (NCBI taxonomy): domain Eukaryota; kingdom Metazoa; phylum Chordata; class Mammalia; order Rodentia; family Cricetidae; genus Onychomys; species Onychomys torridus. Next base: position 24,876,517 of record NC_050448.1, read on the forward strand.
AGCAGAGAAAGTTGGGCAGTGGGAGGAAGCTCCAGTCTTCCTAAAGTGTGAACCAGACTCTAGTTCTCTTCAAAGGTTTGACTTAAGCTTACAATAGTGACTCTGGGTGAGGAATCCAGCTTTTTAAATATACAAGACAGACAGACAAACACACACACACACACACACACACACACACACACACACACATACACACACACATACACACATACACACACACACACACACACACACACACACACACTGTTTGGCCTAATGGCTCAGGCTTCTAGCTATCTAGTTCTTACATCTTAAATTAATCCATTTCTATAAATCTATAACTTGTCACATGGCTCTTGGCTTACCAGTATCTTACATGTTGGTACTCATGGTGGCAGCTGGCAGCATCCCTCTGCCTCAGCCTTCCACTTCCCAGAATTTTCTTCTCTGCTTGTCCTGCCTATACTTCCTGCCTGGCTACTGGCCAATCAGCTTTATTTATCAATAAATCATCCACAGCACACCCACCCACTGTGATTTTGCACAATTATATATATATACCTTGTAAAGTGTTTCAACATATTTGCCACCTCAATCACTAATTAGATTATTTTGATGAAAATAGTCTAACACTGCCTCTAGCTTTTAAAAAGATAGAGGCCATGGTTATTATATGTTATCTATTTTAGTAGTTTAACATGTAAGAAGTTTATCAGACAGTCTACAATAAAATACTCTATTGGTCGGTTGAATAAATACTACATTTGCCCCAATCATCACTTAGCATCCAACAAATAATGATCAGTTAGTCATCACTCCATGTTTAGTAAACTTGTCACTTTGCAGAGGTCTGTAACAACCAAGTATGGTATTCAATTCTGACTGAATCCAATGTGTAAGATTAGTCATGAAGTTCATTAAAAAATTGTGCCTTCTTCATTATCCAGGAAATAAAAAATGTATTAAAAATAACAATAAGGATTTATTAAAAATTCATAAGGAATCACACTATTTTCTATTTTAAAATACCCATAATGCATGTGTTTGAAGTTGTTAATTCTGACACAAGAAGAGAGATTGTGCCAGGTTCAGAATGGCTGAGAGAACTCCAATTTACATTATAGATTCTGATAGAGCATCACAGATTGTGAAAGAAAGACATTCATGAACTGACACTAATGGGTCTCTGTTGCCTTGTAGATGCTCATTTGTAAGGATGCCTTTATTTAAACATAATAAAATGCAAGCTTAACTTAGAGGAAGTCCCATTGGCTTCCTTTACTAAGGCTCTGTACAGGGTGTTATGCTTTTTAATTATTATGAAAGTAATTTTAGTTATCAAAACCAGAACTTAAAGATAAAAACAATGTATCCTTTTAGACTATACAGAAGTACTGTTTCTGTCTGATACATTTCACTCAAATAACTAATATTACTTCCATTAATGTTGTCTTTACTGTGGCAAAATTATTTCAATGAATATTCTATTTAGCAGTCAATTGTTTAAAAATCTAAACACATCTGCATTGTTATCTATCACTTTTTTTCTTTCTTCTACTCTTTTTTGCAAGATCTCTCCATGACCCCTTGGTGCCTGTTTTCTAGATTTAACTGGAAGTCAGCAAGCCCAAGTGATTCTCCTCTCCCACCCACTCAGAAGAGCAATTAAAGAGCTGAGCTGGACTCTCAGCCTTTACAAAGGTGCTGGTGATGTAGGTGCAGGGTTGGAACTTTGTCTGGTTCTCGTAATTGAGCTGCAAATGCTTTTAACCAGAAAGTCATCTCTCCCACCATTGTTAAGCTGGCAAAAAACAAACAAAAGCAAGAGAAAATGAAAGAAAAATGAGAAATACACTTGTGTAGTCATTTCCTCCCTTTTACTTCTTTATTTTTCTCAGCCTTGTATTTCTTGGAAAGTTCCTCCTAACATCTTTGTTTTTTTCACATTGATCTTTTGTAGATATCTAATAAGTGTCAGTCATAAATCATCTCTTCCCAAATACAGTCAGGCAGAGCCAAGTATTTCCTGTTATTGTCATTAACTTTTTAATACTACTTGGATTCTATTTGTGAAATTTCTATTTGAAAGCTATCAAAAAAATTCATTACTCAACAGTTTTCAAAAAGTGTTAAGTATATCTGTGATGTTGCATTTTTCAATCGAACTAAAGTGAAGTTCTATAAATTTTGGTCTATAAAAATTTTAAAATTGTTTATTGGATTTATTATATTTTATACTTGAGTGTTTTTGCTTGATACCCACAAATATCAGACTTATACAAATAAACATGCACACATTATAAAATAATACTTAGCCTTATAAGAATAGCAATGACATTTGACACAATATAGATGAACCAGAAAGACATTGTGCTTAGTGAGAACATTTGGAAAAATATTTTGTAATTTAACATATAAGTGAAATATAAAGGAACACAAAATAGAAAATATATGAAATTAAATATGGAACTATGAGGACCAGTGGTTAGCTTGAAGGGAGAAAATTAGACGTTATAAATAATCAAAAGACACAAAAAGACACAAACTAAGGTTGGGGGGAAAGTCTAGGTATCTAATGCTCAAAACACAGAATATAGCAAATAATTTTGATGGAATGAAGAAATGCTACTATAGGAGATGATAACAGCCACTCTGTTCACACACTTGGAAAAGAGTGGGTCACTGAGTGAGATGATGATGGTCTGTTTGCGTCATTACAATAACTGTATGTATTTTATCACACAATGTTGTTGTATATGTTAAATTGTGGTAACAAAATGTTAATGTTGGTATATTGAAGCCTCACAGTTTGTTAGTTATGATGGTAAATAAAAGGGCAGTTGGTCTATACCATGTGGGATAGTCTGAAAACTAATGAATGTCATGTGCTTCCATTGTCAATGGTTATTCATATAGCAGAAATTAGGCACTTCTAATTTGCCAATGAACTGTACTGGCTTCATGGAATCTAGCTTGGTACTGTTCCTATCTGAAGTATTAGAGCAAGACACTGTGGCCTTTTGGTTTCTCTGTCTAATGCTCCTTTTATCATTCCACCTCCTTCATTTCCTTCAATGACATCTGTGCATATAGGTCCCTGTCACAGTGACGGTTTCCCAGATGTCTCAAAAGAAGACATGACTTATATATAATAGCATGTTCTCAGAATCTTTAGTCTGGCTATATAATTATAGAACACCAAATTAAAAATTCATTGTCAATAATTTGCCCTTATTCATGTATGAGATATCTTAAAATACAACCCATTTTGGCACAAAAGTAGTAGATTTAACATATGCCCACTGTATCAGAGGCTGGGTGTCTATTTCAGATAATTAAGCATATATTTCTAATGGATGGGTCTTAAGACCTTACATGAATATGATAAAATATATTTATAGAAAGACAACCTTAACGGTTACTCTAACTACTGATGGATAGTAGTTCACCGAAAATTATTTGCTTACAATGATTATGTGTGATGTCTCCATGTGTTTTTCAAAGTGAATGATATAAGATGTATAAGAAATATCCAGAGATACTGTACAGTATAGGAACTTTAAAAATGATATACAAGTTCCATTATCATCTTCTCTCCTACAAATCATGTAAAGCAACAAGAAGAACAAGAATTGCATTCTCAGTGTGCACTATAACTTCAAATTCAATGTGATGTACAGATTGTAGAATGCAAAAGGCTACCAAAATCAATTGAATCTTCACGGGTATCATGAAGGAATGTATGTCAACCTTATTTAGTTGGCATGAATGAAGCAGATCCCAAGATGTACTGCACAAACATACTTGCCAAATGAAAAGGAAAAATCCTTAGGGAAAACAATCTGTCTTCTATTTTCAATAACCACATATGTAACTTCAGTGTTTTGGGAGCTAGCAGAATATGTTTCTGAGAGATAGAGAGAGAAGGATCAGAGGATCAGAGAGGGAAGCATATCAGGGGACCTGAGACCAAAAGGATTTTAGTATTAGGAAGGAAACATCCTGAAATCAGTGAGCTCACTGTGAGTCGAATAATTTCATTTTGCTTGGCCTTTGATAAAGCTGAGAAGTCCAGGGTTGGCAGAAAAAAACCCTCTGCATTCAATGCCCTACAAAAGAATCAAGACGAAGCTACAAAGAACATAGGGGAAAGGATTATTTGTAATAATCTCCCTATTTCTACAGCATCAGCCAGAGACATCTTTTTCTCAAACTACTGAAATTTGAAACAAAAAAGATTGAAGCTCTGAAAAGCGAAACAAAAAGCAACACATATAATAAAGAATACCAGTATAGTACATATTTGAACAGTTTTGCATTATTGGTTTTTTAACCAGTCTTCAAAGGAGACACAAAATTCTCAAACGTGAGAGCAATTGGTTAAAAAATACACCATCTTCTCTTGTGAAATAATCACATCACTTAGCTATCTCTTATAGGTTGGAAGATTATAATAATACAGAAGTACAAATATTAAGAAAAGAAATAATGATGATAGTAATAATGACATTATTAATAAATTGTAATTGCATCACATGATAGGGTCTGGGTGTAAGTTGGGAAAAAATAAAACCATCAGATCCCCATAGATAAATTTTACATGATTCCTCCAGAGAAAGCAATATGAGAAATGTAGTTTATAAAAATAATTACAATTATTAAAACAGTACTAAGTCTATTTAGGAAGATATAAGACAACAAAACTTTTTGTTTGTTTGTTTGTTTTTTTGAGACAGGGTTTCTCTGTATAGCTTTGCTCCTTTCCTGGAATTAACTTGGTAGCCCAGGCTGGCCTCCAACTCACAGAGATCCGCCTGGCTCTGCCTCCCAAGTGCTGGGATTAAAGGCATGCACCACCACTGCCCGGCCAACAAAACATTTTCAAGAGGCTGACCCTGGCAGCACACTCCATAAGTTGTTGACAAAAGGGCGAGTTGTTATCCCACCTACAAAGATAACACTACAGTTATAAAATGTAGTATGTGGATGCATTTGTCAAGGTTCATTAAGGGAACAGAACTTATAGTGTGCGGAGATGTGTGTGTGTGTGTGTGTGTGTGTGTGTGTGTGTGTGTGTGTGTGTGTGTATGCGTTAAGGAGATTTATTAGATTGTTTTACATAGTGAGGTATGGTGGGTCCAACAATAACTCTCTCACATTGGAGAACCTGAGACCCTGGAAAATGCTCTGCCCGTGAGGCTGATGCCTTAGTCCCAGTCTGACTCTGGCTCTGGGGTGGGTCCCGAAAGAGCTGCTAGCCTTCATCTAAAGAGGAAGTCAGGCTCTGATATCAATAAAGGAAGTCAGCATCAAAACCAGAGTAGATGAAGTTGACATAAAGAGAAAAAGCAAAGTAGGTGAAAGAAAATATCAGTCTTTCGGCATGAACCATATGGCAACCACTGCTGTTTGACAAAGTTCCAACATTTCCACATTGCAGACCCCATTTCTCCCAGCACCTTTTTACTTTCATTTCCAATGGTTCTCACACGTTTTCTGGGAGTTTCCTTATGCCTTCTCATTAGGTAGATTTTGTGTGGGCTTAGAAACGTGAAAATGCATAAAACGGCAGCCTCTTTAAACTAAATAATTTAATGGAAAAAAAAAAATCCCCACCACCATGGAACCAGGAATCCCTTTGTGTCTTCCTAATTACACCAAGAACAGGAAAGTCAGACATATACTAGATACATCTGACCCCAAGGATGAAACACCTACAATCCAGATTCAGAGCCCGAAGCCATTAAGGGGGAAGTTCAGTTAATAAGTACAGAGACATCAGAATGGTAGGATGTAATAGGAAAAGAGTAAGACATCAGAACCCTCCCTTTTCTGGAGTGTATAGGGGAATAAGTCTATATAGTAAGCCTAAGACACAGAGGGACGCGGTTAGGGAACAGTTCAGTGCAAACACTGCACTATGCCCTTTGAGGAATGAAAATCCCTCTTAAATCGTAGTGGAGTGTCTGGTCCCCAGCAGGTCTCCCAAGGTCAGACATTTGGATAAGGGACTCCATTTCGTCCTCAGGGGCCTGAGGAAAGTGCCTGCTTGCTAAAACAATCATTCTCCATTATCTCTGGTAGGAGGAACCTGTGGCCCTTTCATTTATGCAAGGGGGAACCTGGCAGAGTTAGTGAACCTTGAGAACAATAGGCATACAGATACTTACTATTTAACCACTTATATCTCAGGAAAAATGCTATAATGAAGTTAATGGTCACTTTTCTTCCCTAAATTTTTTAATCTGATTTCAATCTTGCCTGTGAATTAACTATTGAGTAGAGAAGTAGTATTGTGTTTTTCAACAAACAACACAGGCACCAGCCCGATTAATCCTCCATCATGTCCATCTCTTCCTTTCCCCTCAAGGACTCCACACATCCTCTTTGCGACATGGACCCCTGACCAAAGTTGTTCTCCAGTAATGTTTTGTCTATTTTTAATCTCACTTTATAGCCCAGGCTGGCTTCAATCTTACTGTCCTCCTGCCTCAGTTCCTACATTGCTCAAATTACAGGCTTTAACCACCATTCCTGGTCTCAATAGTTCCCACATTTCTGTGTCTATTCATGCCTCTATATCATTAATTTTTGTTCTAAATAATAGTCTACCTTCTAAATTTATCTCTATTTACATTTTTATCTAAAGAAAGGCACAATGGTTGTTTTTAGGTTTAGGCAGTCACAAATTTTAATGTATTTGAAATTAGGCTTGCAAAGACTGCTTTAAAAATTAGTTATATGGTTGGGGATTTAGCTCAGTGGTAGAGCGATTGCCTGGCAAGCACAATAGCCTGGGTTCAATCCTCAGCTCAAAAAAAAAAAAAAATTAGTTATGTAATGGCCATTTGCTAAATGTTCTTTCTGCCAAGGCTTATAACATGATTTTGAAACACTGATTCCATTTAATGGAGGGAAAAAATAAATTCTTTAAAGATTTCTTCTGACCTCCACACACTGTGGAATGTACACAAACATATACAGAGTGAGAGAGGGGGACAATAACTAAAATATAATGAATACAATCAGTTATGACATGTGGCAGATGGCTCAAGGTCAAGTGCTTGTCCCAAAATCATGTGGACCTGAGTTTGGGGTTTTCAGCATTCAAATAAAAGCCACAAAATCAGGATGAAGCAATGGGATTTTGTAACCCTAGGTGAGGGATTAGAGAGATGGGGAAATCTCTGGAACCAATGGCAAGTGGCAAGCTAGTCTAGCACAAATGATGAGATCTAGGTTTGGTGAGATTCCCTGTCTCAAAACTGACAGAGGAAGCACATAGGGATAGTCTGTGTTTTCTGCATAAGTGAAAGCATATTTACACACACATACATATACACACATACACTCACACACACACAAACATACACACACACACATACACATGGGCATACATTATGTCATACACACAAAACATTTAAAAAATAGGGAAAATAGGTTATTAAAGAATGTTTTCCTAATTATTGTATATTACTTAACACACAACAAGCTTCTAGGCTATTTTATGGATTTTGTATGAAAACATGCTGCTAATTTCATAATGTCCAAATTCATAGTGTGACTACTCCCTGCAGATGGTCCCATTAGACAAAAGCACTGACTAGCATTCCTCTATAGCGATTCAAAAGAGCATCTCACCTAAGGATTTCAAAGGAGAACTTGTTTTCAAACCATACTTAACAATCATATGTAACTGTGGATTTCTGTGTTTTTTGTTTGTTTGTTTTGAGACACAGTACACTTTGTAGCCCAGGAAGATCAGAGCTCAAAGCTATCTTCCTACCTCAATCTTCTTAGTATTGGAACAACAATAACCCCCATATTTGATTCCCATATCATTTAATGTATATTTCTGACAAGGGATTTGACAGTATTCAAATGTGATTTTTTTCATATGTTTTCTAAGTAATTCCTAGGTCTTTCTGAGCATTAGGGTACTTTTATAAGGATGTAAGTTGAACCACACAGAAGGAGAAGGTGTGTGATGTGGGAGACCAGGTCTCATTTTCTCCCCAGAGTATTCTTGAGGAGTGAGGGATAAGAGCATTGGGTAGAGGGGAGAAAAACAGATAGAAACACAGGCTAGCCTTGAGAGGGTCTGGATACTTATCCACCACCCCTTTCTGTCTCTTCTAAATGGCTTTTTATAGGAATGCCATGGGGTGGAGTAAAAGACCTCCTCCTAACACAGCCAAGTGCAAACCCTTTCATGTACTTAGCCAAGCAATCCTCTGCCCTGGCCAGCGGGGTTTCAACGGGGGCAACTCACCTGTGGGAGTGAATGAGAGACAGGGGACAGGAGAGACTGACAGCAAGACAAGATTCTGATCAAGCTGCAATATTTATTTCTCTTTGCAAGGCTTATATAGCATAGGAGGGGAGGGGGCAGGAAGAGGGGAAGGGGAAGAGATGTGGAAGGTGTGCAAGACGTGGGAGACATGCAGGTCGGGCAACTGCAAGAAGTCGGCTAAGGTCACTGGTCAGGGGCCATTTGTTCTGTTGCTAGGCTACCTGACCATGGAATGCTCTTTACATTTGGTTGCCATGGCACCTGACTGTGGAATGTTCTTATCTTTGGGAGCTTCCGGTTAGTAATCAGGTGTTACTGCTCTGGGGAAGGGCAGTGGGCTTATGACTTGTTCTCTGGCTTAGCTAGTACTTTCCATGGTTCATGTGTGGTTCCTGAAATCTTGGTCCCTAAAAATCCTCTAATGCAGCTCTGTCAGGAAAAGCAAGCTCAGATCTCACTAGAAACCTTTATGAGCCTCCACAACTCCCCCTTCTTTAACTAATAATCCCCCAGGCCCCTCAGATAGACTGTGACTGTCTTAGGTTAATTGATCTTCCTTATCCAACCTGGAGATATACTTTCCATCAAGGTTGGAAGCTAACAAGAAGAAAGTTGCCCATCTTTGAATGCCAGTCTCTGGCAGGAGGGGAAACAGAGCTTAACCCAGCTCTGGTTCAGGTCCCTGCTTAGCTTGCAAAGATCCATAGCTGTTACACCTCCCAGTAAAGGAGTAGAGAATAATAAAGGTAAAACATCCTTTTTGGAATGGGTCTAAGGTGATTACAGCAGTTTAGCTGCACCAAGCCTTTTTCTTGCATCAAAACTCTCTCCTAAGAGATATTCAATAAAACTTTCAAGAGACTATTTTGACTTTGAAGAAAATAGTTATTTTAAATCATTTCAAAGTGCCCACTCAAATAAACCAAACCCATGCTAACTATAAACACACTTTACAAAATAACTTGATTGTGGGAGGCATATCCCTTTCTAATCAGAAATAGGAGGAGTAGAAACTTCTAGGAAGAAAACAGAAAAACTCCCCTAATTATGATACCTTTGTTAATTATATTTGGGTCTATCATAAAAAGTGTTTCAATATATCTGAAGATAATACATATCCCTTTAAAAATTAATTACCTAATTTGTATAGACAGATATTGATGGAGTAATAAGAGCACTTCTAGTATGAACTTATGTTTATGTTACAACTTAATTCAACATTTAGATTTTACACTAACCTACATTCAACATATACATCCTTCACAAAACGACATTCCACATATAATCATTTAAATTTTTTACAGACTCATACTTAAAAGGGAAATCAATAGAGCTATTAAACGGACTTTATAGTCAAAAGGAAACTCTATAGGACAATTTCACAGACTTTAGCACATATCTAGAAGAGATTTCTTAAAAGAACTATTTACCAAACTTACATTCAAGAGGAAACTATATTAGCAAACATCTAGAGAGAATCTTTTAACAAAACTAACTTATATTAAAAGGCAAACTCTATGTGAATACTTTAAAACCTTTAGCAAACATGAAGAAAAGATTTCTAACTTATATTTAAAATCAAACTCTATTAGCAAAAAACTGAAAGAGGTTTCTTAACTGAACTATTAACAGAAACAACACAAACTGTTTCTAAGGTTCAGAGTTGATAGTCACTTTGATATCATTCTGAAAGTTTTCTTGAGAGTTTGAATTTAGAGCATAACTTATCAGTGGCTCTTACACTTCACTGTTAGTAAAATGTGTAAAATTCCCTCTTAATTTTTTAAAGCTGCTTTATAAGATTACTGTGAGCTCTTTTAAGGATGCAAAGGTTTCCCTCTTGAATCTTTTTCTATTGATACTTTGTAATTTTTTTTTATTATATTTGTGTTTTAATTTTACACATCAGTCATGGGTTCCCCTGTATTCCCTCCTCCCGTCACCACCCCGACCTTCCCTGAGGCCCATCCCCTCCATTCCCATCTTCTCCAGGGCCAAGACTACCCTGGAGATTCATTTAAACCTGGTAGATTCAGTACAGGCAGCCCCAGTCCCCTCCTTCCAGGCTGAGCAAAGTGTCCCTGTGTAAGCCCAAGGTTCCAAACAGCCAGCTCATACACTAAGGACAGATCCTGGTCCCACAGACTGGGTGCCTCCCAAACAGATCAAGCTATTCAATTGTCTGACTTATCCAGAGGGCCTGATCTAGCTGGGGGCTCCACAGCCTTTGGTTCATAATTCATATGCTTCCATTCGTTTGGCTATTTGTCCCTGAGCTTTTTGCAATCTTGGATTCAACCATTCACGCTCTTGCAACCCTCCTCTTTCTTGACAGTGGGACACCTGGAGCTCCACCTGGGGCCTGGCTGAGGATCTCTGCATCCACTTCCATCAGTTATTGGATGAGAGTTCCAAGATGACTGTAAGGGTGTTTGGCCATCTGATCACCAGACTAGCTCAGATCAGGCTTTCTCTCGACCATTGCCAGCAGTCTACAGAGGATGAATCATTGTGGATTTTGGGGGACCTCTCCAGCACTCTGCCTATTCCTGTTCTCATGTGGTCTTTATTTATCATGGTCTGTTATTCCTTGTTCTCCCTTTCTGTTCTTGATCCAGCTGGGATCTCCTGCTCCCTTAAGTTTCTTTCCCTCAAACCTTGCCCTTCATTACTCCCACTGTTGTTCAGGTTGTTCACGTAGATCTCATCCATTTCTCTGTCATTGGGTGATCCCTGTGTCTTTCCTAGGGTCCCATTTCTAGGTAGCCTCCCTGGAGTTGTGTAGCAGTCTAGTCAACTATGTTTTACATCTAGTATCCTCCTATGAGTGAGTACATACCATGTTTGTCCTTCTGAGTCTGGGTTACCTCACTCAGGATGATTTTTTCTAGATCCATCCATTTGCAAGCAAACCTTATGATGTCATTCTTTTTCTCTGCTGAGTAGTACTTCATTGTGTCTATATACCACATTTTCTTTAACCAATCTTCAGTTGAAGGGCATCTAGGTTGTTTCCAGGTTCTAGATATTGCAAAAAATGTTGATATGAACATAGCTGAGCAAATGCCCTTGTGGTATGATTGAACATTCCTTGGGTATATGCCCAAGAGTGCTACAGCTGGGTCTTAGTGAAGATGGATTCCCAATTTTCTAAGGAAGTGCCATATTGATTTCTAAAGTTGCTGTACAAGCTTGCATTCCCAACAGCAGTGGAGGAGAGTTCCCTTTGCTCCACATCCTCTCCAGCATAAGCTGTCTTGTGTGTTTTTTATTTTAGCCATTCTGAGAGGTGTAAGGTGGTATCTCAGAGTCGTTTTGATTTGCATTTCCTGAATAATTAGGGATGTTGAACAATTCCTTAAATGTCTTTCAGCCATTTGAAATTCCTCTATTGAGAATTTTCTGTTTAGTACTATAGCCCATTTCTTAATTGGACAGTTGGGCATTTTGATGTCTAAATTCTAAAGTTCTTTATATATTCTGGATATCAGCCCTCTGTCAGATGTGGCGTTGGTGAAGACATTTTCCCATTCTGTAGGCTGTCACTTTGTCTTGTTGACCATGTCCTTTGTTCTACAAAAGCTTCTCAGTTTCAACAGGTCCGATTGATTGATTGTTTCTCTCAGTGTCTGTGCTACTGGTGTTATATTTAGAAAGTGATCTCCGGTGCCAATGCATTCAACACTACTTGCTACATTCTCTTCTATCAGGTTCAGAGGAACTGTATTTATGTTGAGGTCTTTGATCCACTTGGACTTAAGTTTTATGCACAGTGTCAGATATGGATCTATTTGCAGCCTTCTACACATTGATATCCAGTTATGCCAGCACCATTTGTTGAAGATGCTTTCTTTTTTCCATTGTACATTTTTGGATTCTTTGTCAAAAATTATATGTTCATAGGTGTGCACATTAATGTCAGGGTCTTCAATTCGATTCCATTTGTCCACATGTTGGTTTTTATGCCAGTACCAAGCTGTTTTAATTACAGTAGCTCTATAGTAGAACTTGAGGTTGGGGATTGTGATGCCTCCAGAGGTTGTTTTATTGTACAGGATACTTTTGGATATCCTGGGTTTTTTTGTTTTTCCATATAAAGTTGAGTATTATACTTTCCAGATCTGTGAAGTATTGTGTTGGTAATTTGATGGGGATTACATTGAATCTCTAGATTGCTTTTGGTAAAATCGCCATTTTTACTATGTTAATCCTGCCTATCCATGAGCATGGGAGATCTTTCCATTTTCTGACATCTTCTTCAATTTCTTTTTTCAGGGACTTAAAGTTCTTGTCATATGGGTTCTTCACATGCTTAGTTACAGTAACCCCAAGGTATTTTATATCATTTGTGGCTATTGTAAAAGGGTGATGTGTCTCTGATTTCCTTCTTAGCCTGTTTGTCTATTGTATATAGAAGGGCTACTGATTTTTTTGAGTTGATTTTGTATCCTGCTAAGTTGCTGAAGGTATTTATAAGCTGTATCAGTTCCTTGGTTGAATTTTTGGGGTTATTCATGTATACTATCTAGTCATCTGCATATAGGGAAAGCTTGACTTCTTTCTTTCCAATGTGTATCCCCTTAATCTGCTTATGTTGTCTTATAGCTCTGGCTAGAACTTCAAGTTCTATATTGAATAAGTTTTGGGAGAGGGGACAGCCTTGCCTTGTTCCTGATTTTAGTGATATTGCTTTGAGTTTCTCTCCATTTAACTTGATGTTGGCTATTGGCTTGCTGTAGATTGTCTTTATTATGTTTAGGTATGTTCCCTGTATTCCTGATCACTCCAAGACCTTTATCATGAAGGGGTGTTGGATTTTGTCAAATCCCTTTTCTGCATCTAGTGAGATGATCATGTGGCTTTTTTTCTTTGTGTTTGTTTATATGGTGTATTACATTGACAGACTTTTATGTGTTGAACCACCCTTTCATCCCTGGGATGAAGCCTATTTGGTCATGGTGGATAACTGTTTTGATGTGTTCTTGGAGTCTGTTTGCCAGTACTTTATTGAGTATTTTTGCATCATTGTTCATGAGGGAGATCTGTCTGTAGTTCTCTTTCTTTGTTGCATCTTTGTTTGGTTTAGGAATCAGGGTAATTGTAACCTCATAGAAGGAGTTTGGTAATACTCCTTCTGCTTCTATTGTGTGGAACAATTTAAAGAGTATTGGTATTAAGTCTTTGAAGATCTGGTAGAATTCTGCACTGAAACCATCTGGTCCTGGGCTTTTTTTTTTTTTTTGTTGGGAAACTTTTAATGACTGATTCTTTTTCCTTAGAGGTTATTGGACTATTTAAATGGTTTATCTGGTCTTGATTTAACTTAGGTGTGTGGTACCTATCCAGAAAATTATCCATTTCTTTTAGATTTTCCAGCTTTGTGGAGTAGAGGTTTTTGAAGTATGACCTGATGATTCTCTGGATTTCCTCATTGTCTGTGGTTATGTCCACCTTTTCATTTCTGATTTTGTTAATTTGGTGGCTCCCTCTCTGCCTTTTGGTTAGTTTGAATAAGGGCTTGTCTATCTTGTTGATCTTCTCAAAGAACCAACTCTTTGTTTCATTAATCCTTTGTATTGTTCTATTTATTTCTATTTTATTGATTTCAGTACTCAATTTGACAATTTCCTGGCATCTATTCTTCCTGGGAGACTTTGCTTCTTCCTGTTCAAGGGCTTTCATGTATGCTGTCAAGTCACTAGCATGAGATTTCTCCAGCTTCTTTATGTGGACATTTAGTGCTATGAATTTCCCTCTTAACACTGCTTTCATAGTGGCCCATAAGTTTGGGTATGTGGTGTATTCATTTTCATTGATCTCTAGGAAGTCTTTAATTTCTTTCCTTATTTCTTCCTTAACCCATTGGTGATTAAGTTGAGCATTATTCAGTTTCCATGAGATTGTAGGATTTCTGTAGTTGTTTTTGTTGTTGAAATCTCACTTGAAACCTTGGTGTTCTGATAGAATGCAGGAGTTTATTCCAATTGTTTTGTATCTGTTGAGATTTGCGTTGTGGCCAAGTATGTGGTCGATTTTACAGAAGGTTCCATGGGGTGCTGAGAAGAAGTTATATTCTTTTTTTTTCTGTAGATATAGATTAAGTTCATTTGAGCCATAACATCAGTTAACACCATTATGTCTCTGTTAAGTTTCAATTTGACCGATCTCTCCAGAGGTGAAAGTGGGGAGTTGAAGTCTCCCACTATTAATGTTTGGGTTTTAGATGTGACTTAAGCTTTAGAAATGTTTCTTTTACATATGTGGGTGCCCTTGTGTTTGGGGCATAAATGTTCAGAAGTGAGACTTCATCTTGGTGGATCTTTCCTGTGATGAGTATGTAATTTTCTTCATCATCTCTTTTGATAGATTTTAGTTTGAAATCTATTTTGCTGGATATTAAGATGGCTACACCAGCTTGCTTCTTAAGACCATTTGATTGGAAAATCTTTTCCCAGCCTTTTATTCTTAGGAGGTGTCTGTCTTTGAATTTGAGGTGTGTTTCTTGTATGCAGCAGAAAGATGGGTCCTGTTTTTGTATCCATTCTGTTATTCTGTGTTTTTATAGGTGAATTAAGTCCATTGATATTAAGGATATTAATGACCAGTGATTGTTCGTTCCTGTTATTGTTAATTAATTAATTAATATAATTGTTAATATATATATATATAATTAATTAATTTTTGTAGTAGTGTGTGTGTGTACTTCTCTTCTTTGGGGTTTACTGCTCTGGTGTTATTTATTGCCTGTATTTTCATGTGTGTATCTGCTTTCCTTAGGTTGGAATTTTCCTACTAGTTCTTTCTGTAGGGCTGGGTTCATGGATAATTACTGTTTAAATCTGTTTTTGTCTTGGAAGGTCTTGTTCACTCCATCTATGATGATTTAGAGTTTTGCTGGGTACATTAGTCTAGCCTGGCATCCATGGTCTATTAGTGACTGCATTATATCTGTCCAGGTCCTTCTGGCTTTCAAAGTCTCCATTGAGAAATCAGGTGTTATTCTAAGGGGTCTGCCTTTATAAGTCACTTGGCCTTTTTCCATTGCTATCCTTAATATTCTTTCTTCATTCTGTACGTTTAGTTGTTTAATTATTATGTGGCGAGGGGAGTTTTTTGGGGGGTCTAGTCTGTTTGGTGTTCTATAGACTTCTTGTATCTCCATAGGCATTTCCTTCTTTAAGTTGGGAAAATTTTCTTCTATGATCTTGTTAAATATATTTTCTGTGCCTTTGAGTTAGTATTCTTCTCCTTCCTCTATCCCTATTATTCATAAGTTTGTTCTTTTCATGGTGTCCCGAATTTCTTGGACATTGTGGGTCATGACTTTGTTGGTTTTAGTGTTTTCTTTGACTGATGAATCTATTTCTTCTAATGTATCTTCCACACCAGAGATCCTCTCTTCCATTTCTTGCATTCTGTTGGTTATACTTGCATCTGAAGTTACTGTTCATTTACTCAGATATTCTATTTCCAGTATTCCTTCTGCTAATGTCTTCTTCATTTTTTTCTATTTCCCTCTTCAGGTCTTGGATTGTTTCCCTTATCTGTATCTTTGCCTTTTCATGATTTTCTTTCAGGGACTTATTGTTTTCTTCTTCTCTAATTGTCTTTTCCTCTAGTTTTTTATAGCGTTCTTCCCATTTTTTGTTTGTCTGTTCCTCCAATTTATTTTTGATTTCTTCTATGTAAGGCTCTAGCCTCTTCATGATGTTACTTATAAGGTTGTTTTCTTCTGCTTCTTCCATTCTGTGATGTTCAGGTCTAGCTGTTGGAGAAGGGCTAGGTTCTGGTGATGCTGTATTGCTCTTTACTTTGTTGTATGTACTTCTGCCTTGACATCTGCCCATCTCCTTGTGGATTCGTTCTTGGTCTTATCAGTGTACTTGGTCCAGAGAGAGCTGACAGATTTAGGCAGCCTCTCTCTGGTCCAGATCAAAGCTCTGGGCCTCATGGGAGCTCTGGTCCAGATGAGAGTGCTGGCCAGAGAGGAGCTGGTGGGCTGGACATTGAGTCTCAGGAAGTCTTTGGGGTCCTTATCTTTTCCAGATGGGAGCTCCTCTTGTCCAGATGGAAGTTCCAAGACAGGATGGAATTTTTGGTCCAGATGGGAGTTCTGGGGCAGGATGGAATGCTGGACGCTGTTCTCTAAGTCTCCAGAAGTGGCTGGGGTCTCTGACAGATGGGTGTGGGACATGGTGTTGAGGTTGTACTGTCCACCATAGGGTCTCTGGTCCAGATTGGAGTTCTGGGGCAGATGGGAGCTGGGGGCTGGTCTTTGAGTCTCAGGAAGTGGCTGGAGTCTCAGGAAAATGGATGTGGGGGCAGGGTGTGGAGATTGCAGGTTCTGCCTGAGGAATTTCTGGGAACTGGGGTCAAGTTGGGCAGGAACTCCTGGGATGGCTGGTGCCACTCTGACTACAACCCCAGGCACTCACCTCTGGTCCAGGTGGGAGTTCCAGGTCAGGATCCCTTTTGAATCTTAAGCACAGCTCAATCCTGTAAGTTTTTTGACTTGAAAAACTGAATTTCCCATATTGACTTTCTCTATCATCATGCTGTCACTTCACATACTGTATTTCCCAAGCTACTTTTTGAACTACATTTCCTAAGATGCCTTTCAGATCTGTGAAAAAACTTCCATTCACACAGGCTACTTTTGTACTGAAAATCAAGATCAAGTGATCTTTTTTCCACAATGGAAGGTTTCTGTTCTACCTCAGCTGGTATTGATAGATGTATTTCCTTTACCTGGCATTGTCCCTGGAGCAGGGTCACACCCACCCACTCGTGTACTTTCAGACAGGCATTTTGGTGGCAGAAGCAAAAACCCCTCAGGGCTTGCTCTTCAGCATTACCAGGTCAGTGAAAGAAAATGAGACCTTTTGTAATAAAAGATTTTTCAGAAAGGTCTTTTCCCTGATAGAAAAAGGCTTTTTTAGAGGTTGTTTTTTTTGTTTTTTGTTTTTTTTTCTTTTTTTTTTTTTTTTTTGTCAGCCGTGGACACTTCGCAACCCCACCTACTGACTTGGGGATGCAGTCACCAACTCTGGGATGCAATCAGGCAGGCAACTGTTGCCTTTCTCACTGGTCCTGCATCTCCCCTATCTGGGGTCTCTGAGGCTCTGTATGCACTCTTCTAAGTGTTTATGGCTGGGCTTGCTGCAGGGGATTTTGGCTGCCATTTTTTCTAATAATGGCTGGAAAGAGAGATAGGACTAGCAAAGAGAATTTGCCCTGTTCCAATAGGTTTTTTGCTTTTTCTTAGAGAAGTTACAAGTGACTTTCACATACTGATTGATTTTTACTTCCAGGTGAGCTAAAGCTTTGCCCTTACAGAAAGAGAAAAATCTGAGAAAGAAAAACTTAAAAAGCTTTTAGTATTTTAGAGAGAGATTAAGAAGATTTTTCTAAGACCTCTTTTCTCCTTGGTTTCATGGCCAGATGGAAAGTAATTTTGATTGTATGATGTTTTCATACAGTGGCAGCATCAACGAGTGAAAATTTTTATTTCACCTATATCTGCCTCAGGAAAATTCTTTCCTCTGCCACCTAGGACTCAGAATTTAAGCTGTTCACAGGCCAAAAGCTTCCATTGGAATCTTTTTCTGCCCAGTTTTTCCTAATCTTTGATAGATTTTTTTCTAATTCTTCCCAGGATTTTGCATTCATAACCCCATAGTTGGAAAATCAAGGACATCATTCCTCTGTCTAGTTGCTTATCATATCCTAATTTTTCTTAAACTATATTCCTAACTCAATATTTCTTTATACTATTATTCTATTAAATTTTTTCTTTAATTTTTATAGACAGAAATTAAAAGAGAGAGGAAAAGAAAGAAACCTAGACATAGTGAAATATAACTGCAGCCTGACTTCTTAACTTTGGCATTTCACTGCTCAACTAGACTCCAGAGAACAAAATGCAGTTGCTGTTATCATTTCCTTATTTTGGAATGCCTTACGCCCACCACACCCACTTTCTCCTTTCATCAAGTCTCTGGATCGCTTGTTCCTTGACACCATTTGTGGGACACCAGCTCTCACTTTCCCCCAGGGAACTCTTGAGGAAAGAGAAATAAGAGCATTAGGTAGAAGGACAAAGGGGGGAGAAACAGATAGAAACACAAGATAGCCTTGGGAGGGTCTGGATCCTTATCCACCAGCCCCTCTCGTCTCTTCTAAATGGAATTTTATAGGAATGCCAAAGGGTGGAGCAAAAGACCTCCCTCTAGCACAGCCAAGTGCAGACCCTTCCAATCACCTAGTAACCATGCACTTGATCAAGCAATCCTCCAATACAGCCCTGCTGGGTAAAGCAAGCTCAGATCTCACAAGGAAACTTTCTGGGCCTCCACAGTGTGATTATAAAAGAAAGTAAACAATAGCAAATTGTGGGGATCTATTTGAATTAATTTTCAATGAAATTCATATTCAGTATAAGGTGGCTATTAAAGAATCAGCACATTTAACAGTCATTGGTAAAGCCATTTATTTGAATGTTAAACTAAACTTTCTGTTTTAGTGCCATACTGAAGTTGCTGCTTTTTATTTTTCTTGGATATTAACTCAAATGAACAGAGTAATTACATTAAAAAGTAAATTTTTGCATAGGGTTAAGGCTTCCTGGCTTTCTCTTCATCCACTTTGGAATATCTATTGCTGTTGTCCTTGTTCAACTCATGTTTAGGCAGTCATGCTGATGACAATTTATGAGTATAGTTTTTTACATTATTAGGAGACATAGTCTCACAGCAATTTCCCAGATCTCTAGCTCTTAAAAATTTTCTTCCCCCTCTTCTACTCTGTTCCCCAAGGCTTAGGTATAAGAATTGTATTTTCTTTTATTCCATGCTTTTTCTTTCTTTAACTGAAAATAGATTTTTTCCATACAATGTATTCTGATTATAGTTTCCTCTTCCTCAATTCCTCTGAGATTCCCTCTACCTTCCCTCCCATTGGAATCCACACCCTCTATGTCTCTAGCTATAAAACAAACTGGCATAGCAAGCATGATAAAATAAGATAAAAGCAAACACAAACAAACCACAATAGGACAAAACAAAAAGAAAGAGAAGCCAAAGGAAAAGCACATGATACACAGTAGATAAAGAGTCATGCATAGAATGTGATCCACAACTTTGCATTTTGGTTGGTTGTGCTTTCCTGTAATCATCTTCATTTGTTTCAAGGAGAAGTCCCCTTGATGAAAGGTGAGGACCATACTTATCTGTGGGGATAAGGACAACTATTTGAGTGTTGTTAGGAATTACGCTGGTTTAGTAAAGTTGTAGTTGTAGATTCTCCTCCAATATATGTTACTTTACCAGCCCCTAGTAATTGGCAAAGTTTTCAGTACCAGGGAAAGATCTCCCTCTTGTTGAGCTGGTTTTATGTCCAATAAGAGAGCTATTGGTCACTACCAAGATTTGGTCTGGCAAATGTGGAATTCTGAGAGCTAGAAAAATTTTCTTCCCCAGGGAAGAGCACACCAACTGTCTTCATATTGTGATATGACCAGTCCTTAAAACATGCATATAAGTTACATTAGTTACATTATATAGACTGAGTAGGTTTTGTGTGTGTGTGTGTGTGTGTGTGTGTGTGTGTATTGGCTTGCAAAGGCTCATACACACATACACAAGAAGACCACTTGTACCAGTAAGTTTGTTCTTTTTAACGTATGTCCAGAGAATCAAACCCAGTTTCTCAGGCTGCCAACAAATGCTACAAGATGCACAAATATGAAGTTGGAATTCAGCTTACTATGTCCAAGTTATATCTGGAAGAAGCCAAAGGATTTTCCTGAGGATAAAGCCAAGGCTTAAGGAGTCTTGGTGATATTGGCTTTTGAATACTAGCTGTTTCCCACAATGATTTTCTCACATGCTATTGTAGCGTTTCCATTCCAAGAATAGTGTGGTTGAGTGTTCATTGGGCACAATTTCACTATACAATTAAAGTATTTGAATAATATCTCCCGACTGTGCTAACAACAGTCACACAGCCATCCCCTAACTTCACTTCTTTCTTTAATTCTTGTCATTAGCAACATCTGGCCAAGTTCACATCTGGATGAAATTATCTTACCTAAAATACTTCCTGGACTTTCTAAGTACAGACCATAGAAGAGTAACATCCAAACTATCTTTTAGAAAAGACAGGCAGATGTACTATTTAAGCTTAATTTTCCTCTCTTTTAAAGGCTGTCTTTAGATCTAGATCTCTCTCTAACAATTTAGTCAAAACTAAAAGACTTTTACATACCAGGTACATCAAACTGTGAAGCAGGTTGCCTACCTACCAAGCAGACTTGCCCCACCTGACCAGAAAATAATGGAAGAAGAAGACTGTGGATTGTATGTTTATTTAAACTAGACTGGGGAGAGAGGGAGTGATGAAGAGAAAGAGAGAAACAAGATGGAAAATGGAAGAACAAATTGAGGAGGAACTGGATGGAAAAGAGCTAAATTGGTAAGAACTAGATGGAAGAATTGAGATAGAACCTAGAAAGAAGAATAGAAAAAAATGTAGAGAGAAATCAGGCAAGAAAGGAGCTAAGTATGAGAGCAGAAAAGAAACTGTATATATAGAGAGAACTGACTCTGACGAATAAATGGACTAAATAATTTTGTGTATGTAGAATTATTTGAGAATCCCTCAGGTTAATTAATCTCTTTAGGTAACATCTCTTCTAGGACTCTGGGAAAAGACTATAGAGGAACTGGAACCCAAAAGGCTTTGATAAACAAATACATTTACCAGCTGAGCTGTCCCTCAAGCCTGAGAATTTTAAAATATAATAATATTCTTGTTTTAATTTTACAGACCTCAGATACTTTGTAGTCAGCTAATTTGGCTATCATGTCCAGCAAACACTTTTTTATTAAGTAGGAGTACTTAATTTGTCTCAACTAGAAAGTTTGTCTCCTACTTTTTATATCTTATTGTCATCTTATGTAATGAACATAAAGTCTTACTGTAAACTAGATGTCATTGTCATTAATGAGTAGTATTTATCACAAATTTGTGCCATTACTATCTCATACATTGTTTAATTATTGAGTTAGTGCTAAACAATTTAAAACTTAAATATTATTTCATAGTATGTTATTGACATTATTATCTAATATACAAGTGAAGATTAACTATGTGGGAATTCATTATGAGACTAAAGACATTGTTTTACCCATGGATTTAAAATATATATACATATATTTTATACATATACACATTACGTGTTCATGTGTTCATAATGTAGAAAGTAATAGCAAGATGAATAGGGAATGAATTGATTGCAACATATTTCCCTCTCTACCATCTGCACATGCCTAGTAGTATAAAAGCAACAAATGTACAGGACACACTCAAGAATAAATTTGAATTTAAAGTATTTTTCTACATAAGTCATTGGACTGACCACAGAAATTGGTAGACTAGCTCCAGAACTTCAGTTATAGCTTCTGTCTTCCAATGACTGAGAGATACTTAAAGAAATGTTCAACATCCTTAGTCATTGAAAAGAAATCTGTTCTTATTTACAGAAATAAAAAGAAAAATTCTAAATTATTATATTGAGTAGTCTATGATCATCTTCATGTAAAATGTTATAAATAGGAACTGAGAAGTTGTTTTCCACAAGCATGTTGAAGAAGAAGCTTAAAAGAAGTAACTCTTTTCTGAATTTCGGTCCCTTTCTTCCACAACATGCCACCAGCCTGAATATTTTTCCCCCAAACAAGCTCTTTGTTATTTCAAGTCTAAATATATGTTTTGAGAAATATTTCCACACAAGAGCAATTGAATGGTAGTGGGTGGTGGTGAGAGATCATGTTAGAATTGTACAAGTACAGCAGAAGTATGCACAAGGCAAATAGGTCTTAAGTTAGAATGCTGAGGACATTTCTTAAGGTAATAACCTCTTCAGTGTCTTCAGCCGCATGATAACTGATGTGACATTATTCATCTGATGTATGTAAATTGTTTTAAATATGATTTTTTTCTTTATTATTATGTGTTTTAAATTTTATACATCAGCCATAGTTCCCCTGTCCTCCCCCCTCCCGCCCCACCCCCACCTTCCCCTCAGCCCCTCCCCTCCATTCCCATGTCCTTCAAGATCAAGGCACCCCTAGGATTCATTTAAACATGGTGGATACAGTACAGGCAGGACCTGTCACCTCCTTCCAGACTGAGCAAAGTGTCCCTGTGTAAGCCCAAGGTTTCAAACAGCCAGCTCATGCACTAAGGACAGATCCTGGTCCCACAGATTGGGTGCCTCCCAAACAGATCAAGTTATCCAATTGTCTCACCTATCCAGAGGTTCTGATCTAGCTAGGGGCTCCACAGCCATTGGTTCATAATTCATGTGCTTCCATTCATTTGGCTATTTGTCCCTGAGCTTTTTGCAATCTTGGAATCAACCATTCACACTCTTGCAGACCCTCCTCTTTCTTGACAGTGGGACACCTGGAGCTCCATCTTGGGCCTGGCTGAGGATCTCTGCATCCACTTCCATCAGTTATTGGATGAGAGTTCCAAGATGACTGTAAGGGTGTTTGACCATCTGATTACCAGACTAGGTCAGATCAGGCTTTCTCTTGACCATTGCCAGCAGTCTATAGAGTATCATTGTGGATTTTTGGGGATTTCTCTAGCACTCTGCCTATTCCTGTTCTCATGTGGTCTTTATTTATCATGGTCTGTTATTCCTTGTTCCCCCGATTTGTTCTTGATCCAGCTGGGATATCCTGTTCCCCTAAGCTTTCTTTCCCTCAAATCTTGCCCTTCATTACTCCCACTGTCATCCAGGTTGTTCCTGTAGATCTCATCCATTTCTCTGTTATGGGGTGATCCTTGGGTCTTTCCTAGGGTTCCGTTTTCTAGGTAGTCTCCCTGTAGTTGTGTAGCAGTCTTGTCATCTTTGTTTTACATCTAGTATCCTCCTATGAGTGAGTACATACCATGTTTGTCCTTCTTAGTCTGGGTTACCTCACTCAGGATGATTTTTTCTAGATCCATCCATTTGCCTGCAAACCTCATGATGTCATTGTTTTTCTCTGCTGATTAGTACTCCATTGTGTATATGTACCATATTTTCTTTATCCATTCTTCAGTTGAAGTGCATCTAGGTTGTTTCCAGGTTCTGGCTATTGCAAACAATGCTGATATGAACATAGCTGCGCAAATGCCCTTGTGGTATGATTGAGCCTTCCTTGGGTATATGCCCAAAAGTGCTACAGCTGGGTCTTGGGAGAGATAGATTCCCAATTTTCTAAGGAATCACTATATTGATTTCTAAAGTGGCTGTACAAGCTTCCATTCCCACCAGCAGTGGAGGAGAGTTTCCCCTTGCTCCACATCCTCTCCAGCATAAGCTGTCTTGTGTGTTTTTTATTTTAGCCATTCTGACAGGTGTAAGGTGGTATCTCAGAGTCGTTTTGATTTGCATTTCCTGAATAATTAGGGATGTTGAGCAATTCCTTAAATGTCTTTCAGCCATTTGAGATTCCTCCATTGAGAATTCTCTGTTTAGTTCTATAGACCATTTCTTAATTGGACTGTTGGGCATTTTGATGTCTAATTTCTCAAGTTCTTTATATATTCTGGATATCAGCCCTCTGTCAGATGTGTGGTTAGTGAAGACCTTTTCCAATTCTGTAGGCTGTTGCTTTATCTTGTTGACCCTGTCCTTTGCTCTACAAAAGCTTCTCAGTTTCAACAGGTCTGATTGATTGATTGTTTCTCTCAGTGTCTGTGCTACTGGTGTTATATTTAGAAAGTGATCTCCGGTGCCAATGCATTCAACAGTACTTCCTATTTTCTCTTATATCAGGTTCAGAGTAGCTGGATTTATGTTGAGGCCTTTGATCCACTTGTTAATTGTTGCTCTCAGTATCTATGCTATTGGAATTATAGTTAGTAAGTGGTCTCCTCTGCCAATGTGTTCAAGACTACTTCCCACTTTTATTCTACTAGGTTCAGTGTAACTGGATTGTTGTTGAAGTCTTTGGTCTGCTTGGACTTGAGTTTTGTGCATAGTGATAGATATGGATCTATTTGGATTCTTTTTTTGTTTTTGTTATTCATTGTATTTGTGTTTTAATTTTAGACATCAGCCATGTATTCCCCTGTCCTCCCCACTCCCATCCCCACCCTCACCTTCCCCCCTGCCCCTCCCCTCCATTCCCATCTCCTCCAGGGCCAAGACTCCCCTGGGGATTCATTTAAGCCTGGTAGATTAAGTACAGGCAGGTCCAGTCCCCTCATTCCAGGCTGAGCAAGTGTCCCTGTGTAAGCCCAAGGTTCCAAATAGCCAGCTCATGCACTAAGGACAGGTCCCAGTCCCACAGCCTGGGTGCCTCCCAAGCAGATCAAGCTATTCAATTGTCTCACTTATCCAGAGGGCCTGATCCAGCTGGGGGCTCCAGTTCAGCTGTTAAATGCTAGGCTCACAACCAAAAATATTTGGATTCTTCTACATATAGATATCCAGTATGCCAGCACCATTTGTTGAAGACTCTTTCTTTTCTTCATTGTATAATTTTGGCTGTTTGTAGTAAAATATCAGGTGTTTGTAGGTGTGGGGATTAATGTCAGTATTTTCAATTTGATTCCACTGATCAATGTGTCTCATTTTAATATCAATACCAAGCTAGGTTTTTTTTTTTTTTTTTTTTTTTTTTTTTTGTTTTTTTTTTTTGCTATGTTGATCCTACCTATGCACAAAAATGGGGGGAATCTTTTCATTTTCTGATTTCTTCTTCAAGTTCTTTCTTTAAAGGCATACAGTTCTCATCATAAAGGTCTTTCACATGCTTAGTTAGAACTACCCCAAGATATTTTATTTTATTTTTGGCTATTGTGAAGGGTGATGTTTCTCTAATTTATTTCTCAGCCTATTTATCATTTATATATAGGAGGGCTACTGATTTTTTTTAGTTAATCTTGTATCCTGCCATATTATTGATACATTTCTCAGCTATAGGAGTTCTGTGGTACGATTTTTGGTGTCATTTATATATACTAGCCTATCATCTGTAAATAGTGAAAGTTTGACTTCTTCTTTTCCAATTTGCATCCCTTGAAAAGAAGAAATGGAATGGATAGGTATAAGATAGTATGGTAGATTATTGTATATACTAGTAAACAAATTTAGTAAAATAGCAGCCTTAGATAATTTGTACTGTTATGGATTCGTATATGTTGACACAAATGCTGTGGGATATTCTGTATGTCAAATGTGTTGCTCTGATTGGTTAAAATAAATAAAGTGCTGATTGGCCAGTAGCCAGGCAGGAAGGATAGGGTAGGCAGGACAAGGAAGAAGAGAAGACTGGGAACAGGAAGGCTGGGAAAGACACTGCCATCCGCCGCCATGACAAGATATAAGGTACTGGTAAGCCATGAGCCATGTGGCAAAGTATAGATTAATAGAAATGGGTTAATTTAAGATAGAAAAAGTGGATAACAGGAAGCCTGCCACAGCCATACAGTTTTTAAACAATGTAAGTTTCTGTGTGTTTACTTGGTTGGTTCTGAGTGTCGATGGGCCTGGCAGGTGAAAGAGATTTGTCCTGACTGTGGGCCAGGCAGGAAAACTCCAACTACATACAAATGTAAGATATTTTTATATTCCTGTTTAAGATGATTTGTATATTGATAAAAATACAGAACTGTATTTGTTATAATGTACATATATTTCTACTCTTATTTGAAATATTTGTATATTGATACAAATGTAAATTTGTATCTGTCATACTGCATGCATGTTCTACTCCTCTTTAGGATATCTTGTATATTGATATATATTTAAGATTATTATCATATTGCATATTGCACTATACATCCCAACCTCTGTTATAAATATCCTGTGTATTGTCACAATTTTGAAGACATCATCCTTTACCATACATTTGCTTACAGACTGTTTACCTTGTTTACATGAAGCCTTAGTCCTTTGGTTAATTAGGTAGATAAGACATAGATTTGTAGTCACCTATGCTTATCATCTCTATAGTTATATTAGTTAGGTTATCCAGATTCACAAATAACATAGGACAGATGGACAGGTAGTCTTCAAACATTTCATGTACCTAGAGAATATGGCATTTGAATAACTTAGAATTCTATTGACATGAGACATAATTGCTCCTGGCAGCACCAATTTGATCCGGAGAGAACAGAACATTGGGCTTCTAAGACATTTCCATTTAGAAGTTTGTCTTCTTGGCACAAAATGGCCTACTGGTCAAAGAACTGCCCTTGCATCAACAGCTGACAATACAAATGCTGTCCTTCTGGACAAGCAGGACACAAGGAAAAGTGACTTCTGAACTCTGCCAACACAGGGTAAGATGGTCTTTCAGAATTTCTGCTTCTGAAAATTGTCTGTCAGATACTCTAGGTCTGTAGCCAGTTTTAATGCACCAACAATGCTGAGAAACATTAGGTGACTGTCCAGGCTGCCAGCTGTCTCTGTCTACTCTTGCAAGATTCCCAAAAGTTGCTTGCATCCATCTTCCATTTCTCAGTTACCATTATATTCTTTCTCAGGTCTTGGATATGATTGAAGACTAGCAGTTATAGTTACAACTTATCTTAGATAGAACATATTAAATATTAGATTCAGGTTCTTTAGGATAGGACATACCTGCTGGGATGATCTTTGTATCATGTCATTTACACATGCTCTAGATTTCTCTGGATTTTAGTATGAGCTTCTTACTTGATATTGTTCGCATTGGTTGTACTTCCATCTTTTTTAGGTCATTATCCCTCATTACTCTTGGACAATATTTGATAACCATTCCTTTGTAGATAGTCTTGTATTAGGTTAGAACCTACTTATTTAGACAAAAGGGGTAGATGTAGTGGGTAGCCATTCCAGCTTTCATCTGGAAGTTCCAACCCCCATTGAGGCTACAAGGCAGGGCTGAGAGAGGACCCTGAAGATGTGATAGCTGGATGCACCAGTGCGCTTGGTTCCAGGGTCCTGGATGCTGTAGGTAGACTGAGCAGAGTTCTGCAGAGAACACTGATGGATTGCACTACACCTTTCCCAGACCCTGTTACCTATCTCTTCACTTTTAAGTTAACCCATAAAATAAATCTCCCTTTTAACTACGAGGAGTAGCATTAATAATTTCACCAATAGATCTCCCTTTGTTGTATTGTTCTAGCTAGAACTTCGAGGACTACATTGAATAAGTGTGGAAAGAGTAGACAGCCTTACCTTGTTCCTAATTTTAGTAGAATTGCTTTGAGTTTCTCTCCATTTAATTTGATATTGACAGTCACCTTGCTGTAAATTGCCTTTGTTATGTTTAGGTGTCTTCCTTGTATTCATGATCTTTCCAAGATCTGTATAATGAGTGATTTGAACTTTAGTAATGTTTCTTTTATAAATATAGGTGCCCTTGTATTTGGGGAATAATTGTTAAGAATTGAGACTTCATCTTGCTGGATTTTTCCTGTGCTGAATATGAAACGCTCTTCTTCATCTCTTTTGATTGATTTTAGTTTGAAGACTATTTTGTTAGATATTAGGATAGCTACACCAGCTTGTTTCTTAAGTCCATTTTATTAGAAAGTTTTTTTTCCCTAACCCTTTACTCTGAGGTAATATCTGTCTTTGAGGATGAGGTGTGTTTCTTGTATGCAGCAGAAGGATGGGTTCTGCTTTTGTATCCATTCTGTTATCCTGTGTCTTTTTACAGGCTAATTGAGTCCATTGATATTAAGGGATATTAATGACCAATGATTATTAATTTCTGATATTTTTTGGTGGTAGTGTGTGTGTATGTTTCCTTTCTTTTGAGTTTGCTCGTTAGAGATGATCTATGGTTTGTGTGTTTGTGGTTACAGCTAACTTCCTTGAGTTGGAGTTTTCTTTCTACTTCCTGTAGGCTTCTGTTTGTGGATATGTAATGTTTAAATCTGGTTTTGTCATAGAATACCTTGTTTTCTCCATCTATGTGCTGGAAAGCTTTTCTGGGTATAGTAGTCTGTGCTGGCATCCATGGTCTCTTAGTATCTGCAGCACTTCTGTGCAGGACCTTCTGGCTTTCAGAGTTTCCCTTGAGAAGTCAGGTGTAATTTTGATAGGTCTGTCTTTATATGTTTCTTGACATTTTTCATTTGTTGCTTGTAATATTCTTTCTTTATTCTGTATGTTTAGTGTTTTGACTATTATGTGACAAGGGAATTATTTTTGTGATCCAGTCTATTTGTTGTTCTGTGTGCTTCTTGTACCTTTATAAGCATGTTTTTCTTTAGTTTGGGAAAGTTTTCTACTATAACATTTTAAATATAGTTTTTGTGCATTTGAGCTGGAATTCTTCTCCTTCTTCTATCTGTATTATTCTTAGGTTTTGTCTTTTCATGGTGTCCCAGATTTCTTGAATGTTTCATCTTAAAAATTTGCTGGATTTAACATTTTCTTTGACTGATGAATCTATTTCCTCTATTGGATCCTCAGCGCCTGACATTCTCTCTTCCATTTCTTGTATTCTGTTGGTTATGCTTGCCTCTGTAGATTCTGTTCATTTACTCAGATTGTCCTTTCCTGAATTCCCTTAGTTTGTGTTCCCTTTATTGCCTCTATGTCAATTTACAAGTCTTGAACTGTTTCCCTCACCTGTTTGATTGCCCCCCTCCTTGAGTTTCTTGACTTTCTTTAAGAGATTTCTTGATTTCCTCCTATTTTTGTTTGTCTTTTCCTCCATTTCTTTTAGGAATTTTTTTCATTCCCTCTTTTAGGGCCCCTATCAACTTCATAAAGTTGTTTTTAAGGTCGTTTTCTTCTGGGTTATCTGCTTTGGGATGTTCCATTCTTGTTATTGTATGATCCCTAGGTGGTGAGGTGTTGCTCTTTGCATTGTTTAATTTGTTCTTACGCCGCCATCTACCCATTTCTTCCTTTTAATATGAATAGTGGAGCTTCAAATTGCTCTTCTTCCCAATCTGTGCAGAGTGTGTGCATGATTGGCCCTGGTGATCACAGGTATAGCTGGGGCTAGTTGGCTTGGAGAGGAGGTTGGGGAGGAAGCTGCTGCCAGGTATGGGGCTCCAATGGCTGGGGTGAGGGGATTAATATGTGCCCCCAGGGCCTAGGGGCTAGAGAATTGGGCTGACCAGTTAGGACATAGGGGCTTTACCTGTTCCTAATCCGTGTAGGATGGGTGTATGGCTCCCCAAGTTTCTATATTCTAAGGAGAAACAGAGATTCCATGTCTTTGCATACTTTGTGGTAAAATTAGGCCTGGACATCAGCAGAAACATCTGCACAAGAATGTTTCTCACTGTGTCTACCTAAGCAAATTAGCATCTTAAGCAAGTTTAGCAGGCTGAATTTGTTTATTGTCTCCCCCACATTCAGAGTAATGTCCAAGGATTGGCATCACTGTGTTAGTCTCTAGATGTCTTCTTGTTCTATCAGTATGAGATCTCTTCCAATCTTCTGATCATGTAGATACTGAAAGGCACTAGAGGACATTTTGGGACTCCTGCCTTGTCTTTCATGAATGAATGAATATTGAAATCAGTGTGAGCATTTTAACTCTGTTTCTCCTTCCTGCCTTTATTTTGTTCCCAGCTACATTTAAGAGAATGTATGTGAAAACAAGTTGTAGGTTGAGGCAGATTCAGATTTTGTTTAATAGCTGGGGTGCTGACTTTCACAAAACAACAGCACGGAAGGAGGAGTGAAGTTCTGGAAAATCTCGGCTGCTTCTCTCTATTTCACAGGTCTGATTATGGAAGTTGCTCTCCTTCAAAGAGATTTGCACTTTCAGGTATTTGTTGCATTTAACATTCCTCTGTTCTCAGATTTCCAAGGAAACCATACTTTTCTTACTTACACAAATTCAAAAATTTGTTAGGGAAAGTACATTTCTTTCAAATTCTTCACTTTTACCCTTGGATTAGAATATATTCTTCATTATTTTACACTTACTTTTTGACTGACTTTTTCACTTATTAGTTAGTTAGTCAGAATAAAGTATGTCAAATAGAAAATCACACATCTTTTCATTTCAGTGCTTTAATGGAAATGCTGCTTGAAACTCTAACACTTAGGGTTGGTTGTTACTGAAAAATTGTTAACAAAGCATTGGAAGAATCAATTTGTAAGTTCTATAAATATACTGGGGAGCTCTCTCTATTAGCAAAAATATACCATCAAATGAGTTTTTGTTTTTTGTTTTCTCTGAGACAGGATTTCTCTGTGTAGCTTTGCGCCTTTCCTGGAACTCACTTTGTAGACCAGGCTGGCCTTGAACTCACTCAAATGAGTTTTTTCAGTTACATAAAAAGAAGTAATGGAGTGATAATTTATCTTCTCAGGATGAATCCTAAGAAGTCATTTACTACTGCATTTGAGGTGTAGAGTATTTATCAATGATTGCCTTATACCACTTCATCCTTGGAGGTTCTTGTTATGCCCACTAATCTTTCATTTGCATCTTGATCTTTGATTCTTCTCTCCAAGACTATTTAAACACATCATCAGCCTCTCTTAGTATATTGCCTTCAACATTTTTTTTAAAAAGTATAAAAGAAAAGACATTTCCTGTTATCATTTCTTTCTATAATCATACTAAATAACCCTAAATGTTATTTTTATAGCATTAACTTCCTTTAGAAATGATGTTAGATCTGCAAGGTATGAAGACATCAGGTGAGGGATAGAAATTCTAAAAGATATGTACTTATTAAAATAACATTTTATATTCCTAATTTGTAGCTATAAAATCATGTATTCATTCACTGATTATTTTATACTAGGTATAATACTAAATTGACTATGATAGATTGCTTGAAATAATTTTGAAATAATTCTCAGAAAAGATATGTAATGTGAGGTAATATTATCAAAATCCTTGCCTTACAGAAAATTAAACTGGATAGAGAAAAGAAAGAACTCACCTGTGTTCAAGAAGCTTATATTACAGTGAGTTAGTCATTTTCGTGTTCTCTAAAGTGTAAAATTATGGCTAATGTAATATCCTGCTTTCATTGATGAAAAACTATAATCAATAATAGATCAGTAAAATATTAATTAGATGTAAGCTGTGGGCTTAATTTAGTCCTTTCAAAGAAATAATAAAGATTTGCTCTTAATCCGTTTGACTTCACTGGGAATTCATGAAGTTATGAAAAATTGCATTCATTTCTGCTCATTAGGTCAAATGGAAAAGTTACATTTTATGTGATTTGAATACTTCATTTCAGAAGAAAGAATGAAGTCAATTCATTAATTCTTTCTACATGTCATTGATTATTATGATATCTAGTGATAAAGCCGGTAGAACTTATACTATCAGTTATTTATTGAAAAAGGCAAAACAGAATAGGAATCTAATATTTAAAATTTGAACCATGAAGTGGCGTGGAAATAGTGATTATTATTAATGTGATATTTATTATTATTATTATTGTTGTGGTTGTGGTTGTTGTTTTATTTCCATTAAACACCTACAG
Organism: Onychomys torridus; assembly: GCF_903995425.1. Lineage (NCBI taxonomy): Eukaryota > Metazoa > Chordata > Mammalia > Rodentia > Cricetidae > Onychomys > Onychomys torridus. The sequence goes on from NC_050448.1 coordinate 24,908,267, forward strand.
TGATGAGGAAACAGAAAAAGAAATTCCATGTGTCAAACCTTCCAAAATTTGAATCCATGAAGATCCTCTATAGAACTGTCTTGCTAGATGTGGGGGCTTTTACTCTGAGAAAGGCAAGGATTCCCAAATTTTGAAATTAAATCATAGACTTAAATTCTTGTAATATTTGTAATGAAATCTTCTTAATACCCATTCAATGAAGTCATATGGAACTTCTAAAAGTATAAGATGCTAAATTGAGTACCAAGCTACTCCTAGAACATGCAGTAAATTTAATTACTCATAAAATAATGAGAACATCCTGTTTTTGAAATAGTACTGCTGTTGAGTAAAATATATAATTTTATAATTTGGAGTTTTAGAGTGCCATTTTATTCCCTATTCTATAACCAACTCCCAAATTAAGCTTGTGTAAGTAATTAACCTCTGTGTGACCAAGTTTGCTCATCTCTGAAACAGAAACAGTAATTATTACTGCCTACCCTGTAGGCATAGAGTGAAAATTAATGAGATAGTTTTAACGTGAAATATTTGACAGGCATTTTATATTTATAACCCTCTAATACCCATGCTACTTGTCTTATTTTCATGATATACATGAAGAGCAAATGCTTTTTTAAATGTTTATTTATTTATATCTATATTTTTACTGATTATCACTAGCAAAAATCTAGTTTCATGAAAACTAAGAGTGGAATTGTTGCAATAATTTTATGGATGCTTACAATTTATGGTGTTTTGTATGTGTGCTGTCTCCTTTTATATGGATGGTACTAAGTATTGACCTATAGCCTTGTGAATATGTTGTGCCTTCCACTCTATCTTTGAGCTATGTTTATATTACTTATATGCATACTTCAAGATGGAAATTGTTTGAAGAAATGGATTTTGTTTTCTAAAAGTTCAAAATTATGTTTTATGCAATTTTTAGGTCAATAATTAAAAGAAAAAGATGCTTCATTATTTTAAAGACAAACTCTACTCCCTTTGCACATTAGGTATGCTGGATATGATACTGCTTTCTTGGAAGATTGACTTGTGTTTCTATTGGGGGCTTAGCAGCAATCTCAGTGGATACAAACCCAATTGATACCAGAAAAACTCTCTCAAAATTAACTTCTAAAAATGCTTCTAAGTATTAGCAGTAATCTTTGGTGGAATGAACATGAATATATTTCAAAATTACTGCAATGTATTGCATAGCTTCCTAATATGTGCTGACACCATGACCAAGGCAACTCTTATAAAAGAAACCACACCTTCTAATCTTTTCTACATAGTTCACCAGCTAGGTACAAAACATTCAAATATATGGACTTATGGAGGTGCTTTACACATAGACCACCTCAGTGAGTTAACACTGTGGCTTCTGCCCATCATTCATGGTTCCTCTGCTTTAACGGAATCTTGCCTGAGACTTGAATCGCAAAGAGGTAAGGCACTAGAGTCTGGAATAAATGAGAAATTTTAAGAAAAATTAAACAGAAAACAGAGTGTATTAAATTCAAGTTTTGAATTTTTTGTTGTTTGCATGTTTGTATATGTGTCTGTGTGTATTTGTGTTTACTATATGAAAATCTATAGCTTCTTATTTATCTCAATTTTACTATAATATCTTCCAATAGTAATGTTTACACAAAAGATGCCTGATGGGTGAATGATTTAACCTCTAAATGTATGCTTTCTCGCATGTTTGTTGACTTTTATGACATTTTCAACATAAATACGTATTTAATATCAGTGACTACTTAAAAGTACTCCTTTTTAAAGGCACAGAAGCATCCACTTCAAAAATATATACTTTAGATTTGATAATGTGCACAAAGATAATTCTTTAGATAACACTGACGTAGTTGTTGGAAGCTGAATATATTGGAATATATTGAATATGTTGGAAGTCTAATATATTGAGAAGGCATGGCGTGAGATTGAAGTCCTAGCTCCGTGAGCCAGGTAATTTACTTATTGATCCAGGTTGACTCCTGTCAATCATATTTCCCATCAATTGATGCTTCGATCAGAACAGAAAGTTTAGTCCTTCCCATAAAACATGATTCAGCCAGCTTGTGAATGGGAGATGCCTCTAAAAACTAACTAGATGTTAAGAAAGTAAGGTTTTGAGAGATGTAAGAAATGCACTACAGTGGTTTAAATGAAGGAGACTGGCAGTTGTACACAAGTGGAAATAGGAGGGACAAGGACATTGTGTATGTTCCACTAATTTTTTCTGTGAATATAAAATTGTTGGATATATAAAGCTCAGTTAATCAAAGAAATATGTCACAAGAGTATCTGGACAAATTAAGTGATAAAATCACAAATGTCACAATAAGTCTGAAATTATGTTTTCAAAACTGCCTCATCTTCTAACAATTTGGTGGGTTGTATTTGTATTTTAATTTCAGCTAGTTGTTTTTAGGGCTGAAGATAATAGTAATTTTAATACTTAACATTCTGATTCTATGATTTTAACATGTCTTCCTCCTACTTTTTCTGTTCTATTTTGAAGAGAAATTATGGAAAAATGTATTTAAATGATTTGTACTTTATTAATAACCAAAATGTATGCTAAAACGAATTCAAAAAAATTAGAGAGAGTTAACAGAAGAAATGCAATTAAAGAATTTCCTGAATATTATTTGTGATTATTTTGAAAAAAAATTGGAATGAATTTTCCATTGGGACTCTCACCTGAAGGAAGTGAAAGCAGTATGGATGCTATATACATGATACTTGCAGGAGATCTATGAGTTGCAATTAAATCTGACATTAAGAGTGAGATTCTGTTTAAAAAAAGAAAAAGAATAGGATGAATGTCATGTTTAATTATGTAAAATTTTTATGTATTCAACAAATTATTAATTATTATTATTAGCAATTAGATATGAGTGCAATAATACTTTATAGAAATATACAATGATGTGTTAAATTTGTAGGAAAATGTATAAAAGCTGACCCAATATGAAGTTAGTCACATAGAAGCATGGAAATTAATATCTGAAGAGAATATAGTTTTTAAAAGTAAAAAAAGTTTCATATTATTTCGCTGAAATATATCACAATGACAGAGTATTATTCTAATAATAGTAATCTAGTACAACTTATGGTAGTAAAATAATGAAATAGTGAAGGACATGCTAACATTCATAGCACTGCTAACAAAGGAGCAAAGATCACTGAATATGTTGGTGAAGATGAATACAGATTTATTTGCACATAACCTATGACGTAACTTAAGCTATGGGAACTTAAATATAAAAACATAAATTCAGGGAAATGAGGTAATATGAATAAATATTTCTTTAAATATCCTCATGAATAAAAAATGGAAACTAAAAAGAGGCACTGATGCATTATCTACATAGAAAATAGATTAAATCATGGCTTTAAAAGTTCAGTCAATTAAGGAAAAATAATTGATGAACCTGAAAAGAAAAATAATATTTCAAGTAATATATTCTCAGATATGATAAATGAAATGGTGAAGGTAAAGGAAATTATAAGATTATGACAAGATTTCTATTACACTTCAAAGTATACCTAAGCATCTAAAGACTCCTTTATTGTATCAGTCACTCCTTCCCTTTTATCAGTGATGAGCAGGAATTCCATGCATTGCACCATAATCTTCCCTTTTTTTTTGTTTTTTGTTTGTTTGTTTGTTTGTTTTTCAAGACAGGGTTTCTCTGTGTAGCTTTGTGCCTTTCCTAAAACTCATTTGGTAGCCCAGGCAGGCCTCAAACTCATAGAGATCCACCTGGCTCTGCCTCCCAAGTGCTGGGATTAAAGACCTGCATCACCACTGCCTGGCCAATGAACAATCAAGTTTTTCAAGATCCTTCTTTTAAAGATTTATTATGTATACAGTCTTCTGCATGACTGCAGGCCAGAAGAGGGCACCAGGTCTCATTACAGATGGTTGTGAGCCACCATGTGGGTGCTGGGAATTGAACTCAGGACCTTTGGAAGAGCAGCCAGTGTTCTTAACCTCTGAGCCATCTCTCCAGCTGCCTTTTGTTAATATGATGACTTCTTAGTTGTTTTCAAAACATAGTCATGCATCTAAAGTTGTTATGGAATTTTTTTTTCCTTTTGCATGCTCTATTTTCTTTTTTTTTGTGGGAAATTAAAAAAAAATATTTCTAGCCTGGTATGTTGGTGCACACTTTAAATTCCAGCACTGGGGAGGTAGAGCTAGGTGATTATCTGTGAGTTTGAGGCCAGCTTAGTCTAAAAAGTGAGTTGGACAGCCAGGCCTGTTCTAGTAAGAAAACCTGTCTCAAAAAAAACTAGAATAAATTATTTTTTATTATTGTAATTTAATTACATAATTTCTCCCCTTCCTTTTCTTCACTCCAAATATTCTCATATTTCCTTCCTTTGAAATTCATGACCTCTACTTTTCATTATATTTGTTATATGCATATATGTATATGTATATACATAAATATTCATAAATACATAAGTACAACCTTCTCCGTTTATATAAGTTATTTGTATGCATATTTCCAGGGATAACCATTTTGTATTGGTAACTAGGGCTAGGGGCATCATGGATCGGAAGAGGAGAACTTACCAACACTGGTTTCCCAAAACAACACAATCCTTAACTACTTTGCTAAATATTGGTCCTTATACCCACAGATAACTGTGCAAAACTATGTATAGATTAAGATTTCAGCTCACTTTTAGATTGCTAGGACTAGTTTTAAAATCAGGTTATTACTTTAGAGTTTGTCTAACATAGGGAGTGGCTACATATCCCTCAACAGATAAGACTCTAAGCATCTGCTTTGTGCCATTATCTCTTTCTGTCAGTGCTCTGGATTTTGATAGCTCTCATACAGGTATACAAGTTTATTTTCTAATATGACGTGAAGATGTAGGATTTAATTCAAACATTGCCTCTTTTCCCTCCAGAGTTTAGTTGTCATTTTTGTTAGACTGTTTTGATTTTACTCTCAAATTCTATTTCTCTCTGTATGTTCCACATCTTCTGTTACATTTCATTTCATTTTAATATAGTGCTATGGAATGACACTCTGTATGTTGTGAATGTGTGTTGTTCTAATTTGTTCATAAATAAAGCTGTTTGGCTAATGGTGAGGCAGAATAGGGTTAGGTGGGAAATTCTAACTAGAGAGGAGGAAGTTGAAAGGCAGAACAGAGGAGATGTTGCCAGCCACCTGAATGAGAAGCAAGATGTAAAGATACCAATAAGCCACAAGCCATGTGGCAAAGTATAGATTTATAGAAATGGGTTGATTTAAGATGTCAGCACTAGCTAGTGAGAAGTCTGAGATATTAAGCCATACAGTTCGTAATTAATATAAGCCTCTGTTTGTTCATTTGGGTCTGAGAAGCTGCAGGACCACAGAGCCACAGGAGCCAGGTGGGACCAGGAAAACTCCAGTTACAAATGGCACCCAACATGGGGCTTGAACCCAAAACTCTGGGATTAAGAGTCCCATGCTCTACTGACTGAGCCACGTGGCCATGTATAGATTTATAGTAATGGGTTAATTTAAGATGTGAAAGCTAGTCACTAATAGGTCCGAGCTAATGGCTGAGCAGTTACAATTAATATAAGCCTCTGTGTGTTTACTTGGGGGATGTGAGTGGGAGAGATTCCCTGACTGCCAGCCAGCCAAGACACAGAAAAAACTTTTACTTCAATAGTAAAAGACAACCTAAAGTCTTACATGCACATTTTCACAAAATGCTAGACAAGTTTTGTAACACTGTCCTCTACCTCCAGTCTATGAAACATCTCTAATATTTATGTTGATTACACAAGAATCTTTAATCACCAATAATTTTGCAACAGTGCAGCCACATTTCTGCTATTGATTTCAAATTTAATTACATTTTCCCTGAAACAAATATTGTATGATTTATATAATTTTATATTTATTTTTGCATATGTAATAATTTGATATGTGGTCTGTTATTGAATGTTCTGTGTGAGCTTGAAAAAAAATGTGTATTCAATAGTTGATGGATGTGGATTCTATAATGTCAATTAGACATGGACATTTGGTGATGCTGCTCACTTCAGTTTTGTCCATCTCTTCAACTTACTGTACCTGTCAAGCAAAAGAATACTACAGACTCTGGCCATAGCAAAAGGTTCATGTATCTCTCCTTAAAATTCAATCAGATTTTATTCATGTATTTTTATGCTCTGCCCTCAAGTGTATACAATAATAACTGAATTTTTTAAGAATTAATTCACTTATCATTATCAAGCATGTCCTTTTATCATTGTTGATTTTCTAATATCTGAAGTATGTTTCAACTTAAGTTTATAGTTCAGAATTCATTACACTGGCCCTTACCCTTGTGGTAGATTTTCATGAAGAATTTTTCCTTTGATTCTTTTACAGTAATCCAATGTGATAGATAAACACAGAAGGGAAACTATATTCATGATATGGAGTCTTCCTATCTAGGGGAATTTTTCACTTTGTATTGGTTTTATTTTTTTCTATCATTAGAAGTTCATATTTTCACATAGATATGTGAGACTCTCTCCAATTTCTCATTTAGTATTTATCCCTATGACTTCAATTTATGATCACTTCTGTAAAGTGTTGGTTTTATTTCCTTCAACATTTTCTTTTTATAATAATACCTTGTTCACCTTCCAAGTTCCTTCCTTTCAGGCTACCCCAATCAGTGGCAGAATGTTCTGGATGGATGGTCTTGAATATGAATTCAATATACATTGAATCACCAGGTATTTACTCTTCAAAAATTCAATAGTATTTGGGTAATATGGGTGCTGTGAGAACATTAGAAAGGGAGCTGTTTTGGCTAACCAATTAATGGTTGTGGAAATTAAGATTAATTTTATTTGCAAAATCTGACTAATATTTTAATTATTTCAATAATTTTCATTATACTATCAACACAAGTGATTTAAAAAAAATGTACACCTAGTTAAAAGACAATGTCTGGGGAAATCACAGACTCCAACAGACTCTAGTGAGGTATTTTCTGTTGCTGTGTTGCTGTTGCTAAGTGATCAGGCAGTCAAACTACATCCTAGATATTTATGTTCATACCCATAGAATTGTGCTGCTCTCTATTTTCTTTTGAGAAACTTCCTTTTGTAGTGCACAGTGATTAATGCAGACTCATGACTGATCCATGTTCCAGTTTTAAATAACACTTAGTATTCATATATGGATGGGTATTCTACATCAACCTCTCTCCATCCAAGGTTCAGTGTTCTTTGCAGTGTATGGGTAAAAGGAATCTAGAAGCTTTCAGAGGGAGAGTAGACCTTTGAAGTGCTGACTTCTGGATATGGCATGGTTTCTACAATCACCAATTCACAGTAGCTGTTGTTACCTACACAAGACCTTTACAAGATCAAGCCAGTCAAAATCCCATCAGGATTCAACAACAGGTCCTGATGTCCTACCCATATTGAAAGGGCTATTGTCAGTAGATAGCTCTGAAGGAGGGAAAGTCAGTCATTGGTTTGGACAGAGACACTGGTGGGATGTTTATGTCCCAGTGAATGTCCCCACACCAATGTGTATATGGGCACCACTAATTGGAATCAAATTATTATTATATGGCAATAAAAAGAAGACATAAAGTTGAGAGACAGATATGATTTGTGTGCTAGAGAGAGGTGTAGTGATATGGTGGTGGGTGGATATGATCAATTAAACATTATACAAATGTTTAAACTTTCAAATAATAAAATTATTATTTGAAAATGCAAAAAAATCTAGTTATGCAGATTTGGAATAAAATGGTGACATTTTTGTCATCTACATCATGAAGAATGGGTTTGTGTTACTATAAGAGCCATCTATGTGGACACCTTCTAGAAAGAAAATTGTTTCTTATATTTTGAAATTCTTAAATTATACTGTTATGTGTGGATTTTCTTCATATTTGGAGAAAACAAAGGTCATATAGTATATATTTGACTAATATGAGAAACATGATATAGAATAATTTGATATGGTATTAAAACTGATGTTCTTTCCAGGGAAGTATAAGCCTTTAAATTCAAAATACAAATATTAAAGTTAATGTCTTTAATCTGGCAATTTAGTAAACAGTCAATTCAGTTTATCTTCCATGTCATCTGATAATTATAATTTACATATAAAATATTATGAGTTAATGTACTGCTGAAGAGAGAATTTGAAATATAATTTTTATCTAGAAATACCAGTATGTATAAAATAGTAGATTAAAAAATTATTCAATAAAAATCAACTATTTTTTTATCCAACTATTATTGTGTCTAAATAATAATAGGAAAAAATGGTCTACAGTGTGTTGTGGGGGAGAGAATTAAACAAATGAACTCATTTACTGTAAACAATTACGAAAGCCAGAAATGAAGAAAGGAATCCATTAGTTGATTTCAAACTAACTGTTTTAATTTTGCATTAAAGAATTAAGACATGCCAAAAACGATTCTATTAAGAAAAAAATCTTAGGGGTGTATTTTCCCCATGAATGCTTAATTTCATTAGAGTCTATCCTTTCCTCTTCTGTGTTTAAATAATCATGAGTCTCTTTTTTTAAAGCAAGCATAATTTAATCTTCCCTTGTACTCAGCAATTCTATGCACTAACCTGTCTACATATGCATAGAGAAATGTACTTTCATAAGTTCATCACGTCAGATTTTAATCATTTTTTATTGTTTAAGTTTTATATATTACTTGCTTTTTCAAAAGTAGACATTAAAATATGTGAGAAACAAATACTTAATTCTATTGGCTTATCAGCTATTGGTTTTTGCTCATGAAATCCAATCCAAATTATAAATAGTACTTTATGTATATTGATCAGAAGAACTGGTTGGTAATTTATTACAATAGAAAAAGGAAATCAAGGCATCTAGCCTTATCTAGACTTGCTTATCTGATATATATAGATATATATGTTCACTTTCCACAAAGAATCTTAACCAAATGCATCCTTTGAAGATGCTGTGTGAACACTCTCCTAAGAAGCATTATTTGTTGATGTTTTGGGACAGGCACTTGCCATTATGCATATAAGGCAACTACACAAGCTCCCCTCTCTTCAGTCTGCCTAAGTAACTTTACTCAAAAGCTGCTGGGAATTACTTATGCTCACATCAGGAGTATTGCTTCTGTTAATACTTCTTCTCCATTGTTATTTTCCACACAATTCTATTTATTTCTTGTTGCAATGTTTAATCAGTAGTCCTTTTATCTTGAAAATAGTTTAAATCCTATCATTAGCTCAAATCATTCTATAAATAAACCTCTTTAGATATATGTGAATAAAACTGATGTCACCTGGCTTCATACAAACTTGACTCATAAAAAGAAGACAATTTTAGTAATTTCTTTGTGTGTGCTTCTATTTGAAGCCTAGGATATCTAGAGTATTTAATATATTGGGACTGTAAGAAGGCTCAATGGGTAAAATCCCTTGCTGCCTACACTGAGGACCTGAGTAACCAAGGTTACAGGAAATCCTAGAGACCTTGGTCTCCAATGGTCAGGTTTATAGTAGCCATTGGTGTGGAGACCCACAGAGGCTTACTAGTGAGAACTTACTCAGGGTCAGAGAATCTGAGCTTTCTTTAACTAGCAGGGCTACATAATGGGATGATTTGACCATGAGCATGTTTACCACGTGTTTGGAAGGGTCTACACTTGGCTGTATGTTGTGCTTTGATCTTGCAAGGGGGAGGTCTTTTGCCTCTCCTGTTGGTATATTATAAAAATCCCTTTTGAATAAACCTCTGAGATGTTGTTATTGACCCAGGACCTCCCGATGCTATCCTGTGTCTCTGTCATTCTCCTTGTCTTCTCGGTCTCTCTTTCTATCTTATTTTTTTTCATTCCTTTCTCCTCCACTACAACCTTTGATAGATGGGAGCAGGTTAGAGTTGGACTCCCACAGTCTCCCACACATTGGGTATACTTGGCTATGTTATGTAACATCACCATGACTGTGAGGAAGGGTAGGCATTATTGAGGAAATTGAACACAAACACATTATTTCATGCCCAGTTCCTATGTTATATAGGCATTCCTTCAAAAAACAGCTAAGAAATAAGTCAATGGAAACACAAGACTAGCATGGGTCTTTAGTGGCTTTACTGATATGGTTTTTTGTGAAGTAAGAGGAACTTTGACAGATATACATGATTAGACTGACAGGTAAACTGGGTTCACAATATGCCAACACATTAATTACCAGATTAACAAATGATAAAACAGGGAATAAGAGGAGATGAGGGAGAGGAAACTGAGGTTGGGATAGAAAATAAATTAATAGAAAATTAGAAGATATATTAATAAACTTTTTTCAATATTACTTGCATAAAATTATATTTTTGTTTGTTTTTTGTCAAGACATGTTTTCGATTTGTTTGTTTGTTTGTTTGTTTAATGTGAAACAGTCCTGGATGTCCTGAAATTCACTTTGTAGAACAGGCTAGCATCTAACTCACAGAGATCAGAGATTCATCTGCCTTTGCCTCATGAGTGCTGGGCTTAAAGGTGTGTACCTCCACCACCCAGCCTAAGATTGTATTTTTACAATCATGGTTTAAAATGAAATTATTAAATATTTGCACACCAATTTCCTAGATTTAAACTTGATTCTTATTTATTAGTAATAAAATTAACTCTACTATTAATGCCAATAATTACTTCTAAGGATAGATGAATAGCATATTTTAAAGTGCTGATAACAATATTATTTTAAATGCAAATACTATTTGTAGAATTTTTCTCAGAATAGCTATATTTCTTAATACATGGTGACTTCTTTTCTCAATTTATTTTTAATTTTTTTCATACAGTGCATTTTGGTCATATTCTTTCCCTTACCTAACTGCTCCCCAATAAGTCTCCTCCTCAGTGTCCCAATATTATATTTATTCTCTATCTTAAAAATAAATAAAAATCAACACAAAGATAAAACAAAACAAACAAACCACATGAAAACAACTGAACTAAAGTTAAAAACAAAAGACAGCTCTGGGATCCATTTTGTTTTGACCATCTACCCCTGAGCATACAGTCTGCACAGTAGTCTGGTTGCTACCCCATTGTCACTCTGTTGACGAAAACTGAATTTCCACCTTGCAGAAGCTATACATTGTAAACAATTTCCTGGTCAGAGTCGGACTGGGCTGGGATTTTGTCTGGTTTAAAGTTGGGCAGGTCTTAGGCCTGTTGTCATAGTCTGTGTGAGTTCATAGGTGCATCAGCCCTATAGTATCTGGAAAACAGTGTTTCCTTGACGTCATCCATCACCTCGGGCTATGATAATCTTTCTCTCTCTGCTTGTGTTTAGGTCCCAAAGCCTTGAGAGGAGGGGTATAATGGATTCATCCCATCTATGACTCAGTGCTCCAAACTTGCCCTTTCTGTGAATATTGTCTGATCCTAGGTCTCTGTGCTAATTGCGATTTTATTGCAAGAAGAAGCTTCTCTGATGTATGTTCGGTGACATACTAATCTATGGGTATAGCATATTCTTAGGGGTTGTTTAACTGTTATGTCCATTCATTAGCAAAATAATAGTGGTGGATTTTTAGCTAGTGCTCATAATGTATCCAGTTTTAGATTCTTGGCCTCATTAACAGGATCAGGTATGGGTTTAATTTCATTGAGTGGGCCTTCAATCCAAGCAAAAAGTGATGGAATACTTCCCCATCATTTTTTGCGCTATTGTCTCAATATATCTTGTAGGCTGGTCAGAGTTTTAGCTCATAGGGTTCAGCAGTGTGAGACTGATGAATTCTTTTCCTAAAGCGTGTACTGTGTTATAGCACTATGGTCATTAGTCAGCAGGGATGGACTTCTAGTTGAATACCCATTCACTTTCTTCATGTATGATGTGTAAGTTTAATCAACTGAGTCTTACTTTACTATATCAGGTGGTAAAGGGTTACATCAGCATGAGCCATTGATGTTTGAGAGGGCGATGGCTTCCCTTTATTCAAACACTGTAAAAGATATAACCAGTTCCTAGTATTAGGGTGTGTATTTGGTATCATATGATGTCTAGTTAGGGTACTGTCTTCCTCCTCATATGTATATATGTATATATTTTAGGAAACTTCTAGAGTAGCGGGTTTCCTCTTGGCTTTCCAAAGGTCTTTAGTTCTAGTTATCACTCTCTGTATTCATTCCTCTTTACATTCTCTTACTCATTTAATCCTCCTATACTAATTTCCCCTTTAAAACACAATCATAGGCATTTTCTGGAAACTCAAGCATTTGAAGGTGATAAAAACTGGAAATGTTAGGAAAGAAAAGAACTATTCACAGAAGATGAAAACAAAAACAACAATGTGAAAAATAATGTTGCATTTCAGCAATTATGCTGGTTTAAGATCCTGGAAAGGCCTGGCGGTGGTGGTGCACGCGTTTAATCCCAGCACTTGGGAGGCAGAGCCAGGTGGATTGCTGTGAGTTTGAGGCCAGTCTGGGCTACCAAATGAGTTCCAGGAAAGGCGCAAAGCTACAAAGAGAAACCCTATCTCGAAAAACCAAACAAAAAAAATCATGGAAGATTAGTTAGTCCTCTATACCTACAACCTTATCACTCATGATTAGATGGCTAAGTTTACAATGTCATGAATCCCTTCCTATTGAGCAAAGCTTAAGTTTTATTAGGGTTAGACATGATATCAAAAAGGAAAAAGTAGAGTATTTTAACCTTTTTGTTTTGATTTTGAGACAAAATCTTATTACTGATCTCAGAGCTTTCTGGAACTCAACATCTACAGGCCTTGCCTTCCCCAGAATTGTGATAACAGGAATGCCAAATAAAACCTGCTTTCACTAGGCTAATATTTTTCAACATTAAAAATAGCTCAGTAATACATATTCACTTGTTAATTCAGCGGTAACTACCAAGCTGCACTTTGGAAATAAAATAATGTTACGTTTTGTCTAAAATTTACAAGAACTGTCATTTATATGCTGGCTATGTATATAAACCTTTCAAATTAAGTGATTTTAGACAAGTGTGTAGATGAGAGAGAACTGGTCAAACAATGACATTGAATCTCTGCCACCTGCTGGAAGTAACATAGAACTACATAAAAAATTTTCTTTTTCTTTCTGTATATGCTTTTGAGTAGCCTGGCAAAGAACATGTAATTTAAAGCAGAAAATATTATTTGTGTAATTATCATTATCAATATTACATTATAATACTAAAACTAAAATGAAAGAAGACACATTCAAATTTTTAAATTTATCTCAAATTCACCTCTCACATTGACAATTTTATTTGCACTGATAACATATCATATAATCTACTGATTTGACTGTGTAGTTTAACAATTTTTATAATGCTGAATTCCATTTATACACTACTTCTGGCCACTTATATTTTGTTTCAATGGAAAGTATTTCATAAACTTCCACATGTATCAATTAGAGAAAATACAGTAGAGACAGGGAAATAGCCATCTGTCAATATTATTGCATATAAGAAGAAAATTCACTGGAAAGTATGCACAGCAATAATCCAAACACTTCTGTCAAATTAGCCACTTGGACTTCTTAAAATAAAGAGAAACCTCACCCCTACACATACAGGCTATCTGCCTATACAATTCCTTTATATGGGTATATTACAGACACTCCACTTTTGGACAGACTCACAAGCATGATATAATTTATTGATGATTCATAATCACTACACCTTGAAATGACTGACATGTATAATTTCCAGTAAATTATTATACTGCAATTTACATTGAAGTGTATGGAATAAATAAAGATGTTACAGAAAACCAGAGGAGCATTTTGAGTTTTGTAATTAGTTCTATGGCTGTGGGTTGCTCTTCAGGAGGAAAAATTATTTTCTAAGAATTTGAATTATTATATAAAGCACAAAGCCTTGAAAGGCATCAGCAAGTAACTGCTTGTGGGGAATAAAAAATAATGTGTATAAAGATAGATAATGAAAAGTGACAGTTTAAAGGGGAAATCCAGGGATATTTCTATGGCAGCATATTTCACTGGAAGACACTAGGGCTTCTGAGAGTAATCCAGTGATCCCAGCTTTTTGGTTGTCACTCCATGTATTTATTAAGTGCACTAAGTTCTCTCCAAGCCTCAGGAAACATCACAGAAAAGGAGGCAGGAAGAATGTAACTGCAGGAGAATGGGAAGTAGGAACATGAAGTCCTGTCCTCTAGACAAGACATAGCAATTACATTCATGAACTCACAACAGCAGTTGGTACCTGTATACGATCTATAAAAGATGAAGACAACCAGAATTCCAGCATGGACTGAGGTGCTATAGGCAGCTGATAGCTCCTAGAAGAAAGAGAGTCATTTTAGCTTATAAGTATTGGTAGGTTACCAGTGATTCAGTGGATGACTGCACATCCATGCAGATAAGAACAGCACTGATTGGACCCAAATGGCCACTAAAAAATTGAAGGACATGAAGATGGAAGGGGGTCCAGATGGAGTTGGAGGAAGAAAATGAGGTTGGATATTATCATGATAAGTTATGAAATTCTTAAATCCATAAAATTTTTATAATATGAAAATGTGTATATGTGTGTTTGCATGTATGTAATTTTATAAATAGAAGCAAACGTGAACACATTAGGGTGTGAAAAGACTAACTCTCCTTTAACTGTAGAGAAAAGTATGCTTACATCAAAAGATACAATTGCATGTAAGAAAAGTGGCTAAGAGGACCAAGCTGAACAAACAGCTAAGTATAGAAGAACAACAATGCTTCTCCCAGTTTCCCATCTAGTATTTATGTCACTGTGATGCCATTAGCCTATTCAGACATATACATAAAAGAGAGAAATTATGGGCTATCTGAGTCTAGACAATCAAAATTGCATGCTGTTGCAGCTGTGTGTGACACGCCCACTGACTGTCCACCAACACACACCTGCTGGATCCCTTCCTTCTGACACGTTAATTTGCTGCTCCGTGTTTGGGAATTTCTGGCTGGTGCACGCTATTGGAGATCACTTCTTACAGTTATTTAGTTAAATCATTTCTAAGAATTTCAGATTTGAAAACCAATACTGAATCCTTTCAATTCTCTTAATGACATATCTATCAATATTCTTGAATCTTATCTATTTTATGCCTTAATAATTTGGCAGAATGCAAAGCTGCAACAACTTATAAAACGCTTTTGTCTAAAAAAAAATTGAACTGAAATGTATGTTTGGATATTGGTGGGTTTTTTTTTTTTCATGAATTTGGGGATTTTATTTTTTCAGACAAGTCTGTATATTTTATTTATTTATTTTTCATTTTACATTACCAACACTTATTCTCCCTCCCTTCCCTCCTCCCACTCCTGTCCACCTCCCCACATCCCACCCCCATGCCCTCCTCATAGGAGGTAAGGCCTCCCTTGGGTAGTCACTGGAAGACACTAAGGCTTCTGAGAGTAACCCAGGCTGGCAGACCAAGTTAAGGCAGACCAAGCTCTTCCCCTGTGCATCACAGCAGATTAAGGCATCATAACATAGGAAATGGGCTCTAAAAAGCCAGTTCACATACCCAGGAAAAGTCCTGGTCCCATTGCCAGGGGGCCCACAAACACATCAAGCCACGCAACTGTCACCCACGTTGAGAGGGCCTAGGATGGTCCGATGCAGTCTTGTCAGCTATCAGCCCAGAGTCTGTGAGCTCCCACTAGCTTTGTCTCTATGTGTTTACTTGGTTGGGTCTGAGCAGCTATGAGACTGGCAGGTGAGAGAGATTTGTCCTGACCGTGGGTCAGGCAGGACCAAGAAAACTCTAGCTACATATGATCCTGACCCCACTTTCTCCTATAATCCCTCTCTTCAACTGAACTCCAGGAGCTTGGCCAAGTGCTTGGCTGTGGATCTCTGCATTTGCTTCCATCAGTCACTGGATGTAGGTTTTATGATGACAATTAGGGTAGTTACCAATCTGAGTACAGGGGGAGTTTAGTTCGAGCACTTTCTCAACCAATAGTCTGAGTCTTAGCTGGGGGCATCTTTGTGAGTTCCTGGGGATTTCCATAGCTCCAGATTTCGCCCTAACCTCTTAATGGTTCACAATGTCAAGATATCTCTTCCGTTGCTCTTCCTCTCCATCCCTGTTCCAATTCAGCCATCTGGAACCCTCATATTCCCATCCTCATCCTCTCCCCTCTATTCCTTCCTCCCAGTTTACCCAGGAGATGTTAACCCTTTCCCCATTCCTGGGGAAATCCATGAAAGTCCTTCTTAAGGTCCTCCTCTACACATAGCTTCTCTGGGGTTGTGAATTGTAGCCTGGTTATCCTTTACTTGGCATCTAATAACCACTTATGAGTGAGTATATATTCTGTATATCTTTCTGGGTTTGGGTTACCTCACTCAGGATATTTTTTTTTCTAATTTCATCCATTTGCCTACAAATTTCAGGATTTTTTTTACTGCTGCATAATGCTCCATTGTTTAAATGTACATTTCTTTATCTATCTTTATCTTCTGTTGAGGGGAATCTAGGTTGTTTCTAGGTTCAGGCTATTACAAATAATGCTGCTATGAGCATAGTTCAGCAAACGTCTTTATGGTGTGGTTGAGCATCTTATGGCTATATGCCCAGGAGTGGTATTTCTGGGTATTGAGATAGGTTGGTTCCCAATTTCCAGAAGTACTGCTATACTGATTTCCAGAGTGGCTGTACAAGATTGCATTCCCACCAGCAGTGGAGTGTTCTCCTTTCTCCACTTCATCTCCAACTTAAGCTGTCATCAGTGTTCTTTATCTTAGCCATTCTGACAGGTATAAGATAGTATCTCGAGTCATTTTGATTTGCATTTCCCTGATGAATAAGAATGTGGAACACTTCCATAAATGTCTTTCAGCCATTTGAGATTCTTCTGTTGAGAATTCCGTTTAGATCTGCACCCCATTTTTAATTGGATTATTTGATGATACTTTGCTGTCCAGTTTTTTGGGTTCTTTAAAAATTTTGGAGATCAGCCCTTTGTCAGATGTGGGATTGGTGAAGATCTTTTCCCACTCTGTAGGCTGCCATTTTGCCTTTTACTATGTCCTTTGCCTTACAGAAACTTCTCAGTTTCAGGAGGTCCAATTTATTAATTGTTGCTCTCAGTGTCTATGCTACTTGACTTATATTTAGGAAGTGATCTCCTGTGTCAATGTGTTCGAAGCTACTTCCAACTTTCTCTTTTATGAGGTTCAGTGTAACTTTGATCCATTTGGACTTTACTTTTGTTGGTGATAGATATGGTTCTATTTGCATTCTTCTACATGTAGATATCCAGTTATGCCAGCACCATTTGTTTAAGATTTCTCCATTGTACAGTTTTGGCTTCTTTGTCAAAAATCAGGTGTTCATAAGTGTGTGGATTAATGTCAGAATCTTTGATTTGACTCTATTGATCACTGAGTCTATTTTTATGCCAATATCTAGCTGTTTTTATTACTGAGGCTCTATAGTAGAGCTTGAAGTCAGGGAGAGTGAAGTCTTGGGAAGTTCATTTATTGTATAAGGCTGTTTTAGCTATCCTGAGATTTTTGTTTTTCCATATGAAATTGAGTATTGTTTTTTCAAAGTCTGTGAAGAATTGCATTGGGATTTTTGATAGAGATTGCATTGAATCTGTAGATTACTTTTGGTAAGTTTGCCATTTTTACTATGTTACTCCTACTTATCTAAGAGCATGGGAGAGCTTTCCATTTTCTAATATTTTCTTAAATTTCTATTGTCAAATACTTAAAGTTCTTGTCATACAGGTTTTTCACTTGTTTGGTTACCATTACCCCAAGATATTTTATGTTATTTGTTGCTATTGTAAAGGGAGATGTTTCTCTAATCTCTTTCTCAGCCTATTTATCATTTGTATATAGAAGGGCTACTGATTTTTTTTTGTTTTTTTAGTTAATCTTGTATTCTGCCACATTACAGAAGTTGTTTATCAGCTGTAGGAGTTCCTTGGCAGATTTGTTTGGATCAGATATGTATACTATGGTATCATCTGCAAGTAGAAAAAGTTACTTCTTTCTTTCAGATTAGTACCCCCTTGATTTCAGTTTGTTGTCATATTGCTCTAGCTAGAACTTGGAGTACTATATTGAGTAGGTTTGGAGAAAGTGGACATCCTTGTCTTGTTCCTGATTTTAGTGGAATCGCTTTGAGTTTCTCTCCATTTAGTTTGATGTTGGTTGTTGGCTTGCTATATATTTCATTTATTATGTTTAGGCATGTTCCTTGTATTCCTTATCCCTCTAAGACCTTTATCATAAAGGGGTGTTGGATTTTGTCAAAGGCATTTTCAGCATCTAATCAGATGATCATGTGTTTTTGTTTTTGTTTTTGTTTTTACTTTCACTTTGTTTATATGGTGGATTACATTGACAGATTTTTGTATGTTGAACCATCCCTGAATCTCTGGGATGAAGCCTACTTGATCAGAGTGGATAATTTTTTTGATATGTTCTTGGATTCAGTTTGCTAGTATTTTATTGAGTATTTTTGTATCAATGTTCATGAGGAAAATTGGTCTATACTTCTCTTTTTTAGTTGTGTCTTTTTGTGGTTTGAGTATCAGTGTAACTATAGCCTTATAAAAAGAGTTTGGCAATGTTTCTTTCATTTCTATTGTTTGGAACAATTTCAGAAGTATTGGTAGCTCTTCTTTGAATTTCTGGTATAATTCTGCACTGAAACTATCTGACCCTGGGCTTTTTTTTTGGGGGGGGGGGTTGGGGAACTTTTAATGATTGCTTCTATTTCTTTAGGGGTTATTGGTCTATTTAAATTGTTTATTTGATCTTGATTTAGTTTTGTATGTAGTGCTTATCCAGAAAATTGTCCAATTCTTTTTATATTTTCTAATGTTTTGGAGTACATGGTTTTGAAGTATGACCTAATGACTCTCTGAGTTTCCTCAGAGTCTGTTTTGATGCAACCCTTTCCATTTCTGATTTTCTTAATTTGGATGCTCTCTCTATGCTTTCTGGTTAGGTTGGAAAAGGGTTTGTCTATCTTGTTGATTTTCTCAAAGAACTAATTCTTTGTTTCATTAATTCTTTGTATTGTTCTCTTTGTTTCTATTTTATTGATTTCAGCCCTCAATTTTATTATTTCCTATTATCTCCTCCTGGGTGAGTTTGCTTCTTTTTGTTCTAGTGTTTTCAAGTATGCTGTTAAGTTGCTAGTGTGAAATTACTCCAACTACTGTATGTAGGCACTTAGTGCTATGAAATTTCTTCTTAGCACTGTTTTCATGGTGTTCCATAAGTTTGGGAACATAGCGCATTCATTTACATTAAATTCTAGGAAGTCTTTAATTTCTTTCTCTATTTCTTCTTTGACCCAATGGTGATTCATTTGAACATTGTTCAGTTTTCATGAGTTTGTAGGCTTTCTACATTTTGTGCTGTTGTTGAATTCTAACTTTAAGCCATGGTGGTCTGATAAGATAAACATTTTTTGTATCTGTTGAGATTTATTTTGTTACTGAGTATGTTGTCAGTTTTGGAGATGGTTCCATGAGGGGCTGAGAAAAATGTATTTTTATGTGTGTGTGTGTTTGGGCCAAATGTTCTATAGAAGTCTGTTAGATCTATTTGAGTCATAATGTCTCTTAGTTCCCTCATTTATCTGTTAAGTTTCTGTCTGGCAAACCTTTCCAGCGGTGAGAGAGGGCTGTTGACGTCTCCCACTGTTAATGTGTGGGGTTTGATGGATGATTTGAGCTTTAGTAATGTTACTTTTACAAATGTAGGTGCCCTTGTATTGGGGGCATAAATGTTCAGAATTGAGACTTCATCTTGATGATTTTTTCCTGTGATGAATATGAAATGTCCTTCTCCATCTCTTTTGATTAATTTTAGTTTGAAGTCTATTTTGTTAAATATTAGGATAGCTACACAAGCTTGTATCTTAAGTCTATTTGATTGGAAAATCGTTTCCTAACCCTTTACCCTGAGGTAATGTCTGTCTTTGAAGTTAAGGTGTATTCCTTGTATGCAGCAGAAGTATGGATCCTATTTTCGTATCCATTCTGTTAGCCTGTGTCTTTTTATAGGTGAATTGAGTCCATTGATATTTGAGACATTAATGACCAGTGATTGTTAATTCTTGTTATATTTGTTTTGTTTTTGATGATGGTAGTGTGTATGTGTTCCCTTCTTTGGCCTTTGCTGGTATGAGGTTACCTATTGCCTGAGTTTTGGTGGTTACAGCTAAATTCCTTAGGTGGGAATTTTTCTTCTAGTATTTTCTGCAGGGCTGGATTTGTTTATATGTACTGTTTAAATATGGTTTTGTCATAAAGTATCTTGTTTTCTTCAACTGTGGTGACTGAAAGCTTTGCTGGGTATAGTAGTCTGGACTAGCATCTGTAGTCTCTTAGTATCTTCATTTGCCTAGGACCTTATGGCTTTCAAAGTTTCCACTGAGAAGTTGGGTGTGATTCTGATAGTTCTGCCTTTATATGTTACTTGACCCTTTTTCCTTTGTTTATTTTAATATTCTTCCTTTATTCTATATGTTTAGTGTTTTGACTATTATGTGGCATGGGGAGTTTTTCTGTGATCCAGTCTATTTGGTGTTCTACATGCTTCTTGTACCTACATAGGCATGTCTTTCTTTATGTTGAGGGTTGGGAAAGTATTCCTCTATGATTTTGTTGAATATATTTCCTGTGCCTTTGGGCTGTAATTCTTCTCCATATTCTTTTCTTATTATTCTTACATTTGGACTTTTCATGGTGTTCCAGATTTCCAGGATGTTATGTGTCAAAAATTTGCTGGATTTAACATTTTCTTTGATCTATGAATCTATTTTCTTTATCATATCTTCAATGCTTGAGATTCTCTCTTCCATTTCTTACATTTTGTTGGTTATGCTTGCCTCTATAGTTTTTGTTCATTCACTCAGATTTTCTTTCTCCTGAATTTCCTTGGTTTGTGTTTACTTTATTGCCTCTATTTCAATTTTCAGGTCTTGAATTGTTTCCTTCAATTGTTTGATTTTTTCCCCCTTTGCCTTTCTTAAAGGGATTTATGGATTTACTCTAGTGTTTTGTTTGTTTTTCTCTCCATTTCATTAAGGAATATTTTCATTTCAACTTTTAGGGCCTCTATCATCTTCACAAAGTTGTTTTTAAGGTTGTTTTCTTCTGGATCACTTCTGGATCTTATTGGGATGTTCAGGTCTTGCTGTTGTAAGATCACTAGGTTCTGGTGGTACCTTACTGTCCTTTATATTGTTGAATGTGTTCTTACCCTGCCATCTACCCAGTTCTTCATTTAATCTCTACAGGTGGAGCTCTGGGTCACCCTTTTTCCAATAGGATGCAGGTGGGGCCTGTGGTTCCAGTGGTAGCTCTTCCCAGTTGGTGCAGGAGGACTAGGCTACACTGGTTGCTGGTGCTGCAGGGGATGGTTGGTGAGGTGGGAGGGGAGGAAGCTACACTGGTTGCTGGTGTTGCAAGGGATGCTTGGTGAGTGGGGAGGGGAGAAGGCTGCTGCCTAGTCTCTGGTACTGTGATGGCTGGGAGTTTAAGATGATAAAGGAGGCAGAGCCAGGCAGATCTCTGTGAGTTTAAGGCCAGCCTGGTCTACAGAGCAAGATCCAGGACAGGCACCAAAGCTACATGGAGAAACCCTGTCTTGAAAAACTAAAAGAAGAAGAAGAAGAAGAAGAAGAAGAAGAAGAAGAAGAAGAAGAAGAAGAAGAAGAAGAAGAAAAAGGAAGACTCCAGGACTTCTGTTCATTCCTAGAAGTATAACAAAACCAGGCTGGCTTCCAGAAGGGTAGAGGTGAAGCACCAAAACTCCTGCTCTCAGTCTCGGTTGAGGTTGAGGAAAATTGTAGGTGACTATTAGTGAGAATTCAGTGAGAGGCAATGCAGTCTTTGTGATTTCAGTTTTCAGTTCCACTGGTGGCAAGGTCCTATAAATGTCTTATAGCAGTGGATGTAGTTAGAGTTTTCCTGCCTGGCCCACAGTCAGGACTGTGACTCTCTCACAGTCCCACAGTCGCTCAAACCCAAACAAGTAAGCACACAGAGACTTTCATCACTTATAAACTATATGGCCATGGCAGGCTTCTTGTTATCAAGTTCTTCTATCTTAGATTAACCCATTTCTGTTAGTCTATACTTTGCCACATGGCTTGTGACTTACCAGTGTCTTTACATGCCTCTCATGGCAGCAGCTGGCAGTGTCTGTCTTTCTTCGCCTTCTACTTCCCAGAATTCTCCTCTCTCCTAGCTACTGGCCAATCAACATTTCATTTATACAGATCAATATCCACAGCAAGTGGAGGCCCCAGAAAGCTAATGACTTCTCTCAGACACTGCCAGTGACACCTCCCTCCTATCACAAAACTTTTCTTTTGTAGTGCAAAGCATCTCATCAGCTTGGGTGCTGAAACCAAATGGGTCCATAGTCATTTGGTTGGGGAGAAGGTTAGGTGTCCAAGCATTTTCCTCAAAAAACATGAGTACATGAATGAAAATTCCCAGGATCTTCAAGAAAATTCAGGCAGGGTGTGTGCTTTTACCATCATTGCTGAGAGTTGAAAGGTGGAGGCAAAGAGTGCCTGTGAAATCTATGTCAGTGGAAGACCCTGCCTCAAACAAAAGCTAAAACAGTACTGAAGATTGACAAACTTGATTAACTGACTTTGACTTCCAATGTCGTGAGCAGGATAACTGCACTCCTAGATCTACTCGCTCACATGGATGCATACACACACACACACACACACACACACACACACACACACACACACAACCTATGTGTTTATTTGTCTGTACTTTCTGTGCTGAAGTGGTGAACCTGAATTATTGTTACCTTTCATATGTCAGATAAGGAGTGAGTTGCAGATTACCTAGTTAGTCATCAAGATGAGCAATACCCTGGAGCTCAAAATTCCCATGAATGATTTTGATCAAATCTATAAAGAATGATATTTAATCTCAAACTTTTTCTATGCAAATGAACATATAAAATGCTCTTCTTGCACAGCTCCACTTTTGCAGACCAACCATGGTTGCCTGATATATTTAAAATCTAGATTATTAGACTGGGCATGGAAGGGGATCCTTATGAGTTCAAGGTCAGCCTGGTCTATTTAGTGAGTAGCTGAGAGCCAGTGAGTTCTATGACAACCAGGGCTACATAGAGAGACCCTGCATGAGACAGACAAACAAACAAACAAAACACTATTTATAGTCACACACCACACATTAATTCTTTTAATAAAAAATTAAAATTTCTAAATAATGGGGCTGCTTCATTCTCATTTTGTAATAAAGTTTAACTGTAGAGTAAGAGTCATATTGTATGTAATGATCAGAATTGGGTAAATTTGTTGGAAAGCCCCACTAATATTTAGTGAAATACAATTGTAATGTCTATGGGAATGTTTCTGTATTCCAGTTAAAGCATTTTTTTCAGCCTCTAATCTTTCTGTGGCACCTTTTTGTGGCACTTCTCTTCTTTTAAAGAATGATTACTGCATAGTCTATTTTTAATTAGAACCATTAATCATATTCTGAACACTTTTAAAACTGAAGCTTTGACTTTCTAAATAAATGTACATAATAAATTTTAAAAACATATATTATATATAATAACTTAATTTATACTTTTAGGCATTCTATTTTTGTTTCATGTAGAATTCTGAATTTTTATTGATGATACCTAATTTAATTTATTTTAATCACTATTCCTATGACTATAGATTATATCATGCATCTTATTTTAGCACTATCTGTTTTAATTTATTTTTTATTTTTTAATTTTTGTATACTTTATGAATGTTAATCTATGAAAAAACATACACATATATAATTATCAATCAATTTAATTTCCTCTACAAAATTAAAATAACAAATATTAGGACATAATTTAAAGGAATTTAGCATTTATCCACACATGTTCTTTATTTCCCTACAGATTACAATGAAGTTCTAATATTGGGTATGGAGATGTCTCAGGAGTTAAGATCGCTTGCTGTGCTTAATATGATGTTATACACCTTGAGTTCAGGCACTTAAAAAGCAGAGGCAGGCAGATTTCTCTGAGTCTGAGGCCAGCTTGGTCTACATAGTGAGTAGCGGGATATTGAATGCACATACTTTTAATCCCAGCACTTGAGAACTCATGTCTTTGCTTGGGAAGGACACAGGCCTTTAATGCCAGGAAGTGATGGCAGGAAACAGAAAAGTATATCAGGCATGAACACCAGGAACTAGAGGCTTTTAAGCAGTTCAGCTGAGATCCATTCAGAGGAGGACTCGGAGACTCAGTCTGGGGAAACAAGATCAGCTAGGAGTGGCTGTGGCTTGTTCTGCTTCTCTCATCTTTCAGTTTTCACCCCAATATCTGGCTCCAGGTTTTCTATTAATAAAACCTTTTAAGATTTGTGTTACATCTTACATTTGTGTAGTCATCTTGGCTACAGACTTCTGCTAAAATTAAGTATTCTGATCTGGATTGAAATAATATTTATGTCTGAATCATTTTCCAAATCCATGCAAGGATTTTGAAGCAGATACTGTCTTTAAATTAGAAAAATCAGCAGTAACTAGAAGTTCAACATGGGAGGTAGCTCTATAGAATTTGCTATTTTCTCCAGTTCTCAAGGCACCTAAGGAACATTATGAGGTCTACTTAATTAATTTATGAACAATTACAGAAGATAAGAGCTGATGGGTGAAATGCTCCATCTATCTAGATTT
Organism: Onychomys torridus; assembly: GCF_903995425.1. Classification (NCBI taxonomy): domain Eukaryota; kingdom Metazoa; phylum Chordata; class Mammalia; order Rodentia; family Cricetidae; genus Onychomys; species Onychomys torridus. The sequence goes on from NC_050448.1 coordinate 24,932,982, forward strand.
ATGAACTAAAATTTGCTCATGTTTTTTTTTTTTTTATGATAAATCATCAACTCCAATCTCATTTTACTGTTTCTTGGATCAACAAAAAATTTACTCTTCAATTCATGTATCCTCAACACTGAATGCTTATTAAAATTCAAATTATAGAGTTTTATGTTGGGTGACCTAGGAAACTAAGTCAGATTTTATCCATTTAAGAAGTAGAGATCTTTGTCCCCAAATCAGACCAAGAAGTTACAAGACTCAGAGCAGCAGAGGCCCTGTCAGAAGGTATTTTCCACTTGACTGCTTCCCTGAAGCCTGTGATTCTTTGTTTTTGAACTGAGTGTATGCATTTTTCTCACTGTGTCATATTTTAGCATTTTTTTTCTCCCAGGTTTCTTCAACTCCGCTTGGACTTGATTAACTGCTTGACTTGGGGCTGGGAACAACTTTCGTCTCAATTCCTGCATAGTCTCTGTTAGATAAATTCCACTTCTGTTCCTTGGAAAGGACTTGCCACTACATTCTGTCCTTTTCTTTTCTTTTTTTTTTTTTTTTTTTGTTATTTATTATATTTCTGTTTTATTTTACACATCACCCATGGGTGCTTCTGTTCTGCCCACTCCCGTCCCCACCCCCACCTTCCCCCCAGTCCCTCCCAAGGTTCCAAACAGCCAGCTCATGCACTAAGGACAGGTCCCTGTCCCACAGCCTGGATGCCTCCCAAACTGTTCAAGCTATTCAATTGTCTCACTTATCCAGAGGGCCTGATCCAGCTGGGGGCTCCACAGCCTTTGGTTCATAATTCATGTGCTTCCATTCCTTTGGCTATTTGTCCCTGTGTCCTTTTCTGAGAGTTTTCCCAGGGGTCCCTTCCCTCCTTGATCCTGCTGCAATACCACCCTTTGCTTCCCCCTTCTGGCAATATCTCATCATTACAAATGTACTCCAGTTGAGTTTTGCTCTAACATGTTACCCCCATGATCTTGGCATAGCCAACTTGTCAATTTATCCATACATGGATTCTTTCAAGAAACATGTAATGAGAGCTGAACACTTGCAAGACTTATAAACTGTCAGGATAAAAAAGTTGTACAAAATTGTATTGTTTCTTGGTCCACATTTATCTTCCAGGAAGATGAAAAAAATAGGATTTAGTCAAGTAATTGCTTGCTTACTATTGGCTTCACTCTCCTCTAACCCTGTTGTACATGTCCTCTTAATTTATAAGATATGTTTGACCAGGACATCAATTAGATCTCATTATGTACTAGTAATTTGCCTTTTAATATGCTATAGTTATACACTCATTTACTCTTTTACTTATTCAGTCACCGTTAATTTATTAAACTATTATGTATCAGAACAAAGATATAGGGTGATATTAAGAAAAAAATTCTGGAGAGACCAGCCAGCAGCTTCAGTCCACCCCTGAACTCCCATCTGGACCAGAGGTGAGTGCCTGGGTTATAGTCAGAGAGGCAACTGTGCCTGGGTCCCACCACTGGACACAGGCCACTCCAGAAGGAGGTGAACAACTTGGCCCCAGTTTCATGCCAATTGGCAGGCCCTGTGGGAAGGCTCCCCTTTTCCAAGACTGCAGGCAGACACTGCAGTCTCCACACCCTGCCCCCACATCCATTTCCCTGAGACCCCAGCCACTTCCTGAGACTCAGAGACCAGCCTCAAGCTTCCATCCTGCCCTGGAACTCCCATCTGGACCAGAGACCAGAGGAACTCCCATCTGGACAAGAGGAGCTCCCATCTGGACAAAATAAGGAGATCCCAGGGACTTAACAAGACTCAGAGTCCAGCCCCCCAGCTCCTATCTGGCCAGCACTCTCATAAGGACCAGCACTGCCATCTGGCCCAGAGCTTCCATCTGGAACAGAGAGAGGCTCCCTAAATCTGTCAGCTCTCTCTGGACCAAGTACACTGATAAGACCAAGAACGAACACAAGAGGAGATGGGCAGACGTCAAGGCAGAAGTACATACAACAAAATAAAGAGCAATACAGCATCACCAGAACCTAGCCCGCCTCCAACAGTTAGACCTGAACATCACAGAATGGAAGAAGAAGAAGAAAACAACCTTAAAGGTAACATCATGAAGACGCTAGAGCCTTATATAGAAGAAATCAAAAATAAAGTAGAGGAACAAACAGACAAAAAATGTGAAGAACACTATAAAAACCTAGAGGAAAGGACAATTAAAGCAGAAGAAAACAATAAATCCTTGAATGAAAATCATGAAAGAGCAAGGAAGACAATCCAAGACCTGAAGAGGGAAATAAATAAAATGAAGAAGACACTAGCAGAAGGAATGCTGGAAATAGAAAATCTGAGTAAACAAACACGAACTTCAGAGGCAAGTATAACCAACAGAATGCAAGAGATGAAAGACAGGATCTCTGGTATTGAAGATATGTTAGAAGAAATAGATTCATCAGTAAAAGAAAACACTAAAACCAACAAAGTCATGACCCAAAATGTCCAAGAAATTTGGGACACCATGAGAAGAACAAACCTACGAATAATAGGGATAGAGGAAGGAGAAGAATACCAACTCAAAGGCACACAAAATATATTTAACAAATCATAGAAGAAAACTTTCCCAACTTAAAGAAAGAAATGCCTATGAAGATACAAGAAGCCTATAGAACACCAAACAGACTAGACCCCCCAAAAAAGTTGCCTCACCACATAATAATTAAACAACTAAACGTACAGAATAAAGAAATAATATTAAGGGCAGCAAAGGAAAAAGGCCAAGTGACTTATAATGGCAAACCCATCAGAATAACACGTGATTTCTCAATGGAGACTTTGAAAGCCAGAAGGACCTGGACAGATATAATGCTGACACTAAGACACCATGGATGCCAGCCTAGACTAATATACCCAGCAAAACTTTCAATCATCATAGATGGAGTGAACAAGACCTTCCAAGAAAAAACCAGATTTAAACAATACTTATCCACAAACCTAGCCCTACAGAAAGCACTAGAAGGAAATTCCAACCTAAGGAAGTCAGACACACCCATGAAAACACAGGCAATAAATAACACCACATCAGTAAACCCCAAAGAAGAGAAGTACACACACACTACCAGCAAATAATAAAAATATCAACAGGAACAAACAATCACTGGTCATTAATATCCCTTAATATCAATGGACTTAATTCACCTATAAAAAGACACAGACTAACAGAATGGATACAAAAACAGGACCCATCTTTCTGCTGCATACAAGAAACACACCTCAAATTCAAAGACAGACACCTCCTAAGAATAAAAGGCTGGGAAAAGACTTTCCAATCAAATGGTCTTAAGAAGCAAGTTGGTGTAACCATCCTAATATCCAGCGAAATAGACTTCAAACTAAAATCAATCAAAAGAGATGATGAAGGACATTACATACTCATTGGAGGAAAGATCCACCAAGATGAAGTTTCAATTCTGAACATTTATGCCCCAAACACAAGGGCACCCACATATGTAAAAGAAACATTACTAAAGCTTAAATCACATATAAAACCCCACACAGTAATAGTGGGAGATTTCAACACCCCACTTTCACCTCTGGACAGATCAGCCAAATTGAAAATTAACAGAGACATAATGGACTTACCTAATGCTATGGCTCAAATGGACTTAATCGATATCTAAAGAAAATTTCACCCAAACAAAAAAGAATATACCTTCTTAGCACCCCATGGAACCTTCTGTAAAATCGACCACATAATTGGCCACAAAGCAAATCTCAACAGATACAAAACAATTGGAATAACCTCCTGTGTTCTATCAGAACACCATGGTTTAAAGTTAGATTTCAAACACAGAAAAAAACTACAGAAATCCTACAATCTCATGGAAATTGAATAATGCTCAACTGAATCACCAATGGGTTAAGGAAGAAATAAAGAAAGAAATTAAAGACTTCCTAGAGATAAATGAAAATGAATACACCACATACACAAACTTATGGGAAACTATGAAAGCAGTGCTAAGAGGGAAATTCATAGCACTGAATGCCCACATAAAGAAGCTGGAGAAATCTCACACTAGTGACTTGACAGCACACCTGAAAGCCCCTGAACAGGAAGCAGCAAAGCCTTCCAGGAGGAACAGAAGCCAGGAAATTATCAAATCGAGAGCTGAAATCAATAAAATAGAAATAAAGAGAACAATACAAAGGATTAATGAAACAAAGAGTTGGTTCTTTGAGAAGATCAACAAGATAGACAAGCCCTTATTCAAACTAACCAAAAAACAGAGAGAGAGAGAGCATCCAAATTAACAAAATCAGAAATGAAAAGGGGGACATAACAACAGACAATGAGGAAATCCAGAGAATCATCAGGTCATACTTCAAAAACCTCTACTCCACAAAACTGGAAAATCTAAAATAAATGGATACTTTTCTGGATAGGTACCACATACCTAAGTTAAATCAAGACCAGATAAACCATTTAAATAGTCCAATAACCCCTAAGGAAATAGAATCAGTCATTAAAAGTCTCCCAACCAAAAAAAGCCCTGGACCTGATGGTTTCACTGCAGAATTCTACCATATCTTCAAAGAAAAGTTATACCAATACTCTTTAAATTGTTCCACAAAATAGAAGCAGAAGGTATATTACCAAACTCTTTCTATGAGTCTACAATTACCCTGATTCCTAAACCAAACAAAGATGCAGCAAAGAAAGAGAACTACAGACTGATCTCCCTCATGAACATTGATACAAAAATACTCAATAAAATTCTGGCAAACAGACTCCAAGAACACATCAAAACAATTATCCACCATGATCAAGTGGGCTTCATTGCAGGGATGCAAGGGTGGTTCAACATATGAAAGTCCCTCAATTTAATACACCATATAAACAAACTCAAAGAAAAAAACCACATGATCACCTCACTAGATGCAGAAAAGACATTTGAAAAAATCCAACACCCCTTCATGATAAAGGTCTTGGAGCGATCAGGAATACAGGGAACATATCTAAACATAATAAAGGCAATCTACAGCCAGCCAACAGCCAACATCAAATTAAATGGAGAGAAACTCAAAGCAATACCACTAAAATCAGGAACAAGGCAAGGCTGTCCCCTCTCCCCCTACTTATTCAATACAGTACTTGAAGTTGTAGCCAGAGCTATAATACAACATAAAGAGATTAAAGGGATACTAATTGGAAAGGCAGAAGTCAAGCTCTCCCTATATGCAGATGACATGTTAGTATACATGAGTGACCCCAAAAATTCAACCAAGGAACTGATACAGCTAATAAAAACCTTCAGCAACTTTGCAGGATACAAGATCAACTCAAAAAAATCAGTAGCCCTTCTATATACAGTAGACAAACAGGCTGAGAAGGAAATCAGAGGTACATCCCCCTTTACAATAGCCACAAATGATATAAAATACCTTGGGGTTAGTCTAACTAAGCATGTGAAGGACCTATATGACAAGAACTTTAAGTCCCTGAAAAAAGAAATTGAAGAAGATGTCAGAAAATGGAAAGATCTCCCATGATCATGGATAGGCAGGATTAACATAGTAAAAATGGAGATCTTACCAAAAGCAATCTACAGATTCAACGCAATTCCCATCAAATTACCAACACAATTCTTCACAAATCTGGAAAGAATAACACTCAACTTCATATGGAAAACAAAAAAACCAGTATAGTCAAAGAACCCTGTACAATAAAACAACCTCTGGAGGCATCACAATCCCCAACCTTAAGCTCTACTGTAGAGCTACTGTAATAAAAACAGCTTGTTACTGGCATAAAAACTGACATTTGGACCAATGGAATCGAATTGAAGACCCTGACATTAACCCGCACACCTATGAACATATAATTTTTGACAAAGAATCCAAAAATGTACAATGGAAAAAAGAAAGCATCTTCAACAAATGGTGCTGGCATAACTGGATATCAATGTGAGGAAGGCTGCAAATAGATCCATATCTGTCACCGTGCAGAAAACTTAAATCCAAGTGGATCAAAGACCTCAACATAAATCCAGCTACTCTGAACCTGATAGTAGAGAAAGTAGGAAGTACTCTTGAACGCAATGGCACTTGAGATCACTTTCTAAATATAACACCAGTAGCACAGACACTGAGAGAAAGACCTGTTGAAACTGAGAAGCTTTTGTAGAGCAAAGGACAGAGTCAACAAGACAAAGCACCAGCCTACAGAATGGGAAAAGATCTCAAAAACAACCCCACATCTGACAGAGGGCTGATATGCAGAATATATAAAGAACTCAAGAAATTAGACATCAAAATGCCCAATAGACCAATTAAGAAATGGGCTATAGAACTAAACAGAGAATTCTCCACAGAGGAAGTTCAAATGGCTGAAAGACATTTAAGGAATTGCTTAACATCCCTAATAATCTGGGAAATGCAAATCAAAATGACTCTGAGATACCACCTTACACCTGTCAGAATGGCTAAGATCAAAAGAACAGAAGACAGTTTATGCTGTAGAGGATGTGGAGCAAGGGGAACTCTCCTCCACTGCTGGTGGGAATGCAAGCTTGTACAGCCACTTTGGAAATCAATATAGTGATTCCTTAGAAAATTGGGAATCCATCTTCCCCAAGACCCCACTATAGCACTCTTGGGCATATACCCAAGGAAGGCTCCATCATACCACAAGGACATTTGCTCAACTATGTTCATATCAGCTCTGCTTGTAATAGCCATAACTTGGAAACAACATAGATGCCCTTCAACTGAAGAATGGATAAAGAAAATATGGTACATATACACAATGGAGTACTAATCAGCAGAGAAAAACAATGACATCATGAGGTTTGCAGGCAAATGGATGGATCTAGAAAAAATCATCCTGAGTGAGGTAACCCAGACTCAGAAGGACAAACATGGTATGTACTCACTCATAGGAGGATATTTGATGTAAAACAAAGATGACTAGACTGCTACACAACTCCAGGGAGGCTACCTAGAAAACAGGACCCTAGGAAAGACCCAGGGATCACCCAATGACAGAGAAATGGATGAGATCTACATGAACAACCTGGATGACAGTGGGAGTAATGAAGGACAAGATTTGAGGGAAAGAAAACTTAGGGGAGCAGGAGATCCCAGCTGGATCAAGAACAGAAAGAGAGAATGAGGAATAACAGACCATGATAAATGAAGACCACATGAGAACAGTAATAGGCAGAGTGGTAGAGAGGTCCCCAGAAATCCACAATGATATATCCTCTGTAGTCTGCTGGCAATGGTCGAGAGAAAGCCTGATCTGAGCTAGTCTGGTGATCAGATGGCCAAACACCCTAATAGTCGTCTTGGAACTCTCATCCAATAACTGATGGAAGTGGATGCAGAGATCCTCAGCCAGGCCCCAGGTGGAGCTCCAGGTGTCCAACTGTCCAGAAAGAGGAGGGTCTTGTTGAATCCAAGACTGCAAAAAGCACAGGGACAAATAGCCAAATGAATGGAAGCACATGAATTATGAACCAAAGTCTGTGGAGCCCCCAGCTGGATCAGGCTCTCTGGATAAGTGAGACCATGGAATAGCTTGGTCTGTTTGGGAGGCACCCAGTCTTTGGGACCAGGACCTGTCCCATAGTGCATGAACTGGCTGTTTGAAACCTTGGGCTTACACAGGGACACTTTGTTCAGTCTGGAATGAGGTTACAGGACCTGCCTGTACTGTATCCACCAGGTTTAAATGAATGCCCAGGGGTACCTTGATCCTGGAGGACATGGGAATGGAGGGGAGGGACAGGAGGGGGGACTTTGGGGTGCGGGCGGGAGTGGGGAGGACAGCAGAATCCACTGCTGATGTATAAAATTTAAGACACATAATAATAAAGAAAAATAAAGGGAAAAAAAAGAAGAAATATCTGTAACTTGGAATTTGGAATAAAGTTAATGGAAAGGCAACTGTTAAGATGAATAAATAAGCTAAGAATTTTTAAGCAATGCGTATTAAAATAGGAATTCAAGAAATGAAAACCTGAGTTATGTGAACATTTCTTTTATTTATTAAAAATTATTACAGAATTTTCTATGCTATTTTCATGTGTCCATGAGCTTTTACAGTCTATATGTGTATACATTTTGCATTTAAGGAACCTACATATACACAGGCAAATATAGTATGTTTTTTTGAAAGTGAAAAAACTAAATATAAATAAAATGTTATAATATCTTCAAATACCTCTTACTTCACTGATTTGAAAATATTGTAATTTTTCTACAAAAATGTTAAAATGTTACTAGTATTATAAGTTATGTTTGAGGCCCTTTCAGAAGACCAAATACATTTCTAAATCTCTGTGGATATAACAAGCTGAGGCACTGGTGAAGCAAACAAACTTGATTCACTTTTGATGTCCATCATATCATTTAACAAAGCATTATGCTGGTATTTATTTTGTATTGAGCAGTACAACTTCATTTACATCCATTGGACCACTATGTATATTCTGCTGAATACTCTTAAAATTGACTCTCCTTCGCACAGATGCTATCAGTCACAAATAGCTCCACAGAACTAGGACTTCATGACCATCTCTCATCCTCATGCTGGAATCTGATCCGGTTTGAGCTCAGACAGGTATTGTGTATGATACCATAACCATGGTGTGTTCATATGTTCCGGTTCCCTGCTGTATCCTGAAGACAATGTTTCTGTGTAGTCATGTACCACCTCTAGTTTTTTGCAGTCTTTCCCTAAACCTTGAAAAGAAGTGTAGTATATAGTTGTCCCATGGATGGATACTCCAAGGTCTCTTCTGTACCTTGGCCAGTTATGAGCTGTATGTGGATTGTAATCTACTTCAAACAGAAACATCTCTCATGAAGTTGAGAGGTGCATTAACCTAAGAGTATAACTATAAGTCATTAGGAGTTGATTTGATACTATATCTCAATTATCTTTCAGATTCTCCAGCAATGCCATATTTTCAATCTTCCATAAATTCTATTAGGTGGTAGAAGCTGCCCTTCAACTCCCTACATTGCATTCCTTAGAAAAGATACTTGTTTTCTAACCTTACTGTAAAATGGCAGTTATAACTTCCAATCTACTTTTCATTTATCTCTTCCTTTTGTCACCCTATGCACACTTCAGAAATCATTTTGTTTCTGTTACTGATTGTCTCTAGCATGTACCTACTTGTTATTATAGCACATGATACAGTTATGGAAATTTATTTAAAATCACTCTATACATTCTGACTTTTCTTTGCCTTTACCAGTTTTCCATATTTAGTTTTTATTAATTTGTTAAAACTATCTTTAATGTAATTTCCATATATAAATATGCATATGTATGAAGAAATAAAGACACATAAGTATAAAAGCATTCAGAAATACTGTTTAACAAATATTATTATGTACTTTATTTCTATATTTATAGACTTGATTGAGGTTTAAATGTTCATGATTGTATAATGAAATATTAAGTTGCACATTTCTCTATGGCTTATAGATATGGAAAGAGCTCTCAAAAATAGTACTTTCTAACAAGTTTTATTTTTATGTACTTTTATATAGTTCTAATTTATTCATTAATGCAAACTACTATTATAGTAATTTTTTGAAAACTTAGCTGCAGTCCAAGAATATCTAGACTGGTAATTACTCTTTCTTTGTCATCTGTGAGACTATTTGTCCTCCTGTTGGAGTGATGACTAAGCCAGCAAGCAGGTGTGCTCTTTCAAGCTTGGATATTTCTGTTGCAAGTTGATGAGAATACTTGACTCTAGGACAATAAGAGACATAATACTAGATAGTCATATTGGTCCTTCATTACTTCATATATGTCAGAATGTGTAGAAGTTATCTCTACTGCACATTTTGTGGCTATATGTATCATATGTAGAAATTTATACAATATTGACTGTATAGAGGTCTTTAATAAATATTTAATGTTTATCAATGTTTAGTTAGTATGTGGATATCTTTTTACATACTCAGGTTCCCACATACTTTTTCCCCTTGAGATAGAATTTTAAAATGCCCAGCCAGATGTATATTTTAATATGCATTTTGGCATTTTTCTTTTACAACTAATTTCTATTCAGATAAAGTTCATGATCTTGAATCTTGCCCTCTTTTTTGAATTTGTTTTAAGTCACAAATCAAAGCATCCTAAAACATGGATTTATCATTATTATTAACTTATAAAGAATTAAGTTTTGTTAAGGTAGTTTTTCTCAACAAAAAAAGTGTTTTGTTGTTACTAGTTTTATGAATAATGTCATTGGCATTTTTGTGGAAATTAAATTAAATCTTTAGGATTTTTTTTTGTTCATCTGCCTAATTTCATAATATTCCTTAAACATGGAAACTCTCTCTCTCACACACCTAGTACCTTGAATTTCAGTTTTCAATGTTCTAAAGTTTCCATTGTGTAAGTCTTTCATATGCTTGGAGAAGTTTATTCCTAGGTAGTTTATTCTGATGGAAATTACAGTGATTGTGATACTAGCCCTAAATACTTGTTACTAGCTCTGGTAGTAATGTCAAAAAGCCTCTCCAATTAAATGCTTTTCTTTATAAGAGTTGCCATGGTTGTGATGTCACTTCACAGCCATAGAAACCCTAACTAAGACATTAATATACATAAAAGGTACTGTTTCTTGTGCACTGATTTGTACTGTACAACTTTACATTTTCTTTTAGAGGTTATAGGGTCTATTCAGGACAGAATTGTGTTATCTTCAAGTGGGAATAATTCCAACTTCTCTTTTCTCATTTTTGTATCTTTCTTTTTGCCTTGTGGTTATAACTTGAAGCAAAATATTGAACAAGAGTGAAGATGAGCATGAAGACAAGTTGAACTTTGCCAAATGACATTTCTGCATTATAAAGGTCTTAATATGATTTGGGTCATCAACCTTATTCCTATGGTGAACTACATCTATTTGTTTACATATTCTGAACTATCCTTGCATCCCTGGATAAAAACCTTTTTGGCCATGATGCATTAAGTTTTGAATGGGTTCTTGAGTTTAGTTTTCATGTATTTGGTTGAAATTTTCTGCATCTATATTTGTCAGGGAAGTTTGTAGTATTATTTTTTTGTTTGTTTTTGTATCTTTTCCAATTTTGTTATCAGGATAATATTTGACTCATATAATGAATTTGATAGCCCCCTCCATTCTGTTTTGTGAAACAGTTTAAGAAATGTCAGGTTAGAATTTATCCTACATTTCTAAAATACTTATCTATGGTGTCTACAAATAAATTAATAGCCATTTAAATTACTTCATTTTGTGGTTCAAGTTCATTCTTGGATTCATGATTTTTTTTATCTATTTTGTTTTACTTTGTTTCTAAATGCATTTCAAAATTAAAAGTTAACTGTAGCCCTTATTTCTATCATTTATGTTATTTTGTTTGATTTTCCTCATTAATCATGTGGAAACCGCTGTTAAAAAAATAAACAGCAACCCCCCAAAAAGCAATTCCATGAAGCATGCCCAATGAAACCATAAATATAAACATAAATAGTTCTAAATAAAAGCACACTCTATATTTCAAAGTGTTTGCATGTAATATAAATGAAAGGAAATATTATAATATTCAAATCACAATTCTGCTCCTTTTTGACATTACTGAGAAGATACTGAGATATTTGTAATGGGATGCTATTATCACACTAATAATTAGGTATGCAAAAGGACATCTCCCATAGACACATGTTTATCTGCTGTGAGCATGACACCAGGTCAAACTGAGACAAAGGAAAACTCCTATAAAATCTCCAGTTGCATTACTATTTCCCTAAAGGAGAAAATAGAGGTTATCAAGATCTAGTTTAAATATAAACAATGAAAGGGAAAAATGGAGTCTGTTCCTAGTGACAAGTAAGTGTTCTCCATAGGGAATAAGTATTTGTTTGTCATTATGAAACAGCAGAAGTTCATTGAGACAAATAACCAATATTTACAAATAATTGGAAGAAGTCCATGAGATAGACTACTAACATAAATGCGATAAAAATAGCAGTAATCCACTTCTAGGAAAACATAATGTAAATACATTTATAAAATTGTACATGTTCATGTGTTTTAGAATATTCAAGACAGAACATTTTATACTACTAAAGAGCTGGAAATGTCAGTTAGTGGTAAAATCTAAGTAATTCCACAAATAATAGTATTATGATCTAAAAGAGAAGAATCACATATGTTTGCACTTACCAGACATTTCGTATTGGATATGCTTCAAAAGGTACAATATATTGCCTTACTGAAATATATAATATTAATATATATTAATCCATGATACAAGTATACACATATACATTTATATGTGTGTATATACTTAAATCAACAGGCATTTATTTACTGCTTAAAGACAATAGTAGCTCCTCATTACTTCAGAGGAAAAAACGTAAATTTATTAGTACACTGTGCATATTCCTACATGTCTTACTATTTTACAAGTTTAAGCTTAAGCAATACTCAATTACCCACATTTAAGGAATTTCAGATGTAATTCCACAGGATAGTAACATAATTTCTCCAGGACATCTCCCTTTAAGTGTCTGCACCTTCTGTTTTTGTATTCTTTATCGGTGCATTTATAATCATCACACGTTTCACAAAATGGCCCCCTGAGATATGAGAATATTCCCCCTTGTCACATTATCAGAGGGATTTTATCAGATATTTTGAAGAAAACAGAAATTGATGATTAAACAGCTGATGATCTGGTCTTCCACTTCTTACAATCTGCCCTCTCCTCCACCATGTTATTTTCTGAATATTAGGTATCATGGTTATGCTGTAGATGTATTATTTGACCCCAGTGGTGATTGGTCATCCCATGGTCATTTGTTCTTTGCATATTGACCAGTTATGGATTTCTCTAATATTTTCTATCTGCTGTAAAAAGAACTTTCTTTGACAATGAGTGAAGGCAATAGAAATCAGTGTGGAGAACTGTCAAAACCTAAAACATAGATCTACGATATGATCTGGATATGCTACTCCATGACCTATTCCTAAAGGATTCAACATCCTACTCTACAGATATTTGCTCAGAAATTTCATTGCCATACTAGTCATAAAGTTCAGACATGTAAGCAACCTAATGTCCTTCAACTGATGGGTGTTCTTGATTTTTGTTGATTTACAAGTCATTTGTTGTTTGAGGATGGACATTTTATAGTAGAATTTAGCTATGAGAGGAAACATTTGATGAATTAATGAGAAAATCATGCCTGGAACCTATATTTCCCCCTCTCATTAAGCAATGAAACTTTTATTCCTGTATTTTTGCTGCTTTTTAGCTCAAAGTCCATGTTCTGTTTGGTGAATTTCTGCTTAAGAAAAACAAAAAACAAGTTGGGCAGTGGTGGCATGCACCATTAATCCCAGTTCTCCAGAGGCAGAGGCAGGCTGATCTCTGTGAATTCGAGGCCAGCCTGGTCAACAAAGCAAGTTCCAGGAAAGGTGCAAAACTACACAGAGAAACCATATCTGGAAAAACCAAAAGAAAACAAAACAAAACAAAAACAAACAAACAAAAAAACAAAAACAAAAGAAAACCACAAATCACCCTTTTATGTGTTCCATTTCCTTATAGAACGTACATTGGCTCAAGTCATAGTATATTATGTGTACTATATTAAAATGTTTTAATTTTAAGATATGAATTCTCAGTAAAAATCCAAAGGGTATAGGAGTATCATAGATGGATTTTTATCTTGTGTTCTGTTTTCATATCTCTAATGCCTCTAGTCCTATATATTGGGTTTGCAAGAAGTACAAAACTTCCTCTTTTAATACTCTTTGCTTTCACAAAAGTTATATTTACTTAGGTATCACTAAGCTAATATCATGATAGTGGATACCATCAGTTAACTAGCTTTTAATCAGTAATATATTAAAATATTTTTCCAAAAAAATAGCTGTAACCATTCCTCAGTTTCAGACCTTCTCTTACTACTATGTTTTCTCCACTAAAACCAAGAGTATACCAACTTTTGGCCAAATACTAAGTCCTTTAATAATTGGTGTTAAATTACATTTTGATACCAATGTATTTAAAATAGGAAATGTGAGAAATTAAAAATACTAAGTTTTCAAAATAGGTCACTACTATACACACTTGTGGCAAATAAATATCAACATTTGAATAACTATTCTTTTGCATAGAATTATGTTTTGCCAAATTTAAATGCATAGTGTTAATAAGTTCAGATTTGGTATTACTACTTTTCCATCAAACCATATTGCATAATGTTATCATCTTATATACATGAATATATACATGATCATTATTTAAAGAAATATATTCATTTCCTTTTTGTTCCCATCAAAAAGTATTTGTATGATTATAAGAATAACTCAGATCAGCTCACATTTATTCATTGGAGGTAGAATCAAAAGAACATATTCTGGTTTAATTTACTTTACTTTTTCAAGCCAGCATCAACATGTGATATTTTACATTGCACATCACAACCTAAGTGTATCTCTTTCTTAAAATGTCTCACACAGCTAGGGATTATTTTAATCTCTTTGCTTTATTTGTTAAACATGGTTATTGTATATGACAATTTACCAGTTTTGTTGTTAGGGACCAAGATGTCAGGAACCAAGCATGAACTATGGAAAAATACTAGCTAGGCCAGAGAACAAGTTATAAGACCACTGCCCTTCCCCAGAGCAGTAACACCTGTTTACTAACCAGAGGCTCCCAAAGATAAGAAGACATTCCACAGTCAGGTGCCGTGACAACCAAACATAAAGAGCATTCCATGGTCAGATAGCCTAGCAACAGAATAAATGGCCCCTGACCAGTGACCTTAGCCGACATCTTGCAGTTGCACGATCTGCACGTCTCCCACATTCTGTACCCTTTCCATGTCCCTTCCACTTCCCTCCTTCCTGCTCCTTCCCCTCTTTTGCTATATAAGCCTTGCAGAGGAAAATAAAACCTGCAGCTTGATCAGAATCTTGTCTTGCTGTCCCTTGTGTCCTCTGTTCCTTTCATTCGCTCCCACAGGTGGGTCACCCCCATTGAAACCCCGCTGGCAGGGGCATTTTGTATTCAGTCATTTATACAAAGCAGATTCATCTATTTAAACAAATATTTCTTCTTTCCTCCATCTTTAATTTTACCATGAAAAAGCTCTTGAGGTTTTATAATTATTAACAGAAAGTAAAAGGCTGACAAGAAATCCATCATGAAAATAAAAATTGACACTCATGTGAAGTCTGCCCCTTTCTGAATGGAGACAGAGGAGGAGTGGATGGGGAGAGGCATCGGGAGAGAACAGGAGCAGAATAGGGATGGGAACTATGGTCAGGATGTAAGATAAATAAAAAAATTAATTAATAAATATAAATATATAATTCAAACTTCAAAGAGATAGCATCAGCCATTTTAAAATGTGTGGCACAGATAAAACTAAGCATTTTAAAACACTGAACAAATTATGATGATATGTTTCCATTGTGTAAAGTAGGTACACCTTTAATGTGTGCTGACAATCTTGTGAACACTCTATTATATCTTACCTGATGTTTACTGACAAATGACATGAATGATGATCTCTATTAATATCTATGTGTCCTATTAAATTTAGCAATTACTAACAAAAATGACAATTGTAGTTCATAATCCTGAAAAAATGCCCTTTTTTATTAAATATGAGTTAAAGTGTGGGATGCATTAAAACCTCATTGTCCAAAGTGTATTTTGAATAATAGGTGAGCATGTCTAACTTCATAGCTCCTGGGAGGAAGTTTTCTCAGTGGTCTTGGTTCCTGTTTTCAGTCTCCTCTACCCGTAATGACCCTATTGGCTAATTGCCTCTTTTCTTTCATTTGTACTAATTAGGCTACATTCTACTTGGCAGGTTCACTTGAATTGTGTCACCGAGGTAAAGCTGATTTACTAAGACTCAGCTATACAGCATTGGCAAGAAGATCATTACTGACTAGGAATGTGCCTTCAAAGGGAGATTTAAATACAGGAAAATTCAAAAGTGTACAAAGACATAAATTTCAAGTTATGAGAAAGAAATTTTCTTCTCTTTTCTTTACCTAATAATACTGTCTGCAAAATCTTAGATGACATAAGAATCATCTTTATCAGATGTACAAATTTTTGTACTATTAAAAACTTAAAATTTCTTTATTCTGTCTTTTATCTTTAACCATGATTATGAGAAAGGATAATATAATTGGATACAACTAGTGCCATTTGGTGGACAGATTGCTTCAAAAATTGTAGGCCACTGCCATCTCTTAGGTTGACTTGCAAAGTTGTGTAAGCTAATCATACTGAAAGGTTTGTGGCCATATGTGGAGGTTCTACTGGAAGAAAAAAACAGCGAACTTTGCCTCTAGCTAGGAAGTTAGAACTTCCTAAGCATGTGTCCTCTGTGTGAAACAGTGATTCTTCAGGGTAAGGAAAAGTTCCAATTCCATTATATGTTGATATCAAGATGTTACTGTGTCCCAAGAGACTGCTGTCAAACTGTTGCTGGGAAGTGGCCATTTAGAAGAACAGATGGAGACAAACAGGCACAAGAGAATATGGATACCATCCAGGACCTAGATGAGCTGAATATTAAGCTTAACTCTTCAAAGAATTCAGGAAATATTATCTGATAAAGAAGATAACCATCTACAATGGAACTATAGACAATAAGAAACAAATAGAATAGTATGTCTTAGGTACTGACTCTGTCATCTTCTACTGGGAATGATCTCAGACTTAAGTTGCTAGAAAATAATCTTAAATCCCATGGCATGTAAAGAGATTCCATGGAAAGAGATAAATACTAAAGAAAGCTATAAATTATATAAATCATTTCCAGGGATGAATAAGAGTAGGTATCATGATGATAGGTTTATGAGAGTCAAGTACAACGTCTGCCTGGTCCTGTTGGTATCACACTTCAGACTGAAGTAGTTACCTCTTTGAGTAGTGCTGCAAGCCTAGTTGTGAGAAGGATATTTGAAAGGTTTGTTGTCCTGAGATTTTAGGTAATTTAAGGAGAAAAGAACAGTCAAGCAAGAACAACCAGAGCAATAATAATGAGACATTCAGGAAGAAGATGACTCCTTAATACATGCTGAGCTTACAGGCATCACTGTTAATGCAGAGCATTTTCAAAGAATAAAATATTACAATGAAACAAGGACATAGCTACCTTGTCTTCAAAGATGGTAGATAGTAGAACTTCAAAGCAAGAGATAATGCATGACATGTTTCACTCATTATATGCCATAGCATGTGCCATTTTGATATTTACCCAATGGTGTATATGTGCTTAAGAATTCTCAATTCTATTTCTGGTTCTCCAGTTGATACTATTAATATGACTCTTCATAAAACATATTATATGATTGATGTTTCTTTTCTTTAGTTCACCTCCCTACATTGTAGTCCTAGAAAGCATACTTGTTTATATTAAACTTCCTGTAGATTTCCAGAAATGACTTATCAGCTATTTTTCCTTTCTCCCTCCCCTTCCCAACTCTTACTCATACCTGAGAAATCATTCAGACTTCCAGTTTACAGTTCAATCGGCATTCATTTATTCCAAAGTTTCTTCATCATCAACACCTCTGTCGAATCCACTTTAATCATCAGTCTAGTTATTACTTGTGACATTCTTTGTTTGTTATGTTGTATTCATTACAAAGAAAAGTCATCATTTTAACACAGAAATCAGTGTGTGGTGTTGCTGACTTGTTTTCTTCATTAGTTACAAGAAAATGTGAATTTTTTATTATACCTTCAAGAGAACATATGATTATATTTGTTTGACCATATGATTCTCATCCACTAAAAGTTCCATTCAGAAAAAAATGCTTTATTTCTTAACATTTATTTTATTAGACATTTTGGAAATTTTATATGTAGGTACAATATTTCTATTATTTCCACCCCACATTAACTCAACTGTCTCCACTCCATCTCAACTTCATAAACTTTTCTATATTAGTGTTAGACACACACATGTGTATGCCTGATGTATATATGCATGTATAGATATAACCAGATGAGTCGTGTGTGTGTGTGTGTGTGTGTGTGTGTGTGTGTGTGTGTGTGTGTTTTAGGGATGACCATTAGTGTTTGGATAACCCATCAGTAAAATCATCTCTTGAGAAGACATATTGTATTTATCTCTTCATCAAATAGTAGGATTTTGCAAAGTTTCCCTCATCTGTGTTGTTTGGTGGAGATACTATGTAAGTCTTACTTTCGGTGACCATTTTCTTAAAATTTCATGGGGTTCCTGTTATATAGATGACATTATATCATAACAGACATGCTGGTCTTGTGGTTCTTTCAATCCTTTGACCCTCTCTTTTGTAAAGTGAGTTTATTTGGAATTCATCAAGCACTCTTCATTACAGGACTTTATGTTAACACTCTTCTTACACATAAATCTTAGTAGTATCACATTTAGGGCATTTTCCATTCTTTGGAATTTATTTTATTTCTAAAATAAACTTTCCTCCAATTTCTATTTAATTTGTCTTCACACAAAAAAATCTTATTACGAAAGTGAATTTACTTGATTACTTTATGTACATTCCCTTTTGTGTCATTACTCATCATTTAAGTGTGTCATATTTTCTTTGTCCACTGAAATGCTAGCAGATAAGAGTATATAGTCTTTCATTTTAAAACATTTATTTATTTCTTCTTTTGCTTTTATTCATTCTACAGTTTCCACTTCCTCTAGTCCTCCCACCACCATCCCCCCCCAAGATCTTCTCCTCCTCCATATCCAGTCAGAAAAGAGCAGACTCCCCTGGGATATCAGCTGGACAAGACTTAACAAGATACAATGTAACAAGGCAAAAGGCCTGGGTGAGGCAAGCCAGTAAAAGGAAAAGGGTCCCAAGAGCAAGGGAAGGAGTCAGAGACACCACTCACAAAGACACCAAGCTAACAACCATAACATATTTGCAGAGGACCCAGCAACCACCATGCAGGCTTTGTATTGCAGCTTAAATCTCTGTGAGCCCCCATGAGCCCTGCTTCATTCATGCTATGGGCTGTGTTCTCCTGGTGTCCTTGACCCCTCTGGCTCCTACAATTATCCTACCTCCTCTTCTCGGGGCTCTTGGAGCTCCAAGGGGAGGGATCTAATGGGATAGTTTTTCATTTAATGAAGTATATTGTGTAACAAATAAGTATATTTCCAATTAGAGCCATCCAATAAACAGAGTACCAATGTATGAAAATAAGGATAAAAATCAGAAAGAATTTTTGTCTCTGAATTAGGTAGAAAAAAGAATATTTTTCCCCAAAATCTGAATGCTGTGGATTGAGATGAGTCAAAATCATTTGAGAACATGAAATGCTTTTGTAAAGGACCCAAGTTCTGTTTCCATCCCCCACATCAAGTGACTCACAATCACCTATAACTTCACATCAAGGGAAATAATGCCCTCTTCTGAATTCCATGGCCACCAGCCTTCAGGTTCATATATACTTTATATATATATATACCACCCTATACACATATATACACATAAATCCACATACCTATAGACATCTAGATTTTGACATAGAATCAGAAAATGCAAAAGAAAAAATTAAGATAAATTTCTCTAGATGTTGAAATGTATTTTCTGCATATTTTCAGAAGCATTTTATGTATAAGAATTACATAAAGGGACATGAATTTCTATACTAAAATAAGAGTTATGAAATTATGAGCATTCAGTGTACTTGAATAGCACTGAAACTTTTGATGTTGCATGTGACAACTTGTGTTATATGTGAGCAATTAATGGGCTAACAAACAAGCATCTGTTATGTTGGCTTTAGGTAATGTTTGTCTAAGCAACCCAGCTTCCCCTGAACTCAAAATACGTTTTTACAGCCTCCAATGAAGCCTGAACTCATAGTCAAATGACTGCAAACTCTTGCCTGTGGTTTATCACGTTAGAAGTCTGAAATTGGGCTGAGCCATAAAAATTCAAAATTTCTCTTCCAGTTGTCACATGGATAAGTGTACTATATCCAATTCTCTCTCTCCCTCTCTCTCTCTCTCTCTCTCTCTCTCTCTCTCTCTCTCTCTCTCTCTCCCTTCCTCCTTCTCTTCTTTTCATCATCTTTTCATCCCTTCATTCTCTTTCTTGTCCTATACTGTCACAGCAACAACTCTGAGGTTGCGGTTTGTCTGAAATTGGAATTTTGTCAATGAAATGATCTTTCACAGGAAGGAAAATTGCAAATTCTACTATGCTTCTTCTGCTGATTTCCCAGAGTCAGCTATATATCCACCCATTGTGGATTTGTATACAAACAGCAGCTCATGTGTGAAAAAGCAAAAAAAAAAAAAATTCTTCAGTAGTGTAGCTGCTGATAAGATGCACAAGCTTCTAGAAGTTAAGAATCTCCTACCCATTCTTCAATTAAAAAAAAATGGTGAAATTCACTGGATTACCTAAAAGAAAAAGGAGATAAAAATGTAGGAGAGGCAATAGTTGAAAAGTGGAGGAGGGTTAACAGAATGGAGAGCATAGCAAGAGTGTAACAGAGAATTAATATGATTAAAATACATTATGTATCTGTCTGAAAATGCATAGTAAAAGACATTATAATATATGCTAATAAACATTCTGGGAAGGGTAGTACACAGGGAATTATTTGTCTTGTCCTGGCATCGTAATTACCACATTCCCT
Source organism: Onychomys torridus (assembly GCF_903995425.1). Taxonomy (NCBI): domain Eukaryota; kingdom Metazoa; phylum Chordata; class Mammalia; order Rodentia; family Cricetidae; genus Onychomys; species Onychomys torridus. The sequence continues at coordinate 24,953,646 of NC_050448.1, forward strand.
AATAAAATGTTTTTGATGTAGTGAAATGTTTGGGAACAGCATTGAGGATAATAAAACTCAAAGAGATATTGCCTTCCATTTCCCGATATTCACCATTAAATATGAAACTAGTGTTTAGTGTGGACAGTTGCACAGAGGTTGTCATTCAGATGTCTGTGTTCCTGCTGTCCACACCCCTTGTTCCATGTAATGCATTGATCCAACAATGAATGATTAAAAGCTGAACATTTGATATCATCCTGAGCAATGTTATTTTTACTGTTCTGTTATAAAAGGATGATCTACTAAGTTCTGTATAGGATGGTGTGTGAACTGGGAGCTGGGTGATTTTATTGAAATCATGGCCATTTGGAACTTTAGGGAGAAAAAACATACCTTTCTTATAGATATAATTTATAGATACAGCTAAAAATTCAAGAAAGTGATTTTGAATTCCTGTGTTTATTTTGGTGCTATACATCAAATTCAAAGCCCAACAAATGCCAGAAAAGTTCTATGATAGTGTATTGTGCCCCCAGCTTTCAGACTTTGATATTGGGACAACATGAAGAAGTGCTATGATTCAGGTGAACCCAAGCAGCCTCATCACTTTCTTCCTGTTGCTGGGGGTCTTGAAGTTTCATGGCAGTAATATTTTAGTTACTGTTGTTTAATAGTTTGCTTTGTTTTACATTTACGAAGGTGATCTCAATCATACCACAAAGATACATGCTCAGCTATGTTCATAGCAGCACTGTTTGTAACAGCCAGAACTTGGAAACAACCTAGATGCCCGTCAACTGAAGAATGGATTAAGAAAATGTGGTACATATAGACAATGGAGTACTACTCAGCAGAGAAAACCAATGACAGCATGAAATTTGTAGGCAAATGGATGGATCTAGAAAAAAATCATCCTGAGTGAGGTAACCCAAACATAAAAGGACCAACATGGCATGTACTCACTCATAAGTGGATTCTAGATATAAAGGAAAGAACAATCAGACTACAATGCACAGAACCATGGAGGATATATATATATAGCAGGGGGGGACCCTAGGAAGACTGTGGCTTTTAATAAGTCTTGGTTTTACTCAATTACTGAGCAAGCCTCAATGAAACATTTCACTATTAAAATAAGAATTTATACTGTATCAAGCTGATAATAGAAAAATAAATGAATAAATATTTTTTTAAAAAAGAAAGGTGATCAAATATTAGTTTTATCAATGTCAGTTTAAATTTGAGCATTTTTTGTATATATTCACTTCCATTGTTCTGTCTATAGTAACAAAAATACCATAGATGCTATTAATTTATCAATAAAAGAAATATATTTCTCAGAGTTTTGAGAATTGGGAAAGTAAGATATTGAGACACTATCATATTTGGTGTATAGTGAGGGCTGATCCCTAATATCAAGATGGAAATAAGTCAAAAAGTGTGAACTGTCTTTATAAAGACAGTGAAAATGGCAAAAGGCCTGTGGTTCGCATAACTCCTCTTTGTTCCAATACGTTTCAGTAGAGATATGATAATCTTTTTCAAGCATATCCAAAAGGTGTACTGCTCTGATCAGGTTGATTAACATTTCCTGCACCACAGACTTTTAGGCACTTCCTTTCTTTGTCTTGAGCGTTTCTAAACATCTCCTCTAGTTACTATTTGAAAATGTTCAGTAACTGTAGCCAGCCATAGTTGTCATCTTAAGGTAAAGAGCATTAAGAGTTCTCCCCATTTTCCAATCCTACCTTGTGCCTGTTAGCCATTAAGTTAACTTCTCTAATGTTTTTCAAATCCCACTCATCACTTAAATAACTCCTATAAGACCTGCAACTTCATACCATCACATCCTTAAGTTTTGATATTTATTCAGGAACACACAAAGAATTACAACAGAAAAAAAAAAAAAAAAACAAATTGGGAGTTTTATATTTCCGGACCAAAGATCCCCTAAGAAAATCACTGCTTATTAAATTCCTCTAAACATTATTATAGGTTTTTCACTGTGCTGTTTTAAAAACAGCTTTATAAACTTAATAAAAAGTATGAAACAACAGAAAACCCAATTTGGATTTACAAGTGGTTGTTCATCTTTAACATTTGTATGAGAAACACGTATTAAAAAATTAAAATAGAAGAAGCTGGGAGGAGGCAGAGAATGGTGGATGAATCTCTGAGTTCAAGACCATCCTGATCTACCATAGAAAGCTCCAGGACAGACAGGACTACAATGAAAGTCCCTGTCTCTAATAATAATAATAATAATAATAATAATAATAATAATAATAATTGGTGGAGAAAACCAAAAATAAATTAATCATTTTTTTCTTTCTCATCCTTAATGCTTATAATTTTCAGTGGCAATTATTACTGTCATTATATATTCTAAAAATTTTACTTACATTAAAATGCCAATAATTTTAATGATAAAATTCAAATTATACCATTCAACAATTATTTCTCATAGTTATGCTTTATAGGGAAGCATCAATAATTCATACTTTGAACAAATTACTACAGCTAGCATTTTGAAATAAGTATGATAGCCATCACAAATTAAATGACATATGTGTGCTAAAAATCATAGAAAACCATACATATGAAATAATACAACCACACAGTTTTGGAGTATATTTCAGAAATTTCAGAGAGAAGATGTGTAACTGAAGAGCAATTCCAAACGTTTCTAAAATAACTCTCTCACACTGGACATTCAGAATAGCATCTTAACAGAAAGTGGAGGTTTTTACTTACAAGCAACTAATACAATTTCACAACAGCATGAAAGACATGTGTGTGTGTGTGTTTTCTCTAAAGCAAAACAACTTAATATACAATAATGTTTATTAACAGAAATTAATTTCCAAAGAAACTAAGTGTTAATGATTTCAGACATAGTCCCCCATCCTTTTTTTAGAATTGGAACTTGTTAAATGTGTTTTAATGTTCATATTTTGAAAAATAACGCAAACAATAATAGGCCCAGCCTATAGTGTTTGCTCTCAGGGTCTGCAGAAGAGTATATCAACCAGCTGGGGATTCTAATCTGAGAAATATTAAATGAATCTAAGCATGCTGAGTTCTTTAGTCCATTCACTTTATTCTTCCATGGCGATTCTATCTGTACAGTCTCTTTTCTGCTCTTACTTCACTCCTGCTCTTGGTCCTCCTGCTCTCATCCTCCTGCTCCCAGTCCTCCTGCTCTCAATCCTCATGTTCTCAGTCCTCCTGTTCTCAGTCCTCCTGCTCCCAGTCCTCCTGTTCTCAGTCCTCCTGCTCTCAGTCCTCCTGATCTCAGTCCTCCTGTTCTCAGTCCTCCTGCTCTCAGTCCTCCTGTTCTCAGTCCTCCTGCTCTCAGTCCTCCTGCTCTCAATCCTCCTGTTCTCAGTCCTCCTGCTCTCGGTCCCTTCTGCTGTTCTTTCATCGTTCTACCTAGTTCTTTACATCTCCATCCTCATCTTTGTTCTCCTCCATCAATCCTCTTCTCCCAGTGCTCTCTGAGAACTAGTCTATATACCCACACAGTAATTCTTTGGTAAAGCAATGTGAGGCTTGAAGTTTTCAGGGTTTTGTAGAGAAGTGATAAGGACCCACACATAAAGCAATTAATTCTCAGCTTCCAATTAGAACCCCAAAGGGGAGTGACTAAGGGGGAGTTCTCTGGTAGTGTGAACTGAAGGCTAAGATCAATTAGGGAATTTATGTGCTCAAACTATAATCTAGAAATTGCTAGGTAAAATGTTAGGGGTCAGTAAATCAAAAGAAGGTAAACTGTCTTTGGCACCACTTTTCCCGCTCATCCCAGCTGCAGCTGCTTTCTGATAGGGAGTGGGACATATGTTAGGTGGCTAAGCAACCTATGTCAGAGCATGTAGTATTTAATTAGTAAAAACTCTTTCACTCAGTAGTTGCTGAGGAGAAAATCTAGGAATAGCACCTGGCTGAGGAGGAATAAAAAGCTTAATTTGCACAAGAAAGAAGCTTGGCATGTGTTGCCTGTCTGGCCTTGGGGCAATCTTGGGTCAGTGGGAAGTAACTGCCTTAACTCAGTATCTAGCAAATGGCTAAAACCTCATCCCAGGAATGTGAGCAGTAAATCTCTTCAGTTAGGGTCTTGTGTAAATAACCCGGGGTGAAGGTAAGGGGTTGAGGATTTAATTGTTAGTGGTTCTTTTCTCTATCTGTGAGTGAGATGAGCTAATGTTGATCTATGTGCAGTTTTGTTCTTGGAAAAAGGTATCTTTGCTGAAATATTTTTGTCTGGAGAATGGTCATGGCCAGATACATGTTAATGAAAGATAAACACAGCTGGGGACAGTTATCCAATTACCCCAAATGTATAGAGAAAGTTGTGCCCAAGATTGAGATGTAATCATGAGATTACATGTACATGTAACATGGAGATGCATGGTAAATGGGGAGACTCATATCTGTTATTGCACAAGAAGTTTACAAGAGACAGCCAATTCATTCAAAAGGCAGTAATTCCATAATGCCTTGCATGATGGTTTCCTCTAACAGAATCCTTAGTTCTGATAGGTTGACCTTTTGAAAACTAGTTGTCACTGCTGTATACTCTCATGGACTTTCTCTACCAGCAGCTCTCAAGGACAGAATATCGTAGGAGTTAAAGACTCCTGCAGTAGATGTGTTTTCAAAGTAGGCAAACATTCATATTTTAAAAAATTAAATAAAACTCCTGTCTATATTCTTCCAATTCCACCATCAGGCAGTCAAAAAAAGCAGAAGTTTCCAGCTATACTAGTAACAACCAAATAGTCCATTTACTTTTTATTATCTTCTAGATGCATATAATGCTCTGTGATGGAACCATGAGGATGAAACTGTGAATTCTAGGACTCACAGAACTAGTTGTAGAATCTACTAATCCCTGTAGATCCTACTCCATGGGATCTGAGGCCTTCTGTTCCATGTAAACATAGGGACACTCACCTGAATATACATGTACACACACACACACACACACACACACACACACGCACGCACGCACGCACGCACACACATGTAGATACACACATAAAGTATTGAATTGAAACTTTAAAAAGATGAATGGCACAAATAGTATGTTCTCTTTTGTTGTAAAATCTCATAATTATTATAATACTCTTTACCTTAATAACTAAGTATACAGAAAACCTACAGGAGATCTATAAAATAGTACAAAAGTAGTATATAAGCTGTCCTGCGTTATCAAGATGAAGATGAAAGCAAGATCTGACTAGATCCAGACAAAAGTCATGCTCTCACTTTATTTCATACAATAAAAAGTTTTTTTTCTTCCCTGTTAATTTAATTGTTTGATTAGATTACACAGCAATTGGTGAGATGTGTTAAGAATTCTCCCTGACAGCTTATATGTAGACAAAATATATGACTGAGAAAAGAGAGCAGTGGAGAAATGAAGGATCATGCATGCTCTAATCATGAACACATCCTTGGAAAAATCTTGAAATTATGTAAAATGGATATTTTCACTACATAAAGGATGATGGCTTATGTAAAATTAGGTAAGATTAACTGAGAATATCTATAATACAAGATAATGATTTTTAAAAAGTAAACTTTCAAACAGTTTAGAAATATGGGTGAATAAAGTGTTCATTGCTAGGTAATCCATGAAATAGGTGAGTAGATTGTACTAGAAGACAAATAGTCAATTTTAGATGCGTGAAAACCTCCAAAAAATTAAATCAGAAATAACTCTAAACTAAGAAAAATAAAAGTATAACTTATTAAGCCTGAAAACAGATTGCTGTGCCAATTAGGTAAAACAGAATTGAATGTAAAAGGTGGGCTTTCCGATCTATGATATTCTAGTATACAATGATCAATTTCTTATGGTTGTCATTTTTTATATATGTGTATGTATGTGAGTGCATTTATATGTAGTGTAGGTATGTAATATGTATACTCATGTTTGTCTAATTGTAATACATTTCTATATGCCTATGTAGAGTCTTGAGGGGATGGTGGAGTTTCCCTCACTCATTTTCCACCTAATCCTCTTTGGACAGAGTTTTCCTGAACCTGGAGCCAGGCTCATAGCTGGAAAGCCCCAATAATCATCCTGTGCCTTTACATTCACCTGTGAGATTTGACTCACCATCTTACTTTGACTCCTGAAATGTACATAACGGGAGCGGTTCCCTGACACGTTTCACAGAATGGGAAGACACACCCTCTTTTAGGAGGCAGTTGACTGCTTCTTTTGTATAAAGACAAACAGAAATTAATATTTAGCTATAACTGTATGTAGACACTGTGGCTATACACCATGGCTGCAAAAGCTAGAGATGCCATAAAAGACACTGTCAATCTATTAGATTAGTGACATAAGGCTTTGTAGGGATGTGGATAGAGTTTTGTTTAAAGGTATTCAAGTATGTTTACAATATGTCAGTGATACTGTTCTGTATTTTTTTTTTTGCTTATTTTATTAACAATTGTGAAACACAATTACATAGAAACACAACAGGTACATAAAATATTAAGAAACATGCACATATTGCAAAGGACAGACCAACATTGCATTCCATAGTTGAAGTCAGAGGCCAAGGGACGAGCTGCTGAGCAGAGGAAGCAAGTTATGAAATTGTGTATTAAGCATTTTGATTTATCCTTTCAAAACCAGACTTTTCCTGTATAAATGGGGAAAATAATGAAAATAATGTTAATATCAAATGCAATAAACACACTAAAACTCAGCATAAAATATTACAATATTATATTAACTGAGTGGCAAGACTTTAGAAAGAAATAAAATGATATATATGAACTTAATATGAAATGAAATATAAACTACAATAACCTTTTAAAATCCACAGGGCTTGGGACAATTCTTAGGTGAAATCTGAGAGAGACTATAAACTTTGTAAACGTTGACATTTCTTAGGAATGCTAAACAGAACAGAAAACTTTCACACTCTGCCCTCAGAGACATAAGCCAGCAAGTCAGAGTTACAGAGTCAAAGGTAAGAGATGCTATCTGAACAGTGTTTAATAACAACAGTCATCTGCACAGTCTGAAACCCATGCCTTACACTGTTATTGTGTCTAAAACCTACAGCATAGGCCTTTGGGGAGAACCCTTTACTATTACTCTGCTAAATGTGTGCAATATTAAAACTGACTCTGAGTGATTTATCATTATATGCTAAGGTTAGTAGATCCATCATCTCTCATCAGAAAAGCTTCTTTTTTAGTTAATGATGATTATCACAAAGATCTGAAACTGTTCAAAGTAGAGAAAATAAGAGACCATTGAATGCTCAGCCCTAAGAGAAATATCTATACCATAAAATTCCACCAATGCTCAGGGGTCACGACAGAAAAGGAGGACAGAGGTTGAGTAAAAACAAGACTATCAGGAAATGATTTTCTGGACATAACAGGGCAGTCACCCATATGAACACATACTAGTTGAAAAACCATGCAAAGACCTGAGTAAGCTCAGGCCAGATTATATTGAAGCACAGAGCAGGAGGATGAGTATGAACTCCTACCAGGAACTAAAAAGCTATAAGGTAGTTGAAAGCTTCTGGGAATGGGAACATAACCTTTCCTTTAAGGGAGCATCCCTGTTGGGTAGACCACCCTACAGTGAAACTTGGTTGTTGGGTTTAATTTAAAAAAAGAAAAAAAAAGGGAGAGAGAGAGAGAGAGAGAGAGAGAGAGAGAGAGAGAGAGAGAGAAGGTGGGTGGTGAGGAGGTAAAGATGGATCTAGGAGGAGGAGTAGAGGAAGAAAGTAATATGATCCAAGTGTATACTAAAGTGTATACTATTAAATCCCCAGGGTTGGGGATTTAGCTCAGTGGTAGAGTGCCTGCCTAGCAAGTGCAAGGCCCTGGGTTTGATCCTCAGCTTCAAAAAAATAAATAAATAAATCCCCAAAGATCTTATCAAAACTGAGGAGGGGAAAACCTAGATATACTAATATTTTTCTATAAAATGATAGAAAATGCTAGAGTATTGACCATATTGCTATGTATGAAGTTTTAATTTACTTTAAATGATTTAAAGTTACTTTATTTTGTGATGTTTTGTCTCTGTGTCCATATGTATAGCATGTGTGTGTCTGGTGCTGATGGATTTCTGAAGGGGGCATCCAATCCCCTATAACTGTAGTTACAGATAGTTTTAAACTTACGTGTGTTGTTGGAAATTGAACCCTTAATCTTAGCAAGAATATCCAGTGTTCTTATCCACTGAGCAATTTACTCAGCCCCGAAGATTATGTTTTTTCCTGTGAAACAAATTGATTAAGTGAAAATAGTAGGAAATAAATAATGACTAAATGGGAGAAGATAGCCAATCAGAAGTTCAGACTGTAATGATGTCTTCCTCAGAAAGCAAGGGAACAGGTAAAGACTCATACAGTATTGAATCCACAGCACAAGTATACACAATAATTCCCAGACAGGGACTTTATGAATGTTATACACTATCAGGTAGAAAAGGCCTACTCTAATGGCCGAATTTTAACAACGGTGTAAAGGTCCTGGAAATATTGGTGAAATGTACAGCATCCTGAAATATGTTCAATATCAGAAACCATGGAGCTAGTGAGACCCTTTCAACAATCATGACACATGACACTTAAACCCGGGCAGTTGTTGTTGGAAAGAAAGTATACAACACAACTTGTAGATATTTTAAGTCAGATGAGGATTCAAGAAAGATAAGTCTTCTGTTCATCTTGAAAACAGAATGCTGATATTAGAATCTATCTGAGCAAGACAGTAATTTCCACAAAGAAATAAACTCAGAGAACCTTAATAAATTGACTAAAATTGTCATTTTATATAACAAGTTATAGATACTCTGTTAGAATGTCATTATGTTGATCACAATAATATTATTCCCCAAATGAAGTGGTAAAATGAACATGAGTTTATTTTCTATGTGCATCTCAAGCAACACAATAACTAAAATTCCAATATTAGAAAAGTAAATCTAAACTTTGCGAATAGTGTGATAATTTGTTTTTTCTGTGTAGCACATATTTACATTAACTAATCACTCATTATTTTTCACTGGAAAGTTTAAGTTGGCACTCTAATTTTCTCTAGTGGTGTTACGGATGGAGGTGCTTTTCCTGGGAAGGTCTCCAACCAAATTTGATCTGAACTAGAAATTGATTGGGATGAAAAAAGCTTTTATGAATATTTTAATGAAAATTGTGGAAAATGTAATATGGAGATGGAACTGGAACCAAAAAGTGTTGTAGAAAATATTGATTTTTTTAAATAAAAATTCCAGATGATAATAACTATAAGACTATGAAATGTAAACCTTTGTTTTGCATAAGAAAAAGATACTAAAATGTAAAGTTTAATGACAAATGGATGTCAAGGAATACTGTCATAAGTTTTCCATATTCCTATATATTTGGGTTACATTGCTTTGTATTATGTGTAAGAAATATTATGTTAAATTAATATGAGAAAATATAGATAGCAGCTATAAATTATTAAGTTTTCAGTGAATTTAAACGAACATAAAAATAAAATCTGTCAGAATATTTAAATCTTTATATAGTTATTTCATAATTCCATCATAATATTTCTGAAAACATAATATTAATATTTTGATTAAAATATTTAACATTGTTCAGTTTTAGCCTTCTATAATGCCACTATCTGGCTTATATGTTTTTTCTCAGTATAGTAAACACATTTTTCTTACCATTTTAAAAGTACCCTTTTTAAACTACTTTACAAATAAACTCCTAAATTGATGATTTGAAGTTCCTTTTGAACTAATATGAATATTTAACTATTAAGACATCTTCATATATGTACAGACATTAGGAAAATCATCATTTAAACCATGTGTAAATACAACTACATTAGCTGTTCATTATAATAATGAACATAAATAAAATATAGCAATAATTAAGACAGTGTTCTTCAATTATTCCATGCAGTTTGAGCAATTACTACTTCCTAATAAAATGATATTAACTTGTGAAACTTAGCAACAACAGCAAAGTCCTTCTGCATATCACAGAATATATTTCAATGTATATTTCTTGTGATAATGAATAATAAGTCAGAAGTATCCTAGGGAGTATATAAGTGTGTTCTATAACTGAAGAGTGATGCTGATGAACAAAATCATTTTCCACATGCTTTGGCACTCTGTTCTTCCTGGATTACCTCTCAGGAGAAATTAAGTCTTTAAATTATTGGAGGCTAAGTCTCAAATCACTACATGAAAGCTGCCAAAGTCCTTCTCCTTTATTTCATCCTAGCAGTAACTCAGATTGTCCAAACATAGTTTCAGATATCTCCCATTTAATAATCTATTTTCTTTTCATCTGTTTATTTATAATCCGTGGGAAGTTGCAAGCCATGAAACAACTGTTTTTTGGTTTTGGTTTTTGTTTTTTCCTTAGAAGTCTAGACTACTCAAACATCAAAGCTTGGTGTAGTCCTTCTGTTGAGTGTTTTACCTCTTGAGAAATGGACCAAATTAAATTTCAGCAAGAGCAAGAGATAAGGCTTTATTTAGTAAGGGGGAGCTGGGTTATTCCTGAGAGCCTTCTCAAGCATGGCAATTGAGGAAAGAGTAAATACAAACAGAGGCTGAAGATTTGAAAATTGATTCTTTTAAAGCACTTCGTGCTGGGATAAGCTCCTCTGAAGGCCTTTTTGTCCCCCAGGGTTCTCACTAACCCAGTGTAAAGAACACTTACAAAGAAAAGAAAGCAACATAATTGAAAAGGTGGCACCATGAATCGAACCCTAGGTCGTGTATAGCAGTAGAGGGAAGCGAATGGAGAAGACAGAGCCTCAAGGTTTAGGATCTTTTACAAGCTTGTCAGCCATGAGTAGAGAATTGAGAGGATATTAGGAAGATGAATTGGCACCAAGGGATGACAAAACAACTGTTCAATAGCTAAAGTAAGAAATCACAAAGTTGAATGTACTGTGTACGGTAGTACTAGACAGCTCTGCTGTTGTGCTGTCTCCAGAGGCAGAGACAGATAGCAAGGCTGATAGATAGCTACTGGTGATCAGAATTTGGTGAATTATCTGGAGACAATTGTATCCAAAATTTGAACACATCTCACAGTATAGTCTTTGTTGGAGGAACAGTCAGAAGCCAAAGCATGCCACAAGTCAAATAACTTGCTACATCTCATCTTCTGGGGCCACAGTGGCCCTGAACAGTTAAATGTCTTTAAAGGCAGTTATAGGGAATTTGTCTTCATGGGATGGGTAGTCTGTTCTAATATCTCTAACTCTATTTCTTTTCTTTTTTAAAAACAAGACTTCCCAAATAATGCTTACATTCAACATCTCTGACTCCTTTTTTTCAACTCAAATAGTTTGTTCTATCCTTGTTTTAAGCCATTTTTTCAAAGCACAAATACTTGTAAAAGCTGGGGTGTTTAGAGTGTGGCGAAGAGCAGATATCCTGCTGTCTTGTGGAGGAGAGTCCTTTGGCATGTTAGATTTCGTGTTAAGCAGTATTACAGGAGAGCCAAGATTGTGTCCTTTAAAGAACTTAAGGGGGTTTAGTAGCAAGAAAGAATGATTGAAAGTTTGGATGAGAAAATAGGAGAACAGTGTAATTAGTGATGAGAGGAAAGCATTTAAAATGAGCAAAAAGAATCTGAATTTTTTGATGAGCCTCAGGAAGTGAGCCAGTCAGCGTGACACATCCAACTGTTTGTCAGGCTCAGACACACCTCAGTGTGCTCAGCATAGGATAGATAGGAACAACCTGGCTTCTCTGAATTCAGCTGCACCTGTGAAATCATTTCCCCTTGGCTCTCTAGGAAGGAAAGCAGCTGGGCATGAAGAGAGATTCCCCTGGTAGCCGAGCTGGTCAGACTTGACAGGCTCAGGATACTCTTTTTTGCTTTACCTCACCATTTAGGGGAAGAATTTTCATAAATACATGAGTTTTATTTAAAATTTGAACACTCAAAAACTTAGGAGACGTCTAAAATACAGAGGTGTAGTAGTCACATGCAGCTCTCCTTGGATTTGGGCTATACTAATAAAATCTAGAAAAGAAATTAATTTTAATCTTGATGAAAGGTAGCCAAGTACAATGCATATGTCATATTTTGTTTTCAGCATCATACATATAATCTCATAGGGCGCAGCTCTAGGAGGAGAATATATGACTCACTATGTTAGGTCTACTGTGGCACTTCTATTTGAAAGCAATTCTGAATAGTTACATTTTTAAAAAGTTCTAAACCAGCCAAGCTCCAGGTTCAGGAGAAGAACTGCTCTCAAGAGAATTGGGGAGATTGAAGTCTGGCCTCTCTAGGTATGCATCTGTATACATTCATGAGTGTCAGCTAAATATACACATATTATAGACATGTACACACTCACAGGTATATCACAAATACTCAGACAAAAGAAATTAATGAATTACTGTAATTATTCACAATGTAGTAATGTGTACATTTTGTAGCATGTATCATTCATATATCATATATATGCATGCCATTCACATACTCCCAGAAGAAATAAAGTATGTCTTCTTTAGTGTACATTTTTAAAGTCAGTGTTTATTATCTTCCTTGAGAATTTTTATGGTAAAGAATTCCTTTTGAAAATTTGCATCAATAGTTTCAAAATATCACATTAAGTAATATTTGTGGAAATTTATAGAATAGTTGTGGCATTTGTGAATACTCTATTAGCTTCAAATAAATGGTATTATCTGTTTAATTATTGAGTTTTTGAAAACTTTGTTAAATTGACACATTTTAGATAATTTCTTTAATTTTAATGGCATCTATTTGTTTTTTATCATTAAATCTAAATACCGTTTCTTTGTTTTGAGATATTACTTTAACCATATAAAGATGTGCTACATTTGTTTATGCTACATTTGTTTAACTATGTAAAGATGTGTTATTGATTTACCTTGTCAGCCTAAGGCACCTGATTGTTCTAATAAAAAGCTGAATAGCCAATAGCTAGGCAGGAGAGGGATAGGTGGGGCTAGTGGGAGGAGAGCAAAAACAGGAGGAGAAGAAAATGAAAGAAGAGAGATGGGGTGGGGGATGTCGCAGGCCAGCCAGCCACTGAGTAGGGCACACAGAATGAAAGAAATGTAAAAAGTCCCAAGGCAGGGTTGGGGATTTAGCTCAGTGGTAGAGAGTTTGCCTAGCAAGCACAAGGCCCTGGGTTCAGGCCTCAGTTCTGAAAAAAAAAAAAAAGTCCCAAGGCAAAATGTAGATGAACAGAAACAGGTTAAAATAAGTTTTAAGAGCTAGTGGGGCAAGCATAAGGCTGAACATTCATAACTAATAAGAAGTCTCAAAAGTTGGATACAATATTGTGACTGTGCCGGGATCCAAGCTAAGCTCTGATAACCACTAGGTTAAGCTTGTCTGAATGACTGGATAAACACACTTATCGTTTTTATCTAGATCAAGAAATTCTGTGATATTTCAGCATCTTCCTATGGTGAAAAGTCCTGAAATCAGAATGTCCATATAAGGTAGTAGTTGTGAACAATCTCAGGAGTTCTCACTCTTGATTCTCCAGAGGAGTATTTGTCTAAGGTCTAGAAAGAGAGACCTTTGCTCATATCTGCCCTTTTCAGGCAATAAAAGTGATGCTATTTGAATATCTTGCTTAGAAAATAAATTTCTAAGGCTTCCTTTGTATAATAAGAATAATTAACATTTTTAAAATTTTCCTGTTTTCATGGTCCTTCTAATTCCATGTAATTCACACCTGGATTAATATTTTCATAAACTAGTCTACAGATCAGTTTAAATTTAGAAATATCAATGGCCCAGAGTGTAATAAATGAAATCTCCCCACTTTTCGTTGAGAGAACAAAATTGCCTTTTCAAAAATTTCATAATTCCAAGTAAAGGTTTTTCATTGTAATTTCTTGATTTGAAAGAAGTGATTAATAATCTGCCTTCCACCCCCCCAAAAAAGCTTTTAGCTAAACAAAATAAAATAAATAAGATGCAAGCCACTAAGTAGAGCGGATTTAATTATGATGTTGATGAAAGGACAACAACCAACATGAATGGTCTGAGAGGGAGCCTCATGGTTTTGTAATAACTGTTCAACTGGCTCCCATACTATCATTAAAATATTCCCACATTTGTGACAGTTTCACTTACAATTCCAACATACCATTGTATGTAGCCTTCTGAGAAAGACAGAATGGTTCGTCCCGCAATGCCCTAAGTTTCTGTTCTGTTCGTTTCTGCTTCTCTTTCTAATGAAGGGTCTCCTGCAGCTCAGGCCCACCATGTGTCTGAGCACAGTGTTGAATTACTGATCCCCCTGCTTGTATTCTCCATGCACTAGGATCCTAGGTGTGAGCCATCATTTTTAGTTTGCTAAATGATCACTGTAAAAGTAGTGTCTGCTTCTGGGGGAGTTGCTTCTCCAGCTTTACACAGCCATCCTCATTATGAAGGTTATGTTGAAGTTCCTACAAGATTAAAACCTTCCATCTGGGAGGGAAGCTCATTAATACATTAGATGTTAGGAATGAGGTAAAAGAACAGGATGTTCCAGGAAACATTCCATGCTGCAAAACAGTTTCAGCAACTCCCTGAAACTGAGTCTATCCTCTGTCCTACCCTCCCATGTGTGTATAAGGAGTAAGGACTCCGATGAAGAGGTGAACTTTAGTTATTTTTTTTTCGAAGATGGAGTGTGAAAAAAAAAATCACATTAAAACCATTAGGCTTTATCCTGACAAATTAAATTTCTAAATAAGGGAGACACAGAGAGGGAAGGGAGTAGATAGGTAGATAGATAAATGATAAATGATAGATAGATAGATAGATAGATAGATAGATAGATAGACAGACAGATAGATAGACAGATGGACAGATAGAGAGATAGAGAAATTGGTAGATAGATGCAGAGAGACAGAAATTTTCACCTCTCAGGTTTGAACTCACTGTAATTTTACTGGTTTCCATTGTTGGAATCTCAATGATGTTATCAGAGTTATCAGTTCTGGGAGGTTACTTTTCCTGTCTGTTTCTACTACATGCTACTGTTTACTAAGTAATATATCCATGACTTTGATATTTCAGTATTCCCACATGAGATTAAATACATTTACTCACAATGTGTTATGAATTCACACAAATACACTTTTTGTTTTATACAGTAGAATGAAATAATTAGATATACCTGTATGGTATTGTTTTTATCACCAAAATATTTAGTGTGATAATTTACCTAAATAGTGAGGGAAGGTGCTAAAGTTAAAGGTGGAAATTATGGAACACATGATTGTTGAAACTGAGAAAAGTATGGAGAGAGTGGTCCTTCGATATGAACTTTCAGAGAAAAAGAATTCACAACTTCAAATGGTTGGACATGTCTGCTAGAGCTTTTAGGAGTGGAATCACTAGAAAATAAGCATTTTATTTCTCTAATTTTTCTAGCAACTAACATTTTTCCTATGTATATGTGTATTTTCCCATTTTACATAAAGACATGTCTCAGAGGACCATAATTCTGCATGAAAACTATCATCAAAGTTCCGCACACCATAGCCTGTTATTCTTTTCTAAAAGCTATCTCATTTCCAAAATTTTCCACACTAGACCATCATATGCTTTTATAAAATACAAATACCAATTATAGTAACTAAGTGAAAACGGGAGAACAATTTAATGAATTAATTTTGAAGAATATCATAATCTATGTAAATTATATTTGGTAATTGGCTTATCAGACTGGTACTTTGTCATAGTCTTAACATAGACTATATGAAACTGAGTTAAGCAATGAAAAGTTCCCTTTTAGAATGAAAATGAATACTTTTCCATAAAAGGAGAGCTGTGTAAGTCAGTTGACTGCAGTGGATTAGGGGAGGTAACTCTGAAAGGGAATGAATGCACCACCATAAAAATTCCCCTTCTCTTCAGGAGATTATCTTTAACTGCTGGCCCTGTCTCAACTCAGAAAATGAAGTCTGAGCCTACTTACCATACATCTCAATAGGAAACAGAAAGCCTTCCATCAAAACTACTAACAAGCTGACTCAATCAATATCTCTTAGGTTAAACTCCTAGCATGTGCAATATGGAAAGGTCAAAATGCCTATTTACCAGTGAATCCACTCACAGAATTTCCAGCAGGCATGTCCAAACTTTTGATACTGTAAACCAAACATGCCCTTTTTGTCTTTCTGTAAAGTTCATTCCAGGACTATACTATAAATCTTTATCTCAGATTGACTATCATATGTTGGACAAGTCTCTGATCTGTACTTTCAATCTCTTCACTCAGTGTTTAGATAAATTGATAATATGATGTTTGGTGATATGAACAACATCAAGCAAGAGTATATATAAAATGACATTCACAAACTATAGTTTAACCTGTGTGACTGACAGTTGTGTGTGTGTGTGTGTGTGTTTCTTTCTTTGTTTTTTTTGTTTTTGTTTTTGTTTTTGTTTTTGTTTTTCCAGTTAGACCAGTTAATGGAAGAACTAACAACATCACCCTGGAATTGAAGGTAAATGATTACATGAAGACTCTGTTGGGCTCAGTATTTATAAATGTGTATCAAGACTGAATTTATTCTTAAACATTTGGGGAGTATTTTTTTTTCTAAATTGGAAATATAGAAGGTACTGAAATACTTTTGGTAATACTGTTCTTGCAAAGACAATTGTAAAACAGAAGAAAAGGCACCAGGAATAAACCAGCTTCCTGAAGTGGGTGGAAATATACTTTAACTGTGGCAGTGGTGGTAAAGCCATGGAGAAGAGATGCTCTGTGTCTTAGAGAAAAGTATAAAACACATCCATCATGTTATCAAGCTCATTTGGTGATATCTGTAGCTTTTTGAATCTGAAAACTCTACCTTATCCCAGGCTTAACTTTACAACTGAATTCACTTGCCTTGCGCCTACCAGGCATTTCCAAGGCTGGTATTCTGATTCCGTGATGAGTGCTCTCAGGGTATTATTGAGAAGTTAAGCAGATTTTGACTCCAAGCATTATGAATTTAAATTATAGGCCTCAAGCGAAGCTTGAAGTTGTGTTATCTGGATAGAGAGTTTGTGGGCTCAGCTCCAGATCCACCATGTGCATGCTAGAGGCTCTTCCTTTACTCACCCTCAGCGTTAGCCTGTGACTGGTAGATTCTGGCATCATTGAAGTCACCCCTTGTTACTTTTCATATGTATGCAATCTGCAACCTCATAGTTAAGGTTTGTTCTTTTTTATGTGTTGCTGTCCCAGTCCTCTCATTCAACATACTGGAAGATTCTAAGTTTTATGTCTTCAGAATTTAGTGCCTGGGTATGGTCAATTGTGAGAGAAGCATTGACTCATTTTTCTTTGCAGTTTATCTGTATTTATCCAAAAAGGAAACTGGCAAAATCAACTGTGGATTATAGATCTGCACATCCAACATGGTTTTCTCTCACCTTTCTGAGTACACATATTAACCTTTTTCTCAATATACTGCCTTTTTGGTGTAGCTGTTATGGAAAAATTATCCTGTTTTTGCTTAGGATAATGTGCTACTTTAGACGCAGAGGTTAAAGAAGTTACAATTTCCTAAAGTAACAAGAAGAAAAAAACTCATTTTTTCCCTAATGCTTTCTATAATCACAGAGGAATCTTCCTGACTTCTACAACATGAGGAAAACCTGATTTTTTCTTTTCAATTAAGCCTCCCTGTAGTATGTATAGAGCTAGACTGCAATTTCTAGGGCATACCTCAGACTGCTCAAATGAAACACTGTTCATTGATTAACATCTTCTTATTTTCCATCATTCCTTGACATTCAGCCTTTTAATCATTAAATCTATGAATTTGATTCTGTTAGATACTTCATTTATGTAGACTAATATATTTTAGTTTCATCAGAATCTAAAAGGATCCTTTCATTAAATTTTCATTAAAATGCACAATTTTCTTTTCTGTGCATTAAACTCAGGGCATTGCAGATATAAGTCAAGAACTCTGTACCTGATCTACAACTCTCTCAAAATTCCTTTCTTAATGGTGAATGATATACTATCGTTTCACATTTTATTTTCATAAATGTCACCAAAGAAGAGTGTGGTATGTCTGAGCAGCTCACCCTGAAGGTTCTGGGTAGCAGAGGAAGGTTGCCACTACTATTGGCATGTCCCATCAAGGCAGTAGACTCATGTTTTGATACCACTCACATCCCCTTCTGGAAACACTCTCAGAGGCATTTGCTAAGGTTTTCCCTTGTATTTTTCAATCCAATCAAGTTGACAGTCAAGATCAACTACCACTCAGAGTTTACACACTGCATTTCTTTGATTTATTGGTTGCTATTATTTTGCTTACATGTTTGTGTATAATGAACAGTGCTGAAATAAATTGTAAATGATATTATCATTAGAGGCATTTTTAATTTTTCAAATAAATAAATAGAAGTAGAATTGCTAGATCACATTATACTTAACATTTTTGAGGACACATTTGTATTGTTTTGAGAGCAGGAGTAATTTTTAATAGTTTATAAAGATGAGACTATTGACTACAAACGTTTTAAGAGTAAAGCCCAAAGCTGCAATATTTTAAATGCTCTACTCATATTTTCTAACTAAGAGAACTAAAACTCTCTTTTGAATTTTCATAAGATCATATACTTCAGGATAAGTAACTGTAATACTTCACATTTTGTAGAAGTGATTTGAAAACTTTATATGTATCCATTCAATACAGCTTCATTCACTGTTCATTCTCCAAGGGAAAAGGGATAATAATAGAAATATAGAGCCATGGATTGCAAATTCTGATTTTTGCCAAATTACTGTCATTAATTACCTAAACCATAAGATCACTTTTATTGGAAGTACTTATAAAGATTTATAAAGGAGGGTTGGGGATTTAGCTCAGTGGTAGAGTGCTTGCCTAGCAAGTGCAAGGCCCTGGATCTGGTCCTCAGCTCCGAATAAACAAAAAACAAACAAAAATTTATGAAGGAACATTGGCATTTTTCTGAGATGTGTTTTAAAATGTTTTCACTCCAGTGTGGAACAAACACACTCCTACCATTTTTAATATGTAACTATAGATGGTCAAAGCTCTCCTGCCTGCCTGTTCCTGAATAATCAGTCAAGCTTAATATTAATTACAAACTGTTTGGTCTATGGCTCAAAGGCTTATTGCTAGCTAGCTCTTACATCTTAAATGAATCCATTTCTGTTAATCTGTATTTCGCCACGAGGCTGTGGAGTTACCAGTCTGCAGGCATCTTGTTCCTTAAGTGGCTGGATGACGTCTGCTCAAATATGCCCTTTTCTCCCTGGATCTCTGTTTGGATTTCCCACTGGACTTTACTGTGCCTTGCCATTTGCCAAAGTTGTTTGTTACTCAATAGGAGTAACACATATTCAGAGTAAAGAAAGACAACTCTCAGCATTTCCCCTTTTCTGTCTAATCAAAAAGGAAGGTTTTAACTTTAACACAGTAAAATTACACATAATAAAACTATAATATGTAGCTGTAAGCCAACAAGAATTACATTTACAATATTTAGTCTATATTTGACAAAATTAGAGAAAACACTTAATTATCTATCTTATCTTGGTGAATCTAAAGTTGTACATTAATTTATCTTTTGTCATAACTAAGGGAAATTATAATTATAACTATCTAGTTTTCAACTCCATCAAAGACCCTAGAAGGATATAATAGTACCTGAATAACAGGAAATGCATTGTATGCAACTTCCAAAACTCTGAAAATGACTTTGGTTGCCTGGACAATCATGAAAAGTTCTTATGTAACACTGGGACATGCATATTTAGCCTATAGGTCTAGAATATCTGGCAGACTTTTCAGTGAAGCAGGAACTTTGAAGAACTATCCTGCCTATGTTGGCAAAGTTCATCTGTCACTTTTCTCTGTGTCCTGCAAAATGTCTGGCAGTATCTTCTGTGAAACAGTAACCTGAAGGACCATCTTGCCTTGTTTTGGCAAAGTTCAGTGGTCACTTTTCTTTGGGTCCCATGTATCCAGTTTATACAGCATACTGTCAAACAGTCAAGGCTAGGGCACTTTTTTATCTGGTGGCTAATAACAGACAAGCCTCATGGTCATAAAAAGTCTATGTTTTTAAAACATTTTAAATGCCATATTCTGTAGGTCTTTGAAGTTTTTGAGGATTACCTATCTGAAATATATCTTTGTATACCTAAAAAAAAACTAATGAACATGATCATAAGTTTAACTATTACAGTTAACTAACTTTTTTTTTTTTTTTTTTTTTTTTGAGACAGGCTTTTTTGAGACAGGGTTTCTCTGTGTAGTTTTTGGTGCCTGTCTTGGATCTCGCTCTATAGAGCAGGCTGGCCTTGAACTCATTGAAATCTTCCTGGCTCTGCCTCCCAAGTGCTGGGATCAAAGGCATGAGCCACCATCACCTGGCCAGATAACTATTAATCTTTATTTTTAATTATATATTACATTTTTAACTGAGCTACATAAACATAACAGTTTAGATCATTTCTAAGATAGTAATATACTAAACCATTTATGATTAGATTAGTGCTTTACTTAAGAAACACTGGCAGTGAGTTACTATAAAACAAAGTCATTCATTAAGTTTGTATTATAATGTATGTTTTAAAATTACTTTCATTTTACCACAAGGCATACCATTTTTGCTTCATGTTGGTGATATTTTTTTTTTTTTTACTTTTTTTGTAATCATGAGCAAACAAACTTAAATAATGTGACTAAATTGATTACTATGGTGGCTCATAAAAATGATGCTAGTTGAAATACAATTGACACTGCAGCCACAATTTTAAAATTCTTGACAATTTGAAAAGATGAGACCTATGTGTTGTAAGCTGTCTGTGTGACTCTGAAAAACATAGTCGGTATTTCTCTACTTAGTATTCTGTGAGTTATTATAATAACCATCCCAATCCAGTAAGTCTGTGCTGTGCATACAATGAGACATCTTTTTAATTCATTTATTTTCAGTAGTAAAATTCCCAATAAACAATATTTTATCATTTATTTAATGAAACAATAAAATCATGTTTCTTCTTAACACTATTAATTAATACTATCTTAATATTCACACCTTTATTTGTATATCATCAAACCTTTATTATTATATTTTTATTTCATCTTCAGAGAAATTAAAGAATCATAGCTTTCTCCTAATTACAGCTGAAAAGATGAAATTGATTAAATTGGAACTTTATTTACAATGTCATTAGTAAAGGTAAAAGAATTCAACATAAATGACAATGTGAGTCATATTTACATAATCTCTGTCATTTGCAGTGTAATAATGGCTTTTGATCAGAAGTGTTAAAGTGATGAAAATCAACATCTCAAAACAAATATCTTGGTACCTAACCTCTCTGGGGCTGTGGATTGTAGCTAGAGAGCCTGCATGGGACTGACGTGGGCCCTCTATGTATGTGTAACAGTTGTGTGGCTTGATCTAATTGCGGACTCAAGTTGTGGGAGCAGGGGCTGTCCCGAATGCTTTGGCTGGCTTCCAGGAACCTATTGCTCATACTGGATTGCATGGTCCAGCCTTAATACAAGGGGAGAAGCTTAGTCCTACCTCAACTTGATATGCCATGCTTTTTTGACACCCATGAGATGCCTGCCCCTTTCTGAACAGAAACAGAAGAGTGGATTGGTGGGCAGAAGGATGGAGAGAGGGAATGGAAGCAGAGAAGGAAGGGGAAATGGTGGTTAGGATGTAAAATAAATGAATAAATTTAATTGAAATAAAAAAAAAAAAACCTGACAGCTTTTTTCAAAAAAAAAAAAAAAATCTAATACAGGGTTTTGTTTTGTTTTGTTTTGAAGAGCCAGAGATCTCCCTTACATATCCTTGGGAAATATAGTCTAATAGAATTAACTAGAGTCTATTTGAGATTTGCTTAGTCAGATATTGGTTAAGTTGGGCATCAGCAGACATAGTAATCTAATTTTACCTCTATTAAAAGCTAGTATTTTGGCATTTCTGAATTTCATTATTTTATTGGCTGAGGTTCTAAAGTCTGTCTTCTGTTTTATTTAATAGCTTAATAAAATGTGTGAGGTTCTTACTTTGTGTAAGCTTTTGGAAATAATATCTTTGTGCTGTTTTCTAAGGAAGTGCCCTATGGTACAGTGAGAATCATTACTAACCTGCATTCATTCTTCAGCCAAAGAACACTTACTATGGAATTTAGTGATGGCCAACATTAATATATGAAGACAACCAAAAAGAAAAAAATAGCACAGAATAACAACAAACAAACAAATAAACAAACAAACAAGCAAAAATCCAGACAGTACCTGTCTGGAAATAATATTTAGAGAAGGAGACTGCCCTGTAATGTTACTGAGAACACATTCTTTTCCTTTTTGCATCTTTAATCCCAGTATTCTCCCTACTCTGGTTTATTTATTATTCCCAAGACCACTTTCTCTTTTCCATTTCTTCCACCTTGAAAATGTGCCTTTGAGAATTCAAACTCTAGTTTGATATAGCTCTTGGGGCACTCTTCTGGGTTATATTGAATTTAATCACAGGGTCACATGAACCAAGTAGCTAGGCTGTTTCTAATCTACTAACTGCACATTTTCTCCAAGATTGGATGGGACCTATCCCATTAGGGCTTCTGACACAGAAGGTCAATAATTCTTTATTTCATCCATAATTTTATATTTTATTGTCCTATACCTCTCAAAAGTTTCACAGGTTTTGTGGAGAAAATGAAATCTCCTATCACCAAACTAGATTGCTATTTTCTTGTCTTCTTTAAGTTATCATGGGACTTACTATTCTTTAACTTTCAATTTTAACTTTTTCAATAGGTACCTTGCCTTTTATCATTTATCTAGCATTTAGATATTCTATTACAATATAATATACATTTATTTCCACTCTGTCATATCTTTAAAATACCAAGTGTATTTAAATTGAATCAGCTTTTACTAAAACTTAGATGATTACAAACTATTGTTTATGTCACTTTTGTGTCTTTGACTATTTACAAGAAATAGGAAACATCATTTGTGTATGAAAACTTGAATGTTTCCTGAAAATATGAGGACAATTAATAAAATTAGCAATAATGGTAATTTTAAAAGATATATGTTTGGGTAATGAAAAACACTTAACATCTAAAAATACTTCAAAATGCCATTACTTTAATTTTTCAAATAATTAGTTTAATATATATGAATTTTTGCCTGCATTGAGTTTATGTTCAGGTAGCCATGGAGACCAGCAGACACCAGAACCCATGGAATTGGAATTACAGGATGTTGTGAGTCACCATGGGGTTACTGAAAACTTCATCCAGTCAAGGCTGAAGATGTAAAGTTATTCACAGTGGAACCATCACTGCAGTTATAGCTTAACATAATTTTAACTGGAGAAACATACTTTATAGGGACAGCTAGCAAGGTAAAGTCTCAGGTTCTGGGCAACATCATGCCAGGGTTTCATGACCCTTCGCAACTTTTGGCTTTAGTATCAATTGATGGTGTATGAAAGGCACAATGTAGTTCAGAAGCTTATTTCTAATACAATGCTGAGTCCACCTAAAATACAGGTTTAGGAAAATAGTTGAGAAATGAGATGTGCATCTACAAAGGGACAGACACTAAGGTAGACAGAAGATAGATGTAAATACAGATGTTTTTAAAATATTTTATTAGCAAAAACATTATTAAAGATATAAGCTTGATCACATATCTGAGTCTTCTTATCAAATGCGTGTTTCCTCAAAGGATTAGGTTACATTTACTGAATGACACTGACTTTATTACTAGGGTTCTTTTAATTAATTAAATTTTCGAGACAATTATTTATATGTTAAAATAATATAACCCCACAGTTTAATAAAATATTTTAATTTATTTTATCTATAAAATACTAGCATTTAAAAATGCATGTATTAATTAAAATAATGCTAAAATAAAAACTTTATTAATAATTATGATAATGGATAAAAAGTAAGGACACATTGTTAGCAAATTTGGTTTTCTTTAAAATTTGCGTACATATGAATATGATTTTTTATTGAAAATAATAAGAATGAGCTGGTCAAAGCATTTTTAGAATATAAAAACTATATGAAATGAACATTGCATTTTATTTTAAGTTATATGCAGAGAACATTCTAAATAGACTATTCCAAAATATTTTTTCAGTTTTTTTTTTTTTTTTTGGACCACTGAGAATTTTTGCAAAAAAGAAAAATTAACTAGACAATTCTGCCACAAGTTGACAAGGTAGTCAAAGGACAGTTGTAAAATTCATTACAAAGCAATTTCTAGAAAAGTGCAGAAAAGCACTAAATGATAATGTTGGTTCTTAGTTCCTTATTAGTGTCACCAAGTACATTCCATTAACAGTAGTCTAGTTAGTACAATAAAAATGATAGATTCTATAAGCGTGCTTCCTATTTCATCAGAAATAAAATACATCTGAGGGATGTTTTGCTTGGTAGAAACACCTGCTATGCTATCCAGAAGACCTGAATTCAAATCTGCAGTACCCACGGGAAAGCCTGGAATGGCTGTATCTTTTTGTAACCCAAGCATTTGAGGCTGAGACAGACAGTCTAATAGAAACAGTGACCTTCAGAGTTAGTGCAAAACTGTCTGAAAATATATAGTGGAGAATAATAGAGAATGATATCCTCTGTGTATGCTCTCAGGTGTGCACATGGGCACACACTCTCGCACATGTGTTATCATGTCAGGAGCACACACATAAATAAACCTCTTAAATGAAAAAAAAAACATTAAATATCTCTTTGACAGAATTTTACTAGTTTCATATATAAATATGTTAAAGAAGAAAGATCTAATGCATTTCTATAGCACTAAATCTTTCATTGACTTCTGCTACATGTTTTGTTTATCTAGACAACCAAATTCAGGGATTTTGAAGTGAGATTTTCTTTATGTGGCTCTCATTTGACATCAGAGAATGCAAAGAACATTTGTTTGATAGGTAATGAGAGCTCATTTGGCCTTTAATCTTATTAGCAGAAAATTGTGGGCTCACTTCACTTCTAATAGATAATTAAACTCATACAAGAAACAATGGGTGAAAAAGTTTAAGGTGGTGAATATTCATTCTCTGAAGAATAAAACTTCATATTTCATCTTGAAGCATGTCATAATTTGTCAACAAATTAAATAATCCATATCTGGTGTGTAGGCAGATTCAGATATATAGAAAGATGAAAGCCAGATTGGAAAAAAATATACAAGCAAAAAACATTTCAATGCATACATCAAGTACTATATTTTAATATTTTTAGTGTAGAGTTTACAATATGTAGACATATACAGAAACATATACAAGAGGACAGGTACTTATAACATTCTGAATAATGAAAACAGGGATCTTATTACTTAATAATCTCATACTTTCCTGTCACTTAAGATAGCCTATGAATCAATTGCATAAAGCATACTCTCTCAGACAGGACTTAGGTGATGTGTGTGTCAACTGGAGGGGTCCAGACATATAAAAGTGTGCCATATGCATTTGTACACAGCACATGACATTTGATAACAATAAATGACCATCTTATTTGTCCATATCTCATCAAATTTAGAGTGTAGTTATTACATATGTTACTTTTATTCCTCTGGGGAGGGCGGGGGAAGGCACAGCATCAATGACACAGACACCAGGAGACTGTTGAAAGCAAATAACAAACTCAAGGGTAGACCTTATATATCCTCATTCCAGCATCAAGTCTATATGGCCATCCCTCATTGGTTGGGCATGATCAGGAATTCTGACAACGACTGTTGTTAGGCCTTTATGTAGATTCTGCAGGATCAAGAACTCTGACATCGACTAGGAACTCTGATAGCTCCTGTTGCTAGGCCCTCAGGCAGACTCCAGGTTGACTCTTAAGGATTTCATTATGTGCATGCTTTGGGTACTGGTCTGAGCCAATTTCCTTGACCCTATGGGCCTGTCCTACTACATACATATTTTTATACATACATACATACATTTTTTAAATGCCTCTGCTACATACAGGCTGTTACTTAAGGAGCATCTCACACAGCTATGTCTCTTGATTGTGAGCCACATCAGACCTAAACAATCCTATTTGTGATTGAATATGTACTGTCTCTTTTGAGAAAAGGATAATGCATTACATATATGAATACATTAATTCATTTTTAACTCTTTTGTGTAAATAATTTACCTGATTTTGTAAATGAGACTATGAACTTTTCAAATTTTATAATTTAAAAAGTTCAGCAGGTCAAATATGCAGCTTAGATCTAGTATGCCATGAGACTAAATCTATGTAGTCTACTCTATAGAATGTCATAGTCACACACACACACCTTTAATCCTAGCACTCAGGAGACAGAGACAGGAGGATCAGCGTAAATTTGAGGCCAGCCTGCTTTACATAGGGAGTTTCAGGACAGCTGGGACTATACAGAGAGACACTGTTATAAATTTAAATTAAATTAAATTAAAACAAATTCTATAGCATGGTCTTCAGGCTGAAAACTCAGGGAACATTTCAATCTCTCAGTCATAAGATAGATTTGTTTATTTCTTAGAAAACTTACTTCCTGCTCTTGAAGAATTTTATGTATCTGATCAAACCCAAAACATGATAAAGAAAAATCTTTTACCTAAGTTATATGAAGTTCATATGTGAATTTTATCTACCAAAGCATCTTCACTGCAGCTACATTGATATTATACACCAGACTCTCCTAAGGTTGCTATATAAAGTATAATCATTACAACTACAATACAGGAAAATTCTTATAGATGTTTGCTTAAACTACCAATTATACATTACTTCATATTTTTCTTAAGTGTCATGTATTTTCAGAAGAGTTAACTGGTTAAAAGACAAAATCCAAGACTATATAGCCCAAGAACCTATGGTAAAACCAAGTGTTACTGGTCTAAAAACAAAAAGTAAATGTAGTAATAAAATCACTTTTCAGTCATATCCTGTTATACACATAGATCAGTGTCTTGTTAAGCTATCATCAGAGAACTTTCCTCCTACAGCATATGGGAACAAATATAGGGACTGCTAGACAATACACAGAGAGTGAGAGATTGGAACACCCAGCCCTAAATGGGATGTCTCAATTAAATCCCTCCCCCTAGGAACCTCAAGGAAGAGAAGGTGGAGGGAGTATAAGAACCAAAGGGGATGGAGGACACCAGATGAACAAAATCTTCGAAATCAACTAATCAAAGTTCATATGAACTTGCAGAACTGAGGCAGCATGCACAGAGCCAGCACAGATCTGAACCAGGTCCTCTACATACTTATCATGGCTTTCACTTTGGTGTTTTTATGGCATTTCTGAGTGTGCAAACAATTAGGTCTCTGATTCTTGTGCCTTCTTCTGGGCTCTTTTCCTTCTGTTGGTTTGTTCTGTCCAACTTCAATGTAATAGTTTTTGTTTTTATTATATTTAATACTGTTATTTTTAAATATATGAATGAATGAATGAATGAATGAATGAAAACATAGCCACTAGGATAAAGGTTAACAGTTGAAATATGATTTATACCTGCTGGGAGAGGGAAAATCAGTTTTCTCCAAAGGAAATGAAACTGAGTCTATCATTCCAGGATGTTCAGGAGTAGGTGATAGACATATAATAGATTCCACAGTTTTTATGTGCTCTTATTTGGTTACAATTTGGTGGCTTTTTTAGGGGGATACTTTATTTTGTTTTCTTGGTTTTGTTGCTGTCTTTTTTTTTATAGGAAAAAACTTAAGTAGGGTAGGTAGGGAGGTGTAAAGAATCTGGGAGACTTAAAAGGGGGAAGAATATGATTAAAATATATTTAAATTTAAAATTGCTCTAAACAGTAAAAAAACATCACAAAGGTGTCTGAACCATCCTAATTATGAGATAAAATGAACAATTAGCAAAGTGGAGGCACAAACAGTTTTAAGCTGAAAATATCTCAATTTGCAAAGTAATCTTGGGTGAGAAGTGACAAAAATTCTTGCTAAATTTAAAGACTGAACATGAACGAAGAGATATTACATGTTACAATGCATAAATATTAACAAGTAGAATATTATTATAAGTCAATAAACTAAAAAATAATGGTTACAGTAAAGTAGGCATGCCCAAGACAGACCAAATCTCAGCATGAAAATGGAACTTGGACACAAAATTGAACCCTTATCCAAGAAAGCATTGGCAATTGTTAGCAGCTAGGAGAAAAAAAAAAAGTTTTCTCTAATGTTCTTAGTGGTACATCAATCATGCACCTTCTGATAACCACACATTCAAGGATGTTTTGACAGCACAAGCCAATCTTAATGGCTTTTATAAAGAAAATATATGTTCGGAGGGTAATGAAGGTTTGAGTGGGCAAGAATTGGGACATAAAAGTAATATGATGAAACATGTTTATGAAAAAAAGTCAAAGAACTAATAATAATATTTTATTATATTATTTCTATTTAAATAAAGCATTAGAAAGGATAATACAACAGGAAAGCGATAATTGTATTCCATGCTGCATCTGTTTAAAATAAAAGAAATGATGGATCAAATATTTAATTTCATTTAATTTTGAACTTGAAATATACATTTATTAATTAATGAGTTTACAAATTTGGTCCAAAACAGAAAATGTGTTGCTTGAAAAATTAATAGACTTTTACTTTAGACAAATGGATAGATAATTTAAATAATGTTCAATTATTGATAATTATTCACTGCTTTTACTTAATTTCCTGTTTTTACTTTACTTACTCAACTTTTCCTTGCTATAACAATGTGTGAAATAATTAAATTATGAAGACACAGGTTTATGTTTGTTCACAGGTCTGGAAGTTTCCATATGTATTTGGTGACTCTCTTTCAGTTAAGTCTATGACATTGTAGGTCAGCTTGACATAGTGCATAAACAGGAAACTCCTTTGCCATGTAGTAATCAAGAAGAACACAAAGAGAAGACTGACTGGACACCAGCACACACCTCTGCCTGATTTTCTTGGAATTCACATAGGTTTTGTCACCTCTCAGTAGTGTTACAGACTGGGCCTTGAGATTTCAATTCATAAGCCCTTAGGAATTCTGGTCTAAACCATAGACTTCTCATGCAAAGACTTTCAATGGGATTAAAAGAAACAATTTGTAATGCAATTCAGAGGTCATTTTATATTCCTACCTGTGGCCAAAACTTTGCATTAAAAAATCACAATGATTTCAACAAAAACTGTCAATTCCAGTCACTTTGAAATAAGTTTGGATCCATTTGTGAGAAAATCTTGCAACAGTGGCTAATTTGAATAGTCAGATATCCAAACTTTTAAGACAATGTGTACATGCATATTCTTTGGGAGCCAACTATGGGCATCTTTCTGTATCTCCATCACATCAGCCATCATACATTGATTTTACTGCATCCATCATTGGCCAGGTAGAACTGACATAATTTAAAGGGCAGGAAAGCTTTTCAAATGGCATTAAAATTTTATTATATTTATCAATGCTTAATGAACAACTTCAACGACATTTCAAGTTGAAATTAGATGTGAGGATTACTCTAGTATTTTTATGAGTGACCAGGAAATTCAGAACAGGATAAATAAGAACCAGAGGCGAAAAAAAAAAAAAAATTACAAGGCATTTAGAAAGAAGCTTGCAGACTATTTTTGTTGTTACTATATTTACTGAAAGCTACTGCTGTACTGCATGCTTTAAACCAAAATTCACAATTGTAACATTTGCCCTTTTCATTATAGTTTTAAACTAAAACATAACATTATCTCTTGATATTTAAATTTTTTCCAAAATAATATAAAAGATTATAGTGTTACTATGTTTTGTTTTATTCCTTGAAAATTTTATACAATATTTGAGCACAGTACTCTGAAGTGTGGTTGAATACCTGGTATTACTCCATGGAAGAACGCTGATTTTCCCTCCACAAGCACTATCAATTGTGAATAGCTTCTTGGCTGCTGTGAGATGTAGTGTTCACTTCCCCTTCCTCCATGCTGGGGTTTTGGTCAGCCTTGAGCTTGTGAAAGTCATATGAATGATTAAACTGGACTTGGTGAAACAAAATACATCACATAAAAAATAGGGTTATGCACTTTTATTTACTCAAATTGTTTTTAGAAATTTACAATTTAATATGTATTTAATATTTGCAAAATTATCTTAATTAACTCCATGTGAAATTCAATTTTTGAATTATAACCTTCTTTGTTGCTTTATAAAATTATTGCATGCTTTTATCAAAATTTATTAAAAAACAGTGATTCATATATTCACAAAGAATATTTTGTTTTCCAGGAAAAAAAATCATCCATGACCTATAAAATATAACTTTTTAGACCATCTATCATTTTAATTAAAATGTATGGCAGTTTATAATTCATCAAACTTAATTATTTCAAAATGAAGTTAAGAATTACCAGAAATGATTGAACCAAGCTTCACAATAATAAATAAATTTGTAAACATTTATATTTTTGAAATAAAATTTATCATTAATTTATCAGAGTGGCTAGTAGCATTATGCTGAGGTATATTAAATGTAATTATAGAACAAAACTTCTAAGAAGCCCCCAGCTTAGCTATATTTCCCTAATTGTATAATTATAGTTCAGTTATTCACAGGTAAATATAAATCTTCAGATTAGAATATGAATACCTTCCCCCTGTTAAAAAGACAAATTTCAGAGTGATGTTTAAACAGAGTTCCCCTGGACATCCACATGTACTATTTCATAAGCTCTTCCCTTAACTACACACCTGCAAATGGGATTCATGGAGCCTCTTTTCACCATTGGCTGCCTTCTTTTTTATTGGTTTGTTTTATTGTGAATATTTATGTGTGTGGATGTTGTGTTGTGTGTGAATACATAGAAGGCAAAAGAGGAAGTTAGTAGGGTTGTTCTGACTGAAAACTCTGGCTTTATCCCTTTAAGTCAAGGTCTCTCCTTGAATCTGGAGCTGCTCTGGCTATCAGAAGCCCCATTGACCCTCCTGTCTCCACCAACATGGTGTTGAGTTTATAAATGTGGGTGCTGGGGACTTGAACTAAAGGCCTCAAGCTTGAGCAGCAAGTGTTGTTAGCCATCATCCCAGCCCAAAAGTTTCTATATCACCCTTAACAACTGTAAAATATGAACCATTGTTCTTCTTTTAAAATGTTAGTGCTCTCTATTTTTATGACATCAGCTTCCTCAATAAATAACATTTTAAGATTTTGTAGCTTGACAAATTCTTTTTTTCAGTACACATCTTTACCTCTTTTTATTGTGTACTCTCAAGAACAATGAAATGTCCTCTTTGAGTAATTTTCCCATGTACAACTATGCTGTAAATACAGTGGCAATAATAAGAATTCTTAATTAATTCCTCCACCTTTTTTTAATGTATTAAGATGCCCAATAAGAAAGTATGCAAAAGATAAATAAGATATATTGGGCATGCTCATCCCAGCAGCATATATAATAAACGTGAAATGACACAGAGAAGATTAGCATGGCTCTCCAGAAGAACGGCCCACAAATTCACAAAGTGTTTCTTATTTTTGGAAGAAACATGAAGTTTGGTGGGAAGAAAAGTGGAGAGGATTTGGATGGAGTTGGGGGTAATGAAAGAATATGAGCAAAATATATGAAAAAAATAAATGCAAAAAATATTAGACACTAACAATTCACTGTCCAACTAACAAGCTTAAGGAAAAGTGTTGACCTTCCCTATGGACCTTGAAATTTAAAACCAGAGGCTTGACTACCATTACTGAGATAATATGTTAACATTTTATGAAATTACAAAAGATGTCTAACTTTACTTTTTGGGGGTGGGGGAGTAAGACTGATTTCATTGACTTATTTAACTAACAAAGGATTTTCTTCTTATTTAAAAATTTGGTGTGGGATTTTTGTTTATGTGGGCTGGTGCATGTATACATTTGGGTTTGAGGTTTATATACACACCTGTGTACACGTACAATGAGGCAAGAGGCAACAGGTATCTTTCTCTATTGCCCTCAGAAACTTAGTTCTCTCAGTGTCTGTTACTAAACTGGAAATTCACTATTTGAACTAAATTGTATGGGCAGAGAACTGGGGAGATACCCCTGTTCACATTCTCTCAGTATCAAAATATAAAATACAATACAATAAAATAAAATAAACACTTTCAATTTCTATTATGTGAAATTCCTGAGGAAAGAATTTCTACTGTACCAGTGTATGATCATCACTCCTTTATAAAGAGTTGCTATTTCTATGTCTAATTATCATGACAAATAAGAAATAGTTGCTTCATTTTACTTTGTCATCATTATGTAAATGAAAACATGGAAATTCCATAACTAAGAGTAATGCTTTATTTATTCTTCCAGTTTAATCTGAATACAGATCACAGCTACCATTTACTAAACCTGCTTATATATATTGAAGTTAAATAGTCATGAAAGTCAGCATGCCATAAAAATTCATTTTCTAAACCTTGACATTGTGAGAGGAAAATTAAATATTTAAACACATTTGTTTTGCATCTTCATTCGTCTTTATTTGTAGAATACACTGGTAATATATTAAACGATGTGTAATTGTTTTATTGGAATCACTTCAGGGGATGAGGAAATGGCTCAGTGCCTAAGAATAGGAGAGAGATTTGACATCTTGGATAATGTAATTGCTGTTCATATCTTCTCTCCTTTACCTATTCAGTGTTTACCCTTCCCCAAATTCCTATTAATCAATGATGCTTTACCAGTCCATTGTTTTTGCCTTTCAAACAATGGTATGTGTGAAATGGTAGCTGACTGTCTTCAGTTGGTGATGTAATTTAAAATTCACACAGATTTTGATATCTCCATACATCACCTGTTTTTATTGTAGCATAACGTTCTATTTATAACAGCACTATAGTTTTCTTTCTTGTTAATTCATCACTTGAAGAATATCTTGTTGTTCCTGTTGTTTGGCATCTAGGAATAAATTGTTATAAACAGACAAACAAAAAAAAACAAACAAAAAAGAGAGTTATAGAGTCTATTCCAAATGGATACATCTGCAAAATATCCCATGCCTAATACTCAGGGAAATATTGTGGATGAGTGAGTGGAAAGATTGTAAAAGCCAGAAGTTCAGGGTATTTCCTGTGAGAATATGTTTTCTAAAAGGATCAGAAACTATGCCTGACAATTCTCATCTATGTGACTGTCCAACCATGAGATGAACAAGAATACCACCAGCAAGTATGCCAAACTCGATAAGGAAAACTCCACAAGGCCTCAACCTTACAGAAAGCAATAGTCAACTAGGTAAAGCTGGGAGCAGGAGAGGTGGCCTTCCCCAGGCAAGAGAATGGTAATTGGTTGTCCAGGGCTAAATGGTCAGCCATGAAAGCATAGATGTAAGTAATATTATACAGACCCAACAGGTTATATTTAGGAATATATGTGTAATTGCAAATACATATGTGCATTTAATAACATTTGATGAAAAAACAAGGCCATGAACTTGAAGGAGAGAAGGGAGGGTAGGGGAGAATATAGAAGGAGACATGTTGTAATTAAAATAAAATATCAAATTTAAACAAGACAAAAGGGAAAAATAAACAATTAAAAATACAATGACTAAAATCAATTTGGAAGAGAAAGGTTTTATTTGAATTACATTTCCTGTTCACAGTTCACCATGAAGGAAATCAAGGCAGAAACCTGAGGCAATAACTGAAGCAGAAAATGTGAAGGAAGCTCACTTGCTCACAATCAACCCTTGCTTAAACCCAGGGGCATTTCCATATCCAGCATATGGATGTGCGTAACTGCCTGTAATTACAGCTCCAGGGGTGAAGTGGGGCTCTAATTAGTCTTAATCAACAAAAACCAGGAGTCAGATATTGAGGGTGAAAGCTGAACAATCAGAGAAGCCAAGTAGCGAGCCACCAAAGACTTCTTACCTCTACAAAATCTCAGACTTAATGGCCAGGCTCCTGTCTCTATGAATATTGCTGTCTCTACTTTCTTAATGTTGGGATTAAAGGAATGCATCACCACTGCCCAGTTTTGTTTCTCATTTAGACTAAATCAGTCTCATGTTGCCCAGGGTAGCCTTGAACTTCTGATCCTTCTTCCTCCCAAGTGATAGAATTAAATGCGTGTGCCACCACTGCCTGGCATCTATGGTTATCTAGTGGCTAGCTCTGCCATCTGATTCCCAGGCAAGCTTTATTTGTTAGAACACAAACATGATATCACACAGCATTTACCCCTTTTTGTCTTAACAAAAATTGAAGGTTGTAACTAATATAAAACTATACACAATATGTACAATAACTATATACAAATACATACAGTCAATAATTACATTAACAATGTTAGTTCATTAACATTTGACAAATTCAGAGAAAATACTCCATTATCTATCCTATCTTGGTGAGTCCAAAGTGTTGTAACTAATTCACTTTCTATCTTAACTTGTATTATCAACCCAAAACTATATTTTTATATCTCTTAACCTTATGCAGTTTACATCTACTTTGTGAGTTTCTTTTCTGAGTTTGTTAAAAAGGAAAACTATAGCCATCTAGTCTTCAACTCCATCAGAAATTTGAGAATGATACAATATTACCTGAATAAACAAGAAGTGTAGAGCAAACAACTTCCAAAAATAAGTATTGATAGAAACTTCTGGTTGCCTATAAAATCACTTAAAGTTCCTCTGTAATGCTGGAACATCCATCTTTGGCCTACAGGCCTAGAATATCTGACAGACTCCTTTATGAATTGGGATAAAGGACTGTCCCACCTTTTCTTGGCAATGTTCTGCAGTTACTTCCCTTTGTGTCCTGCTTGTCTGCTTTGGACAGCATACTGTCAGCAGTCGAGGCAATGGCAGTTTCTTGTGCAGTGACTGACTTTTGCCACAAAGAAAGTAAACTCCACATGGAGTTTCTCTGATACTCATCATCTTCTCTGAAGTAGATTGGTGCTGTCAGGAACAGACATGCCTCATTGTCATAAAAAAAGAACCTTACGTTATTAAAATATCTTAAATGCCATATTCTTTAGATCTCTGAAGTATTTGAAGACCATCTGCCTATCTAAAATATATCTCTGGTTGACCTTAAAAAAATACCTAACATGACTACAAGTTTTGATAATTATAAGTGACTAACTACTAACCTGCATTTCCTTATTATCTTAAATTGCTTATAATAATATCTTTCAGGGACTAGAAATTTACATTACATTGTTAGATGAGCTGTATAGCTACAATACTTTGAACAAGTGTAGGAACATATGTGCAGTATGTTCTAACAAAAATAACCTTAAATTTTATCAATATATAAAAATCCATAACAATGTAAAATATTTAAAACTAGTAATTGCCTGTTTTGGTTTAAAAGTAGACTCAATAATCTACTTTTCCCCCTATTATTTCTATAACTTATATACAGTATAACAAAAATAACCTCAATGTTGTATCAATATGCAGAAATCCAAGCTAATGGAAAATATTCAAAACTAGTAGTTGATTTTCTGATGTAAAAGTAGATACAATAATCTACCTTTTTATTCTATTTCTATATCCCCCCTTCTTTTAGAACACAATTCCTTAATATAATTGCCATTGTTTAGCATTTTTTCTGACCATTACTAATAACAACTTGTAGCTAGCCACCCTAAATGGTGACAAACATCCATAACCCATTAAATGACTGAAAACTACCCAACCTACCTCTTGATAACATGGGTGTTGTGTTCTTAAAATTACTTCCTGCTGTCTGGGGAAGACAGCATCTTTATAGAACCCTGAAAAAAATTGGGATACTTGTCAAGTCCTGAAAGAGATAGCTATATCATATGTTGTCCAGTCTCTTTATAATGAAAAAGTGCAGGGCTTGTCTCAAGTCCTGGCTAAAGTAGTCTGTGAGGCTGGATCATCTCAGCTAACCACCTTTAAATGGTCCTGAGTAATTTGTAGCCCAAAAACCAATCTTTAGATGGTGTTTGTCAGCTTAGGGGTGTTACCATAGTCCAGGTGGAACGATCATTGTGGGGCCCCATCATCATTTCGGAGACTTCAGAGATTGTCTTTTTCTTGGGACATTTTCTCTGGATGATTTGACGTTTTTCTCCAGATGTCTCATTTATTCAGTCATCTTCAGAATACTTAGCTGGATTCCTTCATTCTTCTGGAAAGACAAAAAACAAAACCTTGTCCCAGCCCTAACTTGGGGAGTTTACCTTTCAGCAAGGTGTATCTGATCAAACAAAAAGCATTTGTCAGTTAGTTTAACCATAAATTAAATTAGATTGAATGGTCATGCTGGCATGCTGGTTGATGAACTGTCACCTCTTCTAATTAAGAGTTCTCTTGTTCTGGTTTCTCCAAAATTTTTGTTTTATTGTCTAAAAGCTTTTTTGTCATTCAGAGCAGTATGGTTTTTTACAATAAGCATTAGTTCTCTTAATTGCTCTGTGGTAGAGTTTCCCTCACAGTGAATGACTGAACCAAATTTAACAGGGAGGTCTGTGAGAGGCCCCCCAAGGTGTTTTCTGATGGAAAAGGGTTACCCTGTCTCTCCCTTGTTGATCTGCACTCATTGGTCCAATGTCTTCCTTTGCCACATCTTTTGCATACTCCAGAAGGGAGGGTACTTTTGTTTGAAGTATTCCTAGAAAACAC
Source organism: Onychomys torridus (assembly GCF_903995425.1). NCBI lineage: Eukaryota > Metazoa > Chordata > Mammalia > Rodentia > Cricetidae > Onychomys > Onychomys torridus. The sequence goes on from NC_050448.1 coordinate 24,990,300, forward strand.
ATTGTTTCTAGGAATGCCCTGGCTACACCTTTCTAGGGAACCTTGTTTGTCACAATTAAAACACTTGACATTTTGATTTTTCTTCAAGCCTCTGGAAATCACATCCCCTTATCAAGAATCATGGTTATGAGATTCAATATTGACTGTATCTCGGATCCATCCCTCTATGGGTGCTGATCTTTCCATTAAATGCCTAATTACCCTTTTGTATTGGGAATTATCATTTTCAAAAGCCAAAGTTTCAATTATTATTTGTCTAGCTTTTGAATTTGGTATCATTCTATTTACAGCTAACATCAATCTTTATTAAAAAAAACAAAACAAAACAAAACAAAACAGAGAAGGTTTCTTTTGGGCCCTGTATAACTTCAGTAAATGACTCAGTTCTCTTTTCAACTTTCAACTTCTTCAATTCAGTCCCAAGCACAGAAAGCTGGCGCATAGCACAAAGCCAGGGTGTGGTCATCATATAGAGACTAGCTTTGTACGTCAGCATAATCTCCCTTTCCAAGAAGTTGGTCTTTGGAGATTTCAATACCTCTAGCCCTACTTCATTCTTGTTCATAGTCCTAGCTTCATCTTTCCACCAGGTCCTCCACTGTAAATGAGGACCAAATTCCAACACTGCTGAAACCAAGTCTCTCAAGTCTTATGGGACAATTATGTTACTAGTTGACGATAAATTCAACATCTGCTCTACAAAAGGTGAATGCATACCATATGAGACTATCACTTCCTTAAATTTCCTCAAATCAAACATTTCCACTGGAATCCAGTCAGATCTTGGGGATACTTGCCATTTGGTAGTTTTTCCTGCAAGATCATCAGATAAGTTAAGGTTGGTTGTTTGAAAACCTTGGGCAATTCCTCTCTAACTTTATAATGTAACAGAGAGATTGGTTCTTCTTTAAATTCCTCTGTTTGTATCTGAATGTCTCTATGATCCATTTTAATAAGTTTTTATAAAGCCTGTATATTGGCCTTTATATCAACCAACTTTTGTAGCGATAATCCAGGAATTAACAAGCTAATAAAAAAGATTATCAAAATGATAATTAACATTATATCAATCCCAGTTAAATTGGTTATCCCTTCATTTAATAGTTGCATTTTTAAAACATGCATTGTGTAATCATAAAGAGACATATCTCTCTCCATCATAATAGTGTTTCCCTTTTTTTAATGTGGGAAAATAAAAGCCCTCTCTCTCTTAATTGATTCTCCCCCTTTAAGAATTCCAGGTTGTCTCACCAAATCTGCTGACAATGACAGTGAAGATAATGGTGAAGTGTGAGGCTGACTGCTGCAGGGTAGAAAACTAGAAGCCAGAGGGCATGTCAAGACAGCAATCTAATGTGATTGCCGCCTGAGAAGGGGGTCCAGGGAAAGCCCAAAATCCACAGGGAGAGAGAGAATCCAAAGAGCCAACTGTCTGCACAGGGGAACCTACAAAAGCTAACTCAAGCTAAGTACAGCCAATTCTGGTAACATTGGAATCATGAACCTGTGGAGTTTGCTACAGAGAGGCCACAACGGAAAAATCCCAAACTTGTTCAGAGGCTTGGGGAAATAAGAAAGAAAAACCTATCTGTCGAGGTGGCAACTCCAGCAGGAGCCCCTCCCTGCATGCAGCTCTGGTGTGTGCTGGTGGTTGCAAAGCCACAGGAAAGTGGTTTTTTTGTAATCCGTGCTCCAGAAGTTGATGCCAGATGAAGTGTGACCCTAATTAGTCTTAATAATTAAAACCTAGAATTAGAAATCAAGGGTGAAACCTGAATAATCAGAGAAGCAGAGTTGCCAGCCACCAAAGACTTATCTCTATGAAATCTCAGACCTAATGGCCAGGGTCCTGTGTCTATGAATCCTCAGACTGAATGGACCCAAGATCCTGTCTCCACCTTCCTTATATTCCTGTCTCTAACTCCATGGTGCTCAGATCAAAGGCATACACCACCACTGCCCATCTCTGTTTCTCTTTTAGACTGGATCAATCTCATGTAGCCCAGGGTGGCCTTGAACTCCTGATCTTCCTGCTTTCTCCTCCCAAGTTCCTTCCTATGATTAACTAGTGGCTAGCTCTGCCACTGATCTCTAGGTAAGCTTTATTTGTCAGAAAACAAACAGAATATCTTACAACACAGGAGGATCCTTCACCTCTGGCCTGTAGGACTACTGTACTCATGTGCATGTACACACACACACACACACACACAAAAAAAAAAAAAATTAAAGGCAATAAAACTCTTAAATATGAAAAATAAGTACTTCTAAATTTCAAAGTCTTTAGAAATTAAATATGAAGTACTGTATATATTTGTAAAAGACAAGACATAATTTCTTAATTCAGCTATTAGACACTAATTAACCAGAATTAGCCAGTATATATTTCATGTTAGGATATTCTTACACACTGTAGATTCTTGATATTATATACTTGAAAAATATATTCCCATAGTATTATTATGTTTGACACAAAAATGCTGAAATTTTTACAAAGTTACAATTTGTATTTACTTGATTATTATATTGATTTATGTGTTTGTCTGTGTGTCTATGTGACTGAATGTCACTTTTGTGAAGTTGGCTGCAGATGCCAGAAAAGAGTATAATAATCCATGCAACTAAGTCTACAGGGGCCTGGTAACCACCTGACCTGTGCACAGGGAACCCTACTCAGGTTCTCGGGATGAGCAGCTGCTACTCTTAAATTCTGAGGCATCATTCTAGCTCCTTAATCAATTATTGACTTATTTAATGAATTTTGTTTTCCACATACACACACCCAGAACCTTGTTCCTGTTAAAAAGACAGGACTTTATCATTCCACTACAACAGCAACACACTTTCAAATTACAGGAACTTCTGTTGAGATTTTCTTTCAAACTGTGACTTTTTAATTAAGATCGTGCTCTTTGTACACATAATAAATTATGAGGTAAGTTCATAGTAATCCTGCTAAATAGAGAATATTTTACAGTTTTAATTAACAGAGTGAAAATATTTCTGGTTAAACATCTCAAGGTTGCTTCCAAGCTTACAAATATATTTTATACTATAATTTGTGTAATTTAATGTTTTAGATATAACTTTTGTAATATATATCATTTTGTATTTATTGTCCTAAAAAGTTTTCAGACAGTATACTTCAATAACATACTTTCTCCTTCTCCAACTCCACCTACATCCTCTGTACCTCCCAACCTCACTTGAAAGTTTTTACTTTCTCAAAATAAATGAATCCTCAAAGACAAATAAAATAAAATAAAAACCAAAACAATAAAAAATACCATACTAAAGACATCAAGCCATGAGGCTGGAGTGATGGGTTAGTCATTATGAGTACTGGAGGCCTTTCTACAGAAGGAGAGTTCAATTCCCAGCACCCATTGGTCAACTCACAATCATTTATAACTCCAATTGCAGGGAATTCAAGGCCCTCTTCCATCCTATATGAGTACCAGACATGCTCTTGGTATATAGGCATACGAACAGGCAAACACTCATACACACACACACACACACACACACACACACACACACACACACAAAGAGAGAGAGAGAGAGAGAATAAGAACAATCATACAAAAAGCAAGGAGTCTATTTTGTGTTGGATAACTACTCATGAGTACAGTTCTTGTACTAGAATCAGGTTGATATAAACACCCCATTGGAGAAAATCGATTTTCCCTCCCTCAATATGTATTAATAATTGGTTCGAGATAAAACCTTGTGCCACTCCCTTTCTCTTGCTGGGTTTTTGTCTGCTTTGAACGTCTGGAGGTATTATGTCTGTTATTATGGTCTTTCTGAGTTTATATATGTATTAGCCATTTTGTGTCTGGATGAAACTTTTTCCACACAGTTCTCTATCACCTCTGGCTCTTATAATCCTTCCGTCTCCTTTTCCACATAGATCCCTGTACCTTGAGTGGAAGGTAATATAAAGACATCCCATTCAGTGGTGAAGACTCCAAATTGTCTCACTCTGCACATTGTCCAGATGTGGCTCTCTGTACTATATATCCTGTACCATAACAAGATGATTCTCTCATGAGAGTTGAGCCATATAGTGAACTTACAGCCAGTTGTGGAGATTGAGGGATCCCAGGTTGTGGTGATATTTTATTTGTGATCTAACAAATAAAGCTTGCCTGGGGTTCTGAGGATAAAGCCAGCCACTATATTTAACACAGAGGTCAGGTAATGGTAGCACATGCCTTTAATCCTACCATTTGGGTGGCAGAGATTCATCCGGATCTCTGTGAGTTCAATGCCCCACTGGGAATAGAGCCAGGCATGGTGGTACACACCTTTAATCCCAGCACTAGTGAAACATAGAGGTCTGCAGTTCTATACAGACAGACAGGAAGTGACAGAGCTGGCAGAAAGAGGAAGTGAAGTAGCTGGGTGGAGAGAGGAAGTTAAATGGCAGAGCATAGGAAAGTATATAAGCATGAATATACAAAAAGTAGCTCTCTCTTGGGCTGAGGATTTCCTAGCAGTAAGAATTTGTAGTTGGCTTCTTCTGTTCCTCTGATCTCTCAGCTTTCTCCCAATATCTGGCTCTGGGTTTTTTATTAAGACCATTTAGAAATTCATGTTAAACCTGGTGAAGTCCCTTGTCCTGCAGGTTTGCTGGGTATCACAAATGAATGGAGATGGGTTTTAGAGTAATCACCTAAAGGAGACAGAAAGGAAGAATCACGGAGACCTGGCCAGCAGGCTAAGTCCACTGGTAGTAATTGGCCATTATTTTATTGCAGCAGAAATATACATAGCATGAAAACTACCCTTCACTGGATGTAGGGTCATAAACTTTTGCTTGCAGATACTTGGTGAAAATCCTATCATGAAGTGATTTATGTCTATACACTGAATGCCTTTTAAAATTGAATATTAAAATTCTTTGTATCCATATGTTAAATTCTAGAGCATTTTTACTGACCAAAGTAAATTTGTTTTTCAGTAAGTGCTGTTTTCCATAAATCTAAAAATATCAAAATAAGATTATTGAGCTTATTGTTAATTTTTTTGAACTTTGGAGCTTATATATTGAATTAGTGTGTGGTTGAGTGAGTTAATATTTTGATGTTTTAGTAATGTAGTTCAGCTATTCCAGGATATTTCCATTTTTAAGAAATTATACAGAATACAATTTGAATTAAAATGATTAAATGTTTGGTGATCACTTTGCTGAACAATGTGTGTGAGGATTTTTTAATTTCCTTTTGAAAATGAAATATTAGCTTAATAAAAATTTCCATGCAAATTTATGATGTATATCTGACATCAAATATAGATTTGGGGTCAAGAATATATCTTAGTTGTAGATGTCATGATTCACATCTATAAGACCGTGGATTCAACCTCCATTCACACACACACACACACACACACACACACACACACACACACAATTTCCTTTAAAATCTCATAAAATCATATTAAATCCAACAAAGACAAGAGAGAAAGATCATGATGAATGCTGAAATCCTATTTTATATGTAACATAATTTCAACAACGTTATATTTAAAATATGTAAAGGATGCTAAGATGACTTATCTTTAAATGCTTTCCATTGTAGCAAGAGATCATTAGTTTGATCCCAATATCCATATAAAAAGTCAAATGTTAATGCTGTACCTATCTTTAACCCAGCATTATAGAAGAAGATAAAGGAAGATTCATGTCACTCACTGACCAGCAGTCCAGCTACTCACTGAAATCCAGGTTCAGTGAGAAATTCTCACTAAAATACTAAGGTGGAGAGAGATTGAGAAAGGCATCGGACATCTAAATCTGGCCTTCACATACACCTATACCCATTGGCATGCATACACACACACACACACACACACACACACACTCACACACACACAAAATATATTTATTTTATAGATTTAATTTCCAAATCATTGACAACTTCAATTTTGTTTCTGAAAAAAAGTAAAAATTCTATATTCAATTCATTTCTAGATTCATTGTAGTCATTGATTGTTTCTCTACTTTAAAAGTTTCTTATTTGTATATTACATTTTATGTTCTGCCACTTTACAATTATAATAAAAAATCAATTTTTCTTTTAACCTTAAACTCTTCCAATGCATTTAAAACAGGAATAATGTCATATTTTGCACTTTGAGAAAAAAGTACATTACAGATCCTTTCATTTTAAAACACCTTGAAAGGATGAAGCATTTAAACCATTACTGGAATTCATGTCTTAGTTATTTGATTAGTTTGAATATGTTACTCTCAAATTTCTATCATTAACTATTTCCCGGCTGTTTAGATAAAAGAGACAACCATTACAATTACAATAGAGAAAACTGCAAAGGGTATAACACTGATTTAACAATAATAAACAATATCAACTATCTGAATTGTATTGAAGTCAAAAGGGAGCTGAGGCTGTAGGGTTAGCTCTTATTATGACATCAAATAGGTAGGCTCTTCTGGACAGAAACAGACTAGAAACACTGGTTCCCACTAGCCAGATTAGTTGTGTATCCAAAGAAGAAGAAATCATTTCAGCATTTAACAAATTGCTAAAATCTAAGCACAGGCTTGCCTGAGAGTGGGTCTACTTACAGCTACTAGCAGCACTTCTTCCCAAACCTTGATGTCAGACGCAAGAAGCCAAAAACCCAACAGAACAATGAATAGATTCCTGAGTTCATGATCCTGGAAGATCATGTAGGCAGCAATAAAATCTGAAGAAGCAGGAAGCTAACTGCTTGTTCTTTTACTAGGAAACTAATATTTTCACAATAAGACATAGGAAGCTTCTGCACTAATTAAAGAGAAAAAAATTATCTGAATAAAGGGCAGCAAAGTGCCCTAAGTACAGATTGTAAAAAATTACAGACTGTGGATGGGAAAATCATAGAGTCCTAGCACATAGTCCTGTGGCAAAAAGAATGTATTACTGGAGTTTGTTCAACTCTCAAGAATACCTCTTATGGCAAGCAACAAAGGAACCAGTATAGAGATACCAACACCAAAAATCTTAGTGATGGACCAGTGGCAAGGGAAACAAAATGTGTTGAGGGCTGACTCTAAGGAAGAAGTTATGATAGGATAAAGAAAACATCAAGGAAAAGAAATTGCCTAAACAATCCACCCGCTTAAAAGGCTGGAGTACTTAATAAGAATATGTCAATTTTCTTGATTTAAAAATAAAAATGGTAATACTTTGTTCATTTGGATTAGAAGAAATTGTCTTAGTTATGAATCAATAAAAGAAATAGTTAATAGATATTTTATTTAAAAGTATATTTTATTGAGTAAATAAAAGGTCAGCTGGATTAAGATCAATACAGTTACAGATGTCATAGTGAGCAGATAAGTCATGTAGCATATCAACAGAGTTATATCAAGTCAATGGAAGAGCTAGTCCCATACAATTGAACAAGGCATATTAACAGAAATGCTGAGTCCAGCCCTTCAGATAGTCCTTGGTATAGCGAGTGTGGATTGAGAAAATGAGAAATTGAGATATGAAAAATAGAGACGTAGATGAAGAAAAAGACAGAGTCAGGATAGCATCAGGAGAGATCTGGGTCAATGCCACAGTAACCCCATGTTTATTTCTCATGGGCTTTTTATACACCAGCAAGAGGAGAGGCAAAGGATCTTCTCCTCTCAAGAACACAATGGTTCAGATACAAAGCACAAGCAAATATAAACACTTCTTTAGTTTCCCAAATATCTAGTAACCACATCTTATGGCAAAATATTCTGTAATTAGGCCTTGAAGTATAAGACATCTGGTAACCATGCCTTTGGCCAAAGCATCTTCTTATGCAGCCTTGTGGGGGGAAATCAAGCCAGACTCTTTGACCTTGAGTCAACATGGAATAAGGACACAATATGAAGTCTCTGTATGCCCCCACACAGACACAGCACCAAACAACTGCCGTACAGAAGGCAAGTCAGTGCATACTGACATGATAGACAGGAAGCCAGTCAGCATGAGTCATCCAAGTGATTACAGACATGCAAATCAAACTATAGCATGGACTACAAGAGAGTTTCCATAAAATCTGTGGAGAAAGAAAGAGAGATGTGGTGAATATTGTGCACTCCAATAAAGCTTACTAGGTATCAGAAGAGAGAGCCAGCCACGAAATTAGACATAGAGGTCAGGCAGTGTTGGCACACATGTTTAATCCTATCTTGCTGGATCTTGCTACCTGAAAGAAATAGAATCATGCAGTGGTGACACATGCCTTTAACCCCAGGAAGTAATATGGCAGGACACAGAATGGTATATAAGGTGTGAGGAAACAGGAACATGCTCTCTTTAGGTTGAGTATTTCATAGAGGTAAGAACTTGAAGCTGGCTTGCTCTGCTTCTCTGGTCTTTCAGCTTTCACCCCAATTACTGGCTATGGGTTTTCTATTAATAAGACCTCTTTTTTCTTTATTATTATGTGTTTTAAATTTTATACATCAGCCATGGGTTCCCCCTGTCCTCCCCCCTCCCTCCCCCACCCCCAACTTCCCCCCAGCCCCTCCCCTCCATTCCCATGCTCTCCAGGATCAAAGCACCACTGGGGATTCATTTAAACCTGGTGGATCCAGTACAGGCAGGTCCTGTCACCTCCTTCCAGACTGAGCTAAGTGTCCCTATGTAAGCCCAAGGTTTCAAACAGCCAGCTCATGCACTAAGGACAGATCCTGGTCCCACAGACTGGGTGCCTCCCAAACAGATCAAGCTATTCAATTGTCTCAATATATATAAGACCTTTTAAGATGTGTGTTACAGAGAGGAGTTGGTAGAGATTCTGGAAGTGATGGAATGTTCTAGAACATATAAGTATAAAACAGAACATGCACTTAGGAAAACACTTTTGCATTTTCTTAAAATTTATAGTTGAGTTATCCCAGGATATTTTATATTATTTGTGACCATTGTAAGGAATGATGCTTCTCTGATTTCTTTCTAGGCCTGTTTATTTTTTGTATATAGGAGGGCTACTGACTTTTTTGAGTGAAACCTGGATCCTGCTACAATACTGAAGATGTTTATCAGCTGTAGGAGCTTCCTGGTAGAATTCTTAAGGTCACTTATGTATACCATCACATCATATGCAAATATCAAAAGTTTGACTTCTTCCTTCCCAATTTGTATCCCCTTCATCTACTTTTTGTTTTCTTATTGCTCCAGCTAGACATTCAAGTACTATATTGAATAAATATGTGGAGAGTGGACAGCCTTCACTTGTTTCTAATTTTAGTGGAATCACTTTGAGTTTCTCTCCATTTAATTTGATGTTAGCTCTCAGTTTGCTGTAAATTGCCTTTATTAGGTTTAGGTGTTCCTTGCATCCCTAATCTCTCCAAGACCTTTATCATGAAGGGGTGTTGGATTTTGTCAAAGGCTTTTTCAGCATCTAATGAGATAATCATGTTTGTTTTTTTTTTTCAATTTGTTTATATGGTGGATTACATTGACAGATTTTTGTATGTGGAACCATCCCTGCATCTCTGGGAGGAAGCTTACTTGATTATGTTGGATGATTTTTTTTATGCATTCTTGGATTTGATTTGCGAGTATTTTGTTGAGTATTTTTGCATCAATGTTCATGAGGGAGATTGGTCTGTAATTCTCTTTATTTGTTGTATCTTTGTGTGGTTTGGGTATCAGGGTAACTGTAGATTCATAAAATGGGTTTGGCAATGTTTCTTCTGATTCTATTGTGTGGAACAATTTGAAGAGTATTGGTATTAGTTCTTCTTTGAAAGCCTGGTAGAATTCTGCACTGAAGCCATCTGGCCCTGTAGTCTTTTTGGTTGGGAGACTTTTAATGACTGCTTCTATTTCCTTAGGGGTTATAAGTCTATTTAAGTTGTTTATCTGGTCTTGATTTAATTTTGTTATGTGGTACCTATCCAGAAAATTGTCTGTTTCTCTTTGATTATCCAATTTTGTGAAGTATGACCTGATGATTCTCTGGATTTCCTCAGTGTCTGTTATTATGCTCCCCATTTCATTTCTAATTTTGATATTCTGTCTCGGCCTTTTGGTTTGTTTGGATAGGGGTTTGTCTATGTTGTTGATTTTTCTCAAACAACCAACTCTTTTTTTCACTGATTATTTTTGTATTATTCTCTTTGTTTCTATATTATTGATTTCAGATTTCAATTTGATTATTTCCTGTCATCTACTCCTCCTGGGTGAGTTTGCTCCATTTTGTTCTAGAGCTTTCAGGTGTTTAGTTGCTAGTGTGTGATTCTCTGAATTCTTTATTTAGGCACTTAGTGTTACGAAGTCTTCTTAGCACTGCTTTCACAGTGTCCCACAGTTTGTGTATATTGCACATTCATTTTCATTGAATTGTAGGAAGTTTTTAATTTCTTCTTTTATTTCTTCCTTGACTCAGTGGTGATTCATTTGAGCATTTTGCAACTTCTATGAGTTGGTAGGCTTTCTGTAATTTGTTTTGTTATTGAATTCTCAACATCCTTAATCAACAGGGAAATACAAATCAAAACAACTCTGACATACCACCATCTTACATATGTCAGAATGGCTAAGATCAAAATCACTGAGGACAGCTTATACTAGAGAGGATGTATAGTAAGGGCAATACTCTCCAACCGTTGGTGGGAGTGCAAACTTGTATAGCCACTTTGGAAATCAGTATTATGACTTCTGAGAGAAATGGGAATAATCTATTTCAAGACCCAATGATACCACTCTTGGGCATATACACAAGGAATACTCAATCATACCACAAGAACACTTGCTCAACTATATTCATAACAGAATTATTCTTAATAGCCAGAACCTAGAAACAACCTAGATGCCCCTCAACTGAAGAACACATTTTAAAAAATATAGTATATATACACAATGGAGTATTACTCAGGTGTAAAAAAAAAAAATGACATCATGAAATTTGCAGGCAAATGGATGGGACTAGAAAAATACCATCCTGAGAGAGGTAACCCAGACCTAGAAAGACAAGCATGGGTTGGAATCACTCATAAGAGGATACTAGATGTAAAGCAAAGAAAAACCAGACCACAATCTATAGCTCCAGAGAAGCTAGCTAATAAGGAAGACCCTAAGAGTGATATATGAGATCCTCTGGATTAACCAGGAATGGGTGGTCGCTGTAAAGGGATGGGATGGAGGATGACAAGATGAGGAAATAGGATGATCGAGTTGGGGGAGGGATGGAGTGGTAGAGCAATGAAAGAGATATCTCATTAGAGGGAGCCATCATGGTGTTAGGGAGAAACCTGATATTAGGGAAATTCCCAGGAATCTACAAGTATGACCCCAGCTTAAACCCCTAGCAATAGTGGAGAGGGTGATTGAACTGGCCTTTCCCCTATAACCAGATTGATGAATACCCTAACTATCATCATAGAACCTTCACCCAGAAACTGATGGAAACAGATGCAGAGACCCACATCCAAACACCAAGTCTTGTCAAAGAGAGAGAAGGGAATTAAATGAAAAAGGGGGAGGGGGTCAAGATCATGATGGGGAAACCCACAGAGATAGATGATGACCCGAACTTCAGGGAGCAAAGGGACACTAGATCAACAGCTGGGGAGTCTACACAGAACCAAACTAGGAACTTTGCATGTGGTAACAGTTTTGTAGCTTGATCTCTTTGAGGATCCTCCTGCAGTTGAACCAGGATCTATCCCTGGTACATGAGCCGGATTTTTGTAGTCCAATCCAGATAGTGGGATGCCATGCTCAGCCTTGATGCCAGGGATGGGGGATAAAGGGGGTTTAGTCCTGCCTCAACTGAACATCCCAGGCCTTTTAGACTCCTCATAGGAGGCCTTACCTTTTCTGAGGAGTGGATAGAGGTTTGAGGAGGTTGTGGGATGTGGGAGGAGGAGGGGGAGGGAAAACTGTTTTGGGTATGTAAAATAAATAAAAATAAATAAATAAATAAATAAATAAATAGATAGATAGATAAATAAAAATTTATAGTTTAAATGCAGGTTGTTCAGATCTTTTTACTTCCAGAATTAACTACCAATAAGAAAGAAACATGCAGGGCAGTGGTGGCACACACCTTTAATTCCAGCACTTGAGAGGCAGTGGCAAGAGACCTCTGTGAGTTCCAGAACAGCCAAGACTACACAGAGTAATCCTGTCTTGAAAAAACAAACAAAACACACACACGTGTACACACACACACACACACACACACACACACACACTAGTATCACTAAAAGCCTTACATTTCTGGTACTTTGTAACAGGTCTGCTTGGACTTTATTTTATATAAGTTTCCTGTTTGTATCTAATGTAGGCGGGGTGTGAGTAATGACTTTTTGTGGCCCAATCTTTACTCTGACCCACTGATGTTGCCCAAGGGAACTTTCTGAACTCACTATGTTAGAGGTTTTGCCATAGCTTTTTTTGTACTGTGGCCAGTGGAGTTTTTTCCTCCATATTCCTAAAGTTATAAATTTATTTGAAGAGAAAATGTCTATTTGTGATTGAGTGATTATTCACCTCCTCCAATTCAAGTGCTCTCACATTTCTGTTCAATAAGTCCGAATAAAAATAATATACCTAGCATAGGTCTCAAAGGATGGAGCCAAATGCGTTCATCACAGCCCAATGGCAAATCCCCTGGGACCAGGAGGGTCAGAGCAGGCACAAGGGAACACATTCTTGCTTATGAATGTGAGATATGTGAAGGATTACTGCTGCTATACACATCAGTGCCACTCAGAAACAAACTCTGGAAACACAGTATCAAGATCATGATATTCTTTTCTTTATTTGTACAGATAACAAAATAACTGACATCTTAGAACTATATCTAATATAGAAACTTGTGGACTTTTTATTAGAGGTCTCAGAAATTATCCTTGTAGTGTGTATGTATTTGTTCACTTCTCATCCTTTTTTTTTTGTGAGACATTATCTCATTTAGGCTAGGTTTGCCTTGTACTCTCCATATATCCTAGGATGGGTTTGAATTGCTGATCTTCCTGTCTCTACTATTTGGGATTACTTGTTGTATGAGGTACTGGGGACTGACCATGGAACTTTTTGCATGCTAGGCAAGCACTCTACCAACTGAGCTGCATCCATAATAGAGGCTGTGTAGAATTCTTGAAAACAGCCTCCACTAACCAATTTACATGAGCCTGATTAAATCATGATTATTTCCCAAAGTTGCTTGCTAGTCATAGAGTTCCCACATGCTACCAAGGTACTTCATGGAGTTTCATCCCTACATCCTCCCTCACAGCATTGCATATAGGACCTACAGGGAGATGATTTTTAAAATGAGGACTCATGGAATGGGAAGAAAAGATAGAGGAACAGTGTCGAGTGCACAGGAGAGAATGGCAAAACAAAGTGTCTGGAAGTAACATAGGAGCACATCCCAAGCAGACAAAGAACATGGTATTAATGAATAGAGCCAGTCCTCAGCCTGTGGCTATGACTTCTGTTCCCCATGCTAGGGGAAGGAGGTCGAGGGTCCATGGCTGTTGGCAGGTTGCAGGCATAATGGTCATGCCTCATGAACCTCAGGGCATCAAAAGCAGAGACTGTGTGGTACTCTGGAGCTATCTTTGATCCCTCTCCTGTGGTGGGTATTGTGTTCCCTGAAATATTGTGTGTTCCCCGAAATAAACATATCTGGGGTCAGAGAACAGACAGCCACTAGAACAGAGCCAGAAATGGTGGCTAGAAAATGGGAAGAGTAAGCCATAGCAGAAGTTGGGCGGTGGTGGTACACACCTTTAATCCCAGCACTTGGGAGGCAGAGCTAGCCGGATCTCTGAGTTCAAGGCCACTTTAATAAGAAACAGCTAAGCATGGTGACCCACGCCTTTAATCCCAGGGAGTGGGGGCAGAAAGAAAAAGGTATATAAGGCGTGAGGACCAGGAACTAAGGAGGAAAAAGCATGTGGTTAGTTAAGCTTTGGAGCAACACAGTTCAGCTGAGATTCATGTGGAGGAGGACTCAGAAGCTTCCAGCCTGAGGAAACAGGATCACCGGAGGAACTAGCAAGGTGAGATAGCTGTGGCTTGTTCTGTGTCTCTGATCTTCCAGCATTCACCCCAATAACTGGCCTCGGGTTTTTGTTCTTATCAATAAGAACGCTTTAAGATTCATGTTACACTCTCCCCATCATGTCCTGCCTCTGGGTAACAGCAAGACACCCAATATGAGACTCAGGGATCCTCAGGTACTTAGGGTGCTCCTGAAACCAGAAATCTTGAACCAGACCCAAGTCTCATTGCAATGAGTACTTGCATACTGTGTGACACACTGTGACTGCTAAGCTACTTCAACAAACAAATAAAGGCAATGTGGTCGAACAGAGTGTGCCTTGTATGCAGGGGCAAGAGGCTGAACTAGAGAAACCATGGTTACACATATGGTAGAAGGATGTGATAAATAGGGAAGCATGTTGATGTCCAGTAGGGCCAGAAGGATGGTGTGCAGCAGTCTTATCCCAGAACACAGCTTTGATCGATCTAGCTTTGAACAGTAGCAGGATGTCTGAGATAGAGCTTGGTCTATTTTCTGGTTTGGACCTTCTTGAAAGCCTTCCATGGTCTGTGCTGCCACAGTAGGCCATGTTGGTTTCTGTGATCCATGCTACAGCTGGATGTAGCTGAAGTTTTCCTGGTCCTGCCTGGCCCATGGTCAGGACAAATCTCTCTCACCTGCCAGTCTCATAGCTGCTCAGATCCAATTAAAAACACGGAGACTTATATTACTTATAAACTGGATGGCTGTGTCAGGCTTCTTACTATCTAGTTCTTATAACTTAAATTAACCAATTTATTTTTATCTATAAGTTGCCACATGGCTCGTGGCTTACTGGTATCTTAACATCTGCTTCTCATAGCAGTGGCTGGCAGTGTCTCCTCTGCCTCGGCCTTCAACTTCCCAGAATCGTCCTCTCCTTGTTCCATCTATACTTCCTGCCTGGCTACTGGCTAATCAGCACTTTATTTATCACTCAGTTATCCAGCAGCTGGAGGATGTGCTGACCACGGTCCCTGATGCTGCCCCAGTCCCTGTTGCTGCCAGAGATCAAGTTAATGTCCAAAGTCTATCCTTCCACCAAAGGCCATGATGGTATCTCTGGTCCTACTGCAGCTAGTGGCTGTTTTGATGTCCATGACCAATGTTAGCACTAAGAGCCATGGGAATATCCATGCCTCTGCCATGGGCCATGTGGTTGTCTGTGGTTCATGTTGCCTCCAGAGGCCATATTGATGTGTACAGACTATGTAGTCGCCTCTTTCCTTTCATACTTTTTTTCTCTCTGTGAAATGTCTCATTTCTTCTGACTTTCTAAGAATAATGTTCATTGATTACATTGTTTGCAGTTCTAGGAGTGCCTTATTGGTGTGCACTTTACACCCTCATTATAACATCTGATAAGTGCCTTTTGGCTGGTTGTTTCCACTGAAATATTATGTACATAGGGGTCTTTATTTTGTTGTCTGCTGGCATTAGGGTATCAGCTGGTATTTAGTCAATAGTCACTCATAAAATAAAGCAATGAATATTGACTAGACATGTCTTCTTCAGCACTGATCCTGATCACATGATTCCACAGTGATTTTCATCAATGTGTAACTACCAGATCTATTTGCATAAGCATAATTTGATTCATTCATCTTGGCAAAGATCTGTCCATTGAGTTTTAAGATCTAATATTGTGAAATGTTATATCTTAACATGGTTTAATTTGTTTTAGTTATTTCAACATGCACACTAGGAAAACCTTAGTGAAATACAGTTTTACAACATATGTATGAAATTTCCAATGAATGGATGAACAAAAATTTGATTGGAGAAAGAAATGGAAGAAAGTAAAGGTGATAACTGGACTTGTAAGAAGGAAGTGACATTCCAGAATCTGTGTAGCTGAGATGTACAAAAAGAAGTCAGGCACCTAAGGTATGTGGTCAGTAAGAAGGAGTTCACATAGCACACATAGTCAACAGTTTTGAACCTGAAATGGGCTATGGAAACCAGGAAAGAAAAGAATGAAACTTTGGTAAGTACTTCAAAGCCAGGAATGTAGGAGCATCAGTGTCAGGAGACTAATCCAGGTTGCCAGCTCCCTATCAGAGACAGAAGTGCAACACATAGCAGACAAGTTCTAAAAAGAAACATCAAAACATCATGTAAAGGAACAAAGAGTAGGCTAGTGAATTTGACAATGGATAACAATTTCTTGTGGTCCAAATTTAGTTTTACTAAATAGAGTTTAAGCACAAACAAATGTATTGATAGCTCCTCCATTAAGCAGTAAAAATTAATTACTGTACTCATCATGTGGATATAATAAATCTGATCACCAATTCTCTAACAATCAGAACTAAATGAAACTATTATATTGCAAGTGGACATGATGGTGAGTTCCATTAAAATGATGGAAATTGGGCTGGAGAGATGGCTTGGCAATTAAAGGATAGGCTCATAACCAAAAATATAAAATGATAGAAATTTGTCAAATCAATTAATTAATTTTAAGCAGGAATATATGATTATGTATGATTACATATTTGTCTCTGCTGTGGACTTTGTGTATGATCTGACTAACTTTAAAGTTGATATATTGTCTATAATATACATAGACATATAATAAATATTTCATCCCAGATAGACAACTTCAGTTTGTAGATATTTGAGTAATAAAATTGTAATAATCTAACATGATTCAGTTATAAGAAAACTGGTGCATGTATGTAAGGTACCAGTCTTAGTAGCCTACAAAATAATATTCATCAAATTAATTTTATGATTATCAGATAAATTCACACAAAGCCAAATGAACTGACAATTTGAAAATAACAGTAGTGTATGCATGTATCATAACCCATGGATGTATGTGCAAAGGATCTTTAAGTGATCCTACAATTAGTCTTAATCTGGGAAATACTTTTAGTTACTTCAAATTATGCTTATATACATTAAAAATGGAAAGCAAACATTTTTCTTAACAAGGTCTTATTTTTAATATTTAAATTCAATGTCATTAATTACCCAGAGCTTCATCCTTATTTCTTTGCTGGTGGAATTTCTTTACCAAGAATAGCAAAATATCTATATCTATATGTCTATATCTATTTATCTATCTATATATATTGTGTGTCTGTGTGTATGAGATAATGGATAAAAATATCAATAAATTACTTTAGTTATGATTGTCTCCTAATATATATTTCACCTTAACAAAAACTACTCCACATTAAAAGAATAGTCACCCTCTACAAATTAAGATGAATTCTTTTTCTGTTTCTAAAATGTTATAATTCTATCAGTCACTCAACTGCAAATAAGCAAGGTTTCATACCTCATGGTATAATCCAATAGTTCTAGACACTCCCTGTGCTCTCTGTCCTTATATGATTATTATAACAGATCCTGATCCCATTCAAAATTTTCTTTCTTTAGATAAATTCAGACAAAATTTCAGAAAATTTTGAGGACCCAATTTTCAGCTCTAATTCCAAACTAGCTCAGTTGAGAGAGATTCTCTGTGAAGACCTTAATAAAGTGTTAGTCTTGGTTAAATGTTTTCAAATTTAGTGAAATTATTGTTAAAAATACAGTTTCCTGGAGCAATTTTCAATAGTGAGTGTTAAATAAGCTGGCAAACCTGTCATTTTAAGACATATTTAACCAAAATGTTTCTAAAGCATTGTTTTCGGTCAGTAAAATAACTGAGTGGCTAGCTTGCTTGCCACACATGCATGAAGTCCTGAGTTTGGATGCCGACTCTATATGTACATAGCCATGCAGCTTGTCCGTGCCTTTAATCACAGTACTGAAGAGATGGAGACATGAGGACTGTAGGGCTTGCTGACCACCTAGTGTAGCAAAACCAGTCAGTCACAAGCCCAGTGAGAGCCCTTGTTTCCAAAGATAATGCTGGGTATGTTAGAGGAAGACTTCTGATGCTGGCATATGATGTTTATAAACATGAGGACATATGTGCAATCATATGTGGACACATATACCTAAATAGGAAAAAAAGAAATATGTTCTAAAAACAGTGAGATAAAATATACTACTTATAGTAAACATACAATGCTTACATATTAAAGGAGGGAGGATGCACTTGCTTAATAGTCTGTGTGTTAACTAAGTAGGTCTGTTTACCTGGTCAAGAACCTGATCATGTGGACAGATGTCACTCCTATACTCAGGTTATCAGCTGCACATATCTGTTCCATAATAGCTTCAGTACCAGCTGTAACAGTCAGCTTTCATTAGCTACTCTCAGAGAGTATAGTCTAATTGGACAGTCTTGCCTCACAACCTTCAAAGATGGCATTAGCTTGCTTAAGTAGACTAGGACAGTAGAAACTAAAAAGAAGCTTGAGATTCAAATATGTGCTGTGACTATTCTTTTCTCTCTTATCTTCCAAAGGAAACTCACAAAGCAAAACTGATATTTAAGATGCAGGAAATAAACTCCTCTTCATTGAGAACATCTATACAATTTTGCTTAAAAGACATAAATGTATATCATTAATTAACTGAGGCATTGTGATTCGCAATGTACCTCAAAGGTTACATGGAAAATGCATACCTGGCAACACACTCAACTTTAATAGATATGTGAAAATGTTTTACAGCTTCTGTAAGAGAAATATTAGAAAATGGAAAGAACATTTCTAATGACAATTCTCTTTTACAAGTAAATTCATTATGGATAATACCTACAATGACTTTATCTCATAATAAAATAATATATCCCTCTCTTAATAAAGATAGGAAGTAATTTAAAGTTTAAGATGAAAAATATGAAAACTATTTCTTTATTTGGAAATAAAAAGTATATGTATACATTCTCTGCATTGGTTATATTGTTGCCACTATAATAAAACCTGAGCAGAGCAACTAGAGAGAGGAAATAGTTCTTTTGACTCCTGGGTATCAGAGGATTCAGTCCATCATTGAAGGGAGGAATAGTGGAGTGAGGAATCTCAAATTATAGAGAACAAGAGGAAGAGGGAAGAAAGTGCATGATAGTGACTTTTGTACCTTTCTACATGTCTCCAGTTAATGAGATGTTGCATCCTACATTTATGTCAGCTTTTCTGCCTTTTGTTAATGGAAATACTTTTACAGACACATCCAGAGGTGTCTAGCTTCCCAATATAATCAAGATGGAAATCAAGTATGACCATCATACATCTTATGATAATTTTAAACACTATTGTGGAAAAAATTCATTCTGGGAGATTCAGCAAACCTACCATTTGAAAACATTAACCAAGAATTTAAAGTGTGAAAATAAATTCACAAAGCAATTAATGACTAATTGGACTTTTACTTTCAATTATTTTTAGAAGAGGAAATAATTTTCTTAAATTAATAATTTGTCTGATGGCCAATAATTCATCATGATGAATCTTGAGCCAGACATTCAAAATTTCTTGACTTTCCTTACAAGAGCATGCGTTATACTTCAAAAACAATAGAATAGAGGAAAGCAGAGATCATTCGAAGGCTACTGTCATATAAGACATCAAGAATGTTAGAAAGGCTTTTGAGTAAGTTTATCAGATGAAAATCAGAACACAAAAATCCTATGATCAAGACATTTACACACACACACACACACACACACACGCACACACAAAGTAAAATGTTGTAAAATCTTTTACTTTTCTCAGAATGTTCATTTGTAATTAATTAAGAACAAAACATTATCATTTGAGTTTGTGTTGGAAAATTAATTTGTGCTATGTATTTCACCCAATTAGCTATACCTAGTACATATAAAACACTTACTTCAGTTGGGTATTAATACTACCATTTTTAAACAAAGCACAGTATAAATAATAATAATCAATCTCTCAGCATCAAGCAGTTGAAATAGGTTGGGATTTAGAATCCTTCATGAGTTATATAATTTCAAAATTCAAACCATTTCTACTATAGAACAGAAGCCTTCAGTCTACCCAACCACATGTCTTTCAGTGCACACACTTTATGTTTAAGCCCTTTACTTAGTAATACCAATTCTTAAAACACATTGTTAAAATGAATGTCTTGTTCTTTGTCTTTCTCATATACTCAAATGCAGGTGGTAACCTTTGTATACTCCCAAGAATTCACATGGAAAAAATTTATAGTTCTTACTGGAGAGATAATATCCCTAGATAATAACAAATATTTTACAGCTAATATCTTTAGAAGTACTGCATGTTAAGCCATCATGTTATTCAACAAACAGCCATTTACTATTTAAATTTCCTGAAGTTACAGAGGAAGCAAAATAGTGTTTGGAAGTATGAATAGATGGAAAATAACTCATGTTGAAATTAAATGCTAATTGGCTTTAGAAATCTCGGTCATTTTGAAATAAAGTACTACTTCTTTTCAAATAATTGTGGTCATTCACAAAGAACTGAACATATCCAAGATAATGTGAGCTGGAGTGAGTGGTTGAGCCCAGTCAGTGGTGACTGTTTTTACAGCACAGCCTCAGTGACAAAAGAAGGACCAAAAAGGCATTGAAATCTAGTGACTATTTCTGACTGTAGAAATAAAGTAAGGTCTAGGCTGACCTCAGAGTGTCTTCTTGTGTTGCACTGAGCTCTAGCTGAACTTTTTCATACAAAAGCTCTGTGGGTGTTTGCTTTGGGGTGCAAAGATAGGAATGATGCCCAGGTGCACAGAAGAGTTTCATGTTTGGATACATAGGTAAATAAAGAAATTATAAAGAGTTTCTTTATGTATGAGAGTCAACGTTCATAATCATAGAATCTGCCTAAACTGGAAAGAATCCTAATCAATGCAATTTCTATCTTCATCATGCATTTAAAATCTAACATTTTCTTCCATGAAAATAATTTAAATCTGTGATAATATTTTTATTTGTGCTTTAATAAATAAAGCTTGCCTGAAGATCAGAGGGAAAAATAAAAACAAGCCATTATAAGTAAACAAAGAAGTCAGTCGAAGGTAGCACACACCCTTAATCCTATCACTTGGCAGGTAGGATCTCTGTGTGTTCAAGACCACAATGGAAACAGAGCCAGTTGTGGTGGTACAAGCCTTAAATTCCAACACTAGTTAACCATGGAGGTCTGGAGTTCTGTACAGAAAGACAGGAAGTGACAAAGCTGTGTAGGAAGAGGAAGTGATGTAGCTGAACAGAGAGAGCAATCAGATGGTAGAACAGCAAGGCATATAGATGTGGATAGACAGGAAGTAACTCACATTTGGAAGCTGCAAAGTTGGTAAGGTAAGGTTGGCTGGTGGCTTTTCTCTATTTCCCTGATCTCTGTAAGGCTTCTACCTCTATATTTGGCTCTGTGTTTTTTTAGAAATTTATCTACATAAACCTTCCCCATATTGGGAACAAGATGATGAGAAATGAATTATAAAACTTGAATAATACCCATCTTGATTGAATTCTACTTCCTCCATTATTTTTAACTATCCTAGAATTTTTAGCTTCAAGGAGCATTAGATACTTGGTAATAGCTGTTTTCTATAATAGTGTGTATTTTTTCCAACCAACTTCCAAAAGGTTAAATCATTTAATTGTACGTTCTGGGGAAGGCCAATATTGTCTCATCAAAGCTAAAATCCTGATCACATACAAAAACCAAATATTATTTGTCTGACTCACTTCTACATTCCTTACCAATTTAGAGAAGACAGGCAGGTCTATTTACTAAGCTTAATACAAAACAACAGACACATAGACATCATACTTGTAAATCATGATATAAATATGTGCTCTGTGTTGTCAGACAAGACTTGTGCACAGGTAGATGTTGTGGATGTTGGGAGGTACCTAAAGAATCACTCCTACAAGCAAATGAATGAAGCAGCAGTTTCATACTGGATGAGAGAGTTGAACTCTGATTCTGTTTTAATATTGGATTCCATAATTAATCTTATGGGTAGTTATAAAGTTGGAATAATCTTTAAGAGATAGTCCAAGGTGGCGAGACTTTTTTCACTATACTGATCTTTTATTATTTTTCCTTTTTCAAGACTAGGTTTCTCTGTGTAACAGATCTGGCTGGCCTGGAACTCACTTTGTATACCAGGCTGGCCTCGAACTTTGCTGGGGTTAGAGGCATGTGCCACCATCCACTGAGCAAGCATAGTGTTGAGCTTAAATGCATATACCATGAACCCCACTAAGCAGGCATAGAGTAAAGGAGAATTTGTATTTTAAAACTGAAGAAGGAATTATGTGGTAAACTGTAGCATCCAAGGACTTGCTCTAACATACTTTCATATCTTGAAATAGGAATTTTAGGGTTCTGGTTTGTCTCTTTCCGAAAACATTTTAGGAGAAATGAAATGAACTAATACCCCAGTACTACATCTGTTCACAGAATTGCAATTATTTTTTCAAAATCTTCAATTGTATTGACAAACCTTTGATGTTTTTCACCTCAATGTGCACTTTTAAATTTTATTTATTTATTTTTTTACTTACTTACTTACTTACTTACTTACTTACTTATTATCTATCTACTTACATTTGCCTTCATCCATTTCTGTCTTGTGTCTTTATTTGGCTGATTGATTCTATTTGTGTTCACATTCTTCTCAGTATAAGAGCTACACTGTTCTATCTACTGTTAAAAGGGTCAAAGTATTTTGAAATTAACTAAGGGAATCAGCAATGTGACCAGTAACATGGTATGTCCTTTTTGACCTTCTTCTTCTGATAATCAAGATCTATGTTATGCAACAATATAGCACTGAACTTTATAGCCCACTGGATTTTCAATAAATTTGCTGAAATATTAAAGACACTATTGAAATACCCATGTTAACAAAACCCATGAAGCCTAGAATTTTAGGACTGAAAGTGCACAAATTTATATAACTTCAAATTGTTGTAATAAATTACTACAATCTGATAGTTCTCACATAATTTCTCAATTCTTAGTTTTCACTATGATTGGAATCCTTATGATCTACAAATAATGTCCCTTTTTTCATTTCCTTTTTAATGTATGCCGAATAATATGGTTCTGTTTTGTTGTTTGCTTACTGATGAGTCACAGTTCACCCTTCACTGTCAGTCTCTTGAATAAGTCAGTCTGTCTTATTAGCTGGTTCATTAGTTACATCTTCTATATTTGTGGTGGTATTGTGTTCCCCGAAATATTGTGTGTTCCCTGAAATAAACGTATCTGGGGTCAGAGAACAGGATGGCCACAATATTAAACATGAGGATAGGCAGTGGTAGTACATGCCTTTAATCCTAGCATTTCAGAGACAGAAATTCCTCTGGATCTGAGTTCAAGGCCACATTAGAAACAGCCAAGCATGGTGACACACGCCTTTAATCCCAGAAATCCAGTTTTTAATCCCAGGGAGTAATGGCAGTGAACAGAAAGATATATAAGGCGTGAAAACCAGGCACCAGGCTAGTTAAGTGTTTTGGCTGGTTTAGCATTTGGCTGGTTCAGCATTCAGGCTTTGGAGCAGCACAGTTCAGCTGAGATTCATTTGGATGAGGACTCAGAAGCTTGCAGTCTGAGGAAACAAGACCAGCTGAGGAACTGGAAAGGTGAGGTAGCCGTGGCTTGTTCTATTTCTCTGATCTTCCAGCATTCACTCCAATAACTGGCCTCAGGTTTGATCTTATTAATAAGGCCTTCTTAGATTCATGCTACATATATTAGTTGGACAATAGTAATTACTAAATACATATTCATATATATTAGCAAATGATCATTATAAATGCAGTATTGCTATGGATATCGCTCTGTATTATAATAAAATGCTGTTTGGCCAGTGGCCAGGCAGGAAGTATAGGCGCGACAAGAGAGAAGAGAATTCTGGAAGGTGGAAGGCTGGGGTGGAGATATACTACCAGCCACCACCAGGACAAGGAAGATGTAAAGTAATGGTAAGCCACGAGCCACGAGGCAAAGTATAGATGAATAGAAATGGTTAATTTAAGTTAGAAGAAGTAGATAACAAGAAGCCTGCCACAGCCATACAGTTTGTAAGCAATATAAGTTTCGGTGTTGTTTACTTGGTTGGTTCTGAGCGTCTATGGGCCTGGCGGGTGAGAGAGATTGGTCCTGACTGTGGGCCAGGCAGGAAAACTCTAACAACACAGTATTATTTAGAAACCATGAGAATCACTGCTATTTTATTCCAGTATTGAAGATGCAAGCCAAGACCTTGCTTATGCTCATGTATCATATGCACTTAGCCAGCCATTGAGACAGACTCTTGTCCTGTCTATACGAATATTTGAAACTAATTCTTAGCATGTGATTACTAGAAGTCATATATTATTCCCAACATTTCTACAAATAGAAGCACATTAGACTAACATAAATAAACACTTGCCTCTGCTGAATAAGAATGATTAAATGATATAATCTTAGTTATACATGAGTTATTACTTTTATTCTACATGGATCAGGAAGCCTCAAGGATAAGCATTGTGAAAATTTTACTAGCACATATATTCTTTTTTATCTTAATAGGTAATTAGTACCTAAATATGTGAGTGAACTTGGTGGATACAGAGAAATGATCAAAAAATTGCTAACTACAGAGCAAACCTATTTTTGATATATGGTTTTTACTTTGCTTGCTTGCTTTAGAGGTACTGGGTATTGAATGTAAGGCCTTGGTCAAGTACTCATCTACAAAGAAATAACTTTAGCCCTATTTTTACAGTTTACTTCGACACAATGTGTCCCCAAGCTACTCATATTTGCTTTGAACTTACACTGTAGCCCAGAATTCCAATCCTTGTACCTCAGATGCTTGAGCAGTTCTGATTACAAGTCCTAATCGTCATTCTGCTAAAATTCTCCCTCATTTTCACTTGTGGAAATGGAATACAGGGCTTTGCAAACTATCATTCATCTACATGTGCAGCACAGACCTGTTTAAAAAACTACCGCTCTTTACTTTTCTATGACCATCATTTATCCTCCCATAATGTTATTGTGATGTTTCCCACATTCTTGTTCTGTCAGTCTCATAGTTAATATTAAGTAGGAAGAAATAGCAACATATACTATGTCAAATAAATGCAAGTCTGGAAGAATTACTTCTAGAGTATATGCATGTTATTAGAATTCTAGAATAAAGATGAGAAGGGGGAAAAAACCCTTTGTAAAGAAATGACAGGTTTTTATATACATTTCAAAATCCCAGTTGTAAAAAAAGGCAAAGGCAAAAATAAAAACAAAAGCAAAAATCCAAAATCAAACCAAAAAAAAAAAGAAAAAGAAAAAGAGAGAAAGTCATGGTCAAAGAGATGCTTTAATGTAATACTTTCCTAAACTTCATCTTAGTCAAAACCAACTAAGTGAAAGCAAACGTAACACGATAGATGTGTTAACCCAATTCTAGTATAGTGCAGTGAGATGGCCTTATCTAGGCTTTGCTAGGCAGCCAGTCTAGCTAAAGCTGTTAATTTCATGTCTAATTAGAAATGCTGTCTCAAAAAATATGGCATAAAATAAGTAAGGAGTGTTATGTGATCAAACTTTGGTCTCTATGTATGAACAAATGTGCAAGTGTATCAGATAAACATGTATGTATAGATGCCAAAAATATAACACATTAAAGATTGAATAAATAAATAAAACAATTAAAATGCTTTTAGTAGAAGTATAAAAAAATGACTGGGGCAGATAAAAAGAAAACAACTTATAGCTAGCACACTAAGTGTGTGAAAACATTAATAATAGCCATCTAAAATCAAACAAAAGACTGAAGCAGTAGGAACGATGAAGGGGTAAAAATAGCACAAACCTCCAAACGTCTATGTCCAATGAAAAAGCTTTCCAAAATCAAATGCAAAAGACATTTTGAAAACTTAAACCTGAGAATATCATTCATCTGCTGACATTAAGAGGTGAAAGCTTTAAAATGCTCTTCAAGTAAAGTTAAAACATAACCAAGTAGAAATCTGTAAGTGTCTATAGTCTTAAGAATACCTTGTAATAAAAATATGTGTAGACTTGTAACAGGAAGACGATTCTATAGCATTTATTCAAGTTACATAAAGTGAAAATTAGTTTAAAGTAGAAGAAACTTTCATCATACATGAAATAGTATTATTTCAATGTACACTAAATAAGCTAAAACTGTCAATTACTAACACCAAATCAGCCACTAAAAGCAGTTGTAGCTAAGAAGCCAAGAATTGCTAAGGCACATGGGGTAAGAAAAAGGAAACAGAGAAATGGGAAGAAAAAAGTCTAGAAGATATGTGTAAACCAGGTTTACTAGATACAAGTGTTCAAACAGGAATTTCTCAATATAAAACTAACTTGAACAATGAAGACAGTTTAACATTTGTATCATTCATGTTAGGAAATAAAACATCACATTTAATTATGAAAATTATTTGTAAATATGTACTTTAAACGTTGTTTTACAACTTATGCTCGATATAAACTCATCCATGACATATCTTACTATTGCTAAATGCTTAAAATATATATATAAAACAGTGAAATATGAATCCAAGAGCAATGGATGGGATATATTATTAGCAGGCAAATAAATCTTCACATGAGACATCCAAGCATAAAGTAGACAGTCCTTAATGATTACAGGCTTATTCATCAAGAAGACCTAATAATGAACTAATTTGTCTAAGTATGTAATAACAGAGTCTCAGACTGATGATAGAGCAATACAATTGTAAAATTTTGAAGCTATTTTGCAGTTATAAAATATTTAAGATGATTGAAAATGCTTAATTTTTTTAAAAAAAATTTGTTACATTAATGCAATACATGGTTAATATGACAAGAATGTGTATTTGCATGCAATAGCATAATTTGTCTGAATTGTTATCCATCTTGATTTCTGATAGAACAATGTTGATACATCCAAGTATCATAACCCCTCTTCAAGTTATTTTTATGTGAAAGCATGTTCTCTGATATGTCATGAATGATTTCCTCTTATTTAGACATTCTACTTTCACTGACTACTATTTACATATAAAGATTTTATTAGAAGAACACATATCATCAAGTTATCAATTACATTTGAATATTTTTCACTGAAATCACTTTCCTCTGTATAATGAATGTGAAATAAAAATTATAATATTGTATATATTATAATTCCTTCAAATATTAATTAAAAAGGGGAAACTAAAGGAAATTCTGAGGAACCTAAAATCATTCCATAAATATTAATTAAATAATTCAAGTAAAAACAACACAATAAGCAGTGCTTAAATGTAAACCTTAAAAATTTAAAATTTGTTACAGATGCCTCAGTTATATTTCTTAAAAATTATAGCACCAAATAATGAAATTGGTATCACGAGAATGGAAGATGAGGTGTTTATCATGCAATAGTTGATTTCCTCTATAGTTTATAAAATTATAAGCAATATTCATTTTCACACTTTATAAGAATCTGTCTCTTTGATTCTTAGGCAAAGACACATCAGTTAAATAACTTTTATTGCATTGAGCACAAATAAAAGTCATTCACACTTGAGGATACACCTGTAGGTGAAGGATAAATAACTGGGTTAAGGTTTATTATATTTCATTTTGTTTTTATATCATAAAAATTTATAAAACATAACTAATAATTTATTTGAATTTATAATATATTTACCCACTAATCTTGTATAGAATCAGGTCACCTAAAATTCAATCAACATCCCTCCTTACATCAAATACTTATTTTAAAGGTTTTATGACTTTATTATAAGTGTATTTTGAAAGTCACCACATTTCCTAGATATGAAATATCAATTACAACTCTGCACCATTGAAATATTTAATATCTAATTTGAAAACTTAAAATAGCTAGTACATTTTAATGAAATGCAAGGGGAAATTGGTTAGCAGAAATTACATTGGAAGACAGAAATACTCTGGGTCAACCCCTAGGCTTGGTGCTTTAATAAATTATCTCATTAAAGTCTCATAATGAGCTGTCGAAGACTATATCAAAGCTCATTTCACATGTGAGGTAGAAGACACTGACAGAGATGGCATGACTAACACAAAATTACAATCAGTTTTTTTCAGAGCTAAACTGATACATTTCAGCTCTCTCATTTTATCTTTAGTAAAAGGCAAAGAAAGAATATTCACAGCAGATCAGTTACTCTGACACAGCTAGTAGGTAAAACTGATAACAAATCCGGGTACTAAGACAAGGACAACATGACAGCATTATTAGTATGACTATAACATTATGTAATTAGTAGTGAATTAGAATGCCTAGAATTTCCTTCATAGTTTGAGCTTCCTGGGGAGTAACAATAAAAGAATAATTGAATTTTCTCACTATGTAAATGGCAGAAATCATAGTTCATTAAGTACAATAAACAGTTTCTGTTTAATTATATCACACAGTGGTCAAATGTATTCATATAGTGCCTGCTGTTATAAATAAGTATAACTCCATATCAATCAATAAATTTTATTATATTTTCTAGGAAGCACACACAAAAAGCAATCTTCAACATACTGTTTCCTCATATTGTTCTGTCCTGTGATATCTCATGAGCCTGGAAACACAAAAACTTTTTCCTTGTGAAATAGATATCTACAGTGCCTAACAATTTAGCCAGACATCCAGTTTCTCCAGGGGCCCTGACCTTAATGTTGCACAAGACAAATCTGATGCACATGGGTTCTCTTAGTGCGTAACATCCAAGGATGGAAAATTGACTGGGCTTCAACTTCTTTCTCTATTCAATCTCTCAAACACATGGGAAATACACTTAGATATGTGAAGAGGATTCATCCTTTAAGATATTAGCAATGTAGGTGTAACTGGCTATGTGTTGTTCCTTTAAGTTAAAGAATAGACTTTGGAGTCTAAAATATCATGTCTATGTGGTGATATTTTATTTGTGTGTTAATAAATAAAGTTGGCCTGGAGATCAGAGAACATAAATAGCCAGCTAAACAAAAGTCAGGCAGTGGTAGCACATGCCCTTAATCTGATCACATGGCAGGCAGAGTCTCTGTGTGGTCAAGGACACAGCCAAGTGTGGTGACACACACCTTTAATCCTGGTACCAACCATAAAGACCTGGTGGTCTGGACAGACAGGCAGTGACGAGGAAGTGAGGTGGCTGGGCTGAGAGCCAATGAGAAGGCAGAACAGCAAGGCAATAAAGGCGCAGGTTAGACAGGAAGAAGCTGGTTCTTTTGGGAAGCTACAGGGTGTGGTGAGCTAAGTTTAGCTGGTGACTCTTGCTACTTCTCTGATCTCTATAGCTTTCACCCCTGTATTTGTCTCTGTGTTTCTTATTTAATAAGACTGTTTAGAAATTTGTCTACATGTCTACTCTGTCTTGCCGAAAATCTGTAAATTCAGCATTTGAGTTAACTTTTAAATCATATCTACTCATTCATGAAGGTAGAAAATACTATGATTGATTAGCCTTCTCTGAAAATAAAATGAGCTATATTAAAAACTTGAGTCTCAACAAGAAATTAAAATTTAAGTGAACTTTTCCCTTTTCTCACTACTTTTATATTGTTAAATAGATTGTCTTAAAGGATATATGTACCTTGACAAACAGAACACTTAAACAGAACATTGCTTCTTGAGTATAAACTAGATGGGACTTGGCAGCAAATTGGTTTACTAAGTAGAATCAACACAAGTGATAAACATGCACATAAAACAATTTCTTTCCATAATTTGTTTTTATTTGAACATTTGTTTAAAACATTTTATCTAATCTGAGAAACAATGTTTCTTTGTGTGAGCATTAATTCTGATCTAAACAAAATTTTATAACTATTATAAAATTTTATATCTGTTATAAAATTCATGCATTCTGGGTGAGTCATTATGAAATCCACTAACATTTCGGAACTTTGACCAACAAATGGTCTAGTGTACCTACTTTAATCATCATTTGATGATCATACACAATCTTACATATTCTGAAAAGATCCCGTTGCTCCTGGAAGGATGGCTTATTGCTAATATGCTCTCTAGGATAAGATCAGGTCCCTTGTGTTAAATAAACCTTTTTCAAAGTCTATGATACCCCAGGAAGAAGTCCTAGCTCCTAGACACTGGCATCTATATGTTTAGTATTTATTTCATATCAGATCCAAAAGCAAAATAAAACAATCAAAAATGAAACCTATACAAGCAGAGTTGTTGAATGACATATCTTGGTACTTATATATAAAAACTGAAATTTGTTTTATAAAATATGACATAAAATAATCATCCATATTGCACAGCTTTCATTGCATTGTTTGAAGACATGTTATTTATGGAGTCTGATATCATTATTCGTAGAAAATTGCCTATTGCAGTCTCATTTTAAGAAGGGAACATAAGATTGAATTTTACAGCACAGATGCAAGGTGTATTGACTCTCTTCTTTTAATTCCACAAGTCAAATTCATTCCAAATAATAGGGTCTACTGATGGAACTCATTTTCTTATTTCATACATGTGAAATGTAATAACACTTGAAGCCAAGTTCTGGTATAAATAAATCAATATTTTCAACTATAAATGTCATTTTCCCCCACAGGTTTTGCTACTTTTGATTTAAGATTCTCCATGGTTCAATGTACAGGCTTATTCCTTAGAGAAGCAGCATATTAGGAGCAAAATAATCATGCAAGTATGAGTCTTGGAATAACTACCCCCATAGGTATGAGTCTTGGAATAACTACCATGCTAAATAGAAATAACTCCAAGTCCTCAGAAAGGAGGACTTATCTACTAGGGGCATGCCTAAGTTATTAAAAAGAATTAATAATGAATTTAATTTGAGACTTTAAATGAGAAAAATAATTTACAATGGTCAAGAGTGCTAATATATGCAATGTTAACAGTTAATCTTTTATTTCCAAGGAGATGAGAGCTTCTTATATGCCTTCCTAGATTACTAACCTAAAGCCTTATTTCCTTTCTATATCCTGACAAAATGATCATTGCCCTGACGTACAGGTAGCAACAACTTTAAAATGATGTTGACAGACATTTATTTTGCCAATTTACTGACCAAATCATTCCAGCCATAGGGTCTCCTTGAAATATTAAAATGCTTAATCAAATGATATGGAGATGATTAGACGGAGGAGTGAGTTGATGGCCCTCGGAGTAGCAAGCCTATTTTAATGTCTGTTAAATTCTATTATTGAGCTATTGCACTTTTTCCTAGGTCTGGATGGGAAACCACTCCTCATTATAAATTTTGTCTTTTGGAAGAAATTAAAATTTTCTGGAAAGTAGTAAATCAATGCTTCTTTTTTTTTTAATTTGTTAACAATTTTATTTTTATTTATGCATTTCTGCGTGTGTGTGCTCATTATTTTGCTTGTTATTACTATTAATTTCAACAGAACCTTGACTCTTTTCTGACTGAACAAATCTCTAATGGGGAAATGACTAATCTGGCTTTGCTGTCTATTGAGTGTTTCTGGGATATGGAACTTTGGGTGCTGAAGCAGGTAAAGTCATTGACAGATGGATGATCTGGTTACCTTGTATCTCTAGATGTTACTTCCTTAGATTTACTTGACTGGGAAGTGTGAGCTTAAAGGGATAACTTAGCATTGGAGAAGCTGCCTTGGGTCTTTGAAACACAGCAAAACATAAAGAGGAAGTTTACAGTGGTCTTTATCTATTCAAGCCCAGATACTTTAATTTCTGAGCATTTCCATTTTTTATGACAAGCCTTGCTTTTTAACCTCATTTGATACTCATTTTCTATAAAGAGGATAAAATCAATATGATTCCCAATTGTTTTGCAATTGAAGATGCTCTTTTCTTGTATAAAAAGATTCTGGAGTGAAGTAGCAAGGTTGAACAATATAGAGGATCCTTAAAGTCAAAAATTTTTTCTCCAGCTCCCCCACTCCAAAAATCAGCATATTTGGAGGAAAAAGTTCAAAATCTAAGCATTAGTAATTTCATAAATAAAAATAAAAATAATATTATAAAATCATGTGTTCCAAATATGTCTCTCAGTGTGTCAAAGTACTGTCCACATAGCCTAATGAGTTGTTTAGTTCCTAGAGCCCCACAGTAGAAGAAGGGAACCAACACGCCAAAGTGTCCTCTGGATTCCACACTCATACATGAGCTCTGTTATCCACAATGCTTAAAATAATAAGAAGAAAACTAACATTTTAAATAGCAATATTAGAATCATTGTTATTATCTCATTTTTCTACTTGACAACCTTTCTACTAAGTTTGAAATATAAAGAAATTCCTCTGGAAAGGTGCAGAGTTGGATTGCCCATCCTCTGGTCCTTGCATGTGACCTTAACAATGAACTTTCCTGGGCCTTATCTTCATCATCTATAATGTAATGCTAATGCAAGTGTGCATTTGATTCCATTGACTGTTAAGTGAATCAATATCGAGAGAGGGTATAGTGAATATCTCAGTGTACAGCAGACTGTTAAGTGTGTGCATTGTGACTAAGATTGCCTGTGACTACAGATATTGGATCTGGTTACTAACGTCTCTAAAGCACAGATGCAGTGGCAGCCACAGTGCAATACCTGCTAATCATATTGGAAATTTGGCTCCATATTTTAACACATAGAAAAAGTAATTCACATAAGTTTTCTAATTGATAAGCCAGTTCTGTTAATACTGGCCACTGAAGAGCTTTTGTAGGGAATGCTCCTATATTAGAGATTGCCCTTGCCAATATTATTCTGGGAAATCTATTCAAATGAAAAGACATATAAATTTTCCTAGCTGAAATATCTAGACAACAGGACATGGGATGATAAAGGCTTTGTGGTTCACAAATGGTATTGGCACTTCTACCAGTATTTACTAGTATTAACAAATAAGAGGCAGGTATAGGAGCTGATTCAAAGGAATGCAAGGCTCACAAAGAAAATATAAATGAGTGAGACTTGTGGTAAGGAAAAACTAAGGATTAGTTTAACTATGGAAAGCTACAGAGTTCAAAATTATAGAAATCTACAACCAGTATAGGGTCTTCTAAATGTGACAGAGAAGCTATACTTTTGAACACTAAAGAATATGATCATATAGAAAAGACCTTGTCATGAGTTGGGGAAATCTAACAAGGCCCATGCCTTCATCATCTGTATATAGTCAATGTCTGTTAAGCAAGTAAGAGTCCGTCCATGGATGCCATTGTGCAGTGTCAATAGCATAGAATATTGTATGATTTTGTTTTTCAATATTTAGAAAATGTTTGTCATTCAAATATTATTTTTATTATTCCAAAACTAATACATTAATTTTTCAGTTTGGTAACTAATAAGAATAATTGCAGTTATGCTATCCATTATGATTTTTTGCAAAATGTTTCATTACTCAAATATAAAAATATATGAATCATTTAAGAATCTTGTACTTAAATAAGTACTTAAAATTTAAAAAAATAAGGAATACTTGGGGCATTAAAGGGGTGCCATGCCACCAAATTTTGATGCTGTTATTAAAATTCCAAAAGCCTAGAGAAAATAAATACTTTTAATTTCAAAGCATTTTCACACAGTAAAGGTATCAGGCACCTTTTCCCATGGAGTTGATTACTTTTAAACAGCTAGCTCCCATCTCTCTATCTTTGCCCTTCTAACGTCCTTTTTCTGTCCTAGAAGTCTAAGTTTATGTAAATGATTTATCATTTTTTTTATAAAGCAACTTTCTCTAACAGTATAATTTACTGTTCATCTTTATCATTTTCTGCCTACATGTCCTAGCATATCTAGCAAAATCTCTAATATTATGTTGTTAATTATTTTCTTTACAGTAACATTTATTGTATAATTAGATTTAGCAAAAAATTAACATCTTTTCTTCTCTTATTTATACTAAATTTAAGTTATTTGTTCAGTATTTGTCCTTTGCTGCTCCATGGCAAGGGTTACAACAGCTAGATTCATTTAATTGAGACAGACTGTGGAGAAAGAGGACTCCAGCTGTAAGACTCTTCATGCTCCTGAAATGCAGGATTCATATGTACACACAATGCAAGCCATCACTATTTGCTTGATGGTTTAATCTACATGCATGAACATCATTGCTACAATATGATAAGAAATTGCAAGAGTTGATAGGGAAAAAGGGCACAATGTTTTCTTCAAGAAAGGAGGGATCATTTAATAAATTCCAACCAAATTACAGAACATTTGTAACTATGAAGGTTTCATATCTAGAATTTTGTTTCTTATATGCTCTGCTCAATTTCTTTACAATTTTTTTTCTCACCTACAACTCTTCTTTTTATATTTACTGTGCAACACAAATTAATTCCAAATTTCTTCCATGATTTTCTTTAAAGGTGGAGCCAGACAGGTGCTCCTTACCCTCATTTATTATAAATTCAAATTGAATTTCTTTCCATTGCATTATTTTTGCCAGGAACAAGGGCTTTGTACTGACAGTGCAATAGATGTGATAAATAATCCTAACTTGACAGTGCAATGTAGTCCCACTTATTCATGTTTTACATACCATGAAAACTAATTGGTACACTTTAAAATTACTTAATATTGAGAAATAAATAGTTTTTAACTGATAAGAAAGTAATTAAATGACATAAAGCTCTTGTTTCTCCTGGTGCTTCTTTCCCATACTTTAGGGCTTTTCTTCAATACATAAACTCCTGCCATCAAGGATTTCCCATTTTAAATCACTGAACATACTTCAACAAAAATCTATAAAGTGGACCAACAGAAGAATCAATATTTTTTGTAGCCTAGGAGTGAACAATACACAGTGGAATAAATAAATTGATTTAATTTATAATATATTCTAAAAAATGACTCTAGATAAATCTGACACCACTAGGAATAAGAGTCTAATGTGCTTTAACATATACATACATATATATATATATATTTATGAATGAGAAGAAATTGAACACAAAAAAGAATGTATGATATTACATGCTTTTAGTTCCTGCATGTGGGACCAAGAGGCAGGAGGATTTGGTTTCAGCTCATCCTTGCTATATAGGAATTTCAAGAAAAACCTAGGAGCAGGTAAACTATCTCCAAATAATCATATTGTGATAACAATAATAAAAAACATAGAAATAAAAGGTTAAAATTTATAGAAATACATCCCATGATCATGGTTTTTAAGGTTTGACAGTAACTGAAAGTAAAAAGATTCAGCAAAACCTCCTCTTTGCACAAAGAGAAAAGTCAGTTTTCGAGTTCAGGTAAAATATAAGAGCCTTCAGTAATAAAACCAAAGTTGAAAAGAAGAATAAAGTTGGGGGCCTCACAGTTGCTGGCCTCAAGTCTACCTGCAGA
Source organism: Onychomys torridus (assembly GCF_903995425.1). Taxonomy (NCBI): domain Eukaryota; kingdom Metazoa; phylum Chordata; class Mammalia; order Rodentia; family Cricetidae; genus Onychomys; species Onychomys torridus. The sequence continues at coordinate 25,025,533 of NC_050448.1, forward strand.
TCTGTTACAGTGAAGCAGAATGGCACTGAAGTGAAGACATATGAGGGGCAACAGGGCAGGAAGGCAGTCTAAGAATAAACTCTTACACATATGCTCAACTGATTTCCAATGTAAGTGTCAAGTGCATTAAATAAAGAACTGTGTTGTCATGAAATTATGCTTGAAGTTTGTTATTTATATGCAAAAGTGAAGTTATAACATGTCAATAAAATTAAAATGGGCTCAAATTTTCAACCACACACTACAACTATAAAATTCTTAGAAACAAACACTGGGAATTCTTTAGTTTATTAGATGTGGTAATGCTTTTATGGGTTAAAGCGTCAACAGCAGCAATAAAATTAATAAATAAATAAATAAACGAGAATATCTGCACATAAAGCTTGTTATCAAGACCATAGAAAGATTTTTAAAATGATATTTTGCTAAGGTATTAATATCTAGAATATATGTTTAAGAGTTTTTTGTTTGTTTGTTTTTATTATATATGTGTTTTAATTTTACACATCAGCCATGGGTTCCCCTGTCCTCCCCCCTCCCGCACCCACTCCCCTTTCCCTCAACCCCTCCCCGCCATTCCCATCTCCTCCAGGGCCAAGACTCCCCTGGGGATTCATTTAAACCTGGTGGATTCAGGACAGGCAGGTCCAGTCCACTCCTTCCAGGCTGAGCAAAGTGTCCCTGTGTAAGCCCAAGGTTCCAAACAGCCAGCTCATGCACTAAGGACAGGTCCAGGTCCCACAGTCTGGATGCCTCCCAAGCAGTTCAAGCTATTCAATTGTCTCACTTATCCAGAGGGCCTGATCCAGCTGGGAGATCCACAGCCTTTGGTTCATAATTCATGTGCTTCCATTAGTTTGGCTATTTGTCCCTGTGCTTTTTCCAATCTTGGTCTCAACAATTCATGCTCTTAGAGTCCCTCCTCTTTCTCAACAATTGGACTCCTGGAGCTCCACCTGGGGCCTGTCCAAGGATCTCTGCATCCACTTCCATCAGTTATTGGATAAGAGTTCCAGCACGACCATTAGGGTGTTTGGCCATCTGATCACCAGCCTAGGTCAGATCAGGCTTTCTCTCGACCATTGCCAGCAGTCTACAGAGGATGTATCATTGTGGATTTCTGGGGACCTCTCCAGTACTCTGTCTATTCCTGTTCTCATGTGGTCTTCATTTATCATGGTCTGTTATTCCTTGTTCTCCCTTTCTGTTCTTGATCCAGCTGGGATCTCCTGCTCCCCTAAGATTTCTTTCCCTCAAACCTTACCCTTCATTACTCCCACTGTCATCCAGGTTGTTCATGTAGATCTCATCCATTTCTCTGTCATTGGGTGATCCCTGTGTCTTTCCTAGGGTCCCGTTTTCTAGGTAGCCTCCCTGGAGTTGTGTAGCAGTCTAGTCATCTTTGTTTTACATCTAGTATCCTCCCATGAGTGAGTACATACCATGTTTGTCCTTATGAGTCTGCGTTACCTCACTAAGGATGATTTTTTCTAGATCCATCCATTTGCCTGCAAACCTCCTGATGTCATTGTTTAAAAGTTTTACACCAAACAACAATGAACAAGTGACTACACTTGATAATGTTGAGGCAAATCCAAATTTCTGCAAAGATATACACATCATGAATAAGCTATGTGTTACTAATCATTAGGGAAATAGAAATTGAAACCACAATATGATACTTAATATCTAATAAGATATGTATAATCAAAACAAAAATGGAAAATAAGAGCCAAACTACTGCCAAATACATGGGTAAATAATAACTTCTCTGACCTGCCGAAGAGGATATAAAGTGATGTAGTCTCTGTTGATAGAGTTCTACAATTTATCTAAAAATTAAACAAAATATTAACACCCATCTTAACAATGAAATTACTCAGTACATATTGGAAAGAAGTGAAAAATGAAACTCAGACAAATATTGGAACAACTTTGCCATGTCCAAATAAATACAAATGAGCACACAACTTGATAAAAATGTGTTGTATGCATACAGTGGAATATCGTTTAATAAAATGTGGAATAAAACGTGACACACTGTGGACAGACCTTTTATTGTAAGTAAGAAAGATGCATAAAGACAAAATATTCTGTATACATGCCTTAAGTAGTACACTCCAGAGGCACAGAGAGACCGAGGCTGTTGTAGCAATGAAGGAAGGAGGATTGTGCTGGTTGTGTGGGCTTAGAGCGAAACTAGGGGAATTGTTCTAGGTATGGAGATGGAGTTACAAATAATTTTGATTTGCTCTTCCAGAATTATGTAATTATAATGACTTAAATAATAATCATTTTGCTATATGGAATTTACCACACTGCAAAATGATAGCCTTATAGGTTAATAATATCAAACTCAATGGCTGCTTTCCCAAGATCTCAATGTTGGCAAAGCTAACCTGACACTTTGGCCACATATTTCCACCATCCATTGCAACTGCATTTCTCAATGCAGCAGCTGCACTGTAGCAGCGGATTTCTTTAGAGAAAATGGAGGAGCAGAAGAGTGTGGAACAGAAACAGAAGAAACCATCTTATAAAAATTTAATCTGAAAAATTATGTACTACCATTTTGGTTTTATTTTTGTCTTATTCTAGTTGCTACAAGCAATCATTATTATTAGCATTTAAAAAAATTATTCAGTATGGGAATTGCATGGAAGTGGGAAAATCTAGAAGTAGCAATGCCTGAGATTTTCATAGAAATCTAATAACATATCTGTAGCTGGAAGGCTTCTCCAGTCCTGCCAGGACCTGTGGTGGTTCTGTCTGTCTGCTTGGTCCCTCTGCCACTTATAAAATAATCATTCAGAGGGAAAATATTATTTACAAACTGTATGACCTATGGCAGCCTTCTTGCTAGCTAGCTCTTATAGTTTAATTCAACCCATAACTATTAATCTGTGTATCGCCACATGTTTTATGGCTATACCTATATCTCATTATATGTTGCTCCTAGGATGCCAGTCTAGTGTTTCCTCCACCCTGCCTTTTTCCTATCTCTCTCCTTGGATTTCCCACCTGCCTCTAAGCTGCCTTGCCATAGGCCAAAGCAGCTTATTTATTAACCAATGGGAACATCATCTATTCACAGCATACAGAAAGTCATCTCCCAGCATATATCAATGCCATTTTGAAAAAAAATAATGTTGATTTACCACAGGGACTGACGTAAAAATTGGGCTGGACAATTTTTCTGTGTAAGCTTCACAGTATATGTGTACCAACCTGTATACTACATGTTTCCCTTGTCATGCTCTCTTGATGTTATAAGCCAATAGATGAAAATGCATAGATGTGCCTATGACTGGACACTCTTCAATTGTTTAGTAAAAATATATACAAGTAGAAAAATTCACTTTACCATAACAAGAGGTATAGCAACATACTCATTTACTAATTATCAAATATCACAGTGTAGAATAGTGGTTTTCAATCTTCCTAATGCTGCAATCCTTTAATACTGTTCCTAATGTTGTGGTGACTCCCAACCATAAAATTATTTTGTTGTTACTTCATAACTGTAATTTTGCTACAGTTATGAATCATAATGTAAACATCTGTGTTTTCCAATAATCTTGAGCAAACCCTGTGAAAGGGACATTCAACCAACAAAGCAGTTGCAACACATATGTTGAAAACCCCTGGTGTAGAGCAGTTGCATACTGGTACTGTTGTTAACCTCACATTAATCTCTATAAACAGCATCATACTACACTTTTTTTGACAATCATGTCATCACTGAGTGCCTTAGTTGGGGTTTTATTGCTGTGAAAATACACCATGATCATGTAATTCTTATAAAGGAAAACATTTTATAGGGGCTGACTTATAGTTTCAGAGGTTTAGTCCATTATTATCATGGGGTAAACATGGTGGCATGCAGCCAGACATGGTGCTGGAGAAGGAGCTGAGATTTCTACATCTTGATTCCTAGACAGCAGAAGGAGACTGTCACACTAGGCCTAGTTTGAGCACATAAACCCTCATAGCCCACCTCCACAGCAACACACTTCTTCCAACAAGGGCACGCCTACTCCAACAAGATCACACCTCCTAATACCGCCACTCCCTATGAACCAAACATTCAAACACATGAATCTGTGTGGCCATTCCTACTTAAACCACCACCCTGAGTGATGGGAATTTTTCAGCTCCAATATCATCCTTTAGAATCACAGTGACTATGGTATCTAACAAATGTTAACAAAAATTATATTTGCCAGAGGACTGAACCTTGTGTGTTTTCTCATAAAGTTATCAGTTAATTAATATACCCTGGAGTTTTTGTAGGTTTTATTGACCTCTTTAGCTACTATTAAGTCTATGTATTACTAAAAAAAAGTCTCATTAAATTAAATTAAATTATAATTATGAAGAAATTGGAGGCATCATAAATTGATGTATAGCGCTACTGTTTTACAGTAGGTCAATTGAGACAGAATTTCTTGTAAAATAAATTGCTAAGTGGTCTTATTAAAAAAAAAAAAAAAAAAAAAAAAAAACAGAGCCAGATATAAAAACCAAGAGGTCATGGAAGCAGAAAGAAGCCAGGTTCGTTTTACCCTATGAAATCCTCAGCCAAAGAGATTCCTACTTCCTGTATATCCATGCTTATATGCCTTTTTGTCCCTGCCCTCTTACTTCCTCTCTCTGCCCAGCTACATCACTTCTTGTTTGTCTATGCAGACCTCCAGACCTCCATGGTTAGTGCTAGGATTAAAGGTGTGTGCCACCATGCCTGCTCTGTTCCCAGTGTGGCCTTGAACTCAGAGAGACCCAGATGGATCTCTGCCTCCTGAATGCTAGGATTAAAGGCATGTGCTACCATTGCCTGACTTCTATGTTTAATATAGTGGCTGGCTTTTTCCTCTGATCTGTATGAGCTTTTATTGGGGTGCATGAATAAAATATCACCACATTTCTAATGTCTTTAGCTAATTTAAAATAAAAGATTAAATTAAACTAGTCATTTATATGATGATTAGTAGGTACTCACATGGATATGAAATCACTGAATGTTAAGGATAAATTTAAAATCTTATTTATTTTTATTATTTATATATTTAGTAGATTTCTGTAATTAAATAAGTTAACACACATAATCTTTTTTTTTTATAAATTTAGACTTTTCAGTGTACTTAAAGATTCTTAACACATCTATGATCAAATTTGTGGTAAAGTCTTTGGTAGGACAATTATTAATCAGCTGGTCCTCTTTCTAAAATGTGATTTCATTGAAGAATATTGAGTGAAATTTCATTAATTATTGTCAATAACTATGATAATATTTAAAAGAACTACAAAAAATAAAAATGTCCATCTCTTCAAGTGAATAAAATAGCAATAAGTGATAGTTTGATACTGTATACAAAAGAACTGAGTGAAAAAGAAACGTTAAGGTGATGTGCTGAATGTAGAACGTCTAAAGGAAGCCAACACTAATGCTTTTTCATAGAATACCTGAAAATTTAGAAGATTTATTCAATGCATTCAATTTTGGCAAAGCTTTTTTATAAGCTCTTTATTTTAATAAAATTAATTCATCAGTGCTTAATGCCAAATATTACATTAATGGAAAAATTGGAACTGGCTTTTTGTCTTCTAAAATGATCTTTGTGTCAGAGCTATATCCTTAGTATTCTTTGTCATCCAAGTGAAGTCTTCTGTGGGGGAAGTTCCTGTATTCTGCACAGAATAATTGTGATAGGTGAGTTGACCCATACAGTAGTTAATCTTTTATCTACCTGACTGGGTCATGTGGCACCAGGGACTGCACCAAACACCATGCTAAGTGTTCTGTGAGTGTTTCTGATTTTGTCAACCTTTGAAAAGGGGGAGCGGAGGGATGAGCAAAGCTGACACCTCTCTCTCTTGCTCATTTGGATGAACTTCATCTAATGGATTAAAAATCTGAATAAAAAACATACCTTGAAAATGCCTGTATTACTGAAAGTGACCTTTAGATTTAGCATAAACTGTAAAATTTCAAGTTTCCTTATAGAATCCTAATCATGAAATTCTGTTGAATCAGCAGCAAATCTATCCTAGACAGGAGGAGAAATTCTGCATGCATTATAATACGGGACTTCAAATTACTTTTAGAACAATGGTCACTGCAACAGTGTGGTATTGACACAAAGATGGACCTGCATCTAAGGACAACACAGAAGTATTTTCTAAAAGAGCATGACAGATTATCTTAAGAAATCTCTGAAGAATAATCACTAGAGAATGAAAAATAATATTTGCCAACTAAACATTAGATAAGGAACTGATACATAGTCTATATAAAGAACTGTGAAATCAAACAGCTCCCACAAATAACTGATCAGTAAATGGGTTAATGAAATGAGTAGACGACTCTTAATGAAAGAATTACAAATGGCCAATAAATATTTGAAACAGTGTTCGGCATTCTTAGCCATCAGAGCCTAATTGGAGACTCCTTCCCAGTTTTTTTCAAAATAGATACTATCAAGAAAAAAAAAAAATAAAGTGACTTGAAAGGGTGGTGAGGAACTTCGGCATTCTTAGCCATCAGAGAGGCTAATTGGAGACTCCTTCCCAGTTTTTTTCAAAATAGATACTATCAAGAAAAAAAAAAATAAAGTGACTTGAAAGGGTGGTGAGGAACTTCAGGAAAGAAGACCCTGATGTATTGATAGTGGCAATATGCACCTGTGCTGTAATGGTGGAAATCAGTACAGAGCTGTCACAGAAACCTAAACCTGAACTACCAAATGACAAGTTACCCCACTTCTGGGATTACACCACATCCTAATCCCACATGCCAAAGACATACTTCCATACCCATACAGCTGTCTGCAACATTCACAACAGATAAGACATGACATCTGATGTCCATCAATATAATGGATGAGGAATATAGTGAACTTGCACATGGGGAGTTGATTCAGCTGAAAAAGGAAGAGAATCATAAGATTTATAGGATAATGATTCAAACTGGAGTTCCCTGTGTTAAATAACTTAAGTGAACCACAGAAAGGTATGTATCATTATTTTCTCCCATATGTGAAATCTAGTTTTAAGTTGTGTGTATAATTTTGAGTAAATAAGACACATAAGTATATGTAAGTGACAATAAGAAGGAATAGAGAGACTTTACAAGTTAGGAGTGACAGGAAAATACTGTAATGGACAACAAGTGCCCTGAAATCAGAAAATCCAAGAGGAGTAAAGGACAGTGGAGGAGAAACTGAATAAGAAAAAATTAAGAAGGCATATATTTAAAAAAAAAAAAAGCCCACCACCTAATCCATTAATGTGAATGCTATTTTAGTAATGAAAAAAAATTTAAAAATAAAATTAAAATGGCAAAATTCATTATGAACAGTTATATTTTCCAAGACTAAAAATAAAAAAGATTGTGGATAATCTATTAAAATTAAAACAACAGTCACCTCCTTCGAATCCATTATCAGTAAGTACTATCTTGAAAGTTCTTAAAATTCAGCTGTGTTGAAGTCATACCAATGCATGAGAATGATGTAAAATTAATTTATAGACTCTGCATATATTCTATCATCTATCCATGTAAATTTCTAAAAATGCATGAAAGTGTGTTCAGCTGAAATAATATGAGAAGCACAATGGTGTCAATGAAAGAGAAGAAACATGTACTTGGTATATTCTGGGTGTTTTCTGATTAACTATATACAAAGAACACGAGGGAATAACAGAGGCACACTGTAAAACAGTCAACTATTCCTTCCGAACATCTCAGAAATATCCAGAGATATTATGTAATAATTAGGAAGAGTATAAAACAACAGAGAAGATACAAAACAACATATTAATCCATAACCATTTTGTGCAATTGAAAGGGATGTATTTTTAATATTTTTCTCATAAAACTATAATGAGTTGTAGATGTCAGAATTATTGACCTACATATTGTGCTACTCATATTATTCCCCCAAGGTCTAGTAATGACAAATTATAAATAACATGCACAGAAATGGGTAGTTCAATGCTCTTGGTGAGGGGAATAACAGTAATTAAGCAAAAATAATACAGAGACTTGAGAATCCAGAAAGAATATGAAGAGCTAAAGGTTTTTTGCAAAAGGCTTCTTTGATATGCTTTGCATAAATAATTCTAGCATTAATTAATTACAACAGACATGAAGCATGTCTTCTAATTGATGCTTAGAAATGAGCAATCTGAGACATGGCAACTTTCCCAAGTTGCTACTCCTGCACTCCAATAGTTTGCTTTGATATACTGTGTACTTAGTCACATTGTATTTTGAGGCTTGAAGTATTTAAACTGCTGTTGTCTTCTGACACTGGAATCACCTTATATGTTTAAGTAAAATCTAAGCTGTTAACCTTCACAATCAGAGGAAGCAGGTGACATTTAAGGAATGCATTTATAGCTTGATAAAACTCACACAGGTAAACCCTTTTCACATGGCACTCTACCAAATTCCCTTCTTTGGCATTGGAAACCATGTTGTGTATTTATCTTGTGACTGCAACAAAATAATAGGCAAAACCGTTTTACTGAGAAGGGCTTATTTTGTCTCAGAGTTCAAAGTTCAGTCCTTCATGGCATAGATGTCTGAGCAGCAAGACCATGAGGCAGTTGGACAGACTGAATTCAGAGACAGGAAACAGAAATCAAATAAAGGACAGTCCTTACTCCTCATCTAGGAAACTCCTCTTTATAACAGCTAGAGACCATAACAGAAAACAACTAATCGAAATGCAGAATTGTGGAGCCCAGTCCAATGAATACATCTTTACAACACTCCTCACCTCCACACCTAAGGTGGGAACATCTAGGAAGGCAGAAAACAAAGATTTGAAGAAAAAGGGATCAAAAATTTTGTTGTTAGATTATGTCTACCAGGAATGTCAGACCCCATAGCCATAAAATCTTACCAATATGGGCATCCAACATGAATTGAACCAGAAAATCAGAATGCCAAAGTGAACAGGGGGAAAGCCCATGAGGTCTCAACTGTACACAAAAAAATTAAAGCAACTAAGAAATACTGAAAGCAGGAGAAATAGTCCTACCAGGGAAGAGGACTATTTGTAATCCAATATGAAATCATATTCATCCCTGATAACATACAAATAGAGTAATGTTACACAAACTGAGAAGATTATATATTGGAGTGTGTGTGATACACACACACACACACACACACACACACACACACACACACAAACACACCAGCAATTAATGAGAACAAAGGCCATAAATTGAAAGAGATCAAGAAGGCTTTGGCATATGGGAGATTTGGGGGTTTGAAAAGGGAAGGAAGAAATGATGTAATCATATTCTAGTCTCTCAAAATAAACAGAAGAAGCAGAGAGAAAGAAGTGTTCACTCTTGTGCTTGGTTATTTTCTTACTTTCTTTGGAGCAAAGGATCAGAACCCAGGAAAAAACACCACACATTTTAGGCTCAATATTTCCATTTCAGTCAATGTATTGAAGATAATCTCTCATAGATATATCCAGAGGCTAAATTCCTCATAGGTGTGCCGGAAGTTTGCCTCCTAAGTTTCTCTAGATCCTGCACAGTTAATAATTAATTCTAACCAGCATGGGACCTATAAAATACATGGATGAATAAAGAACTCAACAAAATTTTATTCCTGGTCAAAGATAATAATTCACTTTTTGATTCAAAATAGCCCTATATTATCCCTAAGTCCCTTTTTAACAACAGTACTGTTTTGGTGAAAATCTTTAGTTTGACTGTGAAAACAAATTCAATTTTGTGAAATTAATCAGTTTCCTCTCTCTCTCTCCCTCCCCCACTCTCTTTCTAACTATCATATATCTATTTAGATGTAGAAAACACACTGTACCCCAAGCTTGTTGAGAACTCATTTTATATGTAAAGTTGGCCTTGAACTTGTGGCAATTCCCCTGCCTCAAGCCTCCCAAGTGCTAACTTGGCCTGTGTGATCTATCACAACTGGGTGCTTTGTTTTAACATTATAATGAAAATTCATTCCCATGATAATTAATTGTACTTCATTATTCCACTTTACAACATTTTTCTGGCATCAAAAAAAAATAAGCTACAAATCTTTTAAAGCAAATATTGTGAAATAAATTTAACTTTTTGATGATATTCTAAGCTAAAAGTTTTTTATCTCCTTAGACTTAGTTTTGAAATATTAATAATACATTTTGTACAGTTAAAGATGAGACCCTAGAATGGGTATTGTGCATTAATATTTCCAATACCAACACACGGTTTTTTTTTTTTCATTTTTCTTTATTAAGAAATATTCTACTCACTCTACATACCACCCACAGATCCCCCCTCCTCCCTCCTTCCACCTGATCCCTTCCACCCAAGCCACCCCACATCCCCACATCCCCCAAATCAAGGTCTCCATGGGGAGTCAGCAGAGCCCAGCACATTGAGCCTAGGCAGGTCCAAGCCCCTTCCCACTGCACCAAGACTGCACAAGGCGTCACACCACAGACACCAGATTCCTAATAGCCTGCCCATGCACCAGGGACGGATCCTGATTCCTCTGCCTGGGTGCTCCCCAGTTGAAGCCAAACAACTATCTTCTGTATCCAGAGTGCCTAGCCCAGTCCCATGGGGGCTCCACAGCCAGTAGTCTACAGTTCATGGGCTAGACTACAGTTCACTAGCCAACAAGGACTCAGACAGGTGACTGTGTTTGGACTCTCACAGTATAGCAATAAAGAGTACTCCTCTGCTTCCCAAGATTGAGAGACTATTCTTAATGGTGTTTGCTGACAAGTATTAGCCAATGCTAATGGTAAAAAAAAAAAAAAAATGACAATAATACAGCAAATGGGGACTCAGATACTGGTCTGTGTAAATAGTAACATAGAAATCTATCCTGGAATCTGGTCATCCTTATCAAGTACCATCATTTATTTAATCTGACGTATTTGTTCCTTTTTTGCCTAATTTTGTGGTAACAAAATATTGTACAAAATCATTGTGCTAGGTATTCTTTTAAAATGCACAATAAATAAAATACAGTAATGATAAAATACAATGAATGGTAATTTGTTTATAATGTCCAGAAATAATGTTGTTAATTAAAAACAAACATATTAATAAATAATCAGGGGTTTTACTATATATCTTTCTTTACTGTAATTTTAGTTATAGAGCCCCTTGATTTACTTAGATATTCCAGCAACATAAAGGACTGTGGACAGTGTAGTCCACAAAAACAAATAAACTTAGAGAAATGGAGTAGAATGATAGTTGACAAGAGTTAGAGTGTGGGATAACTGGGAGATAATAGCATGGAAATATTAGAGTTACATAATGTGTATGTACTAAGAACATAATGTATATTTTGGTGGTTACCGTTAATAGTACTATGTTTATACACTGTAAAAGACCAAATAGTAAATATTAAAGATATCACACCAATAGAAAAACAAAACAGAGTATTTGGGTGGTAAAGACTGTATTAACTAAATTTTTGCAATTATTATTTACTGATATAAATGCATATAAAAATATAACAGTGCACATCTTAAATAAATTTAACAATTTTTTGAATTTTATCTCAATACTGAGAAAATATACAGAATTAAAATTATTAAAATATTGCTTTGAAAAATTATATATTTCTTTGAAATATTAGACATAAAAATATAACTTTGATTTACCCCTTGCAATTCATATGTGGTATATTTATATGCAAATATGATGTACAGAAATAAATGCTAGGTTTGGGTGAGATCCCACTGAGTATAAGTGGTTACCTTGAAAACATGAGAATCTATGTTTAAATCTCTTGACCCCATGTCAAATATAATCCCACAACACTTGTCTGTGTAATTCCAGTAATCCACTAGTGATAAAGGAGGCACACATAGGGCAATCTCCACATGTTCTAAGGTCAGGAAGTGTAGTTAGAGTTTTCCTGCCTGGTCCATAGTCAGGACAAATCTCTCTCACCTGCCAGTCTCACAGTCACTCAGACCCAACCAAGTAAGCACAAAGAGACTTACATTACTTATAAACTGTATGGCCGTAGCAGGCTTCTTGTTATCTACTTCTCTTATCTTAAATTAACCCATTTCTGTTAGTCTATACTTTGCCATGCGGCTTGTGGCTTACTGGTGTCTTTACATGTTGCTTCTCATGGCAGCAGCTGGCAGTCTCTCCTCCCAGCCTTCCTGTTCCCAGCCTTCTACTCTTCCTTGTCCCACCTACCCTATCCTTCCTGCCTGGCTACTGGCCAATCAGCACTTTATTTATAAAGAGTGATATCCACAGCAAGGAAGCATAAGCAAATCAAAACAGCAAAACTACCCTCCACTTGCATACCTACATTCACTTACTCAAGAGTGCATATGCACACACACACACACACACACACACACACACACACACACACACACAAACACGCACACAAAACCACTACCACCAGCAGATCAAAGAAGGGAAAGATTTCTTTCTATATTCCATACTAAGTTTTCAGTCAGTATATCTTGACTTTATTATTTAAAACCTGAATAATGACACTATTTATACTGTTTTACACTTCTGTATAAAAAACAATGAATGGTAATTTGTTTATAATGTCCAGAAATAATGTTGTTAACTAAAAAGAGAAATATAGATAAATAACTAGGGGTTTTACTATTTATCTTTCTTTACTGTAATTTTAGTGATATATCCTCTTGATACACTTAGATATTCCAGCAACATAAAGGAGTATGGACAGTGTAGTTATGAGTAGTATATACCACAGTAACAATAAAAAATTTACAGACCAAAGATCTAATCACAAGTACTATAGAACATACTACAGTACTATGAGTAACATGGTATTACCACACTTTGAACCTATTAAATGTTTAACACTTTTATATACTCTTTAACTCACATAATAAAGTTTATGACTAAATACCTGAAAACACAAGAACACAAGTGTAAAATTATCTCTACTCTAAAAAAAAAAATCAATGACAGCAGCAAACACCCTTCATATCATAATAAAAATATACTAATTGCTAGTGTGTTGAGATAGGGAAAATGGGGGTAACTGACTGAATTTTCCTAGACCTATTTTCTGGATCTAAATTCCACTCTGGGCTATTTATGTAATAAACTTGCAATGAAGTTAGTGATGGTTACAGATGGATGACTAATGGGAGAATTTAGCCTCTGGTTCTTTTAAGACTCACACTTATAAAGCAAGCTTCAAACAACTCAAATGTGCCTCATTAACTAATTAGAATAAATAGAATTTACAGTGTTTTGGCCCCCTTTGTTTGAACTGGTGTA